>NW_024870820.1:3652500-4309285 GCF_019054845.1 Dipodomys spectabilis | reverse complement strand
AGCTTTCAAAGAAAGTTACTCACATGTACAAGAAGGTAATGATTGAATAAAGCAGCCTTTGGGGCAGAAAGAGTGGAGAGCAACAGCTGGATGGATGTTCCTTGGAACTCTGACCTGCAGTGTGTGGATAGCTCATGGGGCAGTTTTAATTCTTGTTTAATTTCTTTTTCTTTGGAATAGCATAAAGAGGAGGAGGAGGAAGTGGTGAATGGGATTGGTGTTTCAAGTCTTGTCAACTGGCTATTCTTCCTTTACAGGAAATTTCTCCTTCCTGGGTGCAGCAGAAGAGCTCTTTTGCAATGATAGGCTTTTCTAGGTGCTATAGGATGCAGCATTCAGCTGCTGCCTTTCAGGAAGATCCTCCCAAATTTCCACACAGCCCTTTTGTGTTCTATTCTCTTTGCAGAGTCAGAGCCCTGGGCTTGGCCTTCCCAGTTACTTCCTTGTTTGAATGGCAGCTGGCCTTGAAGGAAGAGGCTGACTTTCTTCCAGTCCTCATTCCACACTATCCCTGAGCATGCATGTAACACATCAGGCTGCTGTCTGGGAAATCTGCTATCTGGAGCACTCTGTGCTGTTATAAAGGGTTGAACAGTTGGTTCTAAGCTCAGTCTGTCACTCTGGTAATTGTTGAGAACTTTCCCACAGTACCTCCTCATTGATTTTCCTGGCAGAAGTAGCCACAGAGCCTCTGGAAGGAAGTCTTGACAGGACTTTTGTCCAAAAGAAAATAAGGTTCCTTGTGGATTTGAGAGAAGTTTATCTGAGGGCAACATACCCACTATTTGAACAGTCCTCTTAAATCTTTGATTCCTCCACTGAAGATTAAAAGAGCATTTAGCTGTCATCTGCTAGAATGTAAGTCACAGAACTGCCACCCAGTTCATCCTCAGTGTATCTCTGGAACTGGGCAAAACATCTGATTTATAAAAGACACATAATGCTTCTAGGGTTTCTGAATTCATGTGGTCAGACAGCTGGCTTCTCAGAAAGCTGCAAACCAAGTAGGAAAGCCAGCCATGTAAAGAAATACCTCGAGGTGAACTTGGTTAAGTGGAAATATGTCCTGTACCAGTTAATTGCTCCTAATGATATTTGAGCTATATGAGCCAGTTGTGTGCATGTCTTTTGTATTTTGCATATACCTGACCTTCTGCATCTTGTACTTGGATCATAGTCAGAATGAGAAAGACTTGAATGAGACTTTTGCTTCTCCAACAATTACAATGGCATGGGGAAAGGATGTAGCCTGTTGTAGTTCCTGTGGCCAAGAAGTGCATCGTGGCCTCAGTAGATGAAGATGTCTTGACATAGTGTGTTTTTTAAGTACATAGCACATGGTGTAGCACTTGGAAAAATGGATTTTTGCTGAGTGAGTGTTAAAGTGGGAAGGAGGTGCTTGAGAAGTCACTAGTCCATTATGGAAACAGGCAGCAAAAGGAAAATCACTTACTCGAGTTTTCACAGGAGGAATGCAAACATGAATGCAGTGCTCTTCAAGTCATCTGTGTTCTGCTGCAAAGACTTTCCCTCATGAGACAAATTTTCATGCCACAGTTTTGGTAGCCAGTACTTAATTACACCATTTGGTGCTGGAACCTCCCCACCCAACACACACACACAGACACACACACACACACACACTACCTTTTGTGTGTGTGTATGTGTGTGTATGTGTGAGTGTGTCTGTGTATGTATGTGCCCACACGTGTGCCAGTCCTGGAGCTTGTACTCAGGGCTTGGGTGCTGTCACTGAGCTGTTTTTGCTCAACGCCAGTGCTGTACCATATGAGCCACATCTCTGTTTCCCAGTGGGTTCCCTCCCACTTTTAGTACTTAATTGGACATCAGAGTTTCATGGTCTTGTTACGTGGGCTGCCTTTGAACCATGCACGAGCATTAGATCTTAGCCTCCTGAGTAGCTAGTGATACCTGACTTTTTTACAGATCCATTTTTTAAAATTTTCTTTCCAGCCTTTTTACTTTATATTATTTTCGGTGGTAATGAGGTTTGAATTCAGTGCCATGCATTTGCTCACTTGCTTGCTTGGCCAGGCTCTACCACTTCATCCACAACTCCAGCTTGCAGATTTTCTCCCCCCACACCTCGCTCTTTCTCTCTGTTTTTTTTTTTTTTTTGGTCGGTCGTGGGACTTGAACTCTGGGCTTGGGCGCTGTCCCTCAGCTATTCAGCTTAAGGCAAGTGCTCTACCACTTGAGTCACAGCACTACTTCTGGTTTTCTGGTGGTTTATTGGAGATAAGATTATCATGGACTTTACTGCCCAGGCTGGCTTTGAATGGCGATCCTCAGACCTCAGCCTCCTGAGTAGCTAGGATTACAGGTGTGAGCCACTGGCGCCCGGCTTCTGGTTATTTATTTATTGGGGGGTCTGGTCGTGAGGCCTGAACTCTGGGCCTGGGCACTGTCCCTCAGCTCTTCAGCTCAAGGCTAGCGCTCTACCACTTGAGCCACAGCGCCACTTCAGCTTTTTCCTTTTTTCTTATGTAGTCTGAGGAATTAAACCCAGGGCCTCAGTCATGCAAGGCAAGCGCTCTACCACTGAGCCACCTTCCCAGCCCCTCTGGTTATTTTTATATGTATTTTATTGTACAAATATTGTATAGAGAGATTACAGGTACATGAGTAAGGTGATGAGTACATTTCCTATTGAGCATTATTGTTACCTCCTCCTATGTTTATCCCCTACTTTTCCTTCCCTCCCCACCTCCCTCAGCTCCCCCTCCACCTCCCTCAACTCCCCCTCCCAGCGAAGTTGTGTCTTCTACATCTCATTGTTACAGTGGGTCAACCTGTATCCTTATTTAAGCATTTTATTATTTCCTTTCCCTCCCCAAATTACAAAAATGTATTTATGAGATGCAGGGCACTGGAATCAAATACAGTGAAAACAGGGAGGAGAACAAAAAAAACCAACATAGTACATTATAAATACGTTATAAACAATAGCAAGAAAGGAAAAACCACTGTGTCCCTATCTTGAGGTTCCTTTTGCTTAACATCATCTTATATGGTCATATGTACATAGCTTTTGACCTTTCCTGCTTGTCCTAGACATATACTAGTTATTGTAAATAAGGGAAACCATAGGACTTATGTGTCTTTGGGCCTGGCTTACTTCACTTAATAAATTTTTTCCAAGTCTTTCCATTTCCTAACAAATGGGGTGATGTCATTCTTTTTGATGGAGGCATAGAATTCCATTCCCTCTCTCTCTTTCTGCCCCCCCCCCCTATATATATCATATTTTCTTGATCCATTCATCTACTAAGGGGCATCTGTGTTGGTTCCATATTTTAGCTATGTAAATAATGCTGTGATAAACATAGTTGTGCTAGTTTGCTGGTTAATTTTTAAGATGAGGGTTCATGAATGTTTCTGCTCTTACTAGCCTTTTTTTTTTGTCAGTTGTGGGGCTTGAACTCTGGGCCTGAGCGCTGTCCCTCAGCTCTTCAGGTCAAGGCTAGCACTCTACCACTTGAGCTACAGTGCCACTTCCGGTTTTCTGGTGGTTTATTGCAGATAAGTTTCACGAACTTTCCTGCCTGGGCTGGTTTTGAACTGTGATCCTCAGATCTCAGCCTCCTGAGTAGCTAGGATTACAGGCGTGGGCCACTGGCGCCCGGCTTCCTTGCTAGCCTTAAACTGTGTCCTCCTGCTCTCAGTCACCTGAGTTGCTAGAATTATAGGCACTTGGCTTATAATTTTTTTTTAATTTGGTTATATTGAGGATTAAACTTGGGGCTTTGCCCTTGCTAAGTAGGAGCTTAGCACTTACTCCATGCCTCTAGCCTTATTTTGTATTGGTTATTTTCAAGGTAGGGTCTCATTTTATGCCTGCAATGTGATTCTGTTGCTTCCTTTTGTCACTGGGAAAGATAAACATATGCCATTGTGCTTCTCCCATAGCTGAGATATCAAGCATGCCCCACTGCTTCAAGTCGTTGGTTGATATGAAGCCTCTCAAACTTCTTGTTTTGGTTTTTTGACTAAGGCTGACTCTGATCCTTCACTCTTTACCTCCTCCATAGCTAGGATTACAGGCCTGAATCACCATGCCTGGATTTACTTTTAAAATAAGGGAAAGTACAATAACCTGAAGCCAGAATAACCTGAAGGGCTTCAATAGGAAAGTAAAGAAAGTAAATCACACGTGCCATGTGGCACTGTCACTGCTATGCATGGAAAGTAAGGCCAGTTCACTATCAGGTGCAAGTAATAAATTGAGCCAGACAGGCTTAAATGATTAAGAAGACACACTAGCTCTAGTTGGCTTCAGGTATGGTATGATCTGGAGGTTTGTGGGACTGTCAGGGCGTGGGCTTTTTCTCTCTGAGTTCTTTTAGTTCTGCCTTTATCTTAGACTGAGCACTCTACTCTTCTCACACCTTCTCACCTTGGTGGTAAAATATGATAATGCTTTCTGACATTATATCCATATGTAGAACCTAGAGGAGAGAATCTGTCTCTGTGGCCTCTGTAGAAAAGATAAGAAATGTCTTTTCCTATTATCTTAGCATGATCTGTTTAAATCTTATTGGTCCACTTTGGATCTGATGTGTTTATTATGATAGGATTCATTCTCAATCACTAGTCAGGACGATGGGCTGTGCTGGGTGATTTATCCTACCTTACAACTAGGGATGGGATTGGGCCACCCCGGTCATATTGAAAGAGCATTTACACCGAGAGGTTGGCTACTCCTGGTTGTGGGGGTGGGAAAGATAGTTGAGAAGAGGCTTGCAGATGTCCATGCCAGATCCCTGCCAATATCGAGGAGACTAGACTTGACCCTCAACAGGCCACCCATTTGCCACTCTAGCCCTGTCCTTGTGGAGCACTGAACCTGCATCCTGTAGATCAGCACTCTCTGACTCCCCTGGGCTGAGATGCTAATGGCAAGGGCCTCAGTTTGTCACTGGGGAGAGCTTGGGTGTTAGGTTTGCCAGCCTTATTCCCTCAAGATGAGTAGTTGAAAGCTGGCTTCATTGAGAATTATCTTGTCAGTTCTGTGGCTGCCTTCCTCTCTCTGCTCTGAGAGTTGCCCCTCTCTCATTTGCATGCAAAGTCAGCTCACTGAAAATCTCTTGAGCTGAAAAAGAGCTTCTGTCTCTTCAACTTCCAACATTCCCTCCCTCCCCCGTCCCCCGCCCTGGAGGAGGCGGAATGTTCATACTTTGAAAGCTAGAGGAAGCTAAACAATTCTGCTTGCTGTGGGTGGGTGGGTGTGTATTTATGAATGTGTAGCTGTTTCTCCATGTGGCTCTCTTTCTCACTCTTTGATCTTTCCATGCTTCCTGTTTGCTGCCCTCTGCTGAATAGAGATAGGAGAAGGAAGGGCCAAACAAAAAGCAGCCCCAGTTTTTCTTCTTTTTCTTGGGTTTTTGAGAAGTTGAAGCTGTGAATGCAGAATTTTCCTCAGCTTTCTTAGATGATGGAAGACACAACATAAAATACTACTAGTAAGAATCGTAATGAGGAGGATATATAATATATAAGTCTATTCATTTAGCTGCCATTCGTTTAGCCCATCAGTTCTTTTTTTGTTTTGATTTTTGGTCAGTGGTGGAGCTTGAACTCTGGGCATGGGCGCTGTCCCTCAGCTCTTCAGCTCAAGGCTATTGCTCTACCAATTGACCCACAGCCCACTTTCTGTTTTCTGGTGGTTAATTGGAGATAAGAGTCTCACAGACTTTCCTGCCCATGCTGACTTTCAACCATGATCCTCAGATATCAGCCTCCTGAGTAGCTAGGATTACTGGCATGAGCCACTGGTGCCTGGCTTGTTTGGTTGCTGTGTTTGACTGATTTCAGGAGGCCAGACATTTAACCTCCCTGGACCATCTGTTTCCTGGCCTGTAAAGTAGAGCTTTACCTGTCTCCCATACTAGAAGAGTACAGCTAAAATTGGGCTTGTCAGAGCCAGAAGCTAGTGACTCATGCCTGTAATCCTAGTTACTCAGGAGTCTGAGATCTGAGGATCATGGTTCAAAATCTGGGAGACTCTTATCTCCAATGAATCACCAAAAACAGCCAGATGTGGAGCTGTGGCTTAAGTAATAGAGCACTATCCTCGATCACAAAAGCTTAGGGCCAGTGCCCAGGCAGGCCCTTGTGTTTAAGCCTGAGGACTATCATAGTAAGAAAGGATAGGGTGGGGCTTTTTCATTTTTTGACCCATACCTCTTCCCACCTGGCCTTCCTTGGGGCAGCTGTCAGGTGCTGTGGCAAGGGGGTGAGTCATCTTTTCATCTGGGGTAGGCTGTGGGAAGAGGGTCTTCTAGAGGCATCGTTGCATGGGTCTGGGTGCTCCTGCCTTTTTCTCCCTCCTCCATGCCATCTCCTCCCTCTGCTCTCTGCTTTCCCCTGGCAATTGGCAAGACAGCTGACTGCTCCTGCCACCAAGGACCTGCCAGGGAACAATGGGCCACATTAAGAAGGGCTGCCAGGTGCCATGCCAGAGGTATTAAATGGACATTTGATGACTTTTAACCTGAATCATCAGGTTTAGTACTCTTTCCCTCTGCAGCAGGTAAAGGGCAGGATAGCCCAGGTATGGATTCCTTCCCCCTGGACTTGTGGGGTTCTCTTTGTGGTGTTACTGTGCTTCTTTTACCCCAATCCTACTTTCAACCCTCTCCTCTCTCTGTGTGTATTTGTGTCATTCCTCCCCCCTCATTCCCAGTTGATGTTAGGCTGTATGTGTGTGTGTGTGTGTTTGCGTGTGTGTGTGTGTGTGTGTGTGTGTGTGTGTGTGTGTGTGTGTGTGGTGGCTATAAGACACCATTTTGGAACCCATAATTTCTTCGCTCCGTGTCCTGTCCCTCCTTCTCCCTTCCAACCTCCTCCCGCTCCTCTCTGTGCCAGTCCTGAGACTTGAATTCAGGGCCTGGGCACTGTCCATGAGTTTCTTTTTGTTCAAGGCTAGTACTCTTCCCCTCGAGCCACAGCATCACTTCTGACTATTTCTGTTTATGTGGTACTGAAGAATCAAACCCAGGGCTTCATGTATGCTAGGCAAGCACTCTACCACTAAGCCACATTCCCAATCCTGTCCTATCTCTCTTAATCTCTATCTCTCTTAACTATTTTCCCTGTCAGATGGACAGCCATCTTTGACTTGAATACACCCCAGTGTTGGGGATCTCACTCAGTAAATCTCAGCAAGGCTTATGTAATCTGCTGTGGCCCATAGTGATTTAGAGGTTTTCATCATTTTTGTCTCCTTTATCTTTCCTGGCAGGTAGAATTCATCTCTGTCTTTTGGAAATGCTTATAGAATATAATTTGTACAAGCATAGTGGCATGGATGTTATAGTGTGCTTGTCATTTTCCTAAGGCCTTCCCAGGAGTGAAGTAATGTTGAAGGAGTCTTCTCAGCAGGACAGCCTCTTTGGTGAGCCTTTGGCTGGGAGAGAGGATCCCCAAGATTTACCCTCTGAACCTTACACTTCTTTTGTCTCTGGAAGCTCTAGTTCCAAATTTAACCAGTATGTTGTCTGTGATCATTTAGTCCAGAGCCTAATTTAGGTTTTGTGTATAATACAGTCTCCAGTATAGCCACTCGCTTCTGCCACTGTAGTATGTATTGCTGCACATAGTACATTCATCACCTGAATATGCTGTGTTTCAATAAAGCTTTATTTGCGAACTCCTCTTCTGATTTCTTCCTGGTAGAAGTCCTGCATTGTGAGACGGGAGTCATCCTGAAGTGTTTGACTCTGGGTAGACCCTTGAATTGGCAGAGCCTCTGTGTCCTTATCTGTATTTTGTGTGAGTTGGGAGAGTGAGTTCAGCCCTGGAATCTTAGTTAAGATCTGAGTTCCCTACTGAGTTTGGCCAAAACCTTGATTCTGACTCCACCCATTTCTCTCCTCCTACCCTGTCTAGCTTTCCTGGATTCCAGCTCAAGGCTCCCAGCTCTTCTCCCCACCTCTGCTGGAATCTCAGTCCATTCTTAATACCCAGCCAGAGAATGCATTTATGAGTAAAATCAGAGGCTCCTTTCTCTTTTCTAAAATTCATTAGTGCCTTGAAGCTACTGCTCAAGTCCAAGCTCCTGCCTTGCCTGGCTCCTGTGTATCCCTCCAGCCTCATTTTTTGTGTGTTGGTTGTGTTCACTATCGCACTCCAGCCTGTTGGCTGTCTTACACAGGAGGCTCACTTCCTCCCTTAGGTCTTTACTCATAGAATGAATTAATGCTCTTCCTAACAACTTTGACTTGATTCTTTTCACCTTTGAGGTCTCAGCTCTAGTGTCATCTCAGACAGCCTTTTATGTTGTTATTGTTTTTTTTGTGTGCTCATCCTGGGTCCTGAACTCAGAGCCTGGGTTCTGACCCTGAACATTTTTGCCCAAGGCTGGTACTCTTCCACTTGAGCTACAGATCCCTTGCTGGCTTTCTTGGTGGTTAATTGAAGATAAGAGTCTCATGGACGTTTCCTACGAGGGTTGGCATCGAATCGTGGTCCCTTATATAGCAGCCTCCTGAGTAACTTGGATTACAGAAATGAACCATAGACATCTGGTTTGATAAGCATCTGTTAGAGCTGATATTTGGAAATTCGCTTATCACTCTGCAACATACCTGTGAATGATACACTGACTAGAGTCACCTTCCTTGTTGGTTTACATGTTTGTTTTTCTGCTTCAGTAGGTCACAAGCACTGTAAGATTCAGGACCTCATCTGTCTTATGTACTGCTTCTTCCATAGTAAAGACAAGCATATAGTAGCACTCAATATGTTGACTGACTGCTGTGTTCCTGCTGAGATTCCATGTGTGTGTGTGTGTGTGTGTGTGTGTGTGTGTGTGTGTGTGTGTTTCTTAATATTGGAGGTTGAACTCAGGGCTTAGGCACTGTCCCTAAGCAGTTCTTTCTTTTATTTATTGTAAGTCGTGGAGCTGGAACTCTGGGCCTGAGCACTGTCCCTCAGCTCTTCAGCTCAAGGTAAGTGCTCTACCACTTGAGCCACAGAACCACTTCCAGTTTTCTGGTGATTAATTGAAGATGAGAGTCTTGCGGAATTTCCTTCCCATGCTGGCTTTGAACTGTGATCCTCAAATCTCACCCTCCTGAGTAGCTAGGATTACAGGCATGAGCCACTGGCTCCCATCTGCCTTTAGCATTTTTTGCTCAAGGCTGTGAATCTGCCATTTGAGCTATACTCTACTTTTGGCTTTAAGGTGTTTAATTGGAGGTAAGAGTTTGATGGCTTTGTCTCCCCTATCTGGTTTCGAATCTCAATCCTCAGATCTCAGCATCTTGACTAACTAGGGTTATAGGGTTGAGCCATGGATGCCTGACCATCCAGGACTCTTGTCTGCTGCTGTTCCCTGGTATGTCATTTGGAAGTTATTCTGCTCTTGGTTCTAGGTGACACTACACATTTCCCCTCAAGAGGCTGCATTCTTGTGCTCTCATCTCCTCTGGTGAGATCAGAGGCCTCAGAAGGATGAGCTTTCTGGACAAGCAGCTAGTTCTTAGCCTGAACTTTGATTGGAGATTTCCTCTTAAAATTGTCCATTAGCATCAATCTGTCCATCCCTTTGGCCTACATGGCTTTGTGGGTGGTGTCTCCGAGTGAGGATCTGTCTAGTTCTCTCCCTTCAGATGTCTTTTAAAACCAGTTTTTATTACTATAATAAAGATGATGTATAGAGGGCTACAGTTACATAATTCAGATGGTATTTTAAAGCACAAAAGAGTCTCTTTGGGGTTAGATTTTGTTCTGGAAATGTGGAGCTCTGTTTACTGTGTTGGGGGGAAGGTGTTTGCTGCAGCCGGTGTGAATGTCCTGTGGGTCCAGAGATAGGTCTTAAGCAGAAAGGCTGCAGTCCAGTGACTCCGTCTTTTCTTACGCCCACAGCTCCCACGAAGGGATAAAAGGATTCACAGATGGAATTGTTTCTTCAAATAAGATCTGTGAAGCTAGGCATCAGTGACCCACACCTGTAATCCTAGTTATTCAGGAGGCTGAGATCTGAGGATCATAGTTCAAATCCTACTCAAGCAGCAATGTCCAATTAGTGTCTAGTTAACCACCAAAAAGTCAGAAGCAGAGGTCTGGCTCAAGTGGTAGAGAACAAGCCTTAAGTGAAAAAGCTAAGGGACAGCTCCCAGGCCCAGAAGTCAAGCCCCAGTACCAGCACAACACACACACACACACACACACACACACACACAGAGTAACAATAACAAACTTGTTTAAATTCTAAGCCTCATTCCTCATAATATGGCCTTAGTTGGAAATAGGGTTATTGTAGTTACATGGTTAAGGGGGTGTTCCTGCTGGAATAGAGTGGGGCCTTAATCCTACTTTGCTGGAAAGACTAGCCCTGCAAAGACAGAGGCAGAGATTGTTGTTATGCTACCTTCAGCCATAGCACACCAAGGGACCCAGAGGCAAGGATAACTGTCTTAATCTCTTCTAGATCCTTCTGTTCCTTTTTTAATTCTTAGAAAAGATCCTCCCTTCCACAGAGGATTAATGAAGCCCACTGCCCATACATGTTCTTTAACTAAAGCCACTCTCCTGATTAATAGAGCTCCACCAGAAGCATTGAATACCTGTGCGTGAATACATGGCCCTTGTTCTTTGTTACTTGACTGCAATATCTCTCAGTTTGATCTGAGTTGCAGCTACATTGACACAAACAGTTTTGTTCTGTATCCAAACTAAATACTGTGTGGTAGGTACAAAAAACTGCTCCCAGGGCTGGGAAAATGGCTTAGTGATAGAGTGCTTGCTTAGCACGCATGAAGCCCTGGGTTCCTCAGTACACATAAACACAAAAAGCCAGAAGTGGTGCTGTGACTCATGTGGTAGGGTGCTAGCCTTAAGCAAAAGAAGCTCAGGGACAGCACCTAGGCCAAGTTCAAGTTCCTTCCCCTTTACCTCCCCTCCCCTTCTTTCCCTTCCACTGCTCTCCTCACCTTTCCTAACAAATTCTAGAATCTGGTGACTTATAGTATAGACACCTCATAGTTTCTATGGTTCCAGGATTTGCACCGTGCTGTATGAAGTGGTCTGGGTCATGTGAAATTATAGTCATGATGTCTAGCTCTTCATCCTTCTAGTGTCTCAACTGGAGCTAAGTGGTCTGCTTACAATATTGTGTTGTAGCTTGATTTCCCTATAGCAAGTTATTCAGAAGGAGGAAGAGATCAAGCTGACAGCTCCATTCCTTCTTTGACCTAAATGTAGTCTGAACATGTCCATAAGACTTGACACTCTCTTCTCTTAGTTAGAAATATACCTGAAATGCTGCCTCTGTGCAGAAAGAGCACCAGACTCCAGCTCTTCAGGGGAGGAGTGTGACAGAATTGGAGGCCATTTGAGAGCTTCTTGTGTGCTTGACATCATGAATGGTACAAGGGATCCAAGGTGCAGCCCCTGATCTACACTCTAGAAGTTTACATCTTCCAGAAAAGTTATGCTCTGCTCTATAACTGATGATGAGAAGGAGACAGACTTCTTAGAGAGTTCTGAGAAAGTGAAAATCAGAATGGATGGTAGCAGAGGGAGGCTCTAGGGAGGAGGTGGCTCCTGCCTTCATATATTTGCAGCTTTCCCCTCTTTTATTTTATTTATTTTTTGTCGGTTGTGCAGTTGAACTCTGGACCTGGGCGCTGTCCCTATGCTCTTCAGGTCAAGGCAAACACTCTGCCACTTGAGCCACAGCACCACTTCCCATTTTCTAGTGGTTTATTGGAGATAAGGGCCAGCTGGCTTTGAACCATGATCCTCAGATCTCAGTCTTCTGACTAGCTAGAATTACAGGTGTGAACCACTGGCACCAGGCTTACCACTACGTTTTGTTCATCCTTTGTCCCTCCATTTCTGTGCATTTGTTTTATTTTTATGCTGAAGAAAAATAGGAAGCTACTATCTATCCTACTTCATGAGGTTATTTGACTATTGTACCTAATTTGGTTATTGCAAATGAGTATTGTGGGCTTTAGACAGTGGTCAAAGGCAAATAAGATTGATTCATTGGTTGTTTGATGAATCTAGTCATTCATCCATTCATTCAGTACATTTATTGTTGTACCAGCTATGTAGCCATCAAGATATGTGCCTTACATTCTTGTAGAAGAGACATCTAGGTGGTAAACAAGCAAATTAATAAATATGACAGTGACAGTGGGTATTAGAACTATCCTTTTTTTGTTATTGTTGTTTTGTGCCAGTACTGGGGTGTGACCACAGAGCCAGAACATTTTCCCTTAGTTGTTGTGTTTAAGGTTGATGCTCTACCATTTGAGCCCCATCTCATTTCTGGCTTTTGGTGGTTAATTGGGGGTAAGGTCTCACAGACTTCTCAGGTTGTTTCTTTTTTTTTTTTCTTTTTGTAGGTCATGGGCGTTGAACTCTGGGCCTGAGCGCTGTCCCTCTGCTCTTCAGCTCAAGGCTAGCGCTCAGCCTCCTCAGATCTCAGCCTCCTGAGTAGCTAGGATTCCAGGTATAAACCACTGGCACCCAAAAATTAAGAATACTGTTAAGAAACTAACCAGACTGGTACTTCAGAGTAAGGTGGTCTCTGAAAAGCACATAGGATGCAGATAAACCTTTTTTCCTTCCAAAGGTTTAAGTCTGTTGAGATCAACGAACTGGAGACAAAGATACACGCATCCTATTTTGTTGTTGGAGATGATCAATCCACAATCCAGTGAGATTTAAAAACAAAAAACATTTAACTTATGCTCTGCACCATGGAGTGGGGGAGTATAGGTAATTTAGAGGGATGGTAAATGATTTTTAGGTAAAAGAACAGTATTTGCCCTTTGCCAGAGAACCACACAGACAGCCATGTACAGAGAATAAAGGAAGGTTTATTGCTGGGAGAGGGGCTGGCAAGACCCCTTCTCACAGGGGAGAAGTGAGAAGAATCACTAGGTATTGTCTGAGGTGACCTGTATAACCTCAGAGGTTTAAGAGGTGATACAAGTGGCTAGGAGGTGGAGACCTGGTGTGGACATGAGAGCCAGGGGCTTCATCATGGCAGACTAGGCTGCTGTCCAAATAGTAGGTAAGAGGCCCTGCATCTGCCCAGACCTGAAGGTCACACTGAGGGGCTCTTGTTGCCTTATATGGTGGTAGCTGCCCCAGAGAAGTGCCATCTCAAGTTTGTAAAGGGGAGTGGAGGCTGATTATTTACTGTCTTTTTAAATGGGCCTAGTGTTGCCTAGGAAGGGAGCATGCTAAGCTGTGGAGAGGGGAAGGAGTGTACTAAACTATGAGAAGGGAGTTCATTTCACTAACATAGGGAGTCTGGCACAAGGTTCCCCTGGTCTGTGGGGGAGGTGGTGACAGGCTCTGAGAAGATGAAGACAGAATTTTCCTAGCTTTCTTACCTGGTAGATAAATCTCAAGGAGACCTTGGAGCTGCTGTAGAAGAATGGATAAAAGCTGGACACTGGTAGCTCATGCCTATAATCTTAGCTAATGTGAAGGCTGAGATATGAGGATCACAGTGTGAAAGCAGCTCAGGCAGAAAAATCTGTGAGACTTTTCTCTCTAACTATTAAAAAGCCAGAAGGGGAGGTGTGGTGCAAGTGCTAGAACAGCAGACTTAAGGAAAAATGCCAAGTGAGAGCACAAGGCCCTAAGTCCAAGCCCCAGTACCAGTATTAATTTTTTAAAAAGATGTGAATAGACTCCTATCTTGAAATAAAACATGAAAAACAGTATTGGAAGTATGGTTCAAGTGGTAGAGTAACAATCTTTGGTAGAATACCAGCCTAGCAACCACAGGCCCTTCACAGTTGAAACCCTAGTAGGTACTATCCAAACATTCTTACAAACTTCTTTAGAATGCAGAATGGAGAATAATTGTAGAGTGTTTAATGTGGGGGGAATCATTCATTACCCTCCATTCATGTCAGCCCTGACCCCTTCCCTCCTTCCCTTATTTCTTCCTTCCCTCCTTCCCTCTTTGCCTTCCCTTCCCTCCTTCCCTTTTTCCCTTCCCTTCCCTCCATACCATTCTTCCTCTCTGTCTCCTTTTTTGGTGGTACTAACATTTGAAATCAGAGCCCACTACTTACTATTCAGTTGCTCTATTAATTGAACCATGCCCCAGCCCACTTATCTAGCCTTTCTGAGCCTCACTGCCCTTATTTGTAAAATGAGGACAATTATCTCTGAGTTCTATCATTTGGAGTATTTTCAGGAAAATTTTATAAGAATAGTTGAAATAATAGATATGAAAACACCTAAATGAAAGGAGCATTATTGATGAGAAAGAGTACATCTTTTTTTTTAATACATTTTTATGTAAAAATACTGTACAGCGGGGTTATAGTTACATGAGTAAGGTAATGAGTACATTTATTATCAAGCATTGCTGCTTCCTCCTTTGTTTGTCCTCTACCATCCCTTCCTTCCCACCTCCACAACTACACTCCACACCCTCCACACCCTCATCCCCGCCTAAATTGTAAAATTCATTTTTCAACATAGTGTCTTTGTACATCTCATTGTTACAATGGGTCAACCTATATCCCTCTTTAAGTATTTTGTTTTTTCCCTTTCCCTCCCCAAATTAGAAAAGTGTATATACAAGATGCAGGGCATTGACATCAAATACAATGAAAACAGGGATTATACCTTGGGGGAGGAGCATACAAAGAAACAAAAAAAATCACATGGTACATTATAAATACATTAGCAAGAAAGAAAAAAACACTTGTGTCCCTATCTTGGGGTTCATTTCCCTTAACATCATCTTATCTGGTCATAGTACATACCTTTTGACCTTTTCTGCTTGTCCCTGACATACACTAGTTATTGCAAATAAGGGAAACCATGGGACCTATGTTTCTTTGGGCCTGGTGAGAAGGAGCATATCTTGACTCCAGATTTATCCTTTCTGTCCTGGGATTTTTTTTTTTAAACTTTTTTCGTCTTTGATAATTGGATGCTCTCAGATGAGATCTCCTGGTGTTAGGTTAAATCCATTTTGCCTTTCATGTGGGTGGGCAGGTGGGCGGCCTGTTCTAGGATTTGTCCTAGTTTAGCAGCAGTGGTGTTCCAAGGAAATGAATAAGAAATGAATTTAGGCTGCTCCTGCAAGAGTCTGTGTTACAAGAAGCTCAGCAAAAAGGAGATGGTGTCTGCTATCTCTATATTTGCTGGCTTCTTAGAGACAGTGTGTGGCACCAAAGCTCTCCTGCTGGGTTATCCTGCAGGTCACTAGTGGCACTGAGAGCACATTGTAGTTCTTTTCTCATTGATTGGTTGGTATACTGGTACTGGGGCTTGAACTCAGGGCTTCCCACTTAGCTTTATGCACATTACTGGTGCTCTCCTACTGGAGCCACACTTCTACTTCCCAGCGATTTGTCTTTTTCAGAATGCCACCCCAGTCAGTCTTTGTACCCCAGCCCTTGTTTACCTCTGGCATTGTGTAGCAGTCATTCATCAATTTGTGACTGGTCAAGTGCCTGCCGCGTTTCTGAAAAGGACAATCAAGGTGTCAGGGTGTTCCCCCATCTCTGCCCTCAGGGCTAGGCAGCAAGGCTGGGCTGTTACAGTGGAGCAGAATGGCAAGACCTGATGGAAATACCCCCAGGACACATTGGGGAGAATACAATGGAAGCTCCTAGCTAGCTGGAGCTAAGCTGATTTAGGTTTGATTTCTGTCTTCAGCGCTGGAGAAAGCAAGTATAAACAAATATCTGGAGGAGCAGTAGTGCTTGGGGCATTGGTGAGAAAGAGGTTGCAGGCAGAGTAGCTCTTCTCACCCAGGCTTGGCCTATCTGGCCCTGCTGGCCAGCTCCTAGGTTTTGAGCAGTGAAGGTAGCACTTGATAAGGTGCAGGGCCTTCAAACAGAAGTTGAAGGCTTTGGATTTTCCCTGCAGAGGTAGTGAAGCAGGAGGTGACACGATTCTGTGTTCTGCCAGGGTGGCAGCTGCAGCTGCTCTGTGGAAACAAGCCCAGAGGGGGCAGGGTGCCAGGTAGGCAGCCAGCTGTGAAGCAGGAAGGCTCTATGGGGAAGAATGAGATGCCTGTTCAAGAGATACTGGAACTCAAACTCATGTCTCATATCCACACTAGCCCCTTCCATATCCAGGACAGTTCCTGTGTCCTGGATTCCTCCTCCCTCCCTCCCTCTCTCCCTTCGTCCTTCCTTCCTACCTTCCTTCCTTCCTTCCTTCCTTCCTTCCTTCCTTCCTTCCTTCCTACCTTCCCTCCTCTTCTCTCATTCCCTTTCCCCCTTTCCCCTTCCCCTTTCTTTCCTTCCTTTTCTTTCCCCTTCTGATGTTGAGCCTGGAACTCCAGGCATCACTTGTCAACAAAGCTTTTTTCTCAAGGCTGATATTCTCCCCCTTGAGCCACACCTCCACTTCCAGCTTTTTTTTTCTGGTTCATTGGAGATTAGAGGCTCATGGACTTTTCTGAACAGACTGCCTTTAAACCATGATTGTCAGCCTTCAGCATCCTGAGTAGCTTGGATGACAGGTGTGAGCCACCAGTACTGGTCTAGCACTACTTTCTTTACCAGTTCAGTCTAATCCATGACTTTTGACATTCTGAGCTTGGGTGGTGGCCACTGTCAGATTCACCATAGGTCTGAGCCCGTTCCCTTCCACTTTGAGAATCTCTTAACAGTTGGCCATCTGATACACTGGTGGATCCTCCTCTTTAGTGGTGCAGGGGCCACAGGCATTTTTATGACCTTGCAATGGGAGATTCCAGACCGGGTGACATGTCATCACTTACTGATGTATTCTAAGAGTGCCTTAATTTCATAATTTTTACGGAGCTTCTCCCTGCCCTCCAGCACCTCAACATTGGATCCCACAAAACTGGCTCCAGCCTCAGTGATGGCTGTGATTCTTCTTGCCTGGTGCCTTCGTGATCTACAGAGGGGTCAGGAGCCAGCAGCTGAAGAGCAGTCTGCATCTTTGAAATGAGGTGATATGGAGATTACTCCTCAAACTTTCTCTGTACCTAAGTGTGTAACTTCTAGCATGCATTTCAGTGCACAATTTTGTTTTTTGGTCATGGGTCCTGAACTCTGGGCCTGGGCTCTATCCCTCTGCCTCTTTTTTATGAGTTTTTTTTTATTGTGAAAATTCTATACAGAGGGGTTACAATTATGTGAGAAAGGTAATAAGTTCATTTCTTATCAAGCATTGTTGCCTCCTCCTTTGTTTTTCCCCTTTAATCCCTGCTTTCCCACAACCATATCCCTCAGCTCTTCATCTCAAGGCTAGTGATCCACCATTTAAGCCACAGTGCCTACAGTTCCAGCTTTTTCTCTTATGTGGAACTGAGGAATCAAGCCCAGGGCCTTATGCATGCAAGGCAAGCATTCTACCACTAAGCCACCTTCCCATCCCCTCAGAGTACATCTTAAAATGCTCCTTGTAGTACTTATTTTGAGGCACAAAAATGGTGTTTACTCTGAATTCTAAGATTCCTACAGAGTTAACTCATTTATGCCCCACAAATAGAAATTATTACCCCAACTAAGGAAATGACTAGTAGTATTAGCCAATAGATGAATTCAGGCCCACTGACTTGAACAACAGAAGCAAGGCTTATAATTAGGCTGGGTGCTAGTCACTCATGCCTGTAATCCGAGGCTGAGATCTGAGGATGGCCTTTTAAAGTCAGCCCAGACAGGAGAGGCCATGAGACTCCTATCTTCAGTAAGCCAATGGAAAACCAGAAGTGGCACTGTAGCTCGAATGGTAGAGTGCTTGCCTTGAGCTGAAGAGCTGAGGGACAGTACCAAGGCCCAGAGTTCAAGCCTCACAACCAACAACAGCAACAACAACAACAACAAAACACTGTAAGTGGTGCTATGGTTCAATGGTAAGGTGGTAGCCTAGAGCAAAAAAAGATCTAGGGCAGTGCTCAGGCCCTGAGTTCAATTTCTAGGGATGACACATGAAAAGGCTTATTCTTAGTTTAACCTTCTCTTTTTGCTATCTGGAAAGTATTAATATTTGAACAAAAGGTGCTGTATTGTCCCTTTGCACTGGGCCCTTCTACTCTGTAGCTACTCCTGAGGAAGGTCCATGTGCCTCATCCCTGCTATATTATGTGCTTGCTGTATCATGCCATCTGGGTATGTTTGGGGGAGTGTCAGCTGGTCCTGGAAGTAGTGAGCTCCCCATCCTTCGAAGAATTCAAAGTTGAAACTGGAGGAAGTTGGAGTGCCAGATGGGAGGAGTTAGAGTAGGCAGTCTTTAGGGTATGAGTTCCTATGAGCCCTGATTCTAGGATTCTGTAACTTATCCTTCCACAATGTTACTGAATGTCAGAAAATAGAGGAGATGGGGAATAAGGGAAATGGTTTAGTGTGTAGTATTCTGAAAGTATGAGGAACTTGGAGTTATTTCCTTAGACTGTTGGCAGTACTGGGCTGCTGACCCTCTGCTTTCCCCAATGTTATCTGTAAGGGAGGAGTTGTGTTCCTAGTGCTGGAAGTTCTCCTCTGGGTCAAAGGTCACAGTAGTGTTATAGTGAGCCTAGAAGTGTCCTCCTTCTGAGACCTAGCAATTACTTGCCCAGCACCTAGTGTCCTCCTTCTGAGACCTAGCAATTACTTGCCCAGCACCTTTGTTTGTGGAAGAGATATGTGTGTATTTGCATGTGAATACAGTGGTGAACAGGATGGACTGGAAATCAGGAAGAGAAAATGACACTCCAGAATTCCTGCCATGTATATAACATTCCTTCTCAGTGTTGGAACTTTAGGCAAGTTATTTTTATCTCTTTTCACTTCTTTTCTGCCCCTGTAAAGGGGACTTGAGAGGATGAATTTTAGCAAGTTGACTCAGACAATTTTTAGGGATTCTCATTAATAACACAATTTATACAGCATTTTGAGGTTTTCAAAGAACTTTTCACATAAGGGATCTCACCAAAGTTGTCTTAACAACCAGAAGGTGGTATTTGAGCCATTTAAATGATAAAGGAATGAAGGTCAGAAAGATGGTTTATGGCAAACCTAGGCCTCTGTGTCCACAGTTTCATATAGGGATCTTGATTATTTTCTAAAAGTTTATCCTTTTGTTCATTGAACTAATAATGACAGGTTCCCATAGTCCTTAGGCTTCTCCTGTGCACAAGGATTGTTTTACTTAGACAGGATCCGTCTATCTAGCCCATGTTTGCTTCATACTCTTAGTATTCTTCTTGCCTCTGCTTCCTGAGTGCCACAATACATGGCCATAGGGATGGTTTTAATGAGGTCCTCCATCTTCCTTTAGTCTGCTTTGACTGGGAGTGTAGCAGGGTGAGAGCCAAGCCCTGAGTTCTAAAGTTAGCTTTTATTCACATTTCCCAGTTTGTCCTTCTATAGCTGAGTGGCCTGGGACCTGAATGTTTTAATGTGTACAAGAATGGTAAACTTACCTTTTTTCATGCAGGGCTGGTGCTAAACCACTAAAGCTGCACCTCCACTTTCTACATTTCTTTCTAGTTAGACATAAGAGTCTCATAGATTTCCCTGCCTGGGTTGGCTATGAACTGTAATTCTCAGATCTTAGTCTCCTGAGTAGCTAGGATTATAGGTATGAACCGCTACCATCTGACCATTATGCATATATACATACATACATAAATATATATATTTGGTAGTGGTGGTGGTGGTGGTGGTCATGGGGCTTGAACTCTGGGCCAGGTCACTATCCCTCAAATGTTCCTTTGAAGACCAGTGCTCTAAGGCTTGAGTCACAGTACCACTTCCGGTTTTCTAGTGGTTTATTAGAGATAAGTATCTCATGGACTTTCCTGCCTGGGCTGGCTTTGAACCATGATTCTCAGATCTCAGCCTCCTAAGTAGCTAGGATTGCAGGTATGAGCTACTGGCACCTGGCTAATTAAGCATATTTTTGACTTGTTTGTATGCTTGAATTGTAGGCTTCTTTTAAGTAATTTTCAAGGTTCTACCTGAAATCTCAGGGAACCCCTGTGAACCTACTTAAAAGAAGATCTCATCAATTAAAAAGAAAGAAAAAGAAAACCACCAGAAAAACAAAAAATAAAAAAACCCCAAAACCCTGCACAGTACCTATGTGATTATGGGAGAGTAAGGAATGTCATTTATGACATCCATTTCTTGATCCAATTGGCATTTTGCAAACTGTCACTGCTATTAGCAGTCGCTTTTGAGTATTTATGATCTTGCAGTTGGAGCACTTTGATTCTCATACCAGAAACAGGTTCATATTTAGAAAATGTGCCCTACAAGGAGCTGGAAAATGAGATTCCTCAGGGAGGCTGATGGATGGGGCCCACACAGGGGAAGTGTAGCCATCTCGCCAGCCTGGCATAACTTTGCCTTTTCCACACACCCTAGTTAGCTGTTTTTGTTGTTGTTGCTTGTTTTTTTATTTTTTTCTGGTCTTGATGCTTGAAATCTGGGCCTGGGCTCTGTCCCTTAACTCATCCACTGAAGGCCAGCACTCTACCACTTGTGCCGCTTATAGCTTTTTCTGTTTATGTGGTGCTGAGGAATTGAACCCAGGGCCTCATACATGTGAGGCAAGCACTCTACCACTGAGCCACCTTCTCAGCCCCTTGGAAGCTGTTTGTTTATGTCTGGATCTTTACCCTGCCAGGGATGGACTTTCTGTGTAACCCTGGCATAGTGACCTATGGCAAAAGGACATGTAGCTAAATACCAAACCACTTTCTACACATATGTCCTTGCACCACACCAGCCACAATGCTAGCAAAGACCAGAAGCTGGGATTTGACAGAAATTTATTCAAGAGTCCTAAACTGGTTCTTGGTGTGTCCAGGATAGCAAGGAGAGTTTTGGATCTGGCCAGTGTGGAAGCATCAACCTCACTAGCGCACCAGATCCTAAACTAGAAATTGGAAAGACATTGGTTCCCACTTTGGGCCTCAGTTTTGACTCTTGCTACATGGTGCTCTGTGGTCCATGAGGTGCTTCAGTGCCAAATTATACAGGACTTGTGTTCAAGAGAAGGAGTATTTGCATTTCAATGACAAATTTACATAGGCCTTGTCAGTGAGAATGTCTTCATCAAGAGGATCTGAGGGAAGGTTGGGGTTCCTGATCTGTCTGTGAGACTTTAGCTGGACTCTGGTCTTCTCAGGCTTGTTTCTACTTCTGTGAAATCCTTCCAGGAAACCTCTTCACATTGAGTTGCTATAGCACCTTGGGCTCCCCTTGGCTGTGACAGCTTCTGACAATGCCCTTGTTTGGGGGCAGCTTGGATGGTTTTGAGGAGCCCTAGTCAGACATGCCTTAGAATCTGTTGGGATTCATCTTGTGTGTTTTCAATTTTAGATGGAAGTTCATGGGTTTGGGAGAAGAAAACTAGAGAAGTATATGCCATTCTTAGCACAAAGTTAATGTATTTTTATGGTCATTTTGACCTTGATCACCTAGTCCATGGGCCTTCATAGTTCTCCAATGTCAAGAATCTCTTTTTTTCATCTTTTTTTAAACTTTACTCCCCCCATCCCCCATTTGTCTCTTTCTGTGCCAGTACTAGAGCTTGAACCCAGTGCCTAGGTGCTGTCCCTTAGCTTTTTCATTCAAGGATGGTGCTGTACTACTTAAGCTATACCTCCAATTTGGGGTTTTGCTGATTCATAAGAGATAAGGGCCTCATTGATGTTTCTATTTGTGCTGGATTTGGACTTCTTTTTTTTGTGTGTGTGTCTGGTCGTGGGGCCTGAACTCTGGGCCTGGGCGCTGTCCCTTAGCTCTTCAGTTCAAGGCTAGCACTCTACCACTTGAGCCACAGCACCATTCCAGCTTTTTTCTTTTTGCTTATGTGGTGCTGAGGAATCGAACCCAGGGCCTCAAGCATGCAAGGCAAGAACTCTACCACTGAGCCACCTTCCCAGCCCTGGATTTGAACTTCTATCATCAGATCTCAGCTTCCTGAGTATCTAGGCATGCCCATCTCTTTTGAGAAGGCCTGGTGATGTAACACATTATTGGCTGTTTGCTGTGCACCTGGTACAGTGTTGTGTGCAGGGCTATGAAGACAAACAAGACATGATCTGTGCTTAAGCATACCAAGAATGAACTGCAGCTCAGATGTGTCAACAGTGCTCTTAGTGCACTGGGGAATGTGCAGTGAGAGTGTTCATAGGGGCTTCAAGGAAGTTAGTTACTTGACAAGGCTTTCCAATTTTTTGATTTTATGCTTTAAGTGAATTTCTATAGTTCCCTTCCATTTCCTTCAAACCATAACATTTTAAATGTTACAAAAGGGAGAGAAAATTAAGGAAGCTAGCATATTTCTTTTGGAGACATATCCAGATACTCATTTTTTTAAGCAATTGCTTAGCATTTTGTGTTGAAAGCATTTTCAAGTCATTAATTAGTAATCCACACTAATATGTAGATAGAATTAATCTATTCCAGGCAGAAGTTTTTCTTGAGGAAAAAAAAAAAAAAACAAGAGCTATTCCTTTCCACCTACATCTCTCTCCTCCCCTCTGCCACACTTTATCATGATCATTATTTGGATTATCGCTCTGATTATTGCTCTGATTAAGTGCCACATGTGTCTGTGGCACTTAATCAGAGTTAATCAAAGTTCGGGTTGGGTGCGTTCCCTCTCTTCTGGACTCTAGGCTGTACGTAGGCTGCTTTGGGGACTCATTTTTTTTTATCACTTGAGAATGAAATTGGCCTCATAAATAGTCATCATCAGGAAACAATTGGTTCTCCCATTTTTATTTTAGTTGCGTTCAGCTGAAAGCCTCTTAGGTTGTGTTCTTGTTTGAGGAGAATTTTTTTTTTATCCTTCTTGCTGGTCGTATGGCTTGAATGCAGGCCAAGGTCTTACATGCAATGCCAGGAGATTTTTTTGTTTGATTTCATTTGTTTGTTTTCCCTCAAGGCTAGTGTTCTACCACTTGAGTCCCAGCTCCACATCTGTCTTTTTGGTGATTATTTGGAGTTATGTGACTCAAGGACTTACCTTTCTTTCTGAGCTTTTTGAAAACCGTAATCCTCAGATCTCAGCCTCCTGAGTAGCTAGGATTTCAGGTGTGAAACACTAGTAGCTGGCTAGGAGGTTAGGTTTTACCTTCAGAAAAAAAAATCTCTCCCTTTCTGTGGAACAAGGGCTCCCCTGTCCTCGTATTTGATCAAGAAAATAATTTTCCACCTTGTACAGATGAGGAAACTGAGGCTCATGAGGAGCAATCTCAAGATTGGTAAAAGTCAGAGCTGATATTTGGAGTCTTAACCTCTGGTGGGAGAAGCTTCCAGATGATGTGATGGTCTCCTCATTACACTCTTGTCTTCATATTGTCACCTGGTGAGCTGCTTCAAGAGCTGCAGGTCTATGAGGCCCCCTGTCCTCTTCCTTCCTTCCTGTCCTGGCACAGAGGAGCTACCCTGGGTACTAAGGTCTCTGTGATATCAGTCATGTATAGAATCAGCCTATTGTCCATGTGGGGTAATAAATCTGAAGATTCTATCCCTGTTCTCAGGGAGCTCTTAGTGGGATCAGGGAAGAGATGCCTTGTACTGCTGGGGTCCAATTCATTGGCCTCCTCTCTTTCTGCCCTTGCAGGACATTCCTGTTTCAGTAAGCAGATATTATATGCCAGGCCTCATACTCAGACTGCTATCTGTGACAACTTACTTATTAGTAGGTGAAATTATTGTTCCTCTTACCAGATAGGAAATGAAGTTCCTACAAAAATCATTTTAGAGCCAGGTGCTGGTGGCTCACACCTGTAATTCTAGCTACTCAGGAGGCTGAGATCTGGTTCAAAGCCAGCCTGGGCAGGAAAGTTCGTGAGACTCTTATCTGCAATAAACCACTAGAAAACCGGAAGTGGTGAGGTAGAGCACTCGACTTGAGCTGAAGAGCTGAGGGATAGCACCCAAGCCCAGAGTTCAAGCCCCATGACTGACAAAAAATAAGCAATTAATAAAAAATAAATAAAAGTAATGGTTTAAGGAAGGAGCTAAGAAAAAGAAAATACAGCTAAGAAAAATGAGGGCATCAGAGGTTACTGATCTCCATATCTAAGAGATATAAAAAACATTCAAAGTAAAAAAAAAAGATTGCAGCCAGCCAGGTGCGGGTGGCTCAGAACTGTAATCCTAGCAATTCAGGACTCTGAGATCTGAGGGTCCTGGTTTGAAGCCAGCCTGGAAAGAAAAGTCTGGGACAGTCTTTATCTCCAATTAACCTCAAAAAGCCAGAACAGGAGGTGTGGCTCAAATGGTAGAGCACTATCCTCGAGTAGATAAAGCTAAGGGATAGGTCAGTCCCCAGCTGAGTGGGGCTTGGTGCCCCAGCTCTGAGTTCACTCTCCAGTACTGGCGTCAAAATAGGAATAATATTAATAGTTACTTAAGAAGCAGGAAATACTTAGGATGTGGTAGATGTTGAGTCCTGAAGCTCCCTGTTGAGTTGCCTTGTTTCTTTTGTAGTACTGTTGCAGTGTGCATGATGTGTGTGTGTATACAAGTAACCCTATTAGTTGTGTTATTGTGACCGTTATGACCCATGAGTAAGAACTATTACAAGAAAACAGAGGTCTTGAACAATATGCTGTAAGCCACAACAGTAGATTGCCAAGCCAGATGGACCCAGGTATCCTTGATTCTGGAATGTGCACAGTTAGCCAATCACAGACAGTATTGGCACCTTGGTTAAATCCCAGAGGAAAAGCTTCTTTGCTGTGGAGGCTACAAGATAGCCAAGTAGCCCTGGAAAACTGGCCAAGTGAATATCCTGTGTTAAAATAGGGAGAGGCAAGTCAGTAAGGTGGAGCTCTACAGTGCTCTGAAGGAAATGGGCAAAAGCGAGAGTACCTGTCCTAGAGGGCCTTGTTGTAAGTCTTCCCTCCACTCCCACCCCAGAAGTTGTCCCTCAGCTTTTTGCTCAAGGTTAGCACTCTGCTACTTGAGTCACAGCTCTACTTCTGGCTTTTTTTTTTTTTTGCCTTATTGGAGATAAGGATCCTCATTGACTTTCCTGCTTAGGCTAGCTTCAAAGTGAGGTCCTCAGATCTCAGCCTCCTGATTACGATTATAGGCATGAGCCACTGGCACCCATCCTACAATACTGTTCTTAATGGCAGTGACAGTCAGATGGGGCCTTCATCCATGTTTTATATGATCTTATCCTAATAGATACTGTCCTCAGGCTAGAGTCTAAGGGACTGGCTGGAAAAGCTCAGGCCTGGCCCCAGTGACAGTTCAGTGAGTTAAATTTCTTGGATTTGGATGCAGGCCATCTGCTTTACTTCTTGGGCTCCTGCTTTCAAGTGCTCTGCTCCACTATACCTGGAGTTTCTGGTAAGACACATGGGTGAAAGTGGATACTTTCTCTCAGGTGATGGCCATTTGAGGAGGAACAGAGGACAGTGGCCACCCTGGTCTCACTGTCCATTATTATTAATAGGAGAAATACCAGCTTGTGTTCAGAATGGCTTAGAAGCAGCTCTTGGTGGCTTTGCAGCTTGGCTTTCATTTCTGGCATGACAGTGCATTGGGAAGGTTCTGGATTCAGAGTCAGGTTCAGCTTTGGGCTCAGTGTCTGCCACATGCTAACGCTTGCTTCCATCCCAGATGAGTCACTGTCCATCTCTAAGCTGCCCTGTCCTGTCTCCTCCTCATATACCTTCTTCTGATGAAGAAATTCCCTTCTGATAAATAGAGATTCCATGGAAGGAAATTGATCATGTACAGCTGGTTTCTCCACAGACAGATGTTCAATTTTATTTCCCTTTCATTTTTCTTCCTCTTCCCAGAGGAAGAGATCACTGCCTTTAAGAACTTGATAGCAGATAGACTTAGATGATTACATGTAAATTGGAGCTAGCTTCTGAAACTCCAGGCGAGTTTCTGCCGACCTGGCAGAAGTTTTTAGGGCCCTATGCACCTAATGTATTTTAGCTTTTATTTTTATTTTTCACCTATATTTTTCTTCTCATATTACTTCTAGGTGCCTTTTATTTTCCTTTAGGACTCATGCATAATTTTGGCTGCTTTTAGGTATAATTAATAGAAGGTCCAACTCATTTCAGTGATAGGAAGATTTATTATTTCACATAATAATAACCATGGCACAAGGGTAACTGTAGAATTCATTAATTCAATGGCTCAGTACTGTCTTCTTTTTTTCTTTTTTCTTTTTTGTCGGTCATGGGGCTTGAACTCTGGGCCTGTGCAATGTCCCTTAGCAACTCAGCTCAAGGCTAGCACTCTACCACTTGAGCCACAGTGCCACTTCTGGTTTTCTGGTGGTTTACTGGAGATAAGAGTTTCACAGGTTTTACTTCCCCGGGCTGGCTTTGAACCGTGATCCTCAAATCTTAGCCTCCTGAGTAGCTAGGATTACCAGCATGAGCCACCGGCACCCAGCCTGTCTTCTTATATTTATATTCCTACTATCTTTTGAATTGACCATATTGGGTATATTCTCTCCAGCTAAAGTTCATCATCACAAGTTGGCTATTGCAGCACCAGACATCCTATGTAAACACAGAAACCAACAGTTTTGAATGATGGGAAAAAATCAGGATTTGTTTGTAAAGAGGAATGAGAAGTGACTGCTGAGGTGATATTAATCCTTGATAAGAAGCATGTACCTTTTCTCTTTTGCCTACAGGTTAAGAACAAATATGTTGTCATGGCATAATGTGATATACATACTGTGCCCTCAACTATTATTTCATCATTTTACTTCCTTCTGTTCTCTACACTAGAAGGCCAAACAAGACCACTAGCTATTGCCAGTACTAAGTACACCTCATTTTTACCTCCGTGTTTTAGGCAGGCTGAGCCTGTGCCTGAACCACACCCTGACCATGTGCCCTGCCCTGCAGCTGTAGCACAAGACAAAAACGGCTAGAGTCAATAGTAGAAGCAGAGCTCTCCCTTGCTCCCTCCCAAGTACGTATTTCAGACACAATCTTTTTATTTTTATTGTAAGATCAAACAGAAAATACAGCTGGTGCTGTTGGGTCATGCTTGTAATCCTAACTCTTCAGCAAGCTGAGATCTTAGAACTGAGTTTCAAGGCTAGCCTGGGCAGAAAAGTCTGTGAGTCTCTTCTCTCCATCAAACAATCAAAAAGCCTGAAGTAAAGCTGTGGCTCAAGTGGTAGAGTGCCAGCCTTGAGCAAAAAAGCTAAGGGACAGCACCCAGGCCTTGAGTTGAAGCCTCAGAACTGGCACCCCCACTCAGGCTCCATTCAGGATCCTGCTTTGCCTTGATCTGTCAGACATCCTCTGCCACTCCAGTCTGTGACATTTCCACTATCTTTTCTTTAGCATGAGCTTGACACTTTTGGAAAGGGCAGCTACTGATCTTGTGGGAAGCCTCCCAGTATGACTTGGGTGAGTGTTTTTTTAATTTTGGTTGGTCCTGGAGCTTGAACTTAGGGCCTGGTTGCTATCCTTGAGCTAGTTCTAGTCTATCACTCTACCACTTGGAGCTAAAACACCACTTCCAGTTTTCTGGTGTTCACTGGAGATAAGAATGTCACAGAATTTCCTCTCTGGGCTGGCTTTGGAGCAATAACCTCAGATCTGAGCCTCCTGAGTGGCTAGGGTTCCATGGGTGAGCCACTGAGACCCAGCTAGGCTGATATTAGTTTGTTTGTTTGTTTGTTTATGCCTAATTTTATGACTGAATGAGAAAACTCAGTACCTCATATCAGTTTCTGATGTCTCATTGCCTGGGTGTATCTTTGGTCACCTACTTAAGGTGATCCTTGCCAGTTTTTTTCAGGATGAGGCCACTGTTTCTTACATGGTAATTGGCAAATAACCCAAGTCTATAGTTCAATTGCAAAGATACTTTCTTCAAAGGGTATCTCTGTGCAGGTTTAGCTTAGGAAACAGATGGGAACCAGATACTATGGTTGAGAAGGACATGGGCCAGGTTGGTATCCCAGCAAGATCTTCTGCCTCATCTCTAAATGGCCCAGCTGGTGAAGTGCCTGTGCTTCAACCTCAACTTTTGTTTGAGAACCTAGACTGATATTGATGATTTGCCTATAAGGTTTTCTGCACTTGAAGTACCCTGAAAGATGGTTTCCTTCCAAACTGAGATTCATAAAGTGAGTTAGGTTTAACATAAGCAACACAAAATGGAACTGGTATCAAGAAGCATTTATTTATTGTCTCTGTTTATCTGCTACTATGTTAAATCTAAGGAAGGTGACAGTCATAGTCTCTGTCCATGAATCCAGCACCTTTTCTTCAAGGGGAGGACTTTGTTATCGAGACCTAATGAAAAAACATTAAAAAAAAATCCCCGTGTAGGGAGAGCACTACCCTGAAAAAAAATTATATTCACCATTTTGCAGTCACTAGCTGCTGACTTCGCTTCTGTAACTTGCTTTTGCTAATGTTAAAGTATAAAGATAGGTCTGTGTCAACAAACTCTAAAGAATGTAACCGCCATGATAGATAACTAACTACTTACCTCGGTCCCAGACATTCCCAGAGTCCGAAACCATGGCTAACACATATTCCGGATTCTCCTCCAGGAACTGGACCCTGAGATAACGACCATCTGGCAGGACCAGCAAACTAGGCCAAATGTCAACCAATTACAAGCCTGATCATCCAAAGCAACCATCCCCCTTGAGTCACCTCGCACCAATGATTTTACAAATAGTGATACAAAATTTCCCACGTGGCATAGTGATTTGCTGTGAATGTCTACCGAGGCCTTGCCCCTACCTTAAAATGTATAAAAAGTGCTGTAACCCTGTGTTCAGGGCCTCTTGTTAACACCCCTACAACGGTGTGCATGAGGTCCGTGCTCGCGAGTTCGTTAATAAATGACTCCTTGTCGCTTGCATTATCCAAGGTCTCTGGTGCTCTACAGGGGGCTCCAAGATTCTGGGTACTACATTTGGTACATTGGCCGGGAGCCCTCCACTGTAGACTATCCAGATACCGGCATAGTGAGTTGTCTCAGGAACAAATCAGTGAGTTTTGGTGGAGCCACTTTCATATTTCGGGAATTGGTGAAAGCCTGCAGGTGTGGTCTTGGGGCTGGCGGAGAGTCTTGGCGGACGCGCTATAAGACTGCCAGAGGGGCCAGTGGGGGACGTCCCCTGGAACCCTAGGTGGGGCTGTCCTCAAGATCAGGTAGAGGGGGTTCGAGTCCCCATGATTGGCCAATTCTCTCTGGTTGGAAGCCCTTCTGGACAAACTCTCTGACCAGAAGTCTGACATGCTTGCTGTCTGTCTTGAGTGTGCATATATGTCTTCTGTTAACTCTAATTTGAATCTTAGGCATGCAGCCCTGGGGCCAGTAGACTGGATCACTCCCCCCTCCCCCAAGAAAGCATGACCAAGTACACGTACATTACCAATCCCCATACACAGTGTGTGTGTGTATAATTTTAATTTACTTCTTTTTCTTTCTCATCTCGGTTTTACAAATTTGGACACTCCTTGATGCAGAGATGGGGGAAGGACAAAGCAAACTTACTCCTCTCAACCTCCTGCTTGTTCATTTCAAAGAGGTTAAAGAGAGGGGGTATAATTTGAGTATAATTGGAAATCTCAGAAGAATCTAAAAAGAAAAATTCTCTGGAATGAGTAGAGGGGGTTTGAGTCCCCTGGTAAGTGGTGAGATGTCACCCCATTCACTGAGACCTGATTTTGTTTTTGTAGCCACTTGTCTGTCTTGTTTACGTCACTGTGTGTGTTTCTTTTATGTTTTCTGAGGTGGGTAAGTTCTGGGTGAATGTGGCAAGCTCACTCAGCAGACTCTGGATTCAGCTTGCTGAATGGGAGCAGTACAGAGTTCTGGTAGGTATAAACTGGTTCCCATTAGTCCCCAACTCAGCCTTCAGTTCTTGTCTTGTCTTGTTTTAGAATTGGTACCAGTTTTAAATGTGGTCCTTGGTTTTTGTGTTTATCTGTTTTTGTTATTTATTTGAACATCTCTGGTGGAATAAAAGTTCCAGCCTCCCACTGGGCTTGGTCACAGACCTGCTAAATGCCCCCGTTGTGTTACTGCAGCCAAGAGGTGGGGCATGGACAAGCCTCAGGCTGCACCTTCTTCCAGTGGAGGCTGCTGGAGGAGAGGCAGGGGTGTAGATAGCAGTGAGCCTGGTCTGGACTTTCAGCTGCTCCAGACAGCTTAACAATTTGTAAAGTGCTCTTGTTTAAAATTGGGTAAAAAAAAAATCAGGCCAGTTTAGTTTCAGGTGACCCCTTCCCCAGCTCTCCTCCAACAGATGGGATTCAAAAGACTGATTAGTGAATTGCCTTGCTAAACAAGCAAGCTCTGGGAAAATGAAGCCCAACAAAGGTACCTAGTTTAAAAGAAATAGTGTCTTAATTTTTTGTTTAAAAACTTTAGAAAGTGTACGTACAACTGATTTTGATTTATGTGTGCTTTAAAATCTGTATAAGTGTTTTGTATGTGTTTGTAAACATGTTCAAAGATAAGAATTGTCAGCATGCTGTAACAATTGGGTGAGTTTAAATTTAAAATGTAAAAGGTTATGAGGTTTGGACATTAACAAAATTTTAAAGAATCTTCATAGTCTTTTAAATGACTTTTTAAGGATTCTTTACCTTAAAAAATAGAAAATCTGGTATTTGAGAATGCATAAGACTGTTTATAGTGTAAGCAAGTTATCTGGCTTAACAAAAAATCATTGGCAGTTTGGGATTCAGTTCCCTTGGCTAAAATTTGGGGATAAATATTAGAAATTTAAATGTAAAGGTTAATTTAACTCTGTCAAAGATATTACTTCTTCTGTCTGTCTAAAACTGTGTATTTCATTCGAGAATCAAGAGATAAGAAAAGGGAAAAAGGTAGAAGCCAACAGAAGACCTATTTTTAGGGGTGAGGGGTGAACAGGCAGAAGTGCAGTTCAGCTGGTCATGCATGGTGGGACAGGCCCTGGGAGGAGTCCATGCATGGTGAAAGAGGGCAAGCTGGCACAAACGCAGTTCATCTAACCCTAAAGAGTCAGATTGGGTACGTGCCCATTCCATAGGAGTAGCCAAGTGGCCCATCTTTGTTCTGTCCCTTTTCCCTGTAGATAGACACTGGAAATATTATGGTTAAAATTAGTGATGTGATGATCTGTAGTATTGCTAAAACTGCCCCTTGGACTTAAAAAGAGAGTTAAAAAGTTTATTTGTATAATGTGACTTGCTTTCAATTATGTTCTACAATTAGGATGTTTTTAAAAGTTATAAAGGTGTTAATTCTAGCTTTTTGGTACAATTATGGTGATTGTAATTTTTGCATTAAGGAAAAAATTGTCATTTGAGTTCAAGATTTTTAATGTGTATCTGTTTTAAAATAAGCAGCTAAGAGGCAATGAGTGACACTTGGCTTGAAGATTTCAAGGTATCTTTTCAAAATACAAATGAAAACTAAAGTATAAAATACTAAAGGAGATTAATAAGAAGCTTAAAAATTAGGAATGGATTTTGGATATAAAGTTTAAAAGTAAAATTGTTTTTAACATTTGTCTCAAAGTGCACAAAGAAAAAATTAAGATTACCGAAAGAATTGCTATTCTAGATTGCTCTTATAGGTTTTTTTTTTTTTTTTTTTAACAGTTTTCAGCAAAGCCCAGAGAAAAGCACAGAGGATTCTTACAAGTTTGTTAGATATAACTTTGACTTTTAATAAGTTTCAGGTAAGCACATGCTTAAAAGCTACTTCTATGTTGATCACCTTCTGCTTTTAATTGGAGTAAGATGGCCTTTTGTAAGACTCATTGATCTGAAACTGGTTCGAAGCCAGCCCGGGCAGAAAAAGAGGCCCTGTGAGACTGTCACCTCTACTCAGCCAGCAGAGTGCTGAAAGAGCAAGCAGAGATGCTTTGGGACTCAAAGTGGCAGAGTGCTAGCCTTGAGCTGTAGAGCTGAGGGACAGTGCTCAGGCCCCGAGTTCAAGTCCAGCGACCAGCTAAAGGGAAATGCCAATGAGGCATTTATCCCAATGTGGAGAAGACACTCCTGGGACAAAAGCAATGGAGGAACATCTACAGGCAGTAAGCCACTGCTTGGATGGCAGAAATGTCAGATCCTAGAGTCATTTGTGTGTGGCCCTTCAAAACTGGTCAGAGCCGGGAGGTCATGGAAAGATAGTTTGTAAGCATGCCTAATGACTACCTTGTAAGGAACAGGAACTTGCCAGTCCTCTGTGATAGTAAAAGCTAATGTTACAAAATGTGGGGAATAGTTTAAATCTCAACCCCTTTATGTGCCAAAAGCTCTAATTGGCAGTAACTAGTGAGATGACACCAGCTACATGAAATTCATCTGCTCAGAAAAAGTTTGTAAACCTGAGAGTGTATTTCTACTGATATCTGTCTAGAGGCCTGCAAAGATAACTTAGGCATTGTGGGGATCATTAGAGATCACATTCCTAAGCCATCTAAAAAGATGCTTTTGCAAACCAGAGTGCTAAACAAGCTACACTGCTGTAGCCAGAAAAAAGGTCTGTGCAGTTGTCAAAAGTTAAAATATTGTTCTTAATGACATCTAACCCTGATAGCCTCTTTGTAAAATAGGCTAAGGGTGTAGGTTCCTGGCTAGGTAGGATCAACGCCCCTGAAGTCAGCTTGAAGAAGTTACAGAAGATGGACCTTCGCCCATCAACCCCCTGTTAAGATCAAGAGTCCAGAGTCAGTTAGAGAAAAATGAGACAAAATAGATGAAATTATTTTTTTTGAAAAAAGCATAAAAATAATGTTAACAGGTGTGCAAGTGTGGAGACTGCATCTGTAGGAGATGGTTACAAGAATAAGCCTTCTGTGTCTGTTTACAAAAATATCTGGTTAATAAAAAAGTTGTAATTTTGGTAAATTGTCCTAGGCTATTGTTTAAAGGTCTTAAATACCAGCAGGATCAAAGCCTGTCAAGCCTATGCAGTGTATCCTAAACCAGTCTGTGTAGGAATTTACAGTGCAGCATGAGGTGTGACAGTCCCTTGGAGCCACTGGGAGATCCTTCTGCTGCTGCTGTTGCTGCATAACCTAATGGGTAGAGTTTGAAGACAGCCTCACAGTCACCTGGAGGAAATCTATGTCATTACCAAGACCACCTCCACCGTGGTAAAAGTAGACTGAACTCCTGCCTGGTTCCATCACTTGAGACTGCATCCTGGTTAAAAGCTGCTAAAACTAAGATCTGTGGGACATTCTTTTGAGTGATATCCAAAAACCCTCTCTATTCCCACAGTAGATATTGGGGACAAGGATATCACTGGCTTGCTTACCTTAGGCACTTCAGTGCAAAGTGACTGGAAATCCACACTATAGTCACAGCCTGGTTTGGCTCTGGTATGGTAATAACCTGAGTGTGTTATCAATGGAGGTAGTAAATGAGACCCCAGCCTTACTCTTAACTGAAAAGAAGAGGAGGGTGGTAAAGAAAGCCTTGGGAAAGGAATTGGGGGAAAATTGGTATCCTCTGGATAAGAAAGGATATGAAAAGTAAGGATTGTCTTTAAATGTTTGAAAAAGAAGGAAAGAAGACAAACCTCAAAAAGTATAAGTATGTAGCAAATGGTATGAGTATGTCTTGAAATTGCAGCTTATGAATATAGCTGGTATTAAATTAGCTGTGATATACAGACTCAGGACTGGTGGAAGAAAAAAATGTAAGGGCCTTTGGTACTGTTAATTTTGTCACAATTGGATCTTATATACTCAACACACTGGTGTCCTTTTTAAAAGAAAAAGATCAGCACAGTCCATCTATTAGTTCTGAGATCCCAATACCAAACTGTAAATATAAAAGATTGTGCCAATTAGGGGACCATGATTGGTCCCTGATGCTCTAGAAAAGGGGGGAATGAAGAACTGAAGAACTAAAAATTATATTCACCATTTTGTAGTCACTAACTGCTGACTTCGCTTCTGTAACTTGCTTTTGCTAATGTTAAAGTATAAAGATAGGTCTGTGTCAACAAGCTCTAAAGAATGTTACTGCCATGATAGAAAACTAACTGCTGACCTCGGGCCCAGACATTCCCAGAGTCCGGAACAATGGCTAACACATATTCCGGATCCTCCTCTGGGAACTGGACCCCGAGATAATGACCATCTGGCAGGACCAGCAAACTAGGCCAAATGTCAACCAATTGCAAGCCTGTAACTATGGGAATTCCCCCTAACCCTTATCATCCAAAGCAACCATCCCCTTGAGTCACCCCACGCCAATCATTTTACAGTGTTACAAAATTTCCCGCGTGGCATAGTGGTTTGCTGTGAGTGTTTACCGGGGCCCTGCCCCTACCTTAAAATGTATAAAAAGTGCTGTAACCCTGTGTTCAGGGCTTGTTGTTAACACCCCTACAACGGTGTGCATGAGGTCCGTGCTCGCGAGTTCATTAATAAACGACTCTTTGCCACTTGCATTGTCCAAGGTCTCTGGTGATCTATGGGGGCCTCCAAGAATCTGGGTACTACAATACATGCACATGTCCACTGTTGTGTCTTTATATTTGAAATGTGAATGTGTGAATCACATTGTTTAGCTTTGTAGGTACCTCTTTTTTAATTTTTTAATTATAATTAATTTTTTATTGAGAAAATACTGTACAGAGGGGTTACAATTACATGCAAGATAAGGAATATATTTCTTATCAAGTATTGTTGCCTCTTCCTTTGTTTCCCCTTCTCAACCCTTCCTCTACCCCTACCCTGCCCTCCCTACCCAACCCACTACCCCCACTAAAGTTGTAAAGTTCATTTTTCTACATTACGATGCATTGTTGCAATGGGTCCACCTTTATCCCTATTTAAACGATTTGTTTTTTCCCTTCCCCGCTACAAATTATACCAACATCAAATACAGTCAAAGCAGGGGTTATATGATGGGGGACAGACATACAAAGCTACAAAGAAATCATTTTATAAATATGTAAGATACAATCACAAGAAAGAAAAAAAAAACATTTGACTATTTTTCTTGGGGTTTATTGCTTTAAGATGAACTTTTCTGCCCTTTTCTGCTTGACTCAAGACATACACTGGTTATTGCAAATAAGGAAAACCATGGGGTCTATTTTTCTTTGGGCCTGGCTTACTTCACTAACATAATTTTTTCCATCTTTCCATTTCCTAACAAATGGAGCAATATCATTCTTTCTGATGGAAGCATAGAATTGCATTGTGTATATATACCACATTTTCTTGATCCATTCATCTACTGAGGGGCATCTGGGTTGGTTCCATATCTTAGTTATGGTAAATAATGCTGCAATAAATATAGTTGTGCTGGTGGTTAACTACTTGTAGAAAACTAAAGTTAGATCCTTATATATCACACTCCAATAGAATCAACTCCAAATGGATCAAAGACCTCGGAGTCAAACCAGACATTCTGAAAACATTACAGGATGGAATAGGAGAAACCCTAGGTCTCCTTGGCACAGGCTGAAATTTTCTTAATAGAGAACCAGAAACACAACAAATCAAAGAAAGGTTGGACAAATGGGATTGCAGAAAATTGCAGAGCTTCTACATGGCAAAGGACATAGCTAAAAAGATTAATATAAAGCCCATGGATTGGGAGAAGAACTTCACTAGCCATACAACATACAAGGGTCTCATATCTGAAAAAAACTTGAAACTCAAAAAATTAAATCCTCCAACAAATCTTCAAAGAAACAACTGCCCAATAAATAAGTGGGCTAAAGACTTAAAGAGAAACTTCTCTGAAGAAGAAAGATGGATGGACAATAGACACATGAAGAAATGCTCAACCTCCCTAGCCATAAAAGTAATGCAAATCAAAACATAATTAGGATACCATTTCACCCCAGTTAGAATGGCTATAATCAAGAACTCTAATAACAACAGATGCTGGAGGGGATGTGGACAGAAGGGAACCTTACTGCATTGTTGATGGGAGTGTAATCTTGTTCAATCACTTTGGAAGCAGTATGGAGTTCCCTCAAAAGACTCCACAAAGAGCTCCCGTATGACCCAGCAATCACACTTTTGGGCTTTTACCCGCATGATCACAAACAAGACCACACTAAAGCTATCAGCACAACTATATTTATCGTAGGTACCTCTTTTAAATTTTATCCCTCAACTTGCTAACATAGCTCTTTTATTTTTTGCACATGAACCTTCATCCCAATCAAATGATTTACCATGCTATCTTCACGTGTAGCAACAAGGTCACATAAAACTGTCAGAACATGTGGTAAAAAATGTTTTAAAAAAAGATAGTCATTGGTGCTGTGAATGTGGCTTAGTGATAGAGGAATTGCCTAGCATGCATGAAGCCCTGGGTTTGATTCCTCAGTACCACATAAACAGAAAAATTCAGAAGTGATGCTGTGGTTTAAATGATAGAGTGCTAGCCTTGAACAAAAGAAGCTCAAGGACAGTGCCAGGCAGAGATCAAGCCCAGAACTGGCCAAAAGACTATACTTTAACCACAGTGCATTTGTACAACTCTTTGTTAAATAACTTGGCCGAGCTTTAGTCTTGTACGATTCACTAGAGATAACAATAAAACCACTATCATTGGCATGCCGATATTTGCTAATTGAGATGTTTTCTGTTCCCCAATTTTTGTTAATATCAATTAGTTATAGAAGGGATTTCCTTCTGACAAGACTATATATGTAGATAGTATACCTTGATCTGACTCATCACAAGCATCATTGTCTTTCGGTGCTGCTCCCCCTTCCCAAACTTACTTCTTTATTTTTCCATTTCACATAGGTACTTAAAATATTCTAACCATATTCACCCTCCTATACCCTCTCCTGTTACTCTTCCCCACTCCAATTGCTACCAACCATCCAGTCAGGACCTTTTTGACATTCTTTGCCTTCATTCTCTTAAGTGTATGTTAATTCAGAAGTCAAGAATGAGACACTATTGTCTTCTTTCTCGACCTATTTAAGTCCAAAATCTTTCCTCCATTTACATAAGCATTGCTGTAGCAAGTCCAAAAGTCATATTTCTCTTTGGATATGTTAATAGTCTTATTTGTCTTTCACAATCTTAAATATATTCAATGATAGCTAGCTATCATTCTTCAGTATAAACGCAATTGAGTGAGATTGAGTTTTTGACATTAGTAATGTATTTATTACAAATAATAAAATTATGCTAGCAGATAATATGGACTGGTAACTTCTATTTTTTTCAACTTGAATAGATTTTCAATATTTAGGTTTTATATAGCCTTCACATCTTTAGGACCAAGTGAAAAGAAAGTCACCATCTTATGCTTTGGTTTAGCTTTTGACAGAAAATAATCTGATTTCTTCACAGTGATAGTAACATGATATATGGATATCTGTTTTGAAAATTAGTTTACATGAGAAAGCAAAGTTGATTTCTCACAGAATATAATACCAGCCAGATTCCAAAGTCCTGACAATAAAAATGTTTAATAGTCTATGCAAACATTTTCTGTCAACTTCAGTATCTTTTCTCCTTTACTTCTTCCTATAATCGTATACTTATTTCTCTAAGGCTTTAAAAACAATTCTAACTATATCTATTTAGATTATGTTTTGAGTATATTTTTATTTATATTGAAATTGTTGCTATGCCACTAAAAATAATAAAACATGTTGTTTCTGTTAGGCTTAATTTTTTGTTGTTTTACTTAAAACAGGTAGGTATGCAGAATACCAAAACATGTGATTTTCTGTCTTCTTAATATTTTTATTATTGTTTATAATATAATATATTTTTTATAATCATTCAATTATAATGTTGTCTTTTCATGTTGACTGTAGTTTGAATGTCATTGGGGAAATAAAATAAAACATTCACATTTTGTAGTTTAATTCCTAATGTGTAATGCATCTTGATTTCTGTATTTTGACTATCAAAGTTTCCATAATAAAATTTTACGTATCCTGAGTGCTTACCAGTTACTGTATTAAGCATTCGTTATCTACACAATACTCAACTCTCATAAACGTAGCCATACATACAAGGACTATGCCTGGGAGAAATCAGTATTTTCATCCAAGATTTACGGCTCATGGCCAAGCCAGAATTACTTAAGGGTAGACTTGCATACCAGAAATAACATTCATTATCATTATGCATGAAGAGAAAGTTTTCCAAAAGGTTAATGCATCATCTGTAATTTGATGGGTGCTGGCTACACATACGGTACAGTAACCATTTTTTTTGGTCTTTCATGGGGCTTGTATTCTGGGCCTAGGCACTGTCCCTGAGCTCTTCAGCTCGAGGCTAATTCTCTACCACTTGAGCCACAGTGCACTTCTGGTTTTCTGGTAGGTAATTGGAGATAAGAGTCTCACAGACTTTCCTGTCCAGGCTGGCTTTGAACCGAGATCCTTAGGTCTCAGCCTCCTGAGTAGCTAGGATAATCAGTTTGAGTCACTGAAGCCCACCTTATTAACCTTCTTAGTTACAAAGGAACAATTTTGCTGTTATATTTATTCTTTGTACAATTCTAGAGTAAAAAATATAAACAGGATACTAAAGTGGAGCACTCAAACCTCAATGCAAATCTTGAAAAACCTAGAATATGTGCGTGGTGCCACATAACTCTGAAGGAAAAAAATTAGAATAAATAACCACATAGCCAACCTCTCAATTAAAACCCTTTGTAAAACTGAGTTACCTCAATTTTTGTGAGAAAGAACGACGGAATGAAACATTTTTTTTATTATGCAAATACTGTACAGAGGAGTTACAATTACATGGGCAAGATAATGAGTACATTTCTTATCAAGCATTGTTGCCTCTTCCTTTGTTTCCCCTTCCTATCCCTTCCCATCTCCCCTCCTCACTCCCCAAAATCTCCCACAAGTCTCCCCTCCCTCCCCTGCCACCTCCATCCTGGCCAAAGTTGTAAAGTTTGTTTTTCGACATAACAACTTGTATGTCTCATTGTTGCAATGGGTCCATCTGTATCCCTATTTAAAAAATTTGTCTTTTCTCTTCCCCTCCACAAATTATACCAACATCAAATACAGTGAAAGCAGGGGTTATACCATGTGGGAGGGACATACAAAGCAACATAAAAATTATATTATAAATATGTTAGAAATAATCGCATGAAAGGAAAAAAAACATTTGAATATTTATCTTGGGGTTCATTTCACCTAACATCAACTTATCTGACCTTTTCTGCTTGACTCAGACATATACAAGTAGTTGCAAATAAGGGAAACCATGGGGCCTCTGTTTCTTTATGGCTGACTTACTTCACTTAATATAATTTTTTCCAAGTCTTTCCATTTCCTAACAAAGGGGCAAACAGAAATTTTTATGACTTTCATTTACAAAATGTAAAATTAAGCTTAATTTGGATTTTAAAAATTCCTATAATTTTTTTTGGGGGGGGAGGGTCTGGTCATGGGGCCTGAACTCTTGTCCTTCAGCTCTTCAGCTCAAGGCTCGCACTCTACCACTTGAACTACAGCGCCACTTCCGTCTTTTTTCTTTTTTGCTTATGTGGTGCTGAGGAATTGAACCCAGGGCCTCAAACATGCAAGGCAAGTGCTTTACCACTAAGCCACATTCCCAGTCCCCTATAGTCTTTTTTAATGTACGAAAGGAGATAAGATTTGGGTAATTTAAAGAGAAAATTTGACATACTACAACTAATTAGTGGGTTAAAATAAATGTAACACAGCTACTGAATAGGCTGAGATACAGAGGATAGTGACCTAACTTTATCCAGGTAGCAAAAGCATGAGAAACTTTATCTCCAGTTAACCAACAGAATTCTCGACTGAAGGTATGGCTCAAGGGTTAAAGTATCATGCCTGAGCAAGAAAGTGTAGAATGTGAGGTTCAGAGTTCATACCAATATGTGTGCAGAAATTAAATTAAAAACTAACTCAGTATTGACAGATTTCTAAACATTAGCACAAACACTTCACGTTTATAACATAAAACAATTTTGACTATTACTAAAATTTTCAATGTATTCAGTCTCATTAGTATGTATTAAGTAGTCATTTAGTAAATTATTTAAATATCTAGTGGGACAATTTTTATAATGCTTCGGTTATTTTTGAGAAACAACTAAGGACATAAGTATGCAATTAGAATTTCATAGTCTTGTCTTTAAAATATAGTAAAATCTCATTTTGTATACTTCATCATCTCAAGAGAAAAGTACAATCTGTTGTTCTATTATTAAAACCACTTTTAATATATTTTGCATATCCTATGATTTTTCAGTATTCTGACATTTATTTACTTATTAGATGCTTTAAATTATGCCCTTTGCCTCAAAGCCTAAGGACACAAGATTCATAAAACCTTTCATTAAATATTTAAATAAGAAGAAGGAACAAACAAATAGTAACATAATAACCAAACAAAAGAGCTGTCGGCATCAAACCACAGATCTTTTTTATTGAAACAGACTCCGTATTTAGAAGAAAAGAATTGAGTGTGGTTTTTTTGTATTATGTATTATTAATGCCTAAAATGAGTAAAATAAAATTTGAATTTTGCACAAGGACCCTTATGTTTAGTAATTTAAAAAGTTGATCAGCTTGCCCCTCCTTGGCTAATTCTTTGTCCAACTTGTTAAATAATTCAGGCACTTTATTAACAAGGATGGTTTATAGTTAGAAAAATTTATACAGTTCACCATGAAATGATATGATAGAAATTTATGAAAACAATAAACACCTTGAAACAGTGTTGTATATCCATTGTACATAACTTGTATTAAAGACATTACTTCATCAATATACCAAAAGAAACATGTGTTTACTATTACAAATATGAGAGGAAAAAATTCACAGCATTTTAATAGCATGATTTAATGAAAAGCCATTCAAACTAGGATGGACAACTGTTATGTGAAAAAATAATAACGGCTGGCTGCCAGTAACTCATGCCTGCATTCTTCATTTTTGCTGGGGCTGAGATCTGAGGATCAGGGTTTGAAGCCAGACTGGGAACGAAAGTTCATGGGCCTCTTATCTCCAACTAATTACTCAAAAAAAAAAAAAAATACAAAACCTGAAAGCGAAGCTGTGGTTTAAATGGTAGCGTGATAGCTTTGAACAGAATTCGTTCAGGGCCAAAGCCAAGACCTTGAGTTCAAGACCCAGGACTGACAGGAAAAATTTAAAGGAAAACAAATAGCAACAACAACAACAATAAACAGATTTCTCTGAAAGAACTTCCAATTCTCTTATGATTCTTTAGTAGAGCACATTGTGACATCTAGCAGATATTCAATAAATGAGTTTTGCATTGATTCATAAAGATGTATTTTCCTTTAAGAAGGTGTCATAATTGTGTATGATTGTTTCCGCTAGTAAAATTTGTATTCTTCATATTGAGGCATTTTTGAAAACATAGGAAACATGCTTGGCGACTTATGTTTCCTTAAATTATTTTTGTAAGCTAAACATTTTAATGGTATTTCTGGCGAGAAGAGTTAATACTGAGTGATTTTGGTTCTGATTTTAGCTTCCAAGCATATTAAAAGTCAGCAAACACATTCATTATTTCTGAAAATATCTGGTTTTGAAAATGAGGGATATATAGAGAGAGGTAAATTAAACTAATATCTTTCTACTTTATCCAACATACTTAGGATCCAATGTTACAGTTATATGTTTTTACTCTCTTTCCTGATATTTTACAATATAGATTGAAACAAATTTAATGTCTCATTAAAATTTTTAAAACTTATTTTAGAGAAAGTACATGCATTTCTGAATTAGATATGGCAAAACTAGTTTACTTGGTGTATCAAAACTCTAGAATTATTTTTCTGAAGAATAATTGATGGTCTCATATAAAATCATATCCATCATCAAGCTCCCAGAAAAAAGTCATAAGATAATTCAAAGAATAATGGAAGCAAGTATCATCTATATTACATTTTTTAATAAAGGAGGAAACTAACTTTTCTAGTATTCTTAAAGATAAATGTATTCAAATAGAATCTATAGCTTTAGTCATTCTGTACACAGATTCCCAAAACTCATTCATCCTAAGACTTGAAGTTTACATTGAGAAATACCTCACCATCCCCTTAACCATGATAACCACAATTATCTCTCTTATTGGGAGAACAAATTTGTTAGATTTCAAATATTGTAATATCACAGAATTTCTCTCATTTTGTCTTAATAATATTCCAGTGATATGCATATAATATACATATGTGTTTATACATAAATGTATATATGTATACATATATGTAATATATTTTTATTGGTTCAGTAATCAATCAGGACAGTCTATTTCCATTTCTTGGTTACAAAAAATAATATAAAAATGGATGTGAAGGTGCACATGGCTCTTCAAAATGTTGACTTCATTTTCTTGGCAATGTACCCATAGACAAAATTGCTGTATATTAGAATTATGAATAATTTATTGGAGTCTCCATAATGTTTTCAAATGGTGATACCAATTTATATTCACATGTAGAGTGTGCAAAACGTCCATTCTGTTATACCCTTACCAACAGTTGTCATCTGAGTTATTAATTATACTCTCCCTAACAGATCGGAGGCAAAATTCATGTGTATATTTATTTATATTGCTGTAACAATGATATTGAGTCCTTTGTTGTATAACTATTGGCTTTTTGTATGTATGAAAAAAGATATTTATTAAATATAAATATTTGATAATTAACTACTATGCAAATTTGCAGAAAATATCACTATTAATCCTTATAGATTCTAACACTAATTCTACCCTGATGGCTTTAAAGTTGTTTTGAAAAGTATTTCTGGGTGAGTTATCTATATTTTGATTTTGTGGGTTTTTGTGTTTTTTTCTATTCATCTTGACAACATGACAACATATGTTTGCTTCTCCAACTTCTAAATATGTGCATTATGCATGCTTTCAGCTGTAGCAAATCATAATTTCCTAATATTCAGAGGTATTTATAAAAAAACACATGCTTTGAAAGTATCCTCATGAATTAGGCCTCATTACAAAATAAGACTGTCTTTCTTAGAATTATTACCTTTACACTTTTGTTCAACTGACACCTAATATTTCAGGCATCTATTTTTACTTGTAAGCAACAGAGTGTGACAACATAGGTGTCATTTCAGTGTACAAATGATATACATGAGAAAGAATGTAAATGATGGGGAGAAATGATAGTATATTCTAGGTTTTGCAAATAAAACAAAACCTCTAGTTGGAGACAGTGGTAATTAATTTTCTACATTTTCTAGCGTTGCTCCTACAATCTGTAAGAGCTCTGAAGTTAATAAAATAGGCTATGGAATTTCACTCAGTTTAAAACATAGCATAAAAGTTTCTAAAAGAAAGGAGAAACTTTCATAAAATTAAGATATGGCACATTGACCTCTGACATAGAAAATTTATCAGAGATTAAGCTGTATAACTGCCTATTCAGACATCAGAATTTGAAGACAGCTTTCACACGTCAGAAGTTTCATGTTTACATAGATAGTTATTTAGCTGGCAGAGCTGTGAAAGACGTTTCAAAAAGTGTCTAGGTTATGAAATTAAAATTTTCACTATTAATGCAATGAAAAATGTGCATTTTCAAAGCTGAGTTTATGAATGGAAGTTGAGATAGATAAAAATTAGACTAAAAGAACTGTACGCTAGACTAGGTAAATCAAGAGTTGCATGATTTCAATATTCTGGCCCCTATTACACAGTGTTGTTCAGCCATCAACAAAATCATCTGAATGAAAGGAGAGGTTTTATTAAAAAATTCAGATGTAGCATAAAGTACAAAATAGGTGAAATTATTCAAAATCTCAAAGAGGTATGTTCTAGGATTTGGTAGTAGGATATTTAAACTGTATAACTTAATATAAAAGTTTAAATCTAGCCAGGTGTTGGTGGCTCATACCTATAACCTTTGCTACTTAGCAGGCTGAGATCTGAGGATTATGGTTTGAAGTCACACCAGATAAGAGAGTCCATGAGACTCTTATCATCAATAAACTATCAAAAAGCCAGAAATGGATCTATGGCTCAAGTATTAGAATGCTAGCCTGGAGCAAAAGAAGCTCAAGGACAGGGATCAGACCCTGAGTTCAAGCCCATGTCTAGGACAAATAAAAATGTTCAAGCTTAGCTGGGTGCCGGTGGCTCATGCCTGTAATCCTAGCTACTCCGGAGGCTGAGATCTGAAGATCATTGTTCAAAGCCAGCCTGGGCAGGAAAAGCTGTGAAACTCTTATCTGCAATTAAGTAAAAAACCGGAAATGGCACTGTGGCTCAAGTGGTAGATTGCTCCCTTTGAGCTGAAGAGATGAGGGACAGTGTGCAGGCCCAGAGTTCAAGCCCCACGACTGGAAAAAAAAAAGAATAGCGGCCAGGTCATGGTGCCTCTCATCTATAATCGTGACTATTAAGAGGATGAGAACCAAGGATGAGGGTACAAACCAGCTCCAGCAGACAAATCCTCAAGTCTTCAGAATTCTTATCCTCAATAACTAGCAAATAGCTGGATGTGGAAGTTTGGATGAGTGGTAAGGCACCAGCCTTGAGTAGAAAAAGCCAAGCAATAGTACAAGGCTTTTATTTCAAACCTTATTACTAGCACGAATAAAGACATAAATAAGAACCTAGTAGATAGTGGAAGTCACCGGAAGTCTGCTAAACCATTGACTATAAAGTATTTCAATTAAAGATAAGCCCTTAGAGTATTCTAAAGGGAAAGAACTTAGAATACTGCAGAAACTATATGCTTAGTAAAATAAAAATTAAAAAAAAAACCTATAACACTCTTTTTTATAAAACAAATAAATCAGGGGAGCTAAATACATTTTCTTAAGTAATAGATTGGTACATACTAGAATAAAACATTATGCTAAGAATACTGTTAGTTTAAGACTGCTTTGTTGTCACTTAAACTATTTTAAGTAGTTTCATGAAAAAAACAAACATGTAGTTTGTTGCATTACTATCTTCTGTAATACCACTGGAATTAGTTAAGTTGTTTTATATATTTTTATGTGGAAGTCCTAAACTACCAATGCCCATAATTGAGATTTTATTTTATTTTTTATTATTAATAAGTTTTTTATTGTGAAAATATCATACAGAGGCGTTATAATTACATGAGCAAGGTAATGAGTATATTTCTTATCAAGCATTTTGGCCTCCTCCTTTGTTTCCTGGGAAAAGTGACATTGACAATTCAGTTAAGAGGAAGTCATTCCTAAGTATGGAAGACCCCTAATCCAGTGGGACTAATGTCTTAATATAAATAATATTTGGGCAAAAGTATACACTCAAGGAGAAAGGCAGATGTCATGGTGTTGTCTTTACAAGGCAAAGAATGCAATAGATTGTCAGAATACCACCAGAAATGAGTTGAGCAGGATCAATTGGATCTTCTCAAATAGTGTCCAGAAGAAACTAACACTGCTGATAGGTTTGATTTTGAATGTTCAGGGTTTATATGAGGATATGAATTTGTATTATAGTTCATTCAGTCTGTGATAGTTTGTATGAGTAAGTGAAGATGATTAATAATTATCCACACAAGTCTATTGTACTCCCAACAGAAAAAGGTATATATATGTGTGTGTGCATATATATATATATATGTGTGTATATATATATATATATATATATATATATACAATTACTAGTATATCATATAATGTCAAAATGTGTAGCATATACTTAGGAAGAGAGAATTTGTTCATAACTATAATACAGTTGTTATTTAATTATGACTGAAAGATGAGCATTGACATCATCACATGGAGAGAAAGAAAAATCCAGATAGTGGAAACAAAATAATAGAATTTCAAAAGTACATGAGTGTGAGAATTGAACGAAGTGATAATTCTGGGCAGACTTTGTGAAGAGAAAGAGATATCCTCAGAATAAGCAATTGTCTATGATAAATGATAAATTCCATCGGTGTACCAAAAATGAACAACTGTAACCAGTTGAAGAATCATCATCGGATGAAATAATATGTTGTCTCTTCAACTTTGTAGCATTTGATAAAATTAATAAAGTCAGGTAAATAATTAAAATGCTGGGAAACACAAAGGAAGTGTTCCTTTCAGGCTAGAACTGATTTACCATACATGGCCAGAAAGTGGATGCAGAAACATTGTGTTAAACAAATTTTGCTAATATCTATGGTATCACATTTTTTTGGTTATCAAGTGTAAAAAAAATGTAAGAAGTCTCTAGGACTCTCTTATAATACACCAAATCTTGGAAGATATATAAAATTGTGCCGTTGATATAGACAGAATGTCCAGTATCCGTAAGCAGGAATTCTGGGTCTATTTCTGGAGGAGTCTTATCTGCTGCGTCTACAGAAATGAACAAGAGATGTGTCCCCAAATCTCCTAAAACCAGTGCTTTAATAAATGGAGATAAAAATGAAATAAGCAGATAGACTTCATTGCAAATGTCATAAGATATATAAAGCAGAATAGAATGGTATTAAAGTGACCTGGGGCATACAGTAAGTTGAGAAGCACTCAACTAAAAGTAAGCAATTATCTGAGGCAAAGTCATTTATGTGAAAATCTCAGGGTAAAGAGTTCAGTCTGAGTGTAGGAAAACTAGAACAAACGTACAAATTAAACAATATTTTAGAGAATAGTAAGAAGGATTGGGAAGCCAGATAAATGGATAAAGAAAATAGAGAAAAACATACATAAATGAAATACCAAGAAATAAAACATAAAAGCTTACTACGTGGATATTTTAGTACATATTTTCCAAGTGAATATTTTAGTAAACTAGTTCTAGCTACATGAAAGTATTCATGAAAATATGGCTGTGAGTTGTCATAGGTTCTTACAAAATTCTACTTTCTCAAGATCAAAAACTGGATCCACTAATGTAAAGTACTATGCCTTTTCTGTGTGCTTAAGTAATGTTTGATGCTACAAATGACACAGGGAAGATATTTATAAGATCTTTAAAAGAATACATACTAGCAAGATGTTTTTTTTCATTTTTTATTGTGAAAATACTGTACAGAGGAGTTACAATTACATGAGCAAGGTAATGAGTACATTTCTTATCAATCATTTTTGCCTCTTCCTTTGTTTCACCTTCCTATCCCTTTCCATCTCTGCCCCCTTTCCCTGTTCCCTCCCCTTCCCTCTTCCCCCCTCCCTTTCCCCCAGCCAAAGTTGTAAAGTTCGTTTTTTGACATGAAATTCACATGCAATATATTATCTCCTTTCATTGTATACATTTTAGTGCTTTGGAAGTGAATTGTACAATCATAGGTTTTCCAAGCCTAATTTTCACAAACTTGCATTTCTTCAAATAGAAATCCTATAAATTTTAGAACAGATATTAAAATACATATAAAATTGAGTTACAGGAATTTGTCCTGCATACATCTTCTATAGGGTGTCTTTTCAAAATTTGTTTTGGGGAATTATTTCAGGTTCTCACTCATACTGTCCAAGTGCACTGTCAATGAACTACTTTCCCGATCCATACAAGTTTTTTACTTCTCTTTAATACATATATAGAAGTGTAATGGCTAGGGGCTGGGAAGGTGGCTCAGTGGTAGAGCACTTGTCTTGCATGCCAGAGGCCCTGGGTTCGATTCCTCAGCACCACATAAGCAAAAAGAAAAAAGCCGGAAGTGGTGCTGGGCTCAAGTGGTAGAGGGCTAGCCTTGCGCTGAAGAGCTGAGGGACAGCGTCCAGGCCCAGAGTTCAGGCCCCACGACCTCACCCCCCCAAAAAAAAAAAAAAGAAGTGTAATGGCTAGAACATATACAATTCTCTTTGACCTTTTGAAGACTTGAAAACTTGCTTGGTAAAATGATTGCAGTATTACACAAATCATTCTGCTATGCGGGGTATATGAATTTTTCCACAAATGCATTACTATATTTTGTGTCATATTTTATATTATGGTCATATTAGTGAGTTTTCTTTTTCTTAGATACTAAAGAGGAGCTTAATTCATATGCTCCTCTTATTGACTATTAATTTAAACATGTTCTTTATAGAAATATCCTGTTCAGGAAAATTTTATACAGAATTAGAAGATATAAAATACTTAAGATTCAGGATCCTTGTAGCATTAACATTGTAGCATTAAGAAATAAGTGCCCTCTATCTGTTGGATATGTTTTCACTACTTTCATGGAATTAAGAAAGGTTATCAGTTGATATTAGTTTATTCTTGCTTTTCTTTAGCCACTAATGCTTTCCATGTCAAATTTTTGGAAACCTTTACGATCCATTGTCATGAATTTTTACATTTACGTTTTGTAGGTTTTTACAACTCAAATTTAGTTTGATAATCGTTTTTTTAGTTTAAATTTTTGTATAAGGTTTGAGGTAGTAGTGTAAGATCATTCTTTAAAACTAGAGAGGCAATAGTGCCAATACACACATTTAAGATTTTATTTTTATTTCATTAAGTCATGGCATCCTTTTCAAAATCTATTTACAATAAAACTAAGAATTTATTTTTGATAAATCTGTTACATTCTTCTATGTGTCAGTTCTTTCACTAATAAACATGGTAATAAGATTCAAATCTAGTATGAGTGCTCAAGCTACACCATTTTACAAGATTGTTCTGACTGACTTTGAGTTTACATACAAGTTTATTGATCAAGTGGACCAATATACTACAGATATCTAGATGTTTGATAATCATTCATATTTTGCACCTTGTGAAAACACAAGACCTCAGATATTACATAGGGAAAAATGTCTTTAGAGAATGCTTAAAACAACTAAAATTAATTTAGGAATGAGTTAAGATTTAGATAACACATAGCATAATAAAGTTGAATGATAACGACTTGAGCTATACTACAGAGGAGAGTGAGAGGGGATAGAATGATGGACCACCCAGGAGCTGTATGTCATTGTTATTGTGTTTCAAAAACAAAAAGACTTCAGAGAAAAGAAGCACGAAAATAATCAAAGTGTCCTTAATCAAGTTTTTTTTTAATCCACCTAATAGTGTGGACTGAGAGTCAGAGAAGATGGGAAAAATAAAATAGAAAATAAAGCATTGTATAGATCTCTTATAATGTAAATAAATTGTAATAGGAATATGATAATTAATTTCCAAAGAAATAACTGAAACAATAGGTAAACTCTAAAGGCAAAAAGAATGAAGAGAGACAAGAAGCAAAGTAAAACCTTTATCAATAACAAACACAAGAATTTGGAAGTGAAAAAGCAGTGGAAATCTTCTAAATAACAATAAAATAACAATAAAAATTGCTAACGTGGATAGAAAATGGATCACATTGTATCATATATAATTTTGAAAAACATATTAGGAATGTAAATTTAAAAATCATAATTTAAAACACTATTTACATTATAACTACACAGTATAGTTCAGTGGTAAAACCTTGACATAGCATATGTGAAATAATGGTGTGATCTCCCAAGAATTACAAAGTACACACAAAGCACACACACACACACACACACACACTACATACACACATTTGGAATATTGATATAATATTAAATAGAGGAAATTATCACAAATAATAAAAATAGGTTAATATATGAAATCATAATATTGCTCATACTATTTATTAGAAATCAAATAGTCACAATATACTTGGATTCTTATAGATTAAGTAAAGTGAAAATTAAGAAATAAAAGACATGAGAACCTTTGCAAATAAGTTTTAAATAATAAACATTTTGAAACATGTATCCTTTTATTTTGACAAAAGATTAATGTTACTGGTGTTTTAACCTCAAGATTTAGAATCTGATAACCAGGTGCTCTATACCTTGCTACGGGTGGCTATATCTCTTAACCTTTCACTCTGGATATTTTTATGATAAGGTCTCATAGTTTCTCAGGCTCTCCTGAATTACAAACCCTATTTTTAGTTCCTACCATAGGTAGAAAATGGAAGCCACAAATCACCATGAGAAGCTCAAACTTTTTTTTAATTCAAGTACAAATATTTACAAAAAAGTGACCAAGAAATGAAGCCTTTCTTAATATAGTATGTAGTTCTTGAAAATACAGTAATTATTTGTTATCTGGAAAAATATGTTTAGAAATATAAGAAAATCAATTTATTTAAATTCACCAACCATATAAAAATTAAGTAAATAATTTTAAATATTCACATGTTAAATATTTTAAAAGCAACATATATGTGTCTGAATAATTTACATGTGTAAAAGCATGCAAAATTAAATTAATCCTACAACGCTGAAAAAAGAATTATCCTAAAGAAACAAGAAAGTAAGTAATCAAGATCAAAATTTGAAATATAGAAAATAAAATGAAGTGTACTCTTTAGTTGACTTAAGTACCTGTAAACACTTTTTATATCAGTTTTATAATAAAAATGCATGAACAAAGAAAGAAAAAGTACATTTGATCAATAGCAACAGCAAAAGCATCAATAATTGTTTGAGAATACAAAAAAAATCAATGGAGGGGATAACAATGTTCCTTCCAAAAGAAATGTACTCATTACCTTATTTATGTAACTGTAACCCCTCTGTACACTACCTTTACAATAAAATTATATTGAAATTAAAAATAAAACAAATAATATAGCAATTAAGAATTCTTAGAAGTCATTACTTAAAAACTTTATAAAAAACTTCCCCAAGTACCCAAGGAATATACTTTGATGATACTATTTAAATACTTAAACTTCAGCAGAAAAGCAAAATGTTTAAAAACTGTTACAAATAAAGTAATAAATCAGAATATATTACTATACTAATCATTGAATGGATTTTTATTGGCAGTCAAATATGTAAGAAATGAGGTAATATGGCATTCGTTTGCACTTAACAAGTGAGAAAGAATTTTCTAGGTCTTTTAAAATATATCATAAGTTTAATGAAGAAACTATTGTGTCACGTCATATGATAATCAGATAAAGATGATATTAGAGCAAAGAACAGATTGTACTATGTTTTGGAATGTTAATGTATGTACTTTTTGGTTTTGGAAAAATGTGAGGATTTCAAATTAGGGTATTGTTCTTGCTAGGCTGGCATTATGTCAGTGGTTAATTTTAAGATAAGGGTTCTCTTATCCACAAGAACATGCACCTGATCTGTCCTTTTATCTTTCCCATCATCAATGGCATCAGAGTTGCACACCAACTTGTCTAGGTTCCTGGATCCTGCAGTCCTTCAATCTTAGTCTCTAGATAGTGCAGGATGGTGGAAATGATCCAATGCACCCAGCTATAGATTGAGAAGGAACTCCCTTAAAATTTGGCCTGGTTTCTGTTCTCAAGCCTCCTAAGTAGTTAAGAGTACAGATTGGAGCCCCTGGTGCCAAACAGTAACAGTATTTTTAAAGCAATCAGACATTTATATGACAGGCTTGTGATTACCTCAGGAAAAGAATAAAAGAGCAGTGATGCATAGAGGACAGACAGAATTTTAGCTAGCTACTCAGAGGGTGAATCAGCTTAGCTAGCTACTCGGGAGGCCGAGATCTGAGGGTCTGTCAATTTTGTTAATTTTTTCGAAGAACCTTCTCACTTTGTTGATTCTTCATATGGTTTTTTTTTATTCTAATTCATTTAATTCTGGTTGAATTTTAATAATTTCTTTCCATCAACTGGATTGGGGTTTATCTTGATGTTCTTTTTCAAGGAGTGTCAGATCTCATTAAATTGTTGGATTCAGGTCTCTCCAATTTGTTAATATAGGAACTCAGAACTATAAACTTGCTTCCGAATCGTGCCTTTGCTGTGTCCCAGAGGAGCAGATAATCTCTGTGGTAGTTTTTGTTGAATAACATGAACATGTGAACATCGTTTCTAGGCTCTTCCATGACCCACTGGTGTTTGAACAGTGTGTTTTTCAGCCTCCATGTGTTACTGGACTTTCTTTGGTGGCTTTTTGTGTTGAGTTCTAATTTTATTCCCTTTTGGTCTGAGAGAATGCAAGATATGAATTCAATGTTTCTGAATTTTGACAAGTTTGATTTGTGACCTAAAATGTGGTGTATTTTGGAAAATGTTCCATGTGCTGCTGAGTAAAAAGTATACTCTGATGTTGCTGGATGAATATTCGCTAGATGTCTGCTAAATCAATTGATGTATGCACTTGTTTAGATCTGTGGTTTCTCTGTTGAGTTTTTGCCGAATTGATCTATCTAGTTGGGATAGTGGTGTGTTAAAGTCCCCAACATTAATGTCTTTGGATCTATGTGAGATTTAAAGTAGTATTTCTTGGATAAATTTGGGTGCACTATTGTTTGGCAAATATTTAGAATTTTAATATCCTCCTGAAAGAGAGATCCCTTAATTAGTATGTAGTAACCTTCTTTATCTCTTCTCAATAATGTTAATTTGAAGTCTATTTTATCTGATATTAGGATTGCAAACCCTGCCTGTTTATGGGAGCCGTTTGCTTAGTAGATTTTGTTCTAGCCTTTCACTTTACAAATGTGTTTGATTTTTTTTTTAATTTAATTTATTTTTTTTTGTGAACACACTGTACAGAGGGGTTACAATTACATGGGCAGGATAATGCATACATTTCTTATCAAGCATTTCGGCCTCTTCCTTTGTTTACCCTTCACATCCCTTCCCTAGCTCCCCCTCCCCCCCACCCAATGCTCCCCCCTGGATTGCTTGTGGTGTTTGGTTTTCTGGGGCTTGATTGGTTTCTTAATTCAATTTGTTTGGGCAGGCAGAAAAAATTCTGTTGGTTTACCCAGAAGTTTGTGATCCCCTCCCAGGCTAGTTCAGTGGGAGGGAGATCTGCTTTGAGTATCACAAAAGAAGGAGGTGGCTGTTTCCTCTAGTTTGGAGTTGCTGTGATAAGGCTGGCTTCTGGGTAAAGTTGAGGCCTTTCAGCAAACTGTAGCTTTTCCCTGTGGGGCTAGCTTCTGAGACATTCACAGAGCCCAGCCTGGAGCAATGCTCAGGGTTTATGTTTACTGAGTTTCAATTGATTGTCAGTGCTGCTGTAGGGAGGGTCAGCCTCTGGCTCTGTTTACTCAGTGAAGAAAGCCACTCCTTCGTGGGTGTAGCTTTCTCTGCCTCTTTGTGGTGACTTTCCCATGGGTGGAGTTGAGAATGGCAGATCAGGGTAGGTACTTGTGACTCGCTAAAAGACTCTTTTGTTTTCATCAAAGAACTGAGTTGGATCTAGCTGCTTAGCCAGGCCTTTGTCTACATCAAAGATGGATATCTCCGGTGTTGGAGGGAGGGGTGGCCTTCCCTCTTCTGCTCCCTTTGAGAAGGAGTGAGGATGTCAGTTTTGTACTCACGCTGGAGTGTTGGTTCCTGGATAGCCCCTGGTCTGCTATCTGCAGGATGAAGATATCTGCTACTTGTCAGTTCTTGCTGGTTTTGAGTAAAATCTGCTCGCCTGCTGCATCTGACACATTTGTCCCAGACTCTCTGGGTTGTAGTTATGGCAGCTATGGATGCCACCACAGCCGGCACAGCAACCTCAGCCATGGCTGCTGGAAAATGCTCAGATCTGTCTCCTTACCTGGATTTTCCCTCTCTGCCCAAACTCTCTGTACTTACTATTCTCTAAAATATTGTTTAATTTGTACGTTTGTTCTAGTTTTCCTACACTCAGACTGAACTCTTTACCCTGAGATTTTCACATAAATGACTTTGCCTCAGATAATTGCTTACTTTTAGTTGAGTGCTTCTCAACTTACTGTATGCCCCAGGTCACTTTAATACCATTCTATTCTGCTTTATATATCTTATGACATTTGCAATGAAGTCTATCTGCTTATTTCATTTTTATCTCCATTTATTAAAGCACTGGTTTTAGGAGATTTGGGGACACATCTCTTGTTCATTTCTGTAGACGCAGCAGATAAGACTCCTCCAGAAATAGACCCAGAATTCCTGCTTACGGATACTGGACATTCTGTCTATATCAACGGCACAATTTTATATATCTTCCAAGATTTGGTGTATTATAACTGAGAGTCCTAGAGACTTCTTACATTTTTTTTACACTTGATAACCAAAAAAATGTGATACCATAGATATTAGCAAAATTTGTTTAACACAATGTTTCTGCATCCACTTTCTGGCCATGTATGGTAAATCAGTTCTAGCCTGAAAGGAACACTTCCTTTGTGTTTCCCAGCATTTTAATTATTTACCTGACTTTATTAATTTTATCAAATGCTACAAAGTTGAAGAGACAACATATTATTTCATCCGATGATGATTCTTCAACTGGTTACAGTTGTTCATTTTTGGTACACCGATGGAATTTATCATTTATCATAGACAATTGCTTATTCTGAGGATATCTCTTTCTCTTCACAAAGTCTGCCCAGAATTATCACTTCGTTCAATTCTCACACTCATGTACTTTTGAAATTCTATTATTTTGTTTCCACTATAGTTATCTAATGTACATACTTAGATGGTAATTTTAAAATGAGAGTATAGAAGCAAGATGTACAGTGATGATACTGTCCTGTCAGAAATTCAAGTTAGTAATGTAAATTTATTCTTAAAACCATACACAGAAAAAACCATGATATAGTGTAAGAGAACTCACTATTGAACATATGAGTCTTAAGAGCTTTCTAATAGATCCATTATTTATTGGTACCCAACTTTAGAAAAATGTATGAAGCATTGGTAAAATAGAAGTCTTTTGCATGACTACATACATTCCTTGTTTTTATAAGACACTTGCTTTCATCTAAAAAGTAGGCCTGTCTATTGTCTTCATGTGATTTTGATGATTGAAATGCTTAGTGAGAAGGTCAAAATGTATTAGTAGTCCTTCACTATCAATTCTCATTTTCTTCTTGAGAATATAATGATCAAATCAATAGTTCAGAATCAGCAAGCAATACTTCAGAATCATGCTTCTAGTGCAAGTGGATCACCAGTAAGAAATCCTCAATACCAATTTCCACAAAGTTTTGTCACAGATACAATCTCCCTGCCTTCTCTAGCTGCTTTACTTTCTTATTCCTTCATTGTACAAGAAAAGTATGATTCAACTGATTTCAGTCAGATCTGTTACTAGAATTATCAAGGATTTATTTTATTGTCTCTAATTTGGTAAAGTTATGTCTCTTTACGTAGGCTACTAAAAATGTATTTACTAATTTCAAGTAAATACATAAATTCTATTTCCATCTCTTTTAAAAATAAAATTTTGTCTGCTCTACAAATTGATCAGAGGCATGGATTTTGTGGGTAGCTAGGTCATTACACATCTGTCTCTTTCTTTCTCTCTACCTTTCATGGTTCTCATAATATGACTGCTCCATAATTATCCTCATTTATTTTGCTTTTATATTTTTGGTTGCATCATTTCACCTTTTTGCTCTGCCATTTCCCAAATCATTTATATAGAAGGCATTATTTCCCATTTTCTCATGCCTAGAATAAGCTGCACATGGAGACATCACTGGTCTTCATTTTCAGTGTGTATGTTTGAATACGGAGGAACATCTTTCCTCTGCTCTCCATCAATTCCCTACTCTCCAGTTAGAATAATTTCGAATAGTAAAATTGGAAAAAGAGAAAATAAATCATGTGAATAAACAGTTGCAGAAAATTCACCAGATATTTTTGTCCAGTTCAACCAATGTGAACTATTAGGGAAATACATGGACACCTCATTCCCACTGGCACTCAAAGTCTTTGGTTAGGCAATTCTTAGGAATATGGGGAATAAGATGAAAAAGTAAGGAATGGTATTAATTGCAGGGAAAAAAAAATTGGAGAAGGATCCAAGCAATTTTCTTCATTGGGCTGCCGAAAATATTCAGCTTATTACAGTGCAGAGACTTCTTTCCCAAAAGGCCACTCATGAATAGTAGGGATGATTATGAGTATACCCCTCTTCGAGAAGCCTACAGTGGACACTTAGAAATTGTCAGTGAGTTGGTGTCTCAAGTGGCACATGCAATAACTGTAGATGACTGCACACCCCTGCACAGTGCATATACATGGAATAATACCAGAGTGGCTTCTTTCTTACTTCATCATGATACAGATACCAATGCCCAAACTAAAGGACTCTTTTTTTTTAATTTTTTTGGGGTCTGGTCGTGGGATCTGAACTCTGGGCCTGGACGCTGTCCCTCAGCATTTCAGCTCAAGGCTAGCGCTCTACCACTTGAGCCACAGCATCACTTCCGGCTTTTTTTCTGCTTATGTGGTGCTGAGGAATCGAACCTAGGTCCTCATGCATGCAAGGCAAGTGCTCTACCACTGAGCCACCTTCCCAGCCCAAATATTTTTGTTTGTTTGATTTTGTTGTGGTGGTGTTTTTTTTTTGGTCGTTCATGGGCTTGAGCTTTGGGCTTGGGTGCTGTTTCTGTGCTCTTCAGCTCAAGGGGAGCACTCTACCACTTGACTGTTTATGGGGGCCGTTTGGTTGGTAGATTTGGTTCCAGCCTTTAATGTTGAAAATGTGCTTGTTTTTATGGGCAAGATGTGACTCCTGAAGTGAACAAATAGAAAAATCTTGCTTTTTAATCCAACTGAGTAGTCTATATTGCTTAATTGGAGAGTTAAGTCCGTTAATGTTGACAGATAGGACTGAGAGGTATTTGGGAGTTTCTGCCATTTTATACACCTTCTTGGGGGTTGCAGCAACTGGGTTCTTCCTATGGTTCTTGAATTCTCAGTTTGGGTGTGGTTTCTTGGCATTTATTGTGGTCTTGTTGGTTTTCTCTGTGTAGGAAATCATTTAGAATCTTTTGTAGGGCTGGTTTGGTGGAGATATATTGTTTCAGTTGTTCTTCGGTATGGAAGGTTTTTAGTTTACCTTCGGTTATGAAGGAGAACAAAGCTGGGTACTGTATTCTTGGTTGATAGTTGTTTGTCTGTAATGCATGGCATACATCATTCCAGGTTCTTCTTGTTTTGGTTGCCTTTGCTAAGAAATCTGAGGTGATTCTCATTGGTTTCCCTTTATAGGTGATTGATCTTTTCTCCTTGACAGCTTTAAGGATCTTTTCCTTGGTCTGAATTTATCCAGTGTGGATTATAATGTGACAGTGGGATGTCTTATTCTTGTCTGGTCTATTTGTAGTCCTAAAATTTCTTGTATCTGAATAGGCCTATCTTTTTTCATGTTTGGGAAGTTCTCTGCTAGCATCCTGTTAAACAAATTTCCTAGACCATTAACTTCTCTTTTTAAGTGCTCATCTACACCCATTATCCTCAGATTAGGCCTTCTGATGGTGTCTTCCAAATGTTGAATAGATCTATCATATTTCTTGGATTTGTCTTGGATGGTTATGTTTTTTCTCTATAATATCCATGCTGTCTTCAATCCCCGAGATTCAATCTTCTGCAAGTTCTAACCTACTATCAAGACTTCTACTTTGTTTTTTTTTTTTCTTTTCTTTCTAGTTGGTTGGCTTTGATGGCTTCAAGGTCTTTGTTGGAGCTTTGCTTTAGATCTTGTATAGACTTCTTTACTTCCTTAATTTGGTGTTCACTGTTTATTCTCAAATCACTTATTTGATTGGTTATGGTTTCCTTAGACTACCATTCCTTCTGCTGGGTTCCATTCAGCATTCCCTTTTTGGACTCCTTGCGTTCTTTCAGTTCTCCATTTATGGATTCCATGAATGCCTTTAATCATCTTTGTGTATTCTCATCCTACTCTCTCAATTCCTGTGTTACTCCTTGATAAGCTTCCTCAGGTTCATGGGATTCCTGTAGCTCTCTTTGACTGATTTCAGCCTGTTATTTATTCATTTCTGTTTGAGTGCTCTTGAGCTGCTCACGCAATTCCTGTATCAATCTTTCAGTAGCTTCCTCATGCTCACGATATTCCTGTATTGGCCTTTCTTTTGCCTCCTCTCTCTCCCTATTACGCTCATACAGAGTCCTTTGCAGGTTTTCAATTTTTTCATTTACCATGTTTACCAGTAATGTTTGTAGAGCTTTTAGCGAGCTCTCCCCTGGATTATTAATTGTCTGTTCTATCCACTGATTGTCATGATTTGGAGTTGAGATACACGGATTTGCCATTTGTCTTGTGTTTTTCCTGCTTGCCCTGCCCATTTGGGATGAAAGTAACATCACTTTTGTGCTAGATCACTATCTTAAGGTAAGCATCAACCAACGTCTGTAGTTGCTAAGTCAAAGTTTGCAGATACACACTGGTTCAACAGATATATATATATATTCAACATCAAACAACTATGTATTAATGGATTACAAACTGCAAAGAAGAATTTGGCAAACCAGAAATTATTAGGTTTAGGGAGAGATGTGGGTAAAAATAGGGACAGAAGGATATGGAAAGGCAGAGGGTGAGTTAACTTAAATAAGTCCTAATCTCCTAATCTCAAAGTGGGAAATAGATTGGATAGAATGATAGTAGAGAGAGAGAAATGAAAAGAAGAGAACGATATGAAAAGAGATGAGAAAAAAATAGAAAAACAAATATTAAAAATTAAAAAGTAAAACACTTAAATACTTAAAAATTATGCAAATTTAAAAATGTAATCTTCAGAGAAGAATGTGTATAGGATAAGATAAGGGTAGGGATAAAAAGGAGATGTGGGAAACTTTAGAAAATGCTTAAAATATTATATAGATATAAAGAGGTAGTACTACTATTAAAGAATTTAAGTCTAAAAGGTTTTGAATTGACTAATACATTTATGGATTAAGTATGTACACAATGGGGAATAAGATCTAATAATCACCTAAGGGTTGAGAGAAGAAAAGGTGAAAAGAATGAGAAGGAAACAAAAAATTATCAAAATGTCAGTAGCGCTAAACAAAAAAAAAATAAAGAAAAGAAAGAAAAAAAGAAAAAAGAGAAAAAAAAGCACATACTCATATCCTTAAAATAAAAAGTATAAGAGGAAGAAAAGAATTTAATAGAAAACAAATATTTTTCAAAAAAATTTAATATTAAAAATTTAAAAAAAGAGCCGGGCGCTGGTGGCTCACGCCTGTAATCCTAGCTACTCAGGAGGCTGAGATCTGAGGATCGCGGTTCACAGCCAGCCCGGGCAGGAGAAACCGTGAGACTCCTATCTCCAATAAAACCACCAGAAAACCGGAAGTGGTGCTGTATCTCAAGTGGTAGAGCACTCGCCTTGAGCTGAAGAGCTGAGGGACAGCGCCCAGGCCCAGAGTTCAAGCCCCACAACCGACAAAAAAAAAGAAGTTTTAGAAAAAAATTTTTAATAAAAGGTAGATCCTGTATCTCCCTTGTGTCCTTAACCTGTCTCTAGTTGGAGTCTCTGGTCTGCTTGTGGTGTTTGATTTTGCTGTGGCTTGGTTGGTTTCTTAAGTCGGTTAATATGAGCAGGCAGAAAAATGCTCTGCTTACCCAGGATTTTTTGGTCCTCCGCCCAGACTAGTTCAATGGGAGGGAGATCTGCTTTGAGTATCACAAAAGAGGGAGATGGCTGTTTCCATTAGTTTAGAGATGCTGTGATGAGGCTAGGTTCTGTGTAGAGTTGAGGCCTTTCAGCAAACAGTAGCTTTACCCTGAGGGGCTAGCTTCTGAGTCACTCACAGAGCCCAGCCTGGAGCCTTTTTTAGGGTTTATGTTTACTGTATTTCAATTGATTTTAAAGGCTGCTGTAGGGAGGGGCAGCCTATGTCTCTGTGTACCCAGTGAAGAAATCCACTCCTGGGGCTTGCGGCCTGTGCTGGGTGACTTTTCCCTGGGTGGAGCTGAGCCTAGCAGGTCAGTTTAGGTTCCTGTGACTTGCTAAATTACTCTTGTTTTCTTCCAATGCCTGAGTTTGAGCTAGCTGCTCAGGCAGGCCTTTGTCAGTATCAAAGATGGAGATGTCTGGTAGTGGAGAGTGGAGGGGTGGCCTTCCCTCCTCTGATCCCTGAGTAGGAGTGAGGATGTCAGGCTTCTACTCATGCCGGAATCTTGGTTCCTGTGTCGTCTCTGGTCTGCGAACTGCAGGATGAAGATATCTGCTCCTTGTCAGTTCTTGCTGGTGTTGAGTAGAATCTGCTCACCTGCCGCCTCTGCCTCTGGTGCCTTTGTCCCGGACTCTCTGTGTTGCAGATATGGCAGCGACGGCTGCCGCAGCCACCACAGCTATCATCGCAGCTGTGGCAGCTGGCAAATGCTCAGATCTGTCTCCTTGCCTGGATTTTCCCTGTCTGGCCTAACTCTCTGTCCTGTGATGGCAAACTTGGTATGATTCTCTGGCTTAGGACTGTTCACTGGAACAAAAAAACTGCTTTCTATGTGGGAGCTTGTTTAGCCCCAGCTTCTCTTCCGCCATCATCCCAGAACTCCCTCTGAAACTTTTATTCAACTATTTTTCATTTCAAAGATAGGCAGTCTATTTTTACAAAAGTTTCCTAGTGTAAATCAACTAATATTGCAATAGAAATTAGAGTTTATTAATTTCAAGGGAATTTTAGATACACACTTGGTATTGTAGTCACGTTTATAATATATTACTTGAAAAAATTCTGTTCAAACTCCTAAATATTTGTGTCTAATGACAGGGAGAGAGGAAGATAATTCATACTGGTTAGGAATTTGCAATTCCTCAAAAATCTATTCAATAATTTGTTATAAGCACATAGACAAGCTACCTGATATGGCTTAGTTTTTTTTATTGTTTCTTAATTTATTCAAAATTTTAACATGGATGCATGCACAGTGGTAACATTAAAACTATTAATCAAAATACAAATATTGCAAAATTATAGACAGGTATCATAAGTTCAATAGTTAGCACTTATGATTCTAATAATAATTTTGATGAAGATGAAGTTTAGCCTGATAATGACAAGGTTGTGATTGAAAAGGAAAAATTTTTAGACATCTTTTAAGCCAGATTTCCCACACTGAATACATAGTACTAAAAAGCATTGTATTAATACAATAAGAATAACAAAAGGAGAGTTTCAATAACAAGAAATACAATCACATAAACAGGTGCGAGAGTAAAAACCCTAATGTTATACTTTCAGTCTCTCTAAATATACTTACTTTTCTTGGTACTATTGTTTCTTTATAAATAAAATCATTTATTTGCACATGTTGATTATCCCACATAGATAAAATATAATAAGCTGAGTGCTTTCTATTACAAATGATCTTATTTGTTCTAGCCTTGGGAATTTAGGAGAAAGCCTTTCACTACCCACATAGCCATTGGCTTAGTTATATATCCCTAGAAGTTAACAACACATGACTCATGCATGCTTCACTCATTAGGTAGAAATCCATGATCAGTTTTAGTTTCCATTCAGTTAATTGGAGAAAATCTATGTATAAATGTATTAAGAACACTTGGCAACAAATAAAGCAATAAGAAAAATTTTGATGGACTAAGATGTAGTTTTCAACTTAGTGTGGTTAGTTCAAATACCATTCTCATAAAGACACCATTCAATAACCAATATTTTCCAATGACATATTTTTCAATATAACTGTAAACACATGACACAATTTACATAATACCACTTACATATCTGGAGTTACCTTGAAAGGACACGGTCCTTAGAGACAGGAGGAAAATTTATTTTTATTTCTGCATGAAACAATTTGTGATATTTATACCAACAAACTGAATTTGACTCTTTCCTTATTTGTAAGCTAAGGGGGAAAACGTAAGGACTCTTCAATTTTCTTTTTTTTGCTCTAGAAGTTAAAAAATATATTCTTCAATATCTCTGGTAGATTATATCCATTTACAGATGAGAAATGTAAGGCCAGTAGTCAATGTAATGAGTAAATAATGATACTAGAATTTGTGTCTGAGCTCTTCACTCTGTGTGCTTACAAGCAGAAGTAATTTGGTGATGGAAAGGACCAATATGAAAAGACTATGGGAAAAACATACTTTGTAAAAGGTTGCTTATGTCTAGGTGACCAGTAATGATTACATAAAACACGCTGGTGGCAGGGGCATAAAAAGGACTACATAGAAATCATAAAAGTGACAGAAACTCACAAAATCTTGATCATTCATCTTTTCTAATGGGTGGGAGCAGAAGGGTAAGAAGAAATCTAAAGTGTTCTACATCTCTGGCCAGGCAACTGTGTTAGTGATATTCTTGGTGATAGGGATTGCAGGTGGAAATGATGGATTTAGGGGAAAAAACTCTGATAGTTCTAAAGTTTATATTAAACAGATGCAAATATAGGATTGTTTAGACATTATCAAAATATCCATGACCATGAATATGAAAAAGAATAATAAAATCTGGGGCATTATTAAAGGGAAGAGGACAAGGAAATTCTGACACAATTCTGAACAATGTGTGTACCAGTGTGGACAAGATTGGAAGAATGAGATAAATAAGGAAACAAGAAAGTAATAAACGCAGATTTACAGAAGTAAAGAAAGGAAAGAATTTGCAGGAAGAAAAGGTCAAAACTGTTGCAGAGATATTGAAGGAAATATGCAATTTGGATGTGAAAACTAAAAAGATATAGACAATTTCAATAAGAACAGTGTTTTGGTGATATCTCCATGATGAAATAACCCTGTCAAACAATCTGCCACAAATTCTTTTTTTTTTTAATTTAATTTTATTTTATTTCTGAACATACTGTACAGAGGGGTTACAATTACATGGGCAGGTATATGTAGGAAGTGTTCTTATAAACTTTAAGCTTTTATTGAATGGAAGAGTTCAGACATTATCTCCACCACTAGGATTAAATTCCTAAAAAAATAAGGCATTTTGCTTTAATGCCTTTCTTTCATTTTCTTTTATATATTGGCAAGTAGGGAAGGATTCTGATGTAACAATAATACAATGTTGACTTGTAATAATGCAACATCTAGGATCTAGTGTTAATTCGGATATTTACTAATTAGCTCCAAAATTTTTGGATATTTATATTTCTCCTGGGTAAACTAATGAGCTCCAAGAAAATGTCCCTAAGGAGCATTTCAATTCTAGTATTACTGTTTGTCTCAAAATACTTTAAATTATACACCCTCTAATGTGGGCATAGGGTTAAACTGTGGAACTTTCCCCTTCAGATTGTGAGTACTACCCTATTGCTTAACATGGAGAAAGTACCCTCACACACAGTGACTTGGTGTGTGAAAACAAGAAGTGATACTTGAACAAGGGAACCTATGTTTCTGGGGGCTGGATTACTACACATAATATAATTTTTTTCTAAGTCTTTCCATTTCCTAACAAATGAGCATTGTTATTCTTTCTGATGGAGGCAAAGAATTCTTTTGTTTATATTTACCACATTTTCTTGATCCATTCATCTACTCTAGGGCATCTGTGTTGGTTCCATATCTTAGCTATGGTAAATAATGCTGCAATAAACATAGTTGCACTGGAAGATTTAGTATGATCTTGTTTGTGATCATTTGTGTAAATGCCCAAAAGTGGGATTGCTGGGTCATAGGAGAGCTCTAGGAGTTTTTTGAGGAACCTCTATACAACTTTCCAAAGTGGTTGAACAAGTTTACACTCCCAATAACAATGAAGTAAGGTTCCCTTTCTGGCCACATCCACTCCAGCATCTGTTATTATTGTTCTTGTCTATGGCCATTCTAACTGGGGTGATGTGGTATCTCCATGTTGTTTTGATTTGCATTTCTCTTATAGCTGGGGAGGTCGGGCATTTCTTCATGTGTCTATTGGCAATCCTTCTTTCCTCTTCACAGAATTTTCTCTATAAGTCTTTAGCCCACTTATTTATTTATTTATTTATTTTTATTTTGAAAATAAAGTACAGAGGAGTTACAATTACATGGGCAAGATAATGAGGACATTTCTTACCAAGCATTTTAGCCTCCTCCTTTGTTTCCCCTTCCCGTCCTTTCCCATCCTCCCCACGACCCCCAATCCTCCCTGCCCCCCCCCCCCACGAAAGTTGTAAAGTTCGTTTTCGACATAACGACTTGTACATCTCATTGTTGCAATGTAGCCCACTTATTTATTGGGCAGTAGTTTCTTTGAGGATTTGTTGTTGGGGGATTTAATGTTTTGTGTTCCAGGTATAGTTTACATATGAGAACCTTGTCCATTGTATGGCTAGTGAATATCTTCTCCCAATAAGTAGCCTTTCTATTGATCTTGCTAGCTATATCCTTTGCCATGCAGAAACTGTGCCATTACATGCAATCCCAATTTTCCAAATTTTCTTTGATTTGTTGTGTTTCTGCGTCTCTATTAAGAAAGTTTTGGCCTATGCCAAGGAGACCTAGTAATGATTTCAGACCTGTAATGATTTCAGAGTGTCTGTTTTGACCTCGAGGTCCTTGATCCATTTGTATTTGATTCTGGTGCAGGATGACCTGTATGGATCTATTTTTGATTTTCTACAAGTGATTAACCAATTTTGCCAGCACCATTTACTGAAAAGGCTGTCTTTCTTCCATTCTATTTTTTTAGCTCCCTTATCAAATATTAGATGACTATAGGTCTGTGGGTTTATTTCTGGGTTTTCAATTCTATTCCATTGGTCCTGAGGTCTGTTCTTGTGCCAGTACCAAGCTGTTTTGATTACAATGGTTTTTTAGTAGTGTTTTAAATTTGGTATTGATATTCCTCCAGCACTGTTCTTCCTGTTAAGGATCATTTTAGCTATTCAGGGTCTTTTATTGTTCCATATGAATTTTTGGATTGCCTTTTCTATTTCCTTAAAGGATGAGGTAGGAATATTGATAGGTATCACATTGAATTTGTAGCTATCCTTGGGAAGTGTTGCCATTTTTACGATGTTGATCCTTACAATATAGGAGCATGGGAGATTTTTTCCACTTTCTAAGTTCTGTTTTGATTTCCTTTTTCAAGTTTTTAAAGTTTTCATCATAGAGATCCTCCACTTTTTTGTATGTTAATTTCTATGTATTTTATTTTTGTGGGGCTATTACAAATAGAATTGTTTTCCGGGTTTCAGCACGCTTTTCTCATTGTTGGCATACAGAAAAGCCATTGATTTTTGAAGGTTAATTTTATACCCTGCTACTTTACCAATATTTTGAATCAACTTGAGTAATTTGAGAGTGGAGTCCGTGGTATTCTTTAAATACAAGATCATGTCATCTTCAAAGAGGGAGAGTTTTCCTTCTTTCCCTATTTGGATCCCTCTAATGTTTGCATCTTGTTTTATGGTTAAACTAGGCATTTTAATTCTAAATTGAAGAGAAGTGTAGAGAGTGGACATCCTTGTCTCGTTCCTGAGTTAAGAGGAAATGGCTTTAACTTTTCACCATTAAGTATAATGCTGGCTGTAGGTTTGTCATATAGAGCCTTTGCTGTACTGAGGAATATTTCCTGGATTCCTAATTTTTGCAGAATCTGCAACATAAAGGGATGTTGGATCTTGTCAAATCCTTTTTCTGCATCTATTGAGATAAACATGTGTTTGTTTTCCTTGCTCTTGTTGATGTGATGAATTATATTAATTGATTTGCATATATTGAACCAACTTTGCATGAAATGAAACCTGAAATGAATCCTGTTTGATCGTGGTGTATGATTTTTTTGGATGAATTGTTGAAGTCGATTGGCCAAAAGTGTGTTGAGAATTCTTGCATTAATGATCATCCAAGAAATGAGTCTATAGTTCTCTTTCCTCGATGACTCCCTGCCTGGTTTTTGGATGAGGGTTATGATGGCTTCATAGAATGAGTTTGGTAGTGAACTTTCTCTTTCAATTTCATTGAAAATTTGGAGGAATGTTGGTGTGAGCACTTCTTCGAAGGCCTTGTAGAATTGCACTATATATCCATTGGGATCGGGCTTTTGTTAGATGGGAGGACTCTTACTGCTGTTTCTATTTCAATGTTGGATATGGGCCTGTTAAGATGGTTTAACTCATCTTGATTTAGTTTCAGCATGTCAATATTTGCTAGGAAAAGGTCCATTTCTGCCAAGTTCTCAAACTTATTAGCATAAAGTTTTGAGAAGTATTCCCTTATAATGTTCTGAATCTTGGTTGTTTCTCTGGTGATGTTTCCATTCTCATCTCTGAGTTTATTTATTTGGATGTGTTCTCTTCTTTTTCTAAGATTTGCTAAAGTTCTGTCAATTTTGTTAATTTTATCGATTAATCAACTCTTTCTTTTGTTGATTCTTTCTGTGTTTTTTCTTGGATTCTAATTCATTTAATTCTGATTTAATATTAATTATTTCTTTCCATCTAATGGATTGGGGATTATCTTGTTGCTCTTATTCATGGTGGCTCAGATTCTCATTAAATTGTTGATTTCAGATCTCTACAATTTGTTTGTGTTGGAGCTCAGGCCTATAAACTTGTCTCTGAGTACTGCTTTTGCTGTGTCCCAGAGTAGGTGGTAATTTGTGTGTTCATCTTTGCTGAATATCATGAATATTTGAATTGCCTTTCTAATGTATTTTATGATGCACTGGTCATTCCACAGTGTGTTTATCAGGCTTCATGTGGTACAGGACGTTCTTGGGTGGCTTTTGGTGGTGAGTTCTAATTTTATTCCCTTGTTGTGTGAGAGAATGCAAGGTATAACTTCAATGTTTCTGAATTTGGTAAAGTTTGTTTTGTCACCTAAAATGTGGTCTATTTTGGAAAATGTTCCATGTGCTGCTGAGAAAAACGTGTGTTCTGATGATGCTGGGTGATATATACGGTAGAAGTCTGTTAAATCTAGTTGATCTATGCAGTTGTTTAGATCTGTGGTTTCTTTGTTGAGTTTTTGCCGCGTTGATCTATCTAGTGGGGAAAGTGGTGTGTTCAAGTCCCAAACATGTCAGATTTGAGGGAAAGTAGTGTTTCTTGAATAAATTTGGGTGCTTGGTTGTTTGGCGAATAAATATATCGAATTGTAATATTCTCGTGAAGGAGAGATCCCTTAATTAGTATGTAGCAACCTTCTTTATCTCTTCTCACTAATTTTAATTGAAAGTCTATTTTATCTGTTAGGATTGCAACTTCCGTCTGTATATGGGGGCCGTTTGCTTGGTAGATTTTGTTCCAGCCTTTCACATTTAAAATGTGTTTGTTTTTATGGGCAATATGAGACTCCTGAAGGCAGCAGATAGAAGGATCTTGCTTCTTAATCCAACTTGACAGTCTATGTCGCTTAATTGGAGAGTCAATCCGTTAATGTTGAGAGTAAGGATTGAGAGCTGTTTGGGAGTTCCTGCCATTTTATGCCCCTTCTTGGGGGCTGCAGCAACTGGGTTCTTTTTATGGTTCTTGGATTCTCAGTTTGGGTGCAGTTTCTTGACCTTTATTGTGGCCTTGTTGGTTTTCTATGTGTAGGACATCGTTAAGTGTCATTTATAGGGCTGATTTGGTGGCTATATATTGTTTCAGTTGTTCTTTGGTATGGAAGGTTTTTGTTTGGCCTTCAGTTATGAAGGAGAGTATAACTGGGTACAGTATTCTTGGTTGATAGTTGATTGTCTTTAAGGCATGGCATATATCATTCCAGGCTCTTCTTGCTGTAATTGTCTCCGCTGAGATATCTGAGGTTATTCTAATTGGTTTCCCTTTATAGGTGATTCATCTTTTCTCCTTGACAGCTTTAAGGATTTTTTCCTTGGAATTGATCCTGTGGGAATTATAATGTCACGGTGCGATATCCTGTCCTAGTCTTGTCTATTTGGGGTTCTAAAAGCTTCTTGAATCTGAATAGGTTTATCTTTTTGCATGTTTGAGAAGTTCTCTGCTTGGAACATGTTAACCAAATTTCCTAGTCCATTAACTTCTGCCTCTAGGTGCTCCTCTATTCCCATTATCCTCAGATTAGGCCTTCTGAGGGTGTCTTCCAAATGTTGAATAGATCTATCCAATTTCTTGGATTTGTTCTTGATAGTTGTATGTTCTTTCTCTAAAATAACCTGGCTGTCTTCAATCCCTGAGATTCGATCTTCTGCATGGTCTACCCTGCTCTCCAGACTTTCCACTTTGTTTTTAATTTCTTTTCCTTCTATTTGGTCAGCTTTGATGACTTCAAATTCTTTGTTGGAGCTTTGTTTGAGATCTTATATGAACTTCATTACTTTCTTAATTTGTTGTTGTGTTTATTCTCAAATCACTTAGTTGATCGGTTATGGTTTCCTTGAACTCCCATTCCTTCTGTTGGGCTCCATTCAACATTCCCTTTCTGGCCTCCCTGACTTCTTTCAGCTGTCTTTTATTGGATTCCATGAATGCCTCCATTTGGTAGGAAAGTAACACCGCTTTTGTGCTAGAACACTATTTTAAGGCAAGCATCAACCAAAGTCCTGTAGTTGCACAGTCAAAAGTCTGGGCCTTTTGTCAGTATCAATTTCTGGGCCTTTGTCAGTATCAAAGATGGAGCTCTCTGGCCGCCTTCCCTCCTCTGCTTTCTGAGAAGGAGTGAGGATGTCAAGGTTCTACTCATGCCAGAATCTTGGTTACTGGGCTCTCTCTGGTCTGCTATCTGCAGCATGAATATATCTGTTCCTTGACAGTTCTTCCTGGTGTTGAGTAGAATATGCACACTGTGTCTGGCATCTTTTTGACTGGACTCTCTCTGTAGGCATGGAGGCTCTGGCCGCTGATGCTCAGATCTGTTTCCTTGCCTGGATATTCTATCTCTAGCCAAACTCTCTGTACTGTGATGGCACACTGGGTGTGATTGTCTAGCCTAGGACTCTTGACTAGAACACTAAAACCGTTGTCTACGTGAAAGCTTGTTTAGCCTAGACCTTCTGCCACCTTCCTCCGTACCCTAGATTATGACTTTATACTCTAACTTGGGATAATGATCTGCTGTCAGTTATTTTCTACTCTTCTCCTTCTTTTGCCCTTCCACTTACATAATTTTTATTTACAGAAACATATTTGAGCTTGTATTTCTAAATTCTTCAAAATTATCTGAATTTCTTCATACTTCTGGCAGCCTCCTATATATTTCTCAATGGAATATTTTGTCACTACCATTTTTATCCCATATGATATTGGATATCTTCCTGCCTAATTCAGCACAAGATATAAATTACACTCATCCAGATATTTCAACATTTGTACCACCATAAATTACTTTCTTACATAGAAATCATTATTTTAGTATTTCTGGGGAGGTATCATCTGTCATTTTTGAAAGACCCTACATGATACTTATATGCTAACCTGTTTTAATCCAATATGCCATTCAGTAGATGAACGAATCAACAAAATGTCAGATATATATATATACATATATATATATACACATATATATACATACACACACACACACACACACACACACACACACACACACACACACACACATATATATATATGGCTGAATTTTATGCTTCCAATTCAAAAGGAAATGGAAAGATTTTTCAAAATCGTGCTGAATAAAATTAGCAAGACTCAAAGAAACAGATTGCATAGTTTCCCTCATTTGTAATAATAGGAAATGTATAGAATAACACTAGCAGTTGAGCAGAATGGTTCAAAAGCTTTGTATATAGGACCATAAAAGATCATGTTGAGCAAAATGAACACCTAGATATGGAAATAGAGGTTTTTCTTTGTGGTTGTTTTTTAATGTACTATGTGGTTTCTTTTTTCTTTTGTGTTTTCCCCTATAGTTTATCCCCTGCTGTATTTGATTTCAGTACTGTGTGTATTGCACATGCATTTATCTTAATTTAAGAAGGCAAGATGAACAAGAAATTGGGGAGACAAAGGACAAATGGCAAACCAATGCAATAGCAATACTCACAAGACAACATGTTGGAAATTTACATTACAACTTGTGAGGGATTTGGGGGGAAAGGAAAAGTGTGAGAAAAATGAGGTAGTGGTTAAAATTTCAACATATTATATATTCACTACCTTACAATTAATGCAAACTCTGTATATATCACCTTAAAAATAAAATTAAACTAAAAATAAGTTACATAAAGTATAATTTCACTGTATTGCTATAGTAAATATTATTCTATGTGCATTACCTTTTTTAAAATGAACAGTATTTGGCATCTAATTTGAATTAATTACACCTTCTTTATCAGAGGTTCATCAAATTGAATGTTATCAAAATATACAATATTTTTACAATATACCTGCCATAATTTTCCAAAAAATTATAATTTCAGTATTGTCTCATAGTAAAACAAAAAACAGTTTAATTCTCTGGAAACTCCTAACTTTTAAAACTGAATAATTCTTCAAAGGACAGTATATATGTATTTTTCAAAGTTCTTACAAATACTAACTACTCATTTTCAAATTCTGAGCATTTCATATCAGAGATATTCAAAACATTACCTGTTTGCATGTTATTTAATTCTGCAATAGCTGCAGTTTCTAATGGGGTGTTACATATTGAGAAATCAACGGAAAAAAATAGCCACATTCTGGTGAAGAATATAACTATGAAGTATGTGTAATAATTAATTCCTCAAGAGTAAACATTTGTTCATCAGAGTAAGCTATTATTTCTGTGACCATCAATCCCAAGATTTTATGCCATAAAGTCTTCCTAGCCCAACAGTTTCCAATTTGTAAGTTGCACCTTAAAATTCCCTTAATTCACATCATGAATACCTTATCACTACTGTGAAAAAATACTACACTTGTGCTAATATGATGCCTTTCCTATTGTGGAAAGTACACTACACTAAACTTTGCTGCAACATTTTTCTGATTTCTAGAAATCCGAACACTTGCAAATATTATTTATATTTTTTATATATCATAGATATTCAGGAGACTGAGATCAAAAGATTATGGTTCAAACCCACCCAGTCAGGAAGATTCCTTAGATTCTTATCGCCAATAAATTTCTCAGGAAAAGCCAGACTCAAGTGGCACTGAGGTTGAAGTGGTAGGGCATGAGCCTTGAGCACAAACCACCACAAAGAGAGTGGCCACGCCCAGTGTTCAAACCTGAGGACAAACCAAAATATAAAAACCAACTCCAAACCTAGCATTTTTCTCATTGTAAACAGAGTCATGTAATTAAGGAAATTTCTTCCTGTATTATGAATAGATAGAAGACCCAAGACCTCACACAATTACTCTCTTCATACCATGTTATACCAAAAGCTCAAAAAATTGCTTGTTCTAAATTTATAAATTAATATCATCCATTTGTTGGCAACTCTGTCTAGATTATTCACACTATCAATTTATACATTAACTGTTGGAATTATGAATTAACTAAGTTCAAATTAAACCTTGCTTCAAAGAATATTTTAGGCAAATGAAATGCCAGATTCATTTGTGAATTTGTCAGTTAAAAACTCTACTTAAAAAGAATTTTGTAGTATCCTATAGAATATGAAATTACAAACAAAACCAAAATATTTATTTTAAATATAAATTCTAATTTAGCAAGGTCTATAAAGTCCTACATTAGATGAACTTTGTATTTTTCCAGGCTTAAAATTTTGTAATCTTTCATTATTTCTTTGAAATCCAACAGAATGATACTTACTTTTTCAAATTTTTGATTGGGAATCATGAGCCATTTTGCATCTAAGAATCTTGTGTAATGAAGAGAGCATTTAAAACACAACTGAGGATTATATATGAGTTGCATTTCAACAAGAAACTTGCCTTCTCAAAACATAATGACAAAATTAGCCCAAACTTCCAACTGTGTATTCCTTTCTTGTTGTTTGGCTTGTTTCATTGAGACAAAATTATACTACCTGGCCCAGGGAAGATATCACTATGTAATCCCACTCTCTAATCTCCTGTCTTAGTCTGAGTGCTAGAATTCCAGGCTTGTATCAAATTTCCCTGCCATAGTTTGGTGGTTTATTTAATATAGATACAGACTAGCAATTCTGAACTTCTCCTATGATCTTATCCATTAGATTGACTGCTCAAACTGTTTATGTACAATTTTCTTTTCTGCAAAGCAGTTTTTTATTTTTTCAAATTTTGTGCCATTAGACATCAATTTGCATGAAATATCACATTAAAGTCTTATTCCTTAAAACATGCATATTTACAACATATAAATGCATAATTAAAAATATAAAAGTTTTAGAGGAAAATGTAGAAGAGATTCCTCATGATTTAAAGTTGATAATATTCCTAGAGAGGGCATTAAGAGTACAAAATATATATTAAATATAAATTTAAAACTAATATTTAATGAAATATATAAATGAAATTTACCTTTAACAAAAATACAGCTTACTCAAAGGATACTACTAAGAAAATGGAAAAGGTAAGCTATAGACTAGAAGAATATTTGAAAGCAACATATCAGATTAAAGTATTATAGGCATTATGTAGGGGGGGGAATACTTCTCAAAACTTTATGCTAATAAGTTTGAGAACTTGACAGAAATGGACCTTTTCCTAGCAAATATTGACGTGCCAAAACTAAACCAAGATGAGTTATACCAGCTTAACAGGCCCATATCAAGCATTGAAACAGATACAGCAATAAGAGACCTTCCAGCTAAGAAAAGTCAAGGGCCAGATGGTTTTACAAGGCCTTCAAAGCAGAGCTCACACTAATACTCCTCCAACTCTTCAATGAAATTGAAAGAGAAAGTTCACTACCGAACACATTCTATGAAGCCATCATAACCCTCATCCCAAAAGGAGGCAGGGACTCATCAAAGAAAGAGAACTATAGACCCATTTCTTTGATGAACATTGATGCAAAACTTCTCAACAAAATTTGGGCCAATCGACTTCAACAATTCATCCAAAAAATCATACACCACGATCAAAGTGGATTCATTTCAGAGATGCAAAACGTGTTCAATATATGCAAATCAATTAATATAATTCATCACATCAACAGGAGCAAGGATAAGAACTACAAGGTTATCTCAATAGATATAGAAAAAGCATTTGAAAAGATCCAACACCCCTTGATGTGAAGGTTCTGGAAAAAACTAGGAATCCATGGAGCATTCCTCAATACACTAAAGGCCATATAGGACAAATCTACAGCCAGTATTATACTTGATGGTGAAAAACTAAAGCCATTTCCTCTTAAATGAAGAATGAGACAAGGATGTCCACTCTCTACACTTCTCTTCAATCTAGTATTGGAATGCCTAGCTACAGCAATAAGACAAGATGCAAGCATTCGAGGGATCCAAATAGGGAAAGAAGAAGTAAAACTCTCCCTCTTTGCAGATGACATGATCTTGTATTTAAAGAATCCCACAGAATCCACGCCAAAATTACTCAAGCTGATTCAAAATTTTGGCAAAGTAGCAGGGTATAAAATTAACCCTCAAAATTCAATGGCTTAGCCGGGCGCTGGTGGCTCACGCCTGTAATCCTACCTACTCAGGAGGCTGAGATCTGAGGATCGCGATTCAGAGCCAGCCTGGGCAGGAGAGACCGTGAGACTCCTATCTCCAGTAAACCACCAGAAAACAGGAAGTGGCACTGTAGCTCAAGTGGTAGAGCGCTCGCCTTGAGCTGAGTAGCTGAGGGACAGCGCCCAGGCCCAGAGTTCAAGCCCCACGGACGACCAAAATAAAAAATCAATGGCTTTTCTGTATGCCAACAATGAGAAAGGTTTGGCTGAAATTAGGAAAGCAACTACATTCAGTGTAGCCCCACAAAAAATAAAATACCTAGGAACTAACTTAACCAAAGAAGTGAAGGACCTCTGTGATGAAGATTTAAAAATCTGAAAAAGGAAATCAAAACAGAATTTACAAAGTGGAAAAAACCTCTTATGCTCCTAGATTGGAAGGATCAATATCGTGAAAATGGCAATACTTCCCAAGGCTATCTACAAATTCAATGTGATACCTATAAATATTCCAACCTCTTTCTTCAAGGATATAGAAAAGGCAATCCAAAAATTCATATGGAGCAATAAAAGACCCTGAATAGCTGAAATGATCCTTTTCAGAAAGAACAGTGCTGGAGGAAGATGAAAACCGAATTTGAATTCAACTACAAAGCCATAGTAATCAAAACAGCTTGGTACTGGCATGAGAACAGACCTCAGGACCAATGGAATAGAATTGAAAACCTAGAAATGAACCTACAGACCTATAGTCATCTAATATTCGATAAGGGAGCTAAAAATGTAGAATAGAAGAAAGACACCCTCTTCAGTAAATGGTGCTGTCAAAATTGGTTCAATACTTGTAGAAAACTTAAGCTAGATCCTCATATATCACCCTGTACTAGATTCAACTGCAAATGGGTCAAAGACCTCCGAATCAAAGCAGACACCCTGAAAACTTTACGTGATGGAATAGGAGAAACACTAGGTCTCCTTGGCACAGGCCGAAATTTTCTTAATAGACACCCAGAAACACAACAAATCAAAGAAAGGTTGGACAAATGGGATTGCATGAAATTGCTGAGCTTCTGCATGACAAAAGACATAGCTAGCAAGATCAATTGAAAGCCCACAGATTGGGAGAATATCTTCAATAGCCATACAATGGACAAGGGTCTCATATCTAAAATATACCTGGAACTCAAAAAATTAAATCCCCCAAAAACAAATCTTCAAAGAAACAACTGCTCAATAAATAAGTGGGCTAAAGACTTAAAGAGAAACTTCTCTGAAGAAAAAAGAAGGATTGCCAAAAGACATATGAAGAAATGCTGAACCTCCCTAGACATAAAAGAAATGCAAATCCAAACAATATTGAGATATCGCCTCACCCCAGTTAGAATGGCTATAATCAAGAACTCTAATAACAACAGAGGCTGGAGGGGATGTGGACAGAGGAAACCTTACTGAATTGTTGGTGGGAGTGTAAACTTGTTCAACCATTTTGGAAAGCAGTATGGAAGACTCCACATAGAGCTCCCCTAAGATTCAGCAATCCCAATTTCGGGCATTTGCCCAAATGTTCACAAACAAGGCCACACTAAATGTACCAGCACGACTATGTTTGTTGCAGCCTTATTTACCATAGCTAAGTTATGGAACGAACCCAGATGCCCCTCAGTAGATGAATGGATCAAGAAAATGTGTTATATATACACAATGGAATGGTATGCCTCCATCAGAAATAATGACATTGCCCCATTTGTTAGGAAATGGAAAGACTTGGAAAAAATTATATTAAGTGAAGTAAGCCAAGCCCAAAGAAACCTAGGTCCCATGGTTTTCCTTGTTTGCAATAATTAGTATATGTCTGAGTCAAACAGAAAAGGTCATATAAGTTGATGTTAGGGAAATGAACCCTAAGTTATGTATTCAAATGTTTTTTCTTTCATGTGATTGTTTCTAACATATTTATAAAATGATTTCCTTATTGCTTTCTATGTCCCTTCCCATAGCATAACAATAACCCCTGCTTTCACTGTATTTGATATAGCTGTAATTTGTAGAGGGGAAGGGAAAAAAATCATTTAAATAGGGATACAGTTGGACCCATTGCAACAATGAGATATACATGACATTAAGTCGAAAATGAACTTTACAACTTTGTTGGTGGGGGAAGGAGGATTGGATGGGGAGGAGAGGTGAGGATGGGAAGGGATGGGAAGGGGAAACCAAGGCATAGGCTACATTGCTCGATAAAAAATGTACTCATTATCTTGCCCATGTAATTGTATCCCCTCTGTACAGTATTTTCACTATAAAAATATATATGTATATATATATATATACATATATATATATATATACATATATATATATATATATATATATATATTCATTGTTAGAAAAAAGAAAAAGAATCCAAGGCTTGAAGGAAACTCTGTCCCTGACTTTTTTCAAGTGTGTTCTTTATTCATATAAAAATTGTCTGTAAACGTCTTCTTGAAATTATTACAAAAGGAAACAATGTGCCATTTGAAGGCCAGCATAGAATAAAAGGAAATAACGTTGTTTTAAAAGTGTTCTATTACAAGGAAACAAAGACTTGGAGGTTTTAACTTGTCTTATGCATGGATATTTCCCTACTGAGATGATTCTGTTGTTGCAGAAGTCATTTATTAATTCCTTTAGTCTTGTCCTAAATTCCCCAGCTCAATTTGTATTCCAAAAAAGCAGGATCCACTGAGTATGATCAGCAAATGGAGCCTGTTCTCAAACCAGTGCTTTAAGGATGGTCCCTAACAAATATGTGGGTTTCTTTTGCTTGTTGGTTTGTGTAGTTTGTCCTTGTTCTGGAGCTTGAACTCAGAGGCTGGACCAAAATGCCTTCCCTGGCCTACTTCCCCCAAAGCTAGTACTCTACTTCTTTAGCCAAAACCCCACTTCTGGCGTTTTTGGTGTTTAGTTACAGATAAGAATGTGACAGACTTTCCTGTCTGGGTTGGCTTTGAACTGAGAAAGTAAGAAAGCCATATGACATCAACTGTATCAAGATTTCTGTTTTGAACCAAGGAATACCAGACGAAGTTTATTATAAAGCTAATATTTGAAAATTTTTAAAAGAAAAGAATTTGTCTAACAAAGAATCCATAACTTAAATAACTCCACAAATGTAGGTGCACTGAATCATTTTGGAAGCATTTTTTCAACTGCTTGGGAATATAACTATTGACTTCATAGATCCTTTTGGGGAAACTTAGTCATATTTGCCTGTTGTCACTGGCTTTGTACACAGGTATTCTGGACATACTTCAAAGGGCCTTACATAAAGGAAGTCTTGAAATTCTCAACAATATTTAAATAAGATGCTCCCTATATTTCTTTTCACATTTGGGGATCACTAAGTACCAAAGTAATGTAGAAGGCTAGGGTTAGAATATGGACATGAAATCTGTCTCCTAATATTATAAAGATAATTTATGTCATTTTGAGTTACAGTTTCTAAAGTAATAAAAAAAATAAGGCAAAACAGTAACAGAAACACAATTTTCTATCTTTCCTAACTCTCCAACAGAAATTAGAGAATCCAGTAAAGTTACAGCAATCCCAGGATGGTATAGGATTTTATAGGATCAGTAGATGGTGAAAAAGAAGATAAAAAAATGGTTCCCCTGGAACAATGGGAAACAAAATCTATACCTACAGATTGTGATATAGCTGGAAAATAGTTTCCACTATGCTATGTGTTTGATATTTTAAGTTTGTTTACACAGCAACTTTCCTCTGTCAGGAAATTACTCGATTCCTACTTAAGGTTTTGCAGCTTATAACCCAGCAACAAATAATGCTTCTAAATATAAACAAGCATGATGCTAAGAATAACCAAGGATACTTCCGTTGCCATAGGTGATAAATAACAATGCTCTTGGGGAATAGTCAAACAATTTTGAACTTTTTCATACCTTTCCTCTTCTGCAAAATGAGAAGTCCTAGTCATTATATGTAAAACATTAATAAAGGATTTTTATATTTTTTTTATTTTTCACACTAAAGCAAATACACTTTTCCTCCTTGCAAGCCTGATTTTGAAAGAGTCAGACACATACAATTATTTTATAGACAAAAGTTTATTGCTTTGGCTTAGGTGTTTTCCTGCCTTTGGGTGTTGCTCTCTATTATTTTGGCAACTATATAGAAAAACAAGAAAAATCCATTATGCTTTTGTTGAATTTTACAAAGTCAAGCTGTCTTCAAATACAGTTTTCTATTCCCTTCTTCACTGCTAATTAAAGTTTATTTATTGCACTTTAAATATCAAAAAACATACTTTAAGGTATATTCTCATTGAAACCAATGAAAACAGGGGTGTCTGCCATTGCTTTTAAAATTGTTTCCAAGTATTTTCCTTGGCTATTTTCATTATTGCCTTTGTTCCAGTCTTCTAATCAGGAATACAGTGTTACACAAAAAGATCTTCCTAAGATATAGGATGTTAGGCAGAAAAAAATAGATATATAATTAAAGATTTTCATCTCTTATGAGACTGAAAAGCTCAGAAGACATTTTGCTATTACTGGCATGGTTCTTAAGCTAAGTGAAATGCATGTACATGTGACAGTTATTCCAAAAAAATTATGGCTTATACTTTTTTGCTCAATGAAATCTCTGACAAGGTTGGAGGGCATATTGATTTTAGGGTAGAAAGGTTAAAGTTAGAAAGCCAAGGGAGATTCCTAAAACAGCACTGCCTATCACTTATCAGTTAATTATACTTATGGCACATAAGTATATAAATACATAAATATGAATTGATTGAGAAATGTGTGACTTACACAATTGATTCAATGGTTACCAAAACCAGAAAACACTTCTCCTCATTTATATAAACTATTGTATCTAGTGAGGTTTCAAAAATTTTTAGAATTATATTTTAACATTTATGCCAAAATATTGGTTTATTTTTAACACTTTATTTTTAAATTTTGTCGGTCGTGGGGCTTGAAATCTGTGCCTGGATGTTGTCCCTCAGCTCTTGACCTCAAAGCTAGTGCTCTCCCACTTGAGCCACTGCCAGTTTTCTGGTGGCTTATTGAAGATAATGTCAAGGAGCCGGCGCCAGTGGCTCACGGCTGTAATCCTAGCTACTCTGGAGGCTGAGATCTGAGGATTGCGGTTCAACACCAGCTGGGGCAGGAAATTCTGTGAGACTCTTGTCTCCAATAAAACCACCAGAAAACCGGAAGTGGTGCAGTGTCTCAAGTGGTAGAATGCTCACCTTGAGCTGTCAAACGTAGGGACAGTGCCCAAGCCCAGAGTTCAAGAGCGATGATAAACCAAAATTAAAAAAAAAAAAACAAAACAAAAAGTCTTACGGACTTTACTGCCTAGGCTGGCTTTGAACCATGATTCTCAGCCATCAAACTCCTTAGTAACTAGGATTACAAGCATGAACCACTGGCACCTAGCTACATAATTATTTTTTACACATTTATGAATTATGGAGTGGTAATCCCATTCATTTATAGGTTGTGTAATGATCAAGCTATATCATATCTATTAGTTTCTGTATGTAACATTTCTTTTTAGTGAGAGTGCTCGAAAAGTTATCTTTTGGCTGTGATGAAATAGCTATTCTTAACTATAATCACTTTGGTTCTTATGGTATACAATTAATATATTTACTTTTAGTATTGGAAGTCTGCTAATTAAACTCATAGAAAACATGAATTGTATGGTGAGAGAAGTCCATGGTTCCATTACTTGATTTAGGAAAACAATTATGCCTTTTGTTTTCAATTATATTTCTGTGGGAATGTGAACTATTCACTGATTTAACTGTTAAAGTTGATAACTGTTATATTATATCAAGTTGATTCCAACTTGTAATTGAAGATTGCACATTTAACACAAATATGCTTCCACTTTCTTCTACCACATAACTAAAATAACAGTAAAGCAAAGCTTGGTGTTAGTGGCTCATGTGTAGAATCCTAGAAACTCAGGAAGTTAAAACCTGAAGATTTTGGTTCAATGTCAGTCTAAACAGACAAAAATGTGAAAACTTATCTCCAATTGTCCAGCAAGAAGAAGAAGAACAGGATGTGGCTCAAAGGATAGAGTGTGTTCAGCCATGAGCAAAATGTACAAGGAAGACAATTAAACACTGAGTTCAAGCCCTAAAAATGGCATAGACACAGAAGACAACAATAAAAAGTACTATGAACATCAATTATGAAGACAAAATAGTAGAAAAGATCATGAGAAATATGGCATAAAGAGCTGGAAGACAGAAATCATTTGACAGAATGTTGATTCAGGAGAAGGAAAAATCACAGTCTCATTGGTACAATCATATTGTACTCATTTGTGTTGAAACCTGGCTACTGGGTAACACGTGAATGAGTAGATTGGATTACCTGACATAACAGACATTGCTTGTGACTGACTATGCACCATCCCACTCTGAAAAAATCTAAAATTGTGCTTGCTAATTTAAATAAAACCTCATATAAGATACAGTTTGGTCCACACAGACTGGGGTCCTTATTTTGAGGCTTCAGACTTATGTAAGGCTTTTGTTAATAACCAGCCCTGTTGTACCCACTTTCCTTTGTGCACCTATACCTTACAAAGCTGACACCAAGCCAAGGCTTTGAACTAGACACCACGGCATTAATCTCTCCCTTTCTCCAACTACAACTCTTTTCACATGCTATCTCTGTCTTAGTATTAGTTGTTTTCTTACTAATCCCTACCAGAAAACTCTTATATTCATCTAAACTCACTATAAGTATCCTAGTTCACAAAGGGATTAAAGGTTTACCATTGTCTGAGGCTCTCATCTGTAGGTTTGCTCCCTAATAAATCTGTGCTACAATATCTCTCTTTTCTTCGTGTCTTTTGAGTCTGACAAATGATTGATTCGGTTTGATGAAATCCCATTTATCCAACCTTACTTTGAAGTTTTGACCTGTACCAAGGAGCCCTCGTGTTTCCTCTAACTCTTCCTGTAAAATTCTAAGGTATCTGGACTTACATTAGGGTCTTCAATCCATTTGGAATCGATTATGGTGCAGGAGGATATATAAGGATCTAACTTCAGGTTTCTGTGTGCACACAATTCCATCAGCACAAGTTTTTGAAGAATTTGTCTTTCTTCCATCCTGTGTTTCTGGCTCCGTAATCAAAGATTATGTGCCTATAGGAGTGGATTCATTTCTGGGTCTTCAATTCTGTTCTATTGATGGAAATCTGTGCTTCTATTGGAAAGAATGGCATTACCACATTCCTGAGGAAATTGACTACTCTGTAAACTGAAAAGCAAAATTCTATGTTTACAAGATAAAATTGAGGAAAATTTTGAACACATAAACTATAATATAGAGAGGAAAATGTGGGAGAGAAAAGATAAGATGAAAAGTAGAGTAGCTGTCAATTGAAGAACTCATAAACAATTATCAAAACTATACAAGAGAGCTGGGGTAAAGCTCAGTTGTAGGACTATACTAATATATACAAAGCCATAGGTTCAATCTCCAAGAAGACCTAATAATAAGTTAATAAATAGTAATAATCAGATAATTACTTGAAATAAATGCTTTCATATGAGAGAGGTCTGAATCCTAAAACAGTAAACAAAATACCCTAACTTCTTGTATCCAATGACATGAAACTACAAGAATGAAGCGGAAATAGTTTTCCTTTTCTCTCCTTTCTTTTCCTTTCCTGTTTTCTTCTTTTCTTCTTTCCTTTGGCACTACTGGTGCTTGAAGTTGCTAAGGCTCTGACAACTTTAGATTATTTTTCAGATGAGGTATTCCTTTTTGGCCAAGCCTCCCTTGAGCAATAATCTCTTACCTATGGCTTCCACAAACGAGAGATAACAGGGAAATTACCCTATATCTTGCTTTCTTTTTTTGTACTTTCTCACGACGTTTTTTGTTCAGAACTGGCCCAGGATATCAGCCTTCTAAATCTCTGCCTTCTAATTAGCATGGCGTAGTTCAATTAAAACATGGACCCATACTATTTTTCATTGTAAACATTCAATATTGACTTCTGTTTTCTAGATGTCATTAAATTCAATTGAGATTAGTATGGATATTTATGATGTTATAAGAAGAACATAGAGAAATCCCTTGAATAGGTTTTTTCAGTTTCTTTAAATATTTATAGTATGAGATTAAAAGTAGGACATTAATATTTCACAAGTATGATGAAGACTTCATTTGTTTTAATGATTTTGTGCACACATTAAGTTCAATATAATTTTATCAACTCTATATGAATAGTTACAGACACTTTTCTTTACCAAAAATAAGTCTGTCTCATGCTTCCCTTTTATAATTAAACCCACTATTTCTCTTGGTCCCATCCCAAACCTGTTTCATCCTTGAAACCAAAACATTTTTTTTTCTCCGACTTCTAGATTATGCAATAAATAAGCTTTTAGGATTGCCCTCAAATCTATGGTAGATTATTCCCTGTTGTTTTATGCCTTAATATTGTATTGTATTCACTCGATTAGCCTTTTGGTTCTGTTATTAGAGAAAGTAGCACAATTCGTTTCCCATTCACCTGAAGAAACCTTGAATTGATTTCCATTTTTCTAACTAGAGGAAATATTGCTGCTATAATCCTCTGTGTTTTGGCCTTTGGGTGAATGTTAAAGTTTATTTTTATGAGACAAAGCCTGACGAGCTCAATTCCTGTGCTATACTCTAGGTGGTTGCATATTTCATATTCTAGGAACCTGTCAAAATATTTTCAGAAGTAGCTTTCCCATTTGAGATTCCTGCCAGCATCCAGTTTCTCTGTTTCTTGATAGCATTTAGTATGGGCAATATTGTTTTATGTGCAGTAATTCTCATACATGTTTTATGATGCCATTTTTGTTTTAATGTGCATTTATTTGATGACTAATGATGCCTTTCTTGGGCTTATTTTTCACAAGATGTATTTTGCTAGTTTCTAATTGATGTTCTTTTTAACTTTAGTTTTTAGAGTTCTATGTAGAGTATACTTTGAGGCATTCTTCAGGTATAGGATTTGCAAATATTTTATTCTTATGGGTACACTTCATCAACATTATCTTCATCATCATTATCATAATCATTATCATCATCTGTTGGGTCTTCATCCATCCCATGAAAGACTGCCGGGTTCTGAGGAAATGTATGTGTGGCAGCTCACCCTTTGCCCAGCCTCCCTCAGCCCGGGAAACAATCAGACCCAGCAGGGAGTCAAGTCAAGCAGGAAGAAACTCATTTATTAACACAGAGCAGCCTTTTTAAAGCAAAAAAGAGCAGGTGGCATGGCAAGGGAGGAAGAGGAACCAATCACTGTCAAAGTCACACCCTATCATGAACCTAAGCTTCCACAGGCTGGATATGCTCTGAACGAAAGCAAATTGTGCTCTGCCCACTCAACTCCCTCTCAGCACCATCTTTGCCGCTCATGTGCCCTACAATCATCATCATCATCATCATCATCATCATCATCATCATCATCATCATCATCATCATATCATCATGATCATCATATCATCATCATCGTCATCATCATCACAATTAGTAGTATTATTATTAGTTTTGTATGTTTATGTATGGTCCTGGGACATGAACACTGGGTCCCTGAGATTAGTTGGAATTTGTTAACAATTTACCATTTCAGTCATGCCTCACTTGTGGCTTTTTTGCTGATTAAACAGAGATAAGATTTTCAGGGACTTTATTTTGTGGGTTGTCATCAAACAGCAATACTCACATCACAGCCTACCAAGTAGTTAGGTTCAAATACATGAGTCCCCTGTTCCCAACTTCTATTCACTACTTGCATATGAGCTTTCACAGACTAAATTATTTTATACATTTTTGAGTTCTACTATATCGAGTTTTCCTTTCCTACAATTTTAATGCCAAATTTATGTATGTTTCATCTCCAAAATTGTCAAGGCATCTTCCTTTGTTATACATTTACATCACTCTTTTTGTTTTATATGCCACCTTCAAATCCTACTTGAAGTTAATATTTGAATAAATTGTTATTTTAAGTCAATGTTCACTTTTTAATTCTCCCCAATATTGTCTAACATATCACCACTTATTAAAGAGAATGTCACTCCACAATTGTTTGGTTTTACACTCTTATTAAATATTCCTTGATAATAATTAAGTAGCTCTAATCTGGTGTCCTACAGACACATTGAGCAGTATTATACTAGCTGGATAGGAGGCTGAGATCTGAGGATTGCGGTTCAAGGCAGCTGGAACATGAATGTCTTATCCTCAATTAACCACCAGAAAACAAGAAGTGGCACAGTTGCTCAAAGGGTAGAGCACTCACTTTGAGCTGAAGAGCTGAGGAACAGTGCCCAGGACTAGATTTCAAGCCCCATGTATGACCCCAAAAAAGGGGTGTGGGAACAATTAATATCTATGCTCAATTGTATCCTCCAATCCATAAAAAGTATATGTCTCCATTTACTTAGACTTTTGCTTTTATATTCAGCATTGCATAATTTTCAATGAGGGTGAGTCAACAACACTTCAATACATTTTGACGATATGTGGAGATGGAACAAAAAAATTCACAGAAAACAGATGAAAAATAAGGGGCAATGGGAATGGAGAAAGACAGAAATGGGTTAATCAAGCCGTTGATCAATATGTGAGTGTGTAAAATATTTCAATAAGGTTTCTTTGTACAATTAATATACACCAATTAATAAATATCTTCCAAAGGCATTGATATTCAAGTATGTCATAAAGGATAAATACAGATTTTTGTGGTGAAATGAAAGATAGAAAATACATACTTATATTAATATTTATAGTAATAATAAACTAAGAAATTTGGTCAACATTTTGAGGGCTCATGGCTCATTAGAATAGAAGGCCCTTGGTATCTAACATAAGACTAAAATATTAGACTTCAGCCTATCTTTAAGACTGCTTAATGCTCTTGCCTTTTGAGTAAGTATTCTCTTTATTGTTGTTGTTGTTGCTGGTGGTGGTCGTGGGCCTTGAACTCTGGGCCTGGGCACTGTCCCTCATCTATTCAGCTCAAGGCTAGATCTCTACCACTTGAGCCATAGCTCCACTTCTGGTTTTCTGTAGGTTTATTGGAGATAAGAGTCTCATGGACTTTTTCTGCCCAGGGTGGCTTTGAACCACGATCCTCATTTCAGCTTCCTGAGTAGCTACATTTCTAAAATGAGCCACCAGCACTGGGCTGGAATCAGTATTCTTAGTACAAAGAAAAAATACAAGTGATTTGGAACCAAGCTGTAGAAAGCTGCTTTTTTGGCTTCCAAAGAGAGCTGACTGGTATCTTATGAGTAGATAGATTTAGGAAAAATTGAACATATAAGTCCACATGGAAGGCTACAAAACATTTTAGTGAAGATCCAAAAATAATAAGGACATGAATTGCAATAAATACCTTGGTAATAAGGGACATGTTTGGAAGTTCGGTCTCTATAGTTACTTTTGTAAATGTACAATGTCATTTTATTCATTTTTGTTGTTGTTGTTTCCTTAGTATATTCTTTCCCCTTTGGAATATCTCCTGTTGTCACTGTACTCGATTTTGATACCCTGCATCTTGTATATACATGTCTAATCTGGGGAGGGTAAAGGGAATTACAAAACGCTGAAACAAGGACACAGGATGACCCATTGCAACACAAATACCAATAAGACTATATTGGAAATCAACCTTATCATTTCATGCTGTGAAGAATGGGGAGAAAGGAATGTGGGAGCTGGGGGAGGGAGGGGATAGTGGGACAACAACAAGGAAGGAAAGGGGTAATAATGATCAACAAGTAATGTACTCATTGCCTTACTCATGTAACTGTAACCCCTCCATACAACATTTTAACAATAAAAATACAATAAAGTAAAAACCATAAAGGACATATTTGGCAAATAAATTAAAATGCTAACTTACAGACAAATGAAAATAATAATAAACATGTATGTACACATCTGTATATTCATATAAATGTATACATATATACGTATTTGTGTTTGTACACATATAAGTATGAATATGTGCATATACACATAGTGGGTATACATATACATTTATTTGAAGAGACTTGAATAAGAAATATATTAATTCCTATGAAAAACTTTAACCATCCTGCCTATGAAAAGCTTTAACTATCCTGAATATGTTGTCAAAAAATGAAAAGTATTTTTACATATCTTTATAATAATATACCAAAATCCAAAAATATTTTCCACAGTGCAGGTTCAGATTTAACAACTAAATAAATATCTAAATGTTAATTTATTAAATTGAGCCTCTAGAATTCAAATAATAAATTTATTTTATTCTTACATATATTATATCTATGCTGAATTTGTGTATCTCAAGCTTGTAATCCTTGCTTCTCAGGAAGCTGTGGTCCAAAGCCAGCTTTGCCAAGAAAGTTTGTGAGACACATCTCAATTAATCACACACACACACACACACACACAGAAAGCTAGAAGTGGAGTTGTGGATCAAACGTAAGGACACTATCCTTGAGTGAAAAAAAGGAAGGTATAGGCCTTGTGTTCAAATCACAAGAATAACACACACCCACATGCACACACATGCACATTATGTCTAAATTCTTATTTTAGTTTGAAGAAATAAGCAATATCATGAATAGTAATATTTGTTTCATATCCTGCAACTTTTATGAAGTGGTTTGTAGTACAATTTGCTTTAAGTTATAACATTGGTCATTAAAATTAATATTAATCTAGTTAATATTTATAATTACTCATAACACATTGGTATTTTATGTATACACTTAAGACATATTATGAGTAAAAGAAAGAAAGGAAGAATAGAAGAAAAGAAAGAAAGAGAGAAAGAAAGAAAGAAAAGAGGAATGAAGGAAAGAAAAAAGAAGAGAGCAAAAGATAGAGGTAGGGATGGAGGGAAGAAGGGAGGAAGGAAAGACAGAAGGAAGGAAGGAAGAAAGGAAGGAAGGAAGGAAGGAAGGAAGAAAGGAAGGAAGGAAGGAAGGAAGGAAGGAAGGAAAGAAGGAAGGAAGGAAGGAAGGATGGGACAAAAACAATATAATTTATAAAATCTGTTATTTAGCCCAACATAAACTTCATGTAAGTTAACCCTTTTGTAAACACAAGGTTACAATTGTCACTTCTCTGCATGTTCTCCATGCATGAATGAAACCAACAAAGGAAGGATCAGAAATAACCAGATGAATCTGTTTGCATCTCTAGTAAATATGTACACAAATCTTTTTCTCATTTTATATACATCATCAAATAACTATTTGCATTGTTATAAATATTCTAAAAATTGATGTAACCAAAGTATGTCAATATATAATATAATGTGAACACTAGTATTTATAATGCTATTAATATTACAGTCTTCATATTATATTAATTATAACAATTATATATTTTATCAGAGAAAATAGCATACTCTGATTTGGTGTCTGCAGGAGACTTAATAGCAGACAGCAATTAAAATCTAAGGAGATCTGTATTTCTGAAAGCAGTTAACTCATTGGGGATTGTTCAAATACATCAGAAGGGCCTTAGAAAGGCTGAACATGTTTACATGATTGCCTATGATGTGATTCAAGAGCCACAAAACAATCATACTTCACTTTGTCATCACTACAATTATTCCCATTGTAAGAATCATTCACATAAATTACACGATATGGGTTTGTCCTAAAGTTATTATTTTCTATGAAATAATATAGAAATGATACACTACACTGAGTTAAAGAAAAAGTTGCATAATGTATTGGACACTGTAACTCTTTCCAATTACACGCATTGAAATTCTATTCCCCTGTCTGGTAACATTAGAATCAGACTTTCAGAGATGACCCTGCAATAATGATCCTGATGAAAGAAGCCCAATATAACTAGTCAGCAAACAGATTATAATGAACCAGAAAGTAGACCCCCATAAGACAAAGATTTGCTTTGAATAACCATTTTTATAATTAATGTTCAAGCTTCTAGAGTATGGGTAATATAGTCCTGATGTTTTTATTTTTTTATTTTTTTTTTAAATTTTATTTTATTTTATTTGAGAACATACTGTACAGAGGGGTTACAATTACATGGGCAGGAAAATGCATACATTTCTTACCAAGCATTGCAGCCTCCTCCTTTGTTTACCCTTCACCTCCCTTCCCAGCCTCCCCCTTCCCCCCCACCCAATCATACCCCCCCCCCGACATTGTAAAGCTGGTTTTGACATGACATTTTGTACTTCTCATTGTTGCAACAGGTCCACCTGAATCCTTAAACGACTTGTTTGTCCCCGTCTCCTCCACATGTTATACTGACATCAAATATAGTGAAAGCGGGGGTTACACTGTGGGGGAGGGACATATAAAGCAACGAAGAAATAATATTATAAATGCGTTAGAAACACATGCATGAAAGAAACAAAAATATTAAAATACATATTTGAGGGTTCGTTTTCCTAACATCACATTCTCTGACTTTTTCCTCTTGACTCATACCTATACTAGATATTGCAAATGAGGGAAACCATGGGACCTATGTTTCTTTGGGCCTGGCTTACTTCACTTAATATAATTTTTTCCAAGCCTTTCCATTTCCTAACAAATGGGGGCAATGTCAAGTCCTGATGTTTTTAATCCACTTACTTTGAAGTATTTTCTTATAACATCCCAATAGAGAACAAAAAGCAAAGTAGTATTGATTTAAATTTCAAATTTTTGAAAAAACTATTCATAATGTTTTATTATTTGAACTTTATTCTCCAAACCTCCAGGTTACAAATATTATTAAATGGGAATTGAATTGAGGTTCAATGCTCTATTCAACCATCATAATTAACATTTGGAATATTTTTATTATTTTTACGTATTTGTACAAAGGAGTTGCCATTCACTGAAACAGTTTATGAATACAGTGTCAACCCTTTCAACATTCTCATCCACCCCTCCCAATAAACCCAGTCCTTACTTATCTCAATATTATGTTATGTATGGAATTACTTGCCATTTAACAAAACATTTTATGTATACAGTACACTTGGAATTGTGTTACCACTTCAACATCTTCATCCCCATTTCACACTGCCCTTTGTTTTGTATATTTCAATTCTGGGAAGTATGCAATGGATTCTTGCCTGTATTCTATCCTTTTCAATTTCCTACCCCTCCTCCCTTGCCCCCCACTGTCCTCTCTTGTAGTACACATTTACTGGTATTTATTTTGTTGGGTTTTGACTTTATGTTTTAAGAGAACTATACTATTTTCTCTTTCCATGGACTCTGATACTTCAGATAATACATTTACCTCCTAGCATATCAGCCACTATGTTTACTTTTACATTTATACGCACCTTCTGACTACCAAACATAAGGAAATTCATACAACCTAATTTTCTCTGGGTCCAGTTAATTTCACTTAATATGGTTATTTCTAAGTCTGTCATTTTCCTTAAGAATGGTGCAATAGGGGCTGGGAAGGTGGCTCAGTGGTAGAGCGCTTGCCTTGCATGCATGAGGCCCTGGGTTCGATTTTTCAGCACCACATAAGCAAAAAGAAAAAAGCCAGAAGTGGCACTGTGGCTCAAGTTGTAGAGCGCTAGCCTTGAGCTGAAGAGCTAAGGGACAGCGCCGGGGCCCCAGACCTCAGGCCCCACGACTGGACCGCCCCCCCAAAAAATAATGGTGCAATGTTATTTTTTCTGATTGATGAATAAAATTTGATTATTTATGTATATATACACATATACTTGTAAATTGGGATCAATTCTTGATCCCTTTTTGCAGTGAGAGGCATCTGGGCTGATTCCATATGTTGGCTACAGAAAATAATGCAACAATGAACACGATTGTGCTAGCACTTTCAGTGTGGTCTTCTGCTCTATTGGATAAATGCCAATAAGTGGAATTGGTGAGCAACCTCCATAGTGTTTTCCAAAGTCGTTGAACAAGATTACATTTCCACCAACAATGTAATAGAGTTTCCTTTGGACAACTTCCCTATCAGTATCTGTAATTGTTCGTTTTTTTATAATGGCATTGTAACAGGGATGAGAAGAATCTCAGTGTTGTTTGGATTTGCATTTCTTTCATGGAGAAAGATATGTCTATTTGTCATTGTTACTTTTCTTCTAAGAAGTTCTCTTTAAGTCATTATCCCATATATTATTTGGGCTCTTGTTTATTTGAGGGTCTATTTGATCTGCAAATATGGGTTAGTTATGTAAACCCTTGTCTAATGCTTAGTTAGCAAAAATCTTCTTCCATTCTGTTCTCTTTCTATATACCCTGCTAACTTTTTCCTTTGCCATGAAGAAACTCTTCAGTATGATGCAACTCTATTCACCCAGAAAAAAAATGATATTACACCATTCATAAGGAAATGGAAAGACTTGGAACAAACCTATATTAAGTGAAGCAAGTCAGACTCAAAGAAATATAGGTTGCTCAATTTCCCTCATTTGTTGTATTAGAATGTGCCTCTAATTCTACAACTTAAAACACCTGGATGGTAAAAGAGAAAACATTACATTTGGACATGATAAATTACATGGGATTCTAAATATTTATACAGTGAGATCAAAGGAGGATGCCCTTTGGAGAGGATCAAAAAGGCTCAATAGCTATATAAATATTATCATATCAAATAATGTTCATCAAATTGATCTCCAAGAAATGATAATTTTTTATCATTTATGATAGTTTTTTTTATTATTTTGCTTTTTCCATCTGAATTCGGATGCTGTTTGTTTTGTTTTAATTTCTGCACCTTTGGCCTTATATGTAAGTTTGGAAAGGGCAAGGGGAAACACAGAAATGGTGGGACAAAGGGTGAACAAATGTAACAATGCCACTCAATAGACACTACCTTGTAAATGAACTATACAACTTATGGGGGAGGGAGGTTGAAAGGGAAAAACTGGGAGAACATGAGGGAAGAGGTGACACTGTTGAAAAAGAAATGTGCTCATTATCTGACTTATGTAATTGGATCCCTTCTGTACATCATCTTTACAAATTAAAATTGGACCTCATAAGCAGGCCAGAGTAGTTATATTAATATTAGTTAAGATTGGCTTTAATGTATTCCTTCCCTTACACATGTAACTAATCTCTCTTTAAATCATCCTAACAACAAAATAATTTTTTTTAAATAATGAAATATAAAACCTGACAGTAAATAGAAAAACACTGAAAAAATTTAGGTTCAAAATGCAAGTAAATTTTAGACTTACACTCTGAGCAAGAGTTAGGATAAATGTGAAAAAGAGGCTTGCTAACATGCTGATTCAGTTATATGTAGGCTTAGGCAAAGTGATCTAGTTAGAGCTGGGGTTAGGATGGGGAAAAGATGCAAGATATTGTGTAAAACTGTCACATATTTTAAGAAGAATGAATCATAGTTAGAATGAATGAAAACGAATGTCTGTGTTACTTTAAAGATTCAGATATAATTTGGTTTAAAGAATGAGATACTTTTTTGTTCTGGTTAGGGTTAGGGAAGGATAAGCTTTAGGGTAAATTTTAATTTTCCACTAAGAAATAGAAGCAAAAAAATATGCGATTGAATAAAATCTAAATAATTTTCCTTACATTAACCAGTTGGTGTTAAATCAGTCTGTGTTAGGATTAGGTTTCTGGTTAACTGGGGTTGAGGATAGAGTAAAGAAATGGGTTAAACTTGTGGCTCATGCCTATTTTCCTAGCTACTCAGGAAGCTGATTTCTGAGGATCACACTTCAAAGCTAGCCCAGGCAGGAAACACTGTGAGACTTTTATCTCTAATTAAACACCAGAAAACCCAAAGGTGGTGCTCTGGCTCAAGCGGTTCAGCTCACACCTTGAGCTAAAGAACTCAGGGATGGTGCCCAGGCCCAGAGATCAAGCCCCACGCCAGACAAAAGAAAAAAAAAAGAAATGTGTTAAATGTTAAGTAAAGCTGAATGTTATTTAGGTTCTAGGAATTCAGGAAAAGAAGGGATAATGGAAGTACAATGTATTTCATAATATCAGGATTTGAGATCAATGGGTATAATGATTCCTGTTATGGAACAAGATACATTCAGAGATAAGAGTGAGAAAATCTATAGGGTTTAGGAATACCTGCAATTTATTTCAAGAATTGCAAGTGGAATTTCAGTTAGGATTGCACAAAACGAACATTTTTCATAAATTTTTGAATTGGGATACTATTATATTAGTGTCAAGGTTATGGTTAGGATTCCAGCCATGGTTAGGGTTAGAGTGAAGGAGAAAAAATGAGGCTCAAATTCAAAATAAATTTTAGTATAATCCTTGTACGAATTACAATGAATGTGAACTAGAGTATTGCTATTAATATTAGATTCTACTTAAAATTAGGCTTATGGTTATTCTCAATGTTCCAGTTAAGATTATATTTAGGTTAGAAAATGACTCAGATATTGGAAAAAATTGAAACCTATGTTTGGAATGTTTATTTGAATCAAGTTAGGATGAGTGAAAACTAATGAACTTGTGTTAGTGTCATATAATTTGGATTAAGACCAGGGTCAGTATTTTGTTCTGATTATGATTACTGTTATGAATAAGAAAATTTTTATTATAAAATTGAGTTTTCCCTAACAAGTAGAATAAAAAATATGATACTGAACAGTAACTAGAGCATTATCATTATATTTATTTCTCAGTGATCCTTCTTGTAATGATTAATGAGCGTTTTCCAGCCAGGTTTAGGTTGAGAGCGTTAAGTAATGGACTAGGTGGTAAGTAAATCTGAAACTGTTTTAGGGTACAGGGGTTCAGAAAAAGGTAGGATCAATGGAAACTACAGTATTTTTCCTGATAAGATAATTTGAGGACAAGTAATAAAATTGTTTATGTTAGGGAACAAGATAACTTCAGAGGTAGAGTCAGGAAATTTTGGGGAATTACGGCAAACTGTACTCATTTCCAGAGTCCAAACTGGAGTATTCATTAGAATGATTAAAAACTAGATTCTTTTTCTTAAACATTAGAATTGGACTATAATTAGGGTGAAAGTTAGGTCTCAGTTCCAGCTGGGATTCGTGTTAGCATTAAGGAAAACTTCATTTTCAACATAATGTCTTGTGAGTATCATTGTTGAAATGGTTCATCCTATGTTGAACCTAAATTTTCTATTTCTCTAACCCTAATTCTAATTCTTTCTGGGATCCTAACCCTAACCATAAAACCATAATAATAATGATAGCTCAATTCAAAAGTTAAAAAAGTATTCAATTTTTATTCATCCTATTAATCCACTGTACATCTTGAGTTAAGCTGCAATTTAGCTTAACTTTTCCAAATTAATTTATATGTGCATATATAAAGATGTAATTTTATGTGAAAAACAGAAGATCTTTGGAGGTAGGAGTAATGAAAAGGAAATAGAGGAGTATAATCAAATACTTTAAATATATTATGAAATCGCCACTTCTGACAAATAATATCCATTAAGAAAATAACTAAAAATTAATAAAAAGTACACTGCCTTCCAGTGTTCTTTAAGAGAGCCATGACATGTCTTGTGAAATACTTACGCTAGATAAACTTTGTTCATGCATAATTTATATTGTTATTGGCCAATTATTTAACTTAACGAATAAAAATAAATCAAATAATATTCCATGACAAAAAATATAAACAGTTACTTAGTAAGTGTTTGAGAAATAGTTATAATCATGCATTTTAGGAAACTGAATTTCTATTTCCCTACAAAGGAATGAATTAGGTTTACTAATCTAGTATTTGTAGTAAGTTTAGAGAACATAATTGGCATGAAAAACATCTAACAGTACATCTTCTCTTGATTGAGTGATATTTTAAACATTGTCTTTTATTCAAATGAATACTTAGGTTTACATTTCAGAATAAATGCTATTTTAACTCCCTTCAGAGCAAGTACTTGCTCTGCAATTAAATGTACTAGCATATTCAGATATTTAAAAGCTAAATTTTCAGTTATATATGTAGCTTTACGTATTCAGAATGACATGATTTTTTATTCATAAATGTTTAACCTCAGATTTTTGCTTCACCAATATAAATGGTCTCAAGAGGTTGTAGTGAAGGCTCCAGTAACCAGATTGGTCAAAATCATTTCCTGAATTCTAAATTTTAAATCTAATAATTTTTAGGCTTTGATAATATCATTTATTGTCTCTTCAGAGCAATTAACCTAAAATAAATACTATTTTTAAGCATTTCACTCACATTGTAAATAGTATTAACATAGGTCAAAAAGAGACTAATTATTTAAGATTCAACATATTTGGTGATCTTAGTGTGAAGAATGTAGAGAGTAGAGATTTTTATATTCAATAAATATTTTTGTTTAAATTAAATCATATATCTGGATTTCTAATTTGGAGGTTAATCACATGGAAACAGGAAAACAATAAAGGAGTAATTACTTTGGGATCATTTTTCTTCTTAAAATTATGAAGCAAAAATATCTCTAAGAATATATTTTTCAATAAAATGTTTCAACTCTTAGTAAAGTGCATTATACTTTAATATAAAGTTTTTCTCAAAATAGAAATTCTGCAACTAATCTAATGTATGTTTTCATGCACAAAATTCTGTGACTTCTAGTCTTGTTATGTGATTTTATTTATATTTTTTAGTTGTGACATGATCCCTATTTACATTTATTACAAACATCTGTAATTATACAAATCATCTCTGTACACACTAATTTATGTAAGATAATATTCAAACAAAATTATCTTTTTTCCTGTCTCCAACCGGGAAAGATGATGTGCTGAAGTATATTAAATGAAAGTACTCTAACGAAGAGTCTTTATGGAATGAAAATTTGCAACATGTGGATGTTCTACTTGGCTGAACAGGAATTCTTGTTTCTACAGTGCTTTCTTACCTTTTAATCCCACAAGGAAAGCTACAAAAATTGAAGTTCATATGAAGGAATTGCATTCCTAAATGATGTGGCAACCCTGCTCAAAAGTTTTATGTTCTATATTTTTAAGCATATTAGTAATTCATCTGTGAGTACATTGCATGAGACTCCTGAATTCACAGCTATTGCGGTATAATAATCAGAAGAGAGGAAAAAGATTATATTAATCTCCAATTCCTCCCTTTGACCTTCAATATACCAATTAATTGTCAAAACAATCATTTAAGATGTTAGTACTTTTTTGCCTTTCTAATTAGAGATTAAGCAAGTGCTTTTAGCAGTTAAAAGTGGATTGTGTTACAGATATAAAATCTTCTATAGGCTCATAAATTGAAAACTTGTCTTCCTATATTGAAAGCACAATTAACATTTACATTTTTCCAGTTATTTTGCTTATCTATGAGTTCTCATCATAAATCCTCTTATGAATTTTTATAGTATCTTTGAATAAATCACACGATTTGCATGTACTTGTCATCTTAAAGAAAGGCAGTCTATCTTTATATTTTTCATTCTATGTGACAAACCCTTATTTTTTGTTTCCCTATATGCTGAAAAAAATGTATCCATGGAAACAAGATATTGACAGCAAATCTGAGTGTAATTTTCATTTTTCAATTTTCAAATATAATATAAACTTTGTTTTGACTAGTCATTTTTTAACAAATTAGTGATATTCATGAACACTAACATTTTGGTGCTTTTAAGTAAATTGAGACTTGATGTGGTATGGTAGTTCTAGTGTCTAGTTGATTTAATCATTAGATTATTCATGTATAAACATGTGCATTGCACTTTTTTATTTTTTTAATCTTTTTTGGAGGGTTCCGGTCATGGGGCCTGAAATCTGGGCGTGGGCGCTGTCCCTCAGCTCCTCAGTTCAAGACTAGCGCTCTACGACTTGAGCCACAGGGCCACTTCTGACTTTTTTTTCTGCTTATGTGGTCCTGAGGAATCGATCCCAGGGCCTCTTGCATGCAAGGCAAGCGCTCTACCACTGAGCCACCTTCCCAGCCTCGACTTTTGTATTTTCATATATAAAATAGTCCCCAAGGTTGTACTTTAAAGTATAAACGGGGAGGGTTGTCTTCATGTTAAAAACTATATATATATTTCAATTAAAGTATTAGAATGGATTTATTGATTAAAACATAGAAAAGTGTAAATAGTCAGGTTTCTTGCTTGAGACTACATAAATTTCATATGAATGCAGCTCAAGATGAGACTGAGAGATAAATTCATATTCATATCACTGAGATTTACATCACAATATAGGAAATATAGGTATTTTAAGGAATTGGTCATTCAAAGCCCTTGATATATAATGGAGGAAGAATTGAATTGAAAATAGCAGAGGATAACAAATCAATATGCAGGGATTATGATTTTATAATACTAATATGAAAGAACTGAAGCTTTAGTCTTCTGAAAAAGAAAGTTTAGCTTGTAAATTCAATATAAGGCATCAGCTGTGATGAGTCTAATATCTTTCCTCCAAGATATCCAAGAGTACTATACTCATCCTCTAAAAAGTAAATAAGTAATTATTTTAATAAGCTTTGCTTAATATTAATTTACTTGAAGCAAAAAGGTTAAAATGTCTTCTCTTTCTTTCAGTGTAATAATATACATTTCATATTATTACTGTCACTTCATACAAGCCTGAAATCACTATTTCAAAGTAACATAAACAGAAAAACAAAAATAACCGGAAGTGAACAGACAAAATATTACCTCCTCTGGGACACAAGAACACTGGCAATACTCAGGAAAATTTATAGCTTTGAGTATATACATTAACAAATTAGAACAATCTTAAATCAGCACTAATAATGCATCACTAGGTCCTTGAAAAACAGGAACAAGCCAATTCAAAAACTGGTAGGTAGAAATCATACAAATTAGATTAAAGAAATAAATGAATTAGAGTCTCAGAAAAACATACAATCATAATTGACTGATGTGTTAAATAGTTCACTTTCATCAATGTTCAAGGAACTCCACTGCTTCATTTTTTCACCCTTTCCCTAAAGCTCTGTGCCCACCCTCACCTTCCTGAAGATGTAGAATGAATATACCATGCATAAGGTAAAGAAGACAGAATCATCACAAACTATAAATAACAACAACATACACTAAACAAAAAACAGAGTCTTCTGTTTCCATACCTCATAGCTTGTTTCAGGATGTTTATCATGTTATATAAATGTAATTGTTTTTATAATAAAGTCAATTCAGGGAATAAGGTGTGATAAACTTATAATTTTCTTTCTATTTAGTAATGCTTTTATTTACATTAATGTTGTAAGTAACACAATTCAAATTCTAGTGAAATTTGGAGGTTCAGATTTAAAGTTAAATATTCAAAAGTTCTAATAGTTCCATTTGGGCAACCAAACTGAAAAACAGGCATGTTTTATCCTCAGGAATGTCATTATTTCATATGCAATTTTCATATGTAATTTTACCTACGTTTTCTCTTATATGATAACATATTATCTGCTAATCAGAGAGATACAAAAAGACTTTTAATTATGATATGAAAAATGCATCGACATGAATGAATGAAATCAGGGAGTAGATGGCCCAGAGCTGCTTGGTTCTGTTAAATATTCTCACGATTTTGAATGATCTGGTGTTTTTGTATGTGTGGAATTATGAATGTATTTTATGTCTGGACAAGAAAGTTTGATTAATAGATCACTTTCTGATACCCAATATCTGGAATCTAATCTGAGTCAGAGTGGTAAGTATGTGTGTGTGTGTGTGTGTGTGTGTGTGTGTGTGTGTGTGTGAGAGAGAGAGAGAGAGAGAGAGAGAGAGAGAGAGTGTGGGTATGTGTGTGGGTGTGGGTGTCTCTCTGCCTGCCTGCAAGTCTGGATTTAGAAGGAAGTATCTTATTTCTCTGAGTGTATCTACTTAATTCTATTAGGTATACTCCATTAATGACAGCAGATAAAGTTAATGAACATTTTGTGCCATATATTTATGTTCTTATGATTGCATGAACAAACTAAAAATTATGTTTGGGGTATGAGTTTGTAAAAGGTCAGCTGAAAGTATAAACATTTGTAATCTTGTAAAAGATATCAGTGGCAATCATTTCAGTGTAGATAAATTTTGACAACACTTGCAGTGATAGGTAATCCTATATAAAAATTCAATATTTATTGATTTTCCATAGCTACACTATCCTATAAATTTGTAGGAAAACAAGTTAAATTATAGAATCATAAATGTAATGTGATTATTTATTGCAAAAAGTTTTACAGTTAGGTCCTGATTGTAAGCACTAGGATCAACAGAAATAAAAACACAATATACAACATGGAGTGAGATATATTATAATGAAGCATATTTTAATATACTCTACATTGTTAGAAAGACTAGAACGTTGGGTTAGCTTTATAACCTACCATAATAAGTGATATTGTCCATTTATTAAGCAGAAAGGCTTACTCAGATTTACAAGATTGAATGTTTCAGTGTATGTTCAGCTGGTTTTATTGCTTTGGGGGCCAGTGACAAGACAATGTCAAGGAGGAGAGTATGTCAAAGAGAAATGTTTTTTGCCTAGAATGATTAAAAGATAAAAGAAGAAAGAAGATGAGAGTCTTTTTCTCATGAGTTTCACTCTGAAGAACTTAATCTCCAGAAGAACTATTCAGGTAAGCTCCACAGTCTGGGAGGAGTTGGAATGTCATTTTTCTTTAACACATAGGTCTTTCTGGGGCATTCTAAAATCAAATGGCAACATCTTCACAAATGATAACTTGTCCAGGGGTGGAAGCCACTAGATACTTCTATAAATTCTAATCAGATCTCAGCAGACTAAATATTTTATGGAATTCCCATTAAAATAGTTTATTGCAGACTGACTGGGTCTTCATAATGTGTATCTGTGTGTTTATATGTGTGTGTTTGAATAAACTAATAAAACAATGTGGCAGATAAAAGTATAAGTATGGTCTTTTTTTTTCTTCTCATACTATGAAAGCCTGTCACAATTCCCAATCAAATCCTATCCAAGATTCAAACATTAATGCTGTCCCAAAATTTCTTTATGTTAACCTACTTACATCCATCTCATTTCAGATGGCCATGGTATAGGAAAATTTTAAGTCTTCCAATTACGTTGTCACCAAGGAAACAACGTACAATATTTCTTTTAAAAAAACCTAGAATGTAGAATATTTTATCCATAAAATTGAAGGAGTATACATTATAGGATTTAATTTAAATATTTAGTAACATAAATGGATATTCTTTATCCCCAACTCAGAGCCCTTTTAAAGTACATAATTGCATAACTCATCTATTACCATCTTCCATGAAGACAGTCCTTGCTGTAAACAAACCAGATGTGGTGAACAAATTAACATGTACACCATTGTTACATGCTACTGTTCTAAAGCCTGGAAGTGAAAGAGCATTTAATGCATGTGTAGAGCTGGTTCTAAGGATTATGGAAAGTGATTACTTTGCACCATAAATAGAAAAATCCACAGATGTTTTAAGTTGTTTTTTGTTGTTGGCATTTGTGAGATATATTTTGGAAAGCACAATGAATGAAAGCAGGCTATTTTGTAAAACTTTGCTGGCTGACACAATTACTGAAATGTTTCATATGAGAAGACAGACAATAGGGTGGGTAAGATGTGGTATGCAGCTTTAAATACAGACAAGCAAAACAGAGAATGGGAATTTTTTTTTTTCCTTAACAAATGCTTTCTGCTTATATTGTGCTATACACTATAATGATGAAATAATCATTTCTTTGGAAAAGTAAGGAGAAAACACTGTCACCTGTTGATTTTCTTTTTAAAGCGAATGTTAAATGTCAAGGTCAAAGAAATTTAAATGCCTTAATAAAATATTATCGAGTATTACTTTCATTTTTGATGAATAGTTAAAGCAAACTGACTGACTGTTAGTCCATTAAGATTTATAAGTTTCCTGCTATACATTTCCTATTGTTCCTCTTTTTGTGGGTGATATAATTTTTTTAGAATGACAACCTGGTCTTAACCATTACCCACAAAATGTATGCTGTCATAGAATCAGAGAGTTTTTGGGTTTTTTGTTGTTTTGTATGGTTTATTTGGTCAGTCTTGGGGCTTGAACTCTGGGCCTCAGTGCTGGTCCTACACTTCAGCTCAAGGTGAGCGTTCTACCGCTTGAGCCACAGCGCCACTTCTGTCTTCTTGTGGCTTATTGGAGATAAAAGTCTCACAGACTTTCCTGCCCAGGCTGTCTTTGAACTGAGATCCTCATATCTCAGCCTCCTGAGTAGTTAGGATTACAAGCATGAGCCACCAGTGCCCAGCCAGAGAGTTTTATTTTATTAAACTAAGACAATAGTAGGCTCATTTTATGCCAACACAAAATAAAAACACCAATGACATTTTTCCCTAAAAAAAAAACACTTATAAAAAAATCATGAGGGGGGACCAAGATGGCGACAGGGCAGTAGGGAAACGCCACAGCTCTCTCCAACCAAAAAGAGAGTTCCAGTTCCAACGCTTAATCTCCCCAAGAAACCGACAACAACAAAAAGAGGAACACTCAGAGAAAAACCAGATGTGGAAAATAACAAAAAAAGAAAGAGAGGAAAAGAAGAATTTCAGAACAGAGAAGTGCAAAGACCCCTCCCCCAACCTTTACTGGCCGCGCGGCAGTGTGCCAAGCTGCCGGCCAGCTGGCCCAGAGGGGGCTGCCGTAGCCCCAGAGACACAGGGGGCTGCTTGCAGATCACCAGGTATTGGATTGCAGAACAGCGGATCGCCAAGAACAGAGAAACCTACCAGCCGGGAGTCTCCACGAGGATCCCACCCCCACCCCTCACTCTCCACCGGAGCGGAGAGGCTCCATCCCGCCAAAGCCGCCAGCAGCACGACAAAGAGACCTGTCGGCAGACCACCCGCCCAATCGCAATCGCAACGACCCGGTGGGGGCCGCCCAACCCAGCCCGCAACCACCCCAACTGAACTCGGATTGCAACAACTGACGACCTACACCACACAGAAACAACCTGCTCCAGGGTGAGTACTCCACAGGGGACAGTGTATCCCTCAAGGGAGACCAGAGCTGGAGGGAATCCCCAGACCCTGACCTAGACTCCCTACCCCAACACCAGACCACAGGACCCACTAAAACTGGGAACTGTTCGAGAGCTCCACCAGCCAGTGGAGCACAATCGGCTGGCCAGGCAAGAGCAAGAGTACCCCTGGAAGGGAGCTTAAATGCCAAAGCCAGGAACAGCACCCCTGGGTCAAGACTACCAACAGTAGAAGAAATTTGAACTGTGTCCTCCAGGCTGCATAACCTAGGTGGTATACACATCAGGACAAGCCTAACGAGTGCGCTCCAGGCTGGGGCCGGAACCAGGCCCGGGGATCCGGCGCCTGAACAACACAACCAACTCCTCCCAACTGAAGTAAAAAGCTGAGCATACTCCTCAACAGAAGGGAGAAAACCAGGAAACAACACTCCCAGGAAGCACGCCTGTGACAACAAAAGACCTGGAGGCTCAGGACAAGAGAAGCCCAAACCCCACCAAAACTCCACCCATATACCCTATGCTGGGAATTGGGCAACACAGGCTGCCAGCACCTGATAGTAAGCAGGAGCTCAGGCTGATAAGGCGGCTCAGCAATAGAGTGATAGTCTTGGATGTATGAGGCCCTGGATCTGATTCCTCAGCATCACAAAAGCAAAAAGGGTCAGAAGTGGTGCTGTGGCTCAAATGGTAGGGTGCCAGCCTTGAGCTGAAGAGCTGAGGGACAGCACCCAAACCTAGAGTTCAAGCCCACAACCAGCCCAAAACAAACAAACAAAAACACATCAGGAGCCCATAGCAGACTCCAGTATTTGGGAGAGTGCATCCAAAGCATCTGATCTTCCCAAGAGCACCCGTAGGAGCAAACACAAGCAGTCTAGGCTGCTCAACCCTTCCAAAGGCGGGAATTGCTAGCAATCTACAGCAGAGAGCTGAGAATCCTAAGTAAGTCAGAATAGCAGCTGGAAATAGACTCCCAACAGAATCCAGATCAGGCACAGACTCTCTCTACCAATACAGAATCAGCAACCAAGCAAAGACAGACACACCAAAACAAAATTGAAGAGCAGTCTCCTGAACCCCCATGCAAAAATCACAGAGAAAATCACAAGGTTTACCAACACCCAGGACAGAAAGCTCACCTCAAAAGCCAGCAGCCAAGCAGGGGAGAGCCCCAATGGGAGCAAAGCAGGAATGGAAGACAAAAGCTACATCCAAGGGTTGCTGGAGGCAATGACTCAAGAAATAAAGCGAGAAATGGATCAGAAATTGAAAGAGCACAAGGATGAACTATCAAAAGAGATACAGGATATCAAACAAAAGTTGGATGCAAAAATAGAAGCTGCACAAACCTCAGTAAGAAGTGAGATAAACGCCAAATTAGAGGTAATGCATACTGATCTCACCTCATTGAGAGGTGAGATCAGTATTCTGAGAACCAACATTGAATCCATAAAGGGATCCATTTCCTCCATGCAAACCACAATAGAAGCCACGGTCAACAGAGTGAATGAAATGGAAGGTAGAGTGTCAGATACAGAAGACAGAATACACCAACTGGACCAAAAAGTGACAGATATGGAAAAATCACTCAAATTAAACCAAAGGGAAATTCAAGAGCAAGCAGATAATGCCAAGAAATTTAACCTTCACATAATCGGAGTGGACAAAGGGGAGGAATTCCAGAGCAAGGGAATGCAACACCTATTTAACAAGATAAACAATGAAAAATTTCCCCACCTCAAAAACGACCATCTTAACTACATTACAGAAGCTTATAGAACCCCCAACAAGCAAGATCCCAGGAGAAACACTTCTAGACACATTATAGTAAAAATGATAGATCTGAATAATAAGGAAACAATCCTGCATGGAGCAAAAATGAAGAAGGAGCTGTACTACAACGGGAAAAAAATTAGAATCACTGCAGATCTCTCCACACAAACAATGAATGCAAGAAAAGCCTGGGAAAGCACCATACGAGCCCTGAGAGCCAATAACTGTCACATTCGATGGAGAACTGAAAACTTTTAATAGCAAAGAAAAACTAAATGAATACATAATCATTAAGCCAGCATTACAAAGAATTCTAAGAGGGGGGACACAACCTGAAGAAAGCAACCAGGAACTGGGACCTGCCCCAAACAGGCATTACTCAAAGTCTAACTGATCAAGCACAGGAGGAAAGGAAAGAAGAAAAACTTAGGAAAACGGAATGGCAGGGACAACAATGCATCTCTCTATACTTTCTCTTAATATAAATGGGCTGAATTCGCCAATTAAAAGAAAATGAACTGAGGACTGGATCAGAAAACAAGACCCATCCATCTGTTGCCTTCAGGAGACCCACCTCTCAGCCAAACATACAAACAAACTCAGAGTGAAGGGGTGGAAAAGGATCTACCAATCAAATGCCCCCAGTAAGAAAGCAGGTGTAGCTATCCTGATATCTGACAAAATAAACTTTTCAATAAAATCAGTACAGAAAGACAAGGACGGACACTACATATTAATAAAGGGAACAATCCAAGAGGAGGATATAACCATCATCAACTTATATGCCCCAAATATTGGTGCACCCAGATATGTCAAACAAATTCTCTCAAACTTACAGAATAAAATAGATCCCAATATGATAATACTAGGAGACTTTAACACGTCATTCTCACCAAAGGACAGGTCTTCCAACCAGAGGATTGGCAAAGAAGCTACCGAATTAAGTGAGGCCATACTTCAAGCGGAATTAACTGACATCTACCGAGTATTTCACCCTAAAACAACACAGTACACATTCTTCTCAGCAGCTCATGGAACTTTCTCCAAAATAGACCATATCATAGTTCATGCAAGGAACTTAAGCAAATACAAAGGGATCGACATAATCCCCTGTATCCTATCTGACCACAGTGGAATCAAGCTAGCTCTCAATAACAAAGCATACCGCAGAAATTTCTCTAATACATGGAAATTGAACAGCACACTCCTTAACAATGCCTGGGTAACAGAAGAGATCAGAGAAGAAATAAAGCATTTCCTACAACTCAATGAAAATGAAAACACCTCACAAAGAAACATGTGGGACACAGCAAAAGCAGTCCTGAGGGACAAATTTATTGCCCTCAGTGCCCACATCAAGAGAATGGAGACAGACCAAGTAAATAATCTCATGTTGCAACTAAAGCAGCTAGAAAAACAAGAAAAAATGGGACCTAAAGCTACTAGACGAAGCCAGATAACCAAATTAAGAGCAGAGATTAACCAATTAGAAAATCAGAAAACCATAACCAAAATTAACCAAACAAAAAGCTGGTTCTTTGAAAAAATAAACAAAATTGATGGCCCGTTGGCAAGATTAATTAAAAAAAGAAGAGAGGAAACCCATATTAATAGGATTAGGGATGCCACCGGAAACATCACAACACGTACCCTAGATATCCAAACAATTCTAACAGACTACTTTCAAAAGCTATACTCTCTAAAGGAAGAAAATCTGGCAGAAATGGATGAATTTTAAGAGAAATACAAGTTACCCAAACTGAACAAAGAAGAAGTTAACCAATTAAATAAGCCAATATCCTATAATGAGATATAGGAAGCTATCAAATGTCTTCCAACAAAAAAAAGCCCAGGACCAGATGGATTCACAGCAGAATTCTATAAGACCTTTAAACAAGAACTAATACCCATACTCCTCAAGCTCTTCTGAGAAACAGAGAAGGAGGGAGCTATCCCAAACTCATTCTACAAAGCCAATATCACACTCATCCCCAAACCAATGGAACAGAATTGAAGATCCAGAAATAAATCCACAAGCCTACAGCCAGCCAAAGACATACAACGGAAGAAACACAGCCTCTTCAACCGCTGGTGCTGGGAAAACTGAGCAGCCACATGCAGAAAACTAAAAGTGGACCCCAGCCTATCACCATGCACCAACATCAACTCAAAATGGATTAAAGACCTTAACATTAAACCTGAATCTCTGAAACTACTGCAGGACAGAGTAGGAGAGACACTTGAACTAATAGACACAGGAAGGAACTTCCTGAACAGAGTCCCAGGGTCACAACAAGTTGGAGAGAGACTTGACAAATGGGACTACCTTAAAATAAAAAGCTTCTGCACAGCTAAATCTATCTCAACTAAGCTTGAAAGACAACCAACTAATTGGGAAAAAATATTTACCAGCAATATATCAGACAAGGGGTTAACATCCTGTATATACAGGGAACTCAAGAAACTAATCCCTCCCAAACCTAACAAACCAATTATTAAATGGGCAAGGGAACTAAAGAGGGACTTCTCAAATGAAGAAATAAAAATGGCAAAGAAACACATGATGAAATGTTCATCATCCCTGGTGGTGAAGGAAATGCAAATAAAGACAACCCTGAGATACCACCTTACCCCAGTCAGAATGTCCCACATCCACAAATCAGCCAACGACAAATGCTGGAGGGGATGTGGAGAAAGAGGAACCCTATTACACTGCTGGTGGGAATGTACACTTATACAACCACTTTGGAAATCAGTCTGGAGGGTCCTTAGAAAGCTAAAGATTGACCTCCCTTATGACCCAGTCATACCACTTCTAGGCATCTACCCTGGTTCCTACAGGAACCAATATACAAGGACACGTGCACCTCCATGTTTATTGCAGCACTGTTCGCAATAGCTAGGATATGGAAACAACCTAGATGCCCCACCACAGATGAATGGATCCAAAAATTGTTGTATCTATACACAATGGAATATTATGCAGCCATTAGAAATGACAAAATAATGGCATTTGCAGGGAAATGGATGGAGCTAGAAGGAATCATGTTGAGCGAGGTAAGCCCAGAACAGAGACAAACGGTACAGGGTCTCCCTGATAAGTGGATGCTAAATCCAAAATATTAGGTGATACGACAAAACTAACAGGACTTAAGAAACAAAGAACTCCTGCTCATCTGGTTGAACCACTACTAAATATCCCCATGCTGCTGATCACAAATATGGTATATAACATGTGAACACTGTTATATATTACAGACTGTGATAGACAATTTGCTCCAGGAAAGTTAGAATGAACTTGTGACTTTGAAATTATGTAATCACTTAATCACAATCAAAAAAAAAAAAAAAGAACCTCGGGGAAGGGAGGGAGGGAGGGGATGGTAGGGGGAAAACAATGGAGGGGGTAACAATGTTCAAGAGGAAGTGTACTCATTACCTCACTCATGTAACTGTAACCCTCTGTATAGTATCTTTACAATAAAAAAAAATCATGAGATTCGGAGGAAGATGGCAGAGGAGAAGCTGAAGGCTAAACAAACTCTCCTATAGAAAGCATTTTAGTATTCCAGTGAACAGTCTTAGGCTACAGAGTACACCAAGTGTGTCATCTCAATGCAGAGAGTTTGGACAGAGAGGGAAAATCCAAGCAAGGAAACAGATCTGAGCACATGCAGCTAGCCATGGCTGAAGTGGCAGAGTTGGTAGCAGAGACACTCTTAGCAGCCATAACTACGGAGAGAATCTGGGACAAATGCTTCAGATGTGGCGGACAAGTGGATTCTACCCAACACAATCAAGAACTGACAAGGAGCAGATATATTCATCCTGCAGATCACAGACCAGAAACTGTCCCGGAACAATATTCTGGCATGAGTAGAAACCTGATCTCCTCATTTCTTCTCAGGGAGCAGAGGAGGGAAGGCTGCGTGTCACCTACGACTGGAGATCTCCATCTTTGATACTAACAAAGGCCCAGTTGAGCAACTAGCTCCAACTCAGGCCTTGGAAGCAAACAAAAGTGTCATTTAGCAGGTCACAGGAATCTGCCCTGACCTGCCAGGCTCAGCTCTACCCAGGGGAAAGTCAACCAGCCCAGACAGAGAAAAATCTGCCCCCTGAGGAGTGACTTTCACCACTGGGTAAACAGAGCCAGAGGCTGCCCCTCCCTACAGCAGCCTAGACAAACAATTGAAACTCAGTAAACATAAACCCTGAGAATGGCTCCAAGCTGGGCTCTCTGAGAGTCTCAGGAGCTAGCCCAGCAAGGAAAAGCTACTGATTGCTGAAAGGCCTCAACTCTACCCATAACCTAATCTCATCACAGCATCTTCAAACTAGAGGAAACTCCCTTCTCCCTCTTTTGGGATACTGAAAGCAAATCTACCTCCCACTGAACTAGCCTGGGAGAAGGATAATAAAACAATGGGTTAGGCAAAGCATTTTTCTGCCTGCTCAAACACTGACTTAAGAAAACAATCAAGCCACAGGAAAACCAAACACCACAAGCAGCCCAGAGACTCCACCAAGAAACTGGTTATGGACACAGAAGATACACAATCATCCCATTGCCCCCATACCCCCCCCCCAAAAAAAATCAAAGAACACTTTTTTTAAATTTTATTTTATTTTTCATTGTGAGAATACAGTACAGAGGAGTAAAAATTACATGGGCAAGATAATGAGTATATTTCTTATCAAGCATTGTTGCTTCCTTGTTGTTTCCCCTTCGCATCCCATCCCATACTTCCCCCTCCCCCCAACCGATCCTCCCCCACCCCCCACCAAAGTTGTTAAGTTCGTTTTTCGACATAATGAATTGTACATCTCATTGTTGCAATCAAAGAACTCTTATTTGAACCTTTTAAAAATATTAATTGTTAAAATTGCTTTCTATTAATCTTATTTTCCTCCCATAATTTTTATTTTAGTTGTATAGGTGTGTGTGTGTGTGTGTGCTTTTTTAAATCTCTTCTGAACTTTTGGTCCTTTTTAAGTATTCTTTTCATTTTTTTCTGTTTCTTTCTTTTTTTGTGTGAGTAAATTGCTGTTCGGTTCATTCCCAGATATATACCTGTCTTTGATTATTAGACCTTATACCCCATTGTGTACACATTTAATCCAGAAAATTATTACTCAATTCACAACCTCTTAGGCTTAAATTCTTTAACAGCAGTATTAACTCTTTATATGTATATAATTTTCAAGTAACTAATTTAAAGAATTTTTATTTTTTAGTTTTCATTTCTCCTTTCAATCCATCCCTTCTTCTCATCTTATCCTTTTCTTCTCTCAATATCATTTGTTTAAACTTACATAATTTTTAAGTGTTTCACTACTTAAATTTAAATTTTGGTTTTTCCATTTTTTCTTGTTCGTTTTTTTGTAATCTCTCTCCGATCATTCTATCCAAACCATTTCCCTCTCTAAGATTAGGACTTGGTTAAATACCACATTTTCGCGATCCATCCATCTACTGAGGGGCATCTGTGTTGATTCCTATCTTAGCTATGTTAAATAATGCTGCAATAAATATAGTTGTGCTGGTAGGGTTAGTACGGTCTTGTTTGTGATCATTTGGGTAAATGCCCAAAAGTTAGATTGCTGGGTCATAGAGAAGTTCTAGGTGGAATCTTTAAGGAACTTCCATACTACTCCAAAGTAGTTGAATAAATTACACTCCCACCAACAATGCAGTAAGGTTCCCTTCTGGCCACATCCCCTGAAGGATCTGTTGTTATTAGAGTTCTTGATTATAGCCATTATAAATGGGGTGAGGTGGTATCTCAATGTTGTTTTGATTTGCTTTTCTATTATGGCTTGGGAGGTTGAGCATTTCTTCATGTGTCTATTGGCCTTCCTTCTTTTCTTTTCAAAGAAGTTTGTCTTGAAGTCTTTAGTCCACTTATTTATTGGGCAGTTGTTTCTTTTAGGATTTGTTGTTGGGGGATTTAATATTTTGAATTCCACATATGTTTGAGATATGAGACCCTTCTCTATTGTATGGCTAGCAAAGATCTTCTCCCATCAATGGGCTTTCTATTGATCTGGCTAGCTATGTCCTTTGCAAAGCCGAAGCTCTGCAATTTCATACAATCCCATTTGTCCAAACTTTCTTTGATTTCTTGTGCTTCTGGGTCTCTATTAAGAAAATTTCAGCCTCTGCACAGGAGACCTTGGGTATGTCCTACTCCAATCTGTAATGTTTTCAGGGTGTCTGCTTTGACTCTGAGGTCTTTGATACAGGATGATATATAAGGATATAGTTTTAGTTTTCTATGAGTGATTAACCAATTTTGCCAGCATTTTTACTGAAGAAGCTCAGTACTGTACAGAGAGGTTACAGTTACATAAGTAAGGTAATGAGTACATATCTTATTGAGCAATGTTGCCACCTCCTTTGTTTTTCCCCTACTATTCCTTACCTTCAACCATCCCCAACAACTCCCTCTAATAGTATCTTGCAAATCTCATTCTTACAATGGGTCAACCTGTATCTTTTCCTTGCATCTTAAATGAAGAAATGCTGGCTTGTTTCATGCTGATTCTACTTGTGTAGACACACTTAAAAACACTTTCGAAGTCCAAAAGCATATAAATGAAATGCACTCCATCTTTTGTCAGTTGGTATAATTGTGTTCTACACATTTATTGACAGGTTACAAATTATTCTCAAATTTTAATACATTAAAAACTTTCTTTTTTTCTCATTTTTGTTGCCAGGACATTGGCACGACCTCAGTCAGAATTGATCACTTTAGACTTTTCATATGGGTTGGTTAAATTTTGACCTGCACTCCAGTCTTCTGCGGAGTCACTCATCTACTTAGGAATTGATGCTCACTGTTGGAAAAGAGTCCAAGGAAGGATGTCATTTAAAGCCTTATAATTTTATTCTTAACAAGGATATTGTCCTGCTACTTTGGCTGTTGAGAGTGTCTACAAGAGCAAGCATTCCATGGGGAACAGGGAGACACCATATGACCTATATTTATTGAGATTTCCGAGTTACTTGCTATCACTTGTCCTGCATTTTTCAAGTCGAATCTCTCTAAACGTACCAGTTGGAAGAGATAAGAGGAGTGGTAAAAGAACTCTTAGAGACGAATACATCTTCAACACATTTGTTTCCAAGCATTCTGTCTAAGGCATATTCAACAACTAGTGAAACCTGTGTTGGCTACATCTATGTGTCTTTTTCCATTTGTGCATGTGTACATGTGTGTACGTATGTGTGTATTTGTGTGTATAGTAACATTCATGTGTACATATATGGGCCGATATTCATATATATGCATATATAAATAAAAATACATATATAAATATATGTGCATATATATACATATGCATATATATATCAGGTGTTCAGTGATTTAATCTAGAGTTCCCAGCACATTGTCCTTATCAAAAAGTGTACATGATAAACTGCTCTAAGCATCTGTGTTATATGAGGGGTATCCTTTGTACACACTTCCCCCATTAACTTGTTTTTCATCACTGTGAACAACTTCAGCCTACTTCCCCATAGGATAGCTTTGTTTTTGTTACTTACTGATAATAAAAGAAAAAGGTTGTTTGTAAATGAAAAAGAACTTTTAGGTCCCAGGCTAAAAGTATATTATCAGTCCCAATGATTCGTATGAGATAAAATTTATAATAGTACTAAAAGTGAAAAGGAATTCCTAGATCAGTTGTTTTGCCATTTAGAATGGCAAAGAATAATTTCACGTCACTGTTATAACTCATAAAGAATGCAAGGGTAACTGATGGTCCCTATCATGTTCCCACAAAACCAGTGGATCCTGAAGGATAATAGTAGACCAGCAGAAATTCTAAGTAGCAGAAAGAGCAGAAATGAGAGAGAGTGAAAGAGAGAGAGAAATATCATAATATTAAAGTGTGTAACAGATAAACAAGAGGTGTATGAGGATATTCGTACTGCTATTTTGAGACTCTACATGTACATTTGAAGGTGTCTGATGTATGATAACGCATCAAAATAAAATATACAGTGATTTTGATAATAAATAAAAATGGCTCAGAAGAAATTATAAATGCAAAAACATTTTTCACAGAAGCAAACTCTCAGAAATATTTCTTGACTTTGAAAAGGATAAATTGGCTGCAGTTAGTATAAATTTAGAAGTATGACAATTCGCAAAAATATAAAAATGTGTTCACATATTTCATTATATATCCCAAAGCAGAAAGCAAATATTGTTCAGATGATTTTTTAAATCACAGTTTCTCAGGAGCTGGGAAGGTGGCTCAGTGGTAGAGTGCTTGCCTTCCATGCATGAGGTCCTGGATTTCATTCCTCAGCACGACATAAGCAGAAAAAGATGAAAGTGCTGCTGTGGATCAAGTGATAGCGCTAGCCTTGAGCTGAAGAGCTGAGGGACACTACCCAAGACCCAGAGTTCAAGCACCACAACCAACAAAACCAAAGCAAAAAACAAAACAAAACAAAACACAGCTTCTCAATTTTGTGGCCTCAACACTGTAATACCACTACTTCAGCCTAGGGTTAAGATTTTAGGTGTCGACATTTATCAACACTCCTGATTCAGACTCTACTTGATATAATTTTTAATCAATATTTTGTTTTTAGTTTTGCTCTTTGTACATTCACATGCACCTATGAAAAATGGTGTGGCCATCCCAATAATATTCTCAAAGTACCTCTTAATCACGACTCACAAAAAGTTGTATTATATTACGACAAGGAAAAAATGCTATAAATAAAGAAAACAATAATTATATATTACTGATTACTCAAATAAAAAACAAAACAATTACCAGGGTTTTCAGTATTTGAAAAATACATAGTAGATTTTACTATTTTCTCATATTCCTGTACATTTAAAACTGGATAAAGCTATGAGTAGCTTTTAAATTTACCCACTAAGATTACTAATTATAGATAATCTCATCATGTGTATGTGGCTTTTATCTTTATTTGTTCATCACTAACATATAATTTAAGGGAGCCCTAAAGATTTATCAGAAACTGTGTACTTAAATTCTTAACTCTTCACTCTGCTTCTTTACACAGTCTTTGCAACTTCTCATTAGCAAAGTTTCTATAAACTCTGAAATGTACATACTTAGTAGTACATGCTACCAGAAATATTATATACTTTATCGAAAAATTTTATGACCTACCAGTCTTAATTTTGCATATATAAGCAAATCCCAAAATGAAACATATTTAAAACATTAAAACTTTTAACAAACCTTAACATTTGCTGCAATGATCATTATGACAGGTGCCTTGTGTAGAATAATTGAATTCCTCCTCCTACACATCTCATGAACAACAAATATCTGGAATTATTTTGTTTTTGGCATGTCAATATTGACTTTATTCTTAAATGTGTGCTTATGTAAGAAATACATGGTTGCAAAATTTCACAATCTTTTGAACTTACTTTTTGTTGAATTGTCTAGTTTAAGACAATCAATTACACTTTATATATAAAAAATGTTCTGTGCTCAATTTGGCTGCACATACACTAAAATTGGAACATACAGAGAAGCTTAGCATGGTCCCTGCACAAGGATGACACGCAAATTAATGAATCATTCCATATTTTTACACCAACAGATGCTGGATGGGATGTGACCAGAAGGGAAGCCTACTGCACTCTTGGTGGGAGTGTAAACTTGTTCATCCATTTTGGAAAGCGGTTTGGAGCTTCCTCAAAAGACTCCATATAGAGCTCCCCTATTACACAGCAATCCCACTTTTGGGCATTCACCCAAATGATCTCAAATAAGTCCATACTAAAACTACCACCACAACAACGTTTATTGTAGCATTATTTGCCATAGCTAAGATACGGAACCAACCCCGATGCCCCTTAGTAGAAGAATGGATCAAGAAAACGTTCTGTGTGTGTGTGTGTGTGTGTGTGTGTGTGTGTGTGTGTCTGTGTGTGTGTGTGTGTGTGAATGTATACTTACACAACCACTTTGGAAAGCAATCTGGTAAGTCCTCAGAAAGCTAATTATTGACCTTCCTTATGGCTCACTCATACCACTTCTAGGCATCTATTCTGAACAACAGGTACCAATATTCAAGGACACATGCACCTCCATGTTTATTGCAGCACTGTTCACAATATACAGGATATGAAAACAACCCATATGTCCCACCAGAGATGAATGGATCCAAAAACTGTGGTAACTATACACAACGGAATATTTTCCAGCCATTAGAAAGACAAAATAATGGCATTGGCAGGGAAATCAATCAAGCTACAGGAAATCATGTTGAGCGAGGTAAGACAAAAGCAAAGAGACAAACAGCACATGGTCTCCATGGTAATTGGATGTTAAATTCAAAATGTAAGGTGATACAACAAAATTAACAACACTTAAGAAACCAAGGACTTCCACTCATCTGGTCGAATCACTACTAAATTTCCCCATTCTGCTGATCATATTTGCACACTGAAGGGAAACCAGGAAGACGACACAGAAGTAGAGGGAATCAGGGAAAAACATACAACAGTGGGATCCATCAGCTGCACTGGACATTGACCAAAATGAACTAAGCAACTCAATGTCACTGAAGAGAAGGAGGGAACAAGTGGGAAAGAGGGAACAGCAGACGCTATGCAAAACAAAAGAAATATACATATTTCAAAACAAAAAACTATACATATGGAAGAAATAACTCTATTGCAAAGCTCATAGAACTCATAAGTATTGTAGACCATGATAGACAATTTGCTCCATCAAAGTTAGAATGTGTTTGTGACTTTAACTAAGCATCACTATCCCACAATTTGGTGAAATATGGGAAATTATGTAATGATTTAATCACAATAAAAACATCTGAAAAAATGATGAAGGTGGAAAACTAAGTTGCTCTAAAAAACAAAAAAGGAAAATGTTCTGTGTGTATATGTGTGTACACACACACATATACTATATATATACATATATATATGTATATATATTAATTCTATGCCTCCATCAGAAAGAATGACATCGCCCAATTTTTAGGAAATGGAAAGACTTGGAAAAAAATTATATTAACTGATGTAAGCCATGTCCAAAGAAACATAGGTCCCATGGTATCCCTTATTTGCAATGACTAGTATATGTCTGGGATAAGCAGAAAAGTTGAAAAGCTATGTGTATAGGACTACATAAGTAGATGTTAAGCTAAATGACCCCCAAGATAGAGACACAAGTGTTTTTTTCTTTCTTGCTGTTGTTTCTCACATATGTACTTATTACTTTGCTCATGTAACTATAACCATTCTGTACAGTATTTTTACAAGAAAAAATGTATAAAAATGTTTTGAGATGGAAGAGTTTATTTTGCCTATTTTACCCAAATAATATCGTTAACAAATAAATTAATGCAAAACATTGATATGAAGATATTTTGAAAAAGTGAGTGTGTGTGCATTCCTGCGTGTTGGCATGCTCAGAGTTTGAAATCAGGGCTTCAAGGTCTCACTATGTCTTTCTCTCTAGATTGGTGAGCTACTATATGAGCTACATCTCCATTCCTGACCCTTTGTTAGTTCATTAAAATTTTTGAAAAATAATCTCATGAATTTATTTTGCCCTGATTGGCTTCCAAATGTTATCCACAGATCTCAGGCCCCTGAGTAGGTATCCCAAGTAGTTAGGATTACAGGTGTGACAAACCAGCACAAGGCTTTCAGAATAATTTTGAAAGTAGAAGAAAATTTACTTCACAGTGGCCTGTTTTATCATTTCCTAGTTTTAAAGCATTTTGGAGTGATTATATGTGATTTTTTTCATTCTTGAATTCTTAAAATACAGTAAGTGATGATATTTAAAAGATTTAGTACTTTTTAAAAACGATACTGGAACTTTGAATAAAAAATAAAATAAAATATATGAGAGCAGCAATACAGGAGAGGCGACTAGGGGAAATACTGTAGTATCATAGAGTAGAAGAGCTGTGGAAAGGAGTAATTTTACATTAACATAGCAAGTAATAAACTAGCATACAGATTTTCAGCCTCATGTCAGTCATTAAAAAGTTTAAACAAAATGCATAATCAGCAAACCAATAGAGATAAAACAGAAAACTAAACAATTAAGATGAAGAGATGACTTGGACCAAGAATAACAAATGACACAATTAGGAAACAAATAACAAGCTGCTGGGCTGGGAAGGTGACTCTGTGGTAGAGTGCTTGCAGTGCATGCCTGCGGCCCTGGGTTTGATTCCCCAGCACCACATAAGCAAAAAGAAACAAGCCGGAAGTAGTGCTGTGTCTCAAGTTGTACAGCGCTAGCCTTGAGCTGAAATGCTGAGGCAGAGCGCCCAGGCCCAGAGTTCACGCCCCACGATCGGACCCAAAAAATAAAATTAAAAAAAAAAAACAAGCTAATAAGTTTAAAAATGATCACCCTTAATTCTATTGAGTTGTTTAGGTCACAATTTGTTAGAAGTATAATTCAAATCACAGTTTAATAGTATATCATTTTAATAATAGTTACATATTATTGATTTCTTAATATTGAATATTTAATATATAATTTTAATTTCCGCAGTTATAGAAAAGAAGAAAGTGAAAATAATTTTAATAATATATGTATGAATTGTAAAATTGAGAAGCATTAGAGTTTAAACAAATAACATATCATTATTGCTTCATTTCTGTAATTTAATGTAATAATTCAAAGTGTATTCTACACTTAGCACTAATCTTAACATCAAATAATAAATTATTGCACATGACTCTTGGTATTAGTTGGAAGGGTTCAGCACTGTGGTAAAATTCATACCGCATAGTACACGAGGGTATGAGCCCTCTCATATAGCTTAAATTGTGGAAATTTGATTTCTACATGCATGTTAAATTCTTGTCTAGGTGACATCTATAAAATTATTTACAATTATATATACGAGGACTGTTTCAGATGATTCTTGAAAGTCATATTCATTAATTAAATTTTTATTATTTCATACCAAATAAATATTTACAGAGAGACTGAATTTTTGTGTAGATGATGGTGTATGTGTGCCAGATTATATGTATTAAGGCTTATTTTGTATTCCTGACATTGTATCTAGAGTTGGATTTATTTGTCCATTATGGCTTAAGTGTATTATATTGGATATATGAAAGTAAACTGAATGTTTATTCCATTAATCCTTTGTCTAATCCCAATATAAATTATCCATGTGTTTAAAGTAATGAAAATAACAATAGATAAAAGCAAGATAAATCAGTCTGTGGCAGACAAATATTTACACCATTATTTTGAGAGTTGGTCCCCTTTTACACTACAGAATATTCTTGGGAATATGTGCTCCAGGCTGACCACAACTGAAGATTATTATGGTTTGATCTATCATAAGAGAAAGAAGGAAGGGTAACCTTCCTTCCAAATATCTGATCCCAGGAATGTGCTCTGCTATGTGGTGCATACTTGGAAATGAACATTTTTCACAGTCAACCTTGAAAAGCCATCTTGATAGATGACTTCTGTAAGTGGTTATAAAGCATTATTGATGGCTTTGCAAGGATGCCTGATTGCCTCATTTTGAGACAATTAACAGGAATTTAGTCAATTGTTCTTTGTATCTTTAGGCGAAAAACCCATTGACTCTAGGCCAGGGGATCACAGGGGCCCAGAGAAACTACTACCTTGAATAGCAATCCTAGACATCTAAAACAAAACACACACACACAAACACTCCAGTAAGCACAGCCAGGCAGGGTTGCTATCATAGCCTACATGAAGTCAAGCAAAAAACAGAAGCTGAGAATCATTTAGCTGATAACTAATATATTTTTTATGAGGCAGACTCAAATGAGACTCCAGAGAAAGGACAGAAAGACTGATCAGGGAGACTAAAATTGGTCACACAAAGATTGGAATGTAGAATTCCTTGTAGAACAAATAAATCATAGAACGCTTGTGCATGTAAGAACAAGAAAGAAAACCAAATTCCAGAAATGCACATTTTCTTAGAAGTCAGCTTAATCAATTATCAGTGCAAATCTTTGAACTCTTAAATATTTGACCACATGTGGGAAAAGGTTGAAAAGAAAGAAAATTTCATCACTCTATTAGGAAGTCCAATATCACATTAGGAAGTAATCAAGCACAGATTTGTAATAAAAAGAGAAAACAATTATTCAAAATGAGGGTTTCATTTCTTTTGATGTAAAAGTTCTTAAATTAGGTGCTAGCAAATACCGTACAATTGATCCAGTCCCCCAGCTGAGTTAATATTGATTGCAGTATTACCACATGAAGGAAAAGAGAAAATTTACAAATGTTTGATGAAATGAGGTGAAGGTGATGTGTTCTAATAGTAATATCTGAGGTTTAGACACAGGTGAAGAGGTGGATTTTCTTTTCTAAAAATCGTGCCAGTGAATCACAGCTGTAATCCTAGCTACTCAGGAAGCTGAGATCTGAGGACTACGGTTCAAAGACAGCCTGGGCAAGAAAGACTATTATTTCCATTTAACCATCAGAAAACCAGAAGTGACACTGTCGCTCAAGTGGTAGAGCACCCACCTTGAGTTGAAGAGTTCAGGAACAGTGCCCAAGTCCAGACTTCAAGCCCCTCAAACAGCAACAAGAAAAAAATCTCCTTTTCATGGACTAGTACATCTCTTCCTAAAATTCAACAAAGGAGCCATTTTATCACCCACTTCATTTAAGTCCTAATCTAGCTACTGCATATATATTGATTTGGTATCTTATATAAAACGGTTCATATTTGCGGAAACAAATACCAGCAGTGGTAACTTTTTTCCAGTCCTTGAACTATGGGCCTGAGCCCTGATCATGGTTATACTGGTAGCTTTCATGTGAGCTTGTTTGTTATTTATTGTATTACTGCCCATAAGGGGAATTACTGGGTCTTAAGGGAGATCTACATTTACTCTTTTCAGAAAACTCCGTACTGCATTCTACAGTGGTTGAACATGTTTAATTTCCCATCAACAGTGTAATCGAGTTCCCAATTGGCTACATCCATGCCAGCGTTTGCTATTGTTAGTTTTCTTAGTAATGGCCATTATAATGGACGAGGTAGAATCTGTCTTATTTACTTATAGATTTGTATGCATCTTCTAGCTACAATAAATGAATGAATCCATGAAATCTATATGGCTCTGAGTCTGCATTCCTTTCTCTTTTCTCTTAGTATAATTTTCCCAAACCTTTCATTTTCCTTACCACTGGTGAAAAGTCATCTTTCTGATGGGTGAATATAATTCCATTGTGTGTGTGTGTGTGTGTTTGTGTGTGTGTGAGTGTTTGTGTGTGTAAGATGACTATAGGCCCATGAATTCATTTCTAAGCTTTCTGTTTCATCTGTAATTTTGTAATTCCATATTATAGTTGCATTGCTTTCGCTTCTACATTGAAGAATATTGTTGGGATTTTGATGAGTATTGCATTGCCAATTGTTTAGGGGAAGTATTGCAGTTTTCAAAATGTTAATTCTTCCAACTAGGAACATTGAAAGACTTTCTATTTCCTTGAATCTCATTCAATTTCCCTTTTTATATTTTTAAAGTTTTCACTTATAGGTCCTTCACGATTTTAGTTAATTGATTCCTAGTTTTGTTGTTGTTGTTTTGTTTTGTTTAGATTTGATTTGATTTTGAGGCTAGTATATGAGGTCGTTTTTTAGATTTCAGCGTGGATTTTCCCATTGTTGGAAACAGAAAAACTACTGATTTTTGTGGTTTTTATATCCTGCTACATTGATGAAGGTTAGCATCACATTTATTAACTTGAGGGAGGAATCCATAGGGTCCTTTAAATACAGGGTCATTTCATCTGTAAAAAGGGATAGTTTTACTTCTTCCCTATTTGGATCTGCTTTATTTTTTTCTTTTGTCTATTGCTCTTGCAAGAAAGTCCACTACCATATTGAAGAGTAGTAGAGAGTGAACATCCTTTTCTAATTCTTCATGTTAATGACTTCATGCTTCCACACTTAGCTAAATGCTGATTATCTCTATCATATACATACTCAGTTTAATATTGAGGAATGTTCCATGCATTCCTAGGTTCTCAGACCTTTTAATCATAAAGGGGTTTTGGAGCTTGTTAAAAGCTATTTCTACACCCTATTGACGATCATGTGTTTTTTGTCCCTGCTTCTGCTGATGGTTTGTATTATGTTTATTGACAAGAATATTGAATCAAATCGTATCCAAGATGAATCCTATTTGATCATACCATATGATTTTTTTTGTTATTTGGTGAAACTGGTTAGTGAGAATTTTATTAAGAAGTTCTGCATTAATGCTTATCAAAGAGTTTGGTTCATCGTTCTCTTTCTTTGGTGAATCCCTATTTGATTTGGGGAGGAGTCTAATTCTAGTTTCATAGAATGTGTTTGATAATGTGTCTCTCATAGATACTAGATGGATGCATCTTGGTTTTTGATACTACTATCTAATCTATGTCTTCTATTTGGAAATTTAAGTCTATTGATATTGAGCTTTAAGACAGAAATACCTGAAATAAGTCCTGATATGTTATACACCTGTTATTAAGAGCTGTGCCTCATCTACTCTTAACATATTTACCTTGTTCTCTGGTAGGGAGCATTTTATATAAATAGTTCCTCTTCTTCTTGATCTTCTCTATTTAGTATATATTTGATTATATTCTATTCTGATAATTTGGTGGACATAGGTTGTTTCAAGTTTTCTTTGTCATGAAATATGTTTATATATCCTTTAAATGTAAAGGAGAGTTTGGCTTGGGACTGTATTCATGGTTGGTAATTGTTTATCTTTAATGTTTGACATATATAATGCCAGGCTTTCCTTTTTACCATATCAGCTAAGAAACTTGTTTCTTATTCTGACTGTATATCCTTTATAAATAATCAATCTTTTCTCTATGGCATCTTTAACAATCCTTTTCTTGATCTTTAATAATCCTCTAATGGATTATGATATCATGGTGGATTGTTCAGTTCTAAAATTCTGATTGGTTTCTAAAGGCTTCTCTTCTCTGAATGAGCCTTTATCTCTGGATGTTTGGCATGTTCTCTGCTAGAATTCTGTAATATGCTTCCCATCCATTTAGTTTCTTGCTCTTCTCCTTCCTGATACCTATCTCCCTGAAATTTGATGTTTTGAGTCTTGAAGTTCTGGCAAGATCATTTCTTATTTCTTGGATTTGTTCTAAATGATTATTTCCTCTTTCCTATTAGATCTATTCTGTCTTTGACACTGAGATTATCTTCTATCTCATCTATTTGCTGTGGAGACTTTCTACTCTGTTTTTGATTTCCCTGTCTTCTAATTGGTCATTTTTAGGGGTTCTCTCTCCTTATTAAAGCTTTGTTGTAGGTCTTGTATGGACTTTCTGTACATTTTTCTTTGGTTGGGGGAGATGTAATGGTTATTTTATTAGCTGTGTCTTCTCTCTCATATCTTTTAACTAGGCATCAATTTTTTCCTGGACTCCCTTGCCTTCTCAGAATTTATTTATCTTTCTGTTTGAAGTCTCCATGAATTATTTTCCTAATGACTGGTTGGTCTCATCTTGTTCACAAATTTCCTTGTAGAGGTTTTCTATCTTTCCATTAATCACATTTTTCAGCAGTATCGGTAATACATTTGATAACTATCTTCTAGGTCCTTAATTGTCTGTTCTAATGCCTGGTTAATTACTGTGTGAATTATACTACTTTGTCATCACTTTTCTTGTATTTTTCTGAATTGTTCTGTCCATTTGGAGGCTTTCTTTTGGGGGAGCTATGATATTAATATGTGACTCTCTATGTTCTTGGTTGATTTCCAGGGTCTTGGTTTGGTTTCCTGTTGTGATTTGTTTTTCTGGAATTGCATTTTTGTCGCGTCCATTAAGTGTAGGAATAGAAATCAGTTGTGGTGAGATGTTGTGATGTTAATATTTGTGGTTCCAGTGACTATTTGGACTGTCCAGTGGTATGGTGAATTGTCTATGTGTATGGATGTGGCTTTCTCTGATGTACACTTCTGTTCCTGCTTTTTTCCATGTTGCCCTTTTATTTCCACATTGCACATGTGCTTTTGAATGTGTTGCCCAGTTTATTCCTGGCTGGCACCTTTTCATAGATTTCTGTTTTCTTGTGAAGACAGTATGAAATCTTCTCATGAATTGTATGTCTATAATTATGTCTATATTTATAGCTGCATATCTATAATTATAGCTGATTTGATGTGACCCTCTAGACGTAGAGTACCTGCTAGGATTCTAAATCTCTGTTTCATTAGTGATTACTATGATAATTTTCTGTGGTTATTCTGTCATTGTTTTTCTCTTCCTCAGATTTATTTTGTATATTGTGGATTTTTTCACATAATTTAGGATTTTTGATTGTTGTATCTGGTTATTTTGTTTTCCTGCTTATACTACTTTGAAATAGTGATTTCAGGCTTGTAAGAGGAAACAGAAAGAGACAGAAATGTATGTTATTAAATTGAGAGAAAGAGAAGACATTTAAAACTATTTACTACAAGTAAATTAATATTAAGCAATGCTAATGAAAATAATTACTTATTTACTCTTCAGAGGATGAGTATAGTACTCTTGGATATCTCAGAGGAAAAGACTTTAGACTCATTACAATTAATGACTTACACTGAAATTACTGGCTAAACGTTCTTCTTCAGAAAGGAAAAAGCTCCATTACTTCCATATTAGTATTACGAAATCATAATAGCTGCATGTTGAATTGTTTTCCCTATGCTATTTTCAATTCCATTCTTCATCCATTATGTATCTATGGCTTTGAATGACCAATTCCTTAAAATACCTATACTGCTTATATTGTGATGCAAATCTCAGTAATATAAATATTAATTTATCTGTGAGTCTCATCTTGAGCTACATTCATATGAAATTTATGCAGTGTCAAGCAAGAAACCTGACTTTTTTTACTCTAACCTATGTTTTAATCAATAAATCCATTCTCTTTAGAAATGTGTTCTCAACTTTTAAATTGCTCCAGTAAACATCATGTGTTTCTAGTACTTTTAATGAAGTAAATATAAAGTTTGGAACATAAAGACAACTCCCCTATTATTCCTTTAAAGTAAACCTTTGGGGATTATTTTATATATAAAAATAAATAGTGCAATGCAATGTTTATACATGAATAATATAATGGTTAAGTCAATTAGACACATGAACTACCATAGCAATTCTCAATTAACACAAAGGCATCAAAATATTGTGTTCATGAATATCACTCATTTTTTAAAAATGACTAGTCAATACAAAATTTATATTATATTTGAAATTTACAAAATGCAAATTACACTGAGATTTGCTGTCAATATCCTGTTTCTAGGAATACATTTATTCAGCAAACAGGGAAACAAAAAATAAGGGTTTGTCACATAGAATGGAAAATGTAGACGCAGACTGTGTTTCCTTAGGATGTTAAGTATCTGCAAATCATGTGATTTATTCAAAGATACTATACACATGAGAGAATTTGTGATCAGAAATGATAGGTAAGCAAAGTAACTGGAAAACTGTATGCTTAAATTGAGCTTTCAATATAGGATGACAAGTTTTCAATAAATGTTCCTATTAATCTGTATCTCTAACACACATACAGCATTCTACATTTTCCCACATACTCCCCTTCTCTTATCTCAGTTCCTGATCGATATTCTTCTATTTCATGATTTCAATTCCGTCTAAAATAACAAGGTGGGCGTTTTTTGTCTCTAGATCCAATACAGTAGTATGAATTCATGGAGTTTGACTTGAATGTCAAGTATGAAGATATTGTATTCAGGGTATTCTTAATTGGCTTGAAACATAGAAAGATACACAGTATACTAAGAACAAGGGACTTGATCACAGGGAAACATACAGGTCCAGGCAAGATCCTGAAGCAAAGAAAAACAAGGGAGCGCAAACATCAGTCAACTATAATTACAAAGGAATGGAACTGATCTCTGATGTGTCTGGGTGGCAGCTCTATGTGTTTGTGTGTGTGTGTGTGTGTGTGTGTGTGTGTGTGTGTGTGTGTCAGTAGAGAGAGAGAAAGAGAGACAGACAGCGAGAGAATTTAGTGTGGCTTCCATATTTACAGTCCATAGAGCATTACTTGTTAGGGAGGAGGTGCTCATATCAGAGCTGTGATACTACTGTCATCACTTTACTACAAAAAAACATTTGCTTAATGTCTAATTAAATAGGGAAAATAAACTAATATCTTACACGATTGTTTTGACAATTGATTAGTATATTGAAGGCGAAAGGGAGGAATTGGAGATCAATATAATCTTTTTCCTCTCTTCTGAATATTACACTGCAATAGATGTGATTTCAGGAGTCTCCTGCCATGTACTTCCAGTTGAATTACTAATATGCTTAATAATATGAAACATGTGATAGAGAAATAGATCAGCCAGCAAGCACAAAGAATTTGTGATAAGATTGAGCTTCTGACCAGGGTTGCCACAACTTTTAGGAATGTAATTCATTCATATGAACTTCAAATTTTGTGGCTTTCCCTGTGTGATTAAATGGGAAGAAAGTACTGTAGAAACAAGAATTCTTGTTCAGCCAAGTAGAAAGTGTTCATGTTCCCATCCTCACGTTGCAAATTTCCATTCCATATAGACTCTCTTTTAGAGTGCTTTCATTTAATATACTTCAGCACCTCATGCTTCCGTGTGGAAGACAAGAAAAAAGATAATTTTGTTTGTCTATTAAATTATGTAAATTACCATGTACAGGCATGATTTGTATAGTTACTGAAGTTTGTAATATATATAAGTAGGGCTCATTTCACAATAAAAATATAATTAAAATCACATAATAAGACTAGAAGTCACAGAATTTTGTGCATGAAAACATACATTAGATTAGTTGCAGAATTTCTATTTTGAAATAAACTTTATATTGAAGTATAATGCACTTTACCTAAGGATTGAAACATTTTATTGAAAAATATATTTCCTGGAGATATTTTTGCTTCATTATTTTAGGGATACCGTTGGAACCATTGTAATAATGATATGTACAAGACGTTATCTCGAAAGACGAACTTTACAACTTTGGCTGGCAAGCGTGTGGAAATGGAAAAGGATGGGAAGGGGAAACAAAGGAAGAGGAAACAATGCTTGATAAGAAATGTACTCACTACTTTGCCCATATAATTGTAACCCCTTTGTACGAAATTTTCACAATAAAAAAAGTTAAAAAGAAAATGATCCCAAAGTAATCATTTTTTTATTTTCCTATTTCCATGTGATTTACCTGCAATTTAGAAATCTAGATATATAATTTAAGTTAACCAAAAATATTATTGAGTATAAGGTTCTTATACTCTTTACATTCTTCACACTGAGTTCATCAAATATGGTGAGTTTGAAATGATTAGTCTCTGTTTGACCTATGTTAATACTATTTAAAATGTGAGTGAAATGTTTAAAAAGTAGTATTTATTTTAGTTGCTCTGAAGAGACAATAACTGATATAATTAAAGGCTACAAATCATTAGATTTAAAATTTAGAATTCATGAAATGTTTTTGACCACACTGGTTACTGGAGCCTTCACAAAAACTTCATGAGATAATTTATATTGATGAAGCAAAAATCCCACACTGGTTACTGGAGCTTTCAGAAAAACCTCATGAGACAATTTATATTGATGAAGCAAAAATCCCAGAGTTTAGACATTTACGAATAGAAAAATCATGTCATTCTGAATATGTAGAGCTACATAACAAACAGAAAATTTAGCTTTTAAATATCTGAATATACTAATACATTTAATTGCAGGGTAAGTACTTGTTCTGAAAGGAGATAAAATTGCATTTACTTTGAAAAGTAAACCTAAGTATTAATTTGAATAAAAGACAATGTTTAAAATATCACTCATCCAAGAAACAAGATGTACAGTTCATTGTTTTTCATGCTTATAATGTTCTCTAAACTTACAACAAATACTAGATTAGTAAACCTAAACCACTACTTTGTAGGGAAATAGAAAGATTCTTAAAATTCATGACTATAACTTTTTCTCAAACAATTACTAGGTAACTGTTTTATATTTTTTGTCATGGAATCCTATTTGATAAAATTTCATTCATTAAGTTAAATAATTGGCCAATAACAATATAAATTATACATGAACAAAGTTTTGAACAAGTATTTCTTTCACAAGACATATCATGGCTCTCTTCAAGAACACTGGAAGGCTGTGTGTTATTTATTTATTTTTAGTTATTTTATTAATGGTTATTAATTTTCAGAAGTGGCAGTTTCGTTACTCTCTTTCCATAATATTTTTAAAACATTTGATTATACTCCCTCTATTTCCTTTTTGTTACTCCTTCCTCCAAAGATCATGTTTTTTACATAAAATTATATTTTTATATATGCACATATAAACTCACTTGGAAGATTTAAGCTAAACTGCAACTTAATTCAAGATGTACAGAGGATTAACAGGATGAACAAAAATGAATATTTTTTGTTAACTTCTGAATTGAACTATCATTATTATTATGGTTAGGGTTAGGATACCAGACAGAATTAGAATTTGGTTTAGAGAAATAGCAAATTCAGGTTCTACAAAGGATGACCTATTGAAATAATAATACTCACAGCACACTGTACTGAAAATGAACTTTAAATCATGGGGAGAAAAGAGTGATGGAGATGGGAGAGGGAAGGAATAATTGGACAACAACAAAGAAGGGAGTAATAATGATCAACAAGAAATGTACTCATTACCTTACACATTTAACTGTAATCCCTCTGTCAGCCTCATTACCTACTCAGGAAGCTGATTTCTGAGGACTACAGTTCAAAGCCAGCCCCAGTAGGAAAGTCTGTGAGAATTTTATCTCCAATTAACTACCTGGAAACCAAAAAGTGGTGCTGTGGCTCAAGTGGTACAAGTGCACAACTTGAGCTAAAGAACTCCGGGATTGTGCCCAGGCCCAGAGTTCAAGCCCCACGACCAACAAAAGGAATAAAAAAAGAAATGTGTTAAATGTTAAGTAAAGCTGAACTTTTGTAGGTTCTAGGAATTCAGGAAAATCTGGGATAATGGAAGTACAATGTATTTCATAATATCAGGATTTGAGATCAATGATTATAATGATTCCTCTTATGGAACAAGATAGGTTCAGAGGTAAGAGTGAGAAAATCTGTAGGGTTTAGGAAAAGCTGCAATTTATTTCGAGGATTAGAGTGGAATTTAAGTTAGGATTGCACAAAACGAGCATTTTTCATAAATTTTATAATTGGGATACCTTTAGTATTAAGGTTATGGTTAGGATTCCAGCCATGGTTAGGGTTAGAGTGAAGGAGAAAAACAATGAGGGTCAAATTGAAGGTAAATTGTACTACAGGCCTGGTAAGAATTAGAATGAATGTGAACTAGAGTATTGCTATTAATATTAGAATCTGCTTGCAATTAGGCTTATATTTATTCTCAATATTCCAGTTAAGTTTAAGTTTAGAGTTAGAAAATGACTAAGATATTGGGAAAAAAATTGAAACCTATGTTTGGAAGGCTTATTTGAATCAAGTTAGGATGAATGAAAGCTAGTGTAACACTAACTAGTTAGTGTTAGTATAGACATTATTTGGATTAAAATCAGGGTCAGTGTTTTGTTCTGATTATGATTAGTGTTATGAATAGGAAAGTTTTACTATAAAATTGAGTTTTCACTAACAAATAGAAGCAAAAATGTGAACCTGAATAGTAACTAGAACATTATCATTATATTTATTTCTCAGTGATAATTCTTGTAATGATTAATGAGAGTTTTCCAGCCAGGTTTATGTTGAGAGTTAGCGTTAAGTAAAAACTAGATGATATGTAAATCTGAAATTGTTTTAGGATACAGTGGTTCAGGAAAATGTAGGATTAATGGAAACTACAATATTTTTCCTGGTAAGATAATTTGAGGACAAGTAATATAATGGTTCATGTTAGGGAAGAAGATAACTTCACAGGTAGAGTCAGGAAATTTGTTGGAAATTAGGGCAAATTGAAACTCATTTCCAGAGTGCAAACTGGAATATTCATTACAATGAATAAAAAATAGAGTATTAGAAATAGAAAATTAGGTTTCAGTTCCAGCTGGGCTTAGTGTTAGCATCAGGGAAATGCAAAATTTAAGGTCAAACTGAAAATAAATCTTTGAATAACAAGTCAAGATCAAATTAGGATGAATATGAAATAGGAAACTGCTAATAATATTAGGATTAGGGTATGATTAGTGTGAGGGTTAGCCTGAATGTTGTGTTAGAAAAATGGCAAGATATTGGGTAAAACTAGAAAATATTTTAAGAAAGATGAGTTGAAGCCAAAACAGGATGTATAAATTTAATGTACTTTTGTGGCTTTTAGAATCCAAAGGCAATTGGTTCTAGCGTTAGGGTTACTTTTCTAATTTATGAACTAATGAATTAAAGGCACAATTCTTTCATTCTTACAAACAAAGACAGTCAAGAGTTGGGGAAAAAACAATTTTCTACATGAAAATGTGTCTTAAAATATTTTCCAACCAGGATTAAATAATAGTGAACATGGTGTCATTTATTAAAATTAGGCAAGTTGATGATAAAACTTTCAAAAAATATCCAAACACATAAGATTTGAACTCAGATATGTTATTGGGAAAACAGATACTTGCTCTAGCTGGGAAATTGTGTGTGTGTGTGTGTGTGTGTGCGTGTGTGTGTGTGTGTGTGTGTGTGTATGCACCCACCACTGGTCTTCTAATGAGGCCTGGGTCCTGTCATCAGCTTATTCTCTGGAAGTATGGCACTAAACCACGTAGCCAAAGGCTTTCTTCTGGCATTTTAATGGTTATTTTGAGATAAATACCTCATGGATTTTACTTTCTGGACTTAATCTTCTGATCCCCAGTAATCCTTGGGTTAGTGTTATTGTGGGTGCTACCACAAAGTGACAGTTCATTAAACTGTGAGCAATATGGAAGTACTCGTGCAAGATATGAAGTAACCAGTTCATTAATGTGGGAGTAACAGGATCACATTTGATTGCCTTCAAACACATTATTTCAGATGAGTTTAACTGAAGCCCAAAGCATAATCCAAACCTATTAGCCACACTGTATGAAGTAGCACATATTCATAGTGTAGAATATGTACAATGAATTGAATCCTGAATCAAAAGACTTTGTTGGGTTTGCCTCAAAGAAATAAAGTGTCATAGAAATGAAGTCCAGACTGGAGGCCTGTAGCGAGCAGGAGAGCATCTGCTTAGTGTGTGTCCAACACCCAGGACCATAAAAAAGTAGAAGGGAAAGTGTAAGAGAAAGAGGAAAGGAAAGGAGGAGGAAAGGGTAAGAGAGGAGGAAGGGCATAGCAGAAGGGAGAAGAGAAGGGGACAGGGAGAAAGTAGAGGTAGGAGAGAAGGAAGAGGGAAACAGGACCCTGGGGAAGAGGATCAGGAGAGGAGACAGGAGGAGGAAGATAAATGCAATATAACAGCAAGAATTGTTGGAAAACATGTTGCATAAGTGATTTGCATGTGCATGGCAGGATTATTTTCTAATCAGAAAGACAGCTAGCACAGTGACAATATGGGTGATACCTGTTGCTCAGTTATTTTATTCTCTTTCTTCAGTGAGGAGTTCAGAAGAAATGCTGAGTTCGGTGTTTTACAGATATATTTCAGGATTTCTTTTTCATGAATCAAACAATGGAAAGAAATAAATGCAACTTCCCTTAATTAAAAAAAGAATAGAAGTTATATTTATTTGTATTACTATGCATGAAGAAATCCTGGAGATTTCTGGTTAATTCAGAGGGATCCATGCAAAAATATAATACAAGAGGAAAGTAAAACTGTTTTTAATGTATAATAGGTTATCATTGATGAAAAGTTTTACTGGACTTTTTTCGTTTTTCTTTTTTTATTTTTGTTTTGTTTTTGTTTTGTTTTTGCCAGTTGTGCATTGCTCCAAGCTGTGCTCTGGAGCCCTTTCCAAGTCACCACGTGAAACTCCATTTTTGTAGTCCCTGTGGGTGTGGGTGCCTCCTCAGGTCACCCGTTGAGATGTGTGGCCAACTCCTTTAAGGTGGATGTGCAGTGAGTGGATGTGTGTACATGCTCCCCAACATTGCCAGATGAGCCAGGCCCACCCTTCCCACCTAACTTCCCAGTTTCAGTTGCTCCATTTCACCCAGGAACTGGCAGCCATGGGTCTGGAGTTGAGGCCACTGCTGCCCTCTCCTCCTCCAGTTGTGCTGGTACTGGTCTTCTGTGCTCCTGAGTGCATTGCCCATCCTAGGGAGACTCTGTTCTGGGGTCACTGCCTGCCCACATGAGTACAGTGTGAGGGACACCATGTTTGTACACTGCACATTCCATGGGTAAAGGAAGGCTGGGTATGCAGTCTGCCCCCTTGGGGCCAGGCAGCCTAGCCGTGGTTCACCTCATCAGTCTTTAAGGGGGTCTGGTTACTGGAGCCATGTGTTGGACCCTCTGCCAGCTGGCTTGTGACAGCTGCAGCAGCTCAACAACCTGGAGCCCCTTCAGCATCTCTGTGGACCTCCATTTTCTGGTCCTTGTGGACTCGGGTACAGGGCCAACCGTACATATGCCAATCAGTGCCAGAGAAGCCTGGACTTGCAGCACAAAAGCTGAAGCACCGAGGCAATGAAGGCCCTCTTGCTTTGCTGTGTAGCCTCCTCCTTCGCCCTTCTGGCCACATGGGCCCAGTTCTGGGTTCCATTCCAGCGATACTCCATTTGGAGGCAATGGGGTCACCCCCTACTCTCGTTGTTATCCAAAGAAGGGGAAAGGACATGGCCTTGGCAATGTAGGCTGCAGAGATGGAAGGCAGGACTTGGCATCTACCCTGCCTTCCTCCCTGGCTTTGGTACCTGAGTCTGGGTTGCTTGGCTTGGTCACTAATGGAACCTTGTTGGCTACAGCCCACCGCAAAGGTCCTGCACCTGCTGCAGCAGCAATGTGGTGTCCTGGACCCCCTTAGGGTCCCCACATGGACCTCTGATGGGTCTACTTGGGCTGGGTGTGGGTTTCATCTCAAGACTCCCATTAGGAAGTGCCACACCCCTTCCTGGTACTGCAAGCAAGAGGTGCCACATATATCTACTTTCTAACATTTTCCTTCACTGAGATAAACAGAACTTGGAAATATAAATAAGTTTTGTAAAAACAAAATATATAACCTATATCACTTCAACCTTCTAAATCATTGTAATATTTTTATATCCAGTAGAATTCTGTCTGTAATTACTTATTTTACATTTGAATGTAATGTATTTTGTGTTTATTTAACTATTCTAGTATACTTTCATTTGCACTACTTGCTATTTTTTTCAAATTCTGAGATTCGATCACGTGTTTATGGATAAGTGTTTTGTTGTACTTTTATTTCAGTTTTCCATTATGGCCTTATGATTACAAACAATAAGATCCATTCTTGCTAGTATATAGTTCAATGATTTTGGACTAGAGACTCAAAGATATAGTATAACATATACAGTAATGTGTATCACTTTGTTTAATACTGCTCCATAAAATAATTAATAATTCAGATGGCAGCCACTTCATCTGGCATGCTGGTCTGTCTGGTGAAGTAGGATCCTAGTGGCAGCCTGCCCATATCGGGCCATTGCGGGCACCTCGCCTGGGGCTGTGGGAGAAGATCAGGGGGCACCTGCTGTTCAGCGAGGGCAGCAACACGGCAGCTGCTGTGTGAATGACACAGTGTCACTGACTCACATCTAACACATGCCTGCCCCGTGGGTTTGGGCCCTGGGAGCACACACACACCGTGGGGCAGGGGGCGCCTAACTAGGAAGGTGTGCAGACCAAACATAAGCCACTCTGCAGATTGGCTGGTACAGTATTTATTCTCCGTAGAGCAGTGGACAATTCTGCTCTGCTGTGGGGAGAAAACAAGATAGACAGACCCAGGCAGGTGAAGCCAACTTTTTGTACTCAGGCTGGCAAGGAAACTTTCCTCCATGCACTTTACAGCAGGCTCAGGAAGCCCTTCCATGCTCCTTGTCCATGGAGTAGCAGCTAGGGACACTCAAGTCTGGTACTCCTGGCTGCTCTTTTGGGTTTGTTTGTTAATTTATACAGACAGCCCCTCCCTCAAACAGCAGAGGTATTCTGGGTATTGTAAAACGTTCTGCATCTGAGCATTCCCAATGTTGGGTTTTTGTATTGTTTCTTGTAAATGCTTTGTGAAATTTGTGTTTTAGGTGTTGAGGTGCGAGCGAAGGAGCCAGATTATGAACATAGTTTCCTACCAGGCTTTCATTTATAAATGAAAACAGATTCTCTATAAAAATGCCTACCAGGAAATAAGTTGAGAGGGGGAAATAAAGGCTGCTTTCTCATAAGATCAAAATGTGCTAGTTTTATATGCATGTTGTATGCACTCAAAATACAATTAAGTAACTCACTCTCTAGGAACAATTGTCCAGAGCTAAGAGTTAAGTGTCTGGGAGCTAGAGGCAGGGTGTTTGTGAGCTTTATACAAAGGGAGGGAAGAAAGTAAAAATTCATAAATAACTTTGTAGAATCAAGGTGGCAATACAATATGAGAATCACAATAAACTTCTTTGCTATTCGGGGTCTTTCATTGTTCCATATGAATTTTTGGATTGCGTCTTTTATTTCATTGAAGAGTGACATTGGGATATTGGTAGGTATCACATTGTATTTGGATATAACCTTTGGCAATATTGCCATTTTCATGATGTTAATCCTCCCAATCCAGGAGAATGGGAAGTTTCCCACTTCCATAGCTCTGCTTTAATTTTCCTTTTCTGGTTTTTAAAGTTCCCATCATAGAGGTCCTTCACCTCTTAAGTTAACTCCTAGGTATTTTATTTTTGTGTGGCTAGTAAAAAGGGGTTGCTTTCCTAATTTCAGCTGCCCTCTTATCGTTAATGGAATACAGGAAAGCCTTTATTTTCTGAGGGTTAATTTTTTTTTTTTTGTCGGTCGTGGGGCTTGAACTCTGGGCCTGGGCGCTGTCCCTCAGCTCTTCAACTCAAGGCGAGCGCTCTACCACTTGAGCTACAGTGCCACTTCCTGAGGGTTAATTTTATATTCTGCTAGTTTGCCAAAGTTTCTGATCAGCTCAAGTAACTTGGGCATGGAGTCCATGGGTTTCATTAAATACAAGACCATGTCATCTTCAAAGACGGAGTGTTTTATTCATCTTTTGCTATTTGGATCCCTTTAAGATTGCATCTTATCTTATTGCCCCAGCTAGCATTCTAATACTAAGTTGAAAAGGAGTGGAGAGAGCTAATATCCTTATCTTATTCCTGAATTTATAAGAAATGGGTTTAACTTCTCACCATTAAGTATAATGCTGTTTGTAGGTTTGTCAATTCTTAGCAGAAAGAACAGCACTAGAGCAATATTAGTTCCAAATTTCAAACGCTACTAAAAAGCCATAGTAATAAGAACAGCTTGGTTCTGGCACAAGAACAGACTTGAGGACCAATGGAATAGGACTGAAGACTCAGAAATTAAACCCCTGACAGCTATCCACCCAATCTTTGACAAGGGATCTAAAAAAAGAGAATGGAAGAAAGACAGCCTTTTGAGTAAATGGTGTGGGCAAAATTGGTTAAACACCAGTTAAACTAAAGCTGCATCTGTATATATCACCCTGCATAAGAATCAACTCCAAATGGATCAAAGACCTCAAAATAAAAGAGGACACCATGAAAACATTACATGAAGGAATAGGATAAACTCTAGGGCTTTTTAACACATACTGAAATTTTCTTAATAGAGAGCCAGATACAAAGAATAAAGAAAAATAAGTTAAGAAATTCATTCCTTAATTCATCTCTTTATGAAACAAGTAATTTACTATTACAGGATGAGATGGAATTATAAATTCCAAGTGCTGATACAGTCCGTATGTAATAAACATATTACAATGGTCAAAAAAAAGAAATCAAAGAAAGGTTGGACAAATGGGATTGCATGAAACATGAGAGCTTCTGCAAGACAAAATTCATAGATAGCAATATCAATAGAAAGCACACATTCTGGGAGAAGATCTTCACGAGTTATAAAATGGACAAGGTCTCATATGTAAAATGTACTTAGGACTGAAAAAATTAAATCCCCCAACATCAAATTCTCAGAGAAACAACTGCTCAATAATTAAGTGGGCTAAAAACTTAAAGAGAGACTTCTCTGAAGAGGAAATAAAAATGGCCATTAGATACATGAAGAAATGCTCAACTATTCTAGCCACAAAAGAAATGCAAATCAAGAGAATATTGCGACTGTACCTTACTCTAGTTAGAATGGCTATAATCAAGAAATTTTTTTTTCTGTTTATGTGGTGCTGAGGAATCGAACCCAGGGCCTCATGCATACAATGCAAAACACTCTACTCCTGAGTCACTTTCCCGGCCCCTAATCAAGAAATTTAATAACAACACCTTGAAGGCGATGTGGCTAAAACGGAACCCTATTTAATTGATGGTGGGAGTGTAAACTTGTTTAACCACTTTGGAAAGCAGTATGGAAGTTCTTCAAAAGACTCCATGTAAAGTTCCCCTATGTCCCAGCAATCCCACTTTTGGGCATTTAGGCATTAAACCAAATGATCACAAACAAAGTAATACCAAAGTTGCCTGTGCAACCATGTTTATGGAAACAACCTCGATGCTCCTCAGTTCATGAATGGATCAAGAAAATGTGATACACACACACACACACACACACACACACACACAATGGAATTCTATGCCTCCATTAGAAAGAATGAAATTATCACATTTCTTAGGAAATGGAAAGACTTGGTAAATATTATATTAAGTGAAGTAAGCCAGGCCCAAAGAAACATATGTCCCAGGGTTTCCCTTGTTTGTAAGGACTAGTACATGTCTAGGACAAGCAGAGAAGATCAAAGGCTATGGACGTATAACCATATAAGGTGACATTAAGTGAAAGGACCCCAAGTCAGACACAGAAGTGATTTTTTCTTTCTTGTTTTTGTTTTTAATATACTTATAATGCGCTATGTGATTCTTTTGTAAGTTCATCCCCCCATGGTGTAATCCCTGTTTTCACTGTATTTGATTCCAGTGTTCTGCACCTTATATACATATTTTGTAATTTGGGAAGTGGAAAGGTTGTAGCAGAATGCAGAAATGGGGATGCAGGTTGACCCATTGTGATTATGAGATGTACAGGACACTGTGTTGAAAATGAATTTACAATGTCGAGTAATGGTCAATGAGGGAGGACTTGGAGAGTTGGGGAGGGAAAGGGTAGTAGGGGAAAAACAAAGGAGGAGGTAACAATGCTCAATAGGATATGTACTCATTACCCTACTCATGTAACTGTAAACCCTCTGTATAGTATTTTTACAATAAAAAATATAAAACACTCTTCCTGGTATAGATTTCCAGTGCTGCCCACGGCATTGCATTTTTTGCCTTTTCTGGCTGTGGTTAGGTCCATCTGCCTAATGGATCAGTACTCTTCAAGGCTTCTTGGTCCTGAAGTGGGACTTGGATTATCCAGTGATGTTTGGAACTAGGCCAAGGACAGGACAAAACCACTTCCAGGGCATTGCTTCTTCATTCCCCTCCCCCCACCATGCAACTAGGATTGCAAGCAGAATTTCTCTGAATTCGACTCCAGAAAACAATCACTGAACCAAAAGGCAAGGTCACCAAACACCTCCCCTCCTCCCCCCAATTCCTCCTTTCTTCCTCCTTGGTAAAGTACAAAATAATTTTGTAGGTTTTGGCAAACACACAAATTGCCCACTACCTCCCCTTTTAAACTAGGCTTAAAGTCACTAAGCATTTAAACTGATAATGCCGCACTCATTATTCTGGACAACAACTTCAGGTTGTTTGATGCTTTAATTTGTTGGTGGTGGTGGTGGTGGTAGGACGGCCTCAACTCTGGGTCTAGCTGTTATACCTGATGAGCTTTTCAGCTCAAGGCTAGTGCACTACCACTTGAGCCACAGAGCCATTTCCACATTTTTCTGCTTATATGGTGCTGAGGAATTAAACTCAGGACCTTATGTATTCAGGACAAGTACTCTACCACTGAGTCTCCTTCCCAGCCTTAATGCTTCAATTCTTTAAATTGTATTTTTGTCAGTCCTGTGGTTTAATCTCAGGGTATTAACATATTCCTGAGTTCTTCAGCTCAAGTGGAGCCCTCTACCACTTGAGCCACAGTGCCAATTTCTGTTTTCAGATAAGCGTCTTTCAGATATTCCTGCCAGGGTTTGCTTTGATCAGTGAATTTTTAAATTATATTTCTTCTATGTATTTATTGGAATATTGCAGTTTATCTGAAATTTAAAGTTTTCTGTAAAACTCTGTCTTCAAGTATTCCAATAGTATTAAATATTACATTTACAATCTATTCTGTAGCAATACATTTTGAAATTATTATGTTAAGATGAAAATCTTGTTGATTGTAGAAAAATCCCATTAAAGTCCAAATGGGAAATATGCTTATTTCAGCAGCCTTGAGTCTCCTTCTTATTTATTTATTTATTTGTGAAAATACCATATAGAGTGGTAACAATTACATGGGCAAGATAATGAGTACATTACTCATCAAGCATTATTGCCTCCTCCTTTGTTTCCCCTTCCCATCTGTTCTCATATGCCCACCCCCCCCCCCGTTGCTCTCCAGACACCCCTTTGCCATCCCCCACTCTCGCCGGCCAAGTTGTAAAGTTCGTTTTTCTTTTATTTTTTATTTGTTCATTTTTTTATAGTGAGAATACCAACAGACGAGTTACAATTACATGGGCAAGATAACGAGTACATTTCTTATCAAGCACTATTGCTGCCTCTTTGTTTCCCCTTCCCATCCCTTTCCATACTACCCCCCTCCCTCCATCCGATCCTCCCCCCACCCCCCATCAAAGCTGTAAAGTTCATTTTTCGACCTAACGACTTGTATATCTCATTGTTGCAATGGGTCCACCTGTATCCCGAGTTAAAAGATTAGTTTTTTCCCTTCTCCACAAATTATACCAACATCAAATACCGTGAAAGCAGGGTCTTTACTGTGGGGGAGGGACATACAAAGCAATATAGAAATCATCTTATAAATATGTTAGAAACAATCCCAAGGGGAAAAAAAAAACATTGAATCCTTATCTGGTGGTTCATTTCACCCAACCTCAACTTGTCTGACCTTTTCGGCTTATCTCAGACATATACTGGTTATTGTAAATAAAGGAAACCATGGGACCTATGTTTCTTTGGGACTGGTTTATTCCCTTAATATAAATTTTTCCATGTCTTTCCATTTCCTAACAAATGGGGCAATGTCATTCTTTCAGATAGAGGCATAGAATTCCATTGTGTGTGTGTGTGTGTGTGTGTGTGTGTGTGTGTGTGTATATATATATATATGTATACCACATTTTATTGATCCATGCATCTACTGAGGGGCATCTGGTTTGGTTCCATATGTTAGCGATGGTAAATAACGGTTCAATAAACATAATTGTGCTGGTAGCTTTAATATGGCCTTGTTTGTGACCATTTGGGTAAATGCCCAAAAGTCAGATTTCTGGGTTATAGGGGAGCTCTATGTGGAATCTTTTGAGGAACCTCCATACTACTTTCCAAAGTGGTTGAACAAGTTTACATGCCCACAAACAATGCAATAAATTTCCCTTATGCCCACATCCCCTCTAGCATCTGTTGTTATTAGAGTTCTTCATTATAGCCATTCCAACTGGGGTAAGGTGGTATCTCAATGTTGGTTTGATTTGCATTTCTGTTATGGCTAGAGAGGTTGAGCATTTCTTCATGTGTATATTGGCCATCCTTCTTTCATCTTCAGAGGAGTTTCTCTTTAAGTCTTTAGCCCACTTATTTATTTGGCAGGTTTTTCTTTAAGGATTTGTTGTTGGGGGATTTAATTTTTTTGAGTTCCAGGTATATTTTAGATGTGGGACCCTTGTCTGTTGTATGGTAGTGAAGAGCTTCTCCCAATCAATGGGCTTTCAATTGATTTTGCTAGCTATGTCCTTTGCCACGCAGAAGTTCTGCAATTTCATGCTATCCCATTTGTCCAACATTTCTTTGATTTGTTGTAATTCTGGGTCTCTATTAAGAAAATTTAAGCGTGTGCAAAGGAGACCTATTGTTTCCCCTATTCCATTCTTTAATGTTTTCAGAGTGTCTGTTTGACTCCGAGGTCTTTGACCCATTTGGAGTTCATTCTGGTGCAGGATGATATATAAAGATCTAACTTTAGTTTTCTACAAGTAGTTAACCAATTTTGAAAACACCATTTACTGAGGAGATTGTGTCTCTTCCTTTCCAATTTTTTAGCTCTCTTATCGAACATTAGATGTCTATAGGCCTATCGATACATTTCTGAGCTTTCATGTCTAGTCCATTGGTCCTATGGGCTATTCTTGGGACAGTACCAAGCTGTTTTAATTACTATGGCTTTGTAGAAGAGTTTGAAATTTGGTATTGATATTCCCCCAGCACTGTTGTTTCCATTATCATTTTTGCTATTCAGGGTATTTTATTTTTCCATATGAATTTTTGGATCACCTCTTCTTTTTACTAAAAGACTGAGGCTGCAATATTGATAGGTATCATATTGATATTTGTTGATAGCCTTGGGAAGTATTGCGATTTTCACGATGTTGATCTTTCCAATCCAGGAGCATGGGTGTTTTTGCCACTTTCTAATTTCGGTTTTGATTTCCTTTTTCAGGTTTTTAAAGTTTTCATCATTGAGGTCCTTTTTTCTTTGTTAAGTCCTAGGTATTTTAATTTTTGTGGGGCTATTACAAATGGAGTTGCTTTCCTGATTTCAATCATACTTTTCTCATTGTTGGCATACAGAAAAGCCATTGTTTTTTGAGGGTTAATTTTATACCCTGCTACTTTGTCAAGGTTTTGAATCAGCTTGAATAATTTGGGAGTGGAGTCCCTGGGATTCTTTAAATCCAAGTTCATGTAATCTGCAAAGAGGTAGAGATTCTTCTTTCCCTTTTTGGATTCCCTTTTATATTTGAATCTTATCTTATTGCTGTAGCTAGGCATTCTAATCCTAGTTTGAAGGGAAGTGGAGTGAGTGGACATCTTTCTTTATCTCATTCCTTAGTTAAGAGGAAATACCTTTATTTTTTCACCATTAAGTAAAATGCTGGAAGTAGGTTTGTCATATGCATCCTTTATTGTATTGAGGAATGTTCCCTGAATTCCTAATTTTTCCAGAACCTTCATCATAAAAGGGTGTTCTATCTTGTCAAATCCTTTTTCTGCATCTATTGAGGTAAACATGTGGTTCTTATCCTTGCTCTTGTTGATGTGATTTATTGTATTAATTGGTTTGCGTATATTGAAGCAGCTTTACATCCCTGAAATTAATCCTGTTTGATCATGTTGTATGATTTTTTTGGATGAATTGTCAAAGTCCATTCAGCAAAATTTTGTTGAGAAGTTTTGCATTAATCTTCATCAAAGAAATGGATCTATAGTTCTCTTTCTTTCATGAGTCCCTGCCTATTTTGGGGATGAGGTTTATGATGGCTTCATAGAATGACTTCGGTAGTGAACTTTCTCTTTCAATTTCATTGAAGACTTGAAGGAGTATTGATGTGAGCTCTGCTTTGAAGGCCTTGTATATTTCCGCTGTAAAATTATCTCGTCCCGGGCTTTTCTTAGATGGGAGGTCTCTTATTGCTATTTCTATTTCATTGCTAATTATGGGCCAGTTAATATGGTTTAACTCATCTTGGTTTAGTTTCGGAATGTCTATATTTACTAGGTAACAGTACATTTCTAACAAGTTCTCAAACTTTTTATCCTAAAGGTTTGAGAAGTATTCCTTATAATATACTGAATCTTTGTTGTTTCTGGTGAAGTTTCCATTCTCATCTCTGAGTTTATTTATTTGAGTGTGTTTTCTTATTCTTCTAATAAGATTTGTTAAGGGTCTGTCAATTTGTTAATTTTTCAAAGAACTAACTCTGTTTTGTTGGTTCTTTCTATGCTTTTTGAATTCTAATTGATTTAATTTTGATTTAATGTTAAATATTTCTTTCCATGTACTGGATTGGAGTTTATCTTGCTGCTCTTTTTCAAGGAGGCTCTGATGTCTCAGTAAATTGTTGGTTTCAGATCACTCCAATTTGTTGATGCCTCTGAGTACTGCATATGCTGTGTCCCAGAGGAGCTGTTATTGTGAGTGTTCATTTTTGTCGAATATTATAAACATTTGAATTTCGTTTATGATCTCTTCCATGACTCACTGGTGATTCAACAGTGTGCTGTTCAGCCTCCATGTGTTACAGGACTTTCATTGGTGGCTTTTGGTGTGGGGTTCTAATTTTATTCCCTTGTAGTCTGAGAAAATGCAAGGTATAACTTCAATCTTTTTGGATTGGGACAAGATTGCTTTGTGACCTAAATGTTGTCTATTTTGGAAAACATTCCCTATGCTGCTGAGAAAAACGTGTATTCCGATGTTGCTGGGTGAAATATTCGGTAGATGTCTGTTAAATCTAGGTGATCTATGCAGTTTTTCATATTCGTGGTTTCTCTGTTGATTTTTTGCCAAGTTGATATATCTAGTGGGGAGAGTATGTGTCCCAACAATTAATATCTTTGGATCTATAGGAGATGTGAGAAAAAGTACATTTTCTAGGATAAATTTGGGTGCTCTTGTGGGGAATAGATATTTAGAATTGTAATATCCTCCTGAAGGAGAGATCCCTTAATAAGTATATAGAGACCTTCTTTATCTCTTCTCACCAATTTTAATTTCAAATCTATTTAACTGATATTAGGATTGCAACTCCTTCCTGTTTATGAGGCCGTTTGCTTGTTAGATTTTGTTCTAGCCTTTCACTTTAAACATGTGTTTGTTTTTATGAGCACGTTGTGACTCCTGAATACAGCAGACAGAAGGAATTTTTTTAATCCAACTAGACAGTCTATGTTGCTTAATTGTATTGTTAAGTTAGTTAATGTTGGGAGATAATACTGAGAGACATTTGTTAGTTTTTGCCATTTTATGCACCTTCTTGGGGGCTGCACCAACTGGGTTCTTCCTATGGTTCTTGGATTCTCAATTTGGGTGCAGTTTCTTACCCTTTATTGTGGTCCTGTTGGTTTTCTCTGTGTAGGACATCTTTAAGTAACTTTTGTAGGGCTGGTTTGGTAGAGATATATTGTTTCACTTTTTCTTTGGTACGGAAAATTTTTATTTGTCCTTCAGGCATGAAGGAGAATATAGCTGGGTACAGTATTCTTGGTTGATAGTTGTTTGTCTTTAGGGCATGGCATACATCATTCCAGGCTCTTCTTGCTTTAATTGTCTCTGCTGAGAAATCTGAGGTGATTCTATTTGGTTTCCCTTATAGGTGATTGATCTTTTCTCCTTGACAACTTTAAGGATCTTTTCCTTGGTCTGAATTGATCCTGTGGATATTATAATGTGGAGTTGTGATGTCTTGTTCTGGTCTGGTCTATTTTGGGTTCTAAAAACTTCTTGTATCTCTATAGGCCTATCTTTTTGCATGTTTGGGAAGTTTTCTGCTAGGATCCTGTGCAACAAATTTCCTAGACCTTCTAGGTGCTCCTCTAACCTATTATCCTCATTAGGCTTTCTGATGGTGTCTTCCAAATGTTGAATAGATCTATCATATTTCTTGGATTTGTCTTTGATAGATGTATGTTCTTCCTCTATAATATATAGGCTGTCTTCAATCCCCGAGTTTCAGTCTTCTGCATGGTCTAACCTACTGTCAAAAAATCTTATCACTCACAAAGCCCTGGTCCTGAAAAATCGCCTCCAAACAATTGTGACTACATCATGCTCTGCTGGAAACCCCACCTCCACCCTAACACAATTCCCAAAGGCCTGCCATTCTCCATTAGAAAACCCGTCCCTTACTAGCCTATGTCTTCCTAGTACCACCCTGCCCTCTCAAAGTCAGACCCTGAAAAGCCACTCCCTCATAGCTCCACATTCCTGCTCCAGAATCCCCACCTTCGGTCATCCTCTTGCCTACATTCCCTGCCCTGCCTTATGACAAACCTCACCCTACATATCCCACAAGGGCTCACAGTGTTCCACCAGATCCCCTCCTCTAAGTAACCTCCTCCATTGTAGCCTTGTTCTTCCTTCTCAAAGCCTTGCCCCAAACAGCCTCATCCCCAGTGATCCCACCTTCTTCCAATGAAAACCTGTGCACCTGCCAGCTTCCATCCTAAATCCCACCTACTCCACAAAAGATCCCTTCCCTAACAAGTCTAGTCCTTCCTGTTCCCTCCCTGATGTCTCAAAGCTCTACACACACTGGCCTTTGCCCTCAAAACCCTGTACTGTTCCCCCATACAGGCTGTGCCAATACCACCTCCTCCCTTAAACCAGACAGAGCTCCACCAGAAAACACATACCACCACATCCAAGAATGTCTCATATAGTAACTTTTATTACAAAGGGATTTTGAACATAAAAACTGGGGAAATAAAAGTTCCGGCCTCCAGCTGGGCTCAGTCACAGAGAAGGATTTGTGCCTGGTTTTGACTTTTCAGCTAGTCCTGACAATGTAAAGTGCTCTTGTCTAAAACTGAATAAAAATCAGAACAGTTTAATTTCAGGTGACTCCCCAACCCCAGCTTTCCTCCAACAGAAGAGATTCAAAAGACCAATTTTTGAAATGCCTTCCTAAATAAGCAAGCCCTGGGAAAATGAAGCTCAACAAAGTTACTTAGATTAAAATAAATACTATCTTAAATTTTTCTTTCAAAACTTCAAAATGTACATATGATTGATTTTGATTTTTGCATGCTTAAAAATCTGAGTGTGTTTGTACGTGTTTGTGAACATGTTCATGATAAAAATGGTCAGCATGCTGTAAAAATGGGCTGAGTTTAAGTTTAAAGTTCAAAAGGTTATGAGATTTGATCCTTACTAAAAATTTTTAAAGCATTTTCACATTTTTTAAAAAATTTTATTTTATTTTATTTGAGAACATATTGTACAGAGGGGTTACAATTACATGGGCAGGATAATGCATACATTTCTTACCAAGCATTGCAGCCTCCTCCTTTGTTTACCCTTCACCTCCCTTCCCAGCCTCCCCCCTCCCTCCCACCCAATCATACCCCCCCACCCCCACCCCCACCGACATTGTAAAGCTGGTTTTGACATGACATTTTGTACTTCTCATTGTTGCAACAGGTCCACCTGAATCCTTAAACGACTTGTTTGTCCCCATCTCCTCCACATGTTATACTGACATCAAATATAGTGAAAGCGGGGGTTACACTGTGGAGGAGGGACATACAAAGCAACAAAGAAATAATCTTATAAATGCGTTAGAAACACATGCATGAAAGAAACAAAAACATTAAAATACATATTTGAGGTTTCGTTTTCCTAACATCACATTATCTGACTTTTTCCGCTTGACTCATACCTATACTAGATATTGCAAATAAGGGAAACCATGGGACCTATGTTTCTTTGGGCCTGGCTTACTTCACTTAATATAATTTTTTCCAAGCCTTTCCATTTCCTAACAAATGGGGAAATGTCATTCTTTCTGATGGAGGCATAGAATTCCATTGTGTATATATACCACATCTTCTTGATCCATTCATCTACTGAGGGGCATCTGGGTTGGTTCCATGTCTTAGCTATGGTAAATAATGCTGCAATAAACATAGTTGTGCTGGTAGCTTTAGTGTGGCCTTGTTTGTGATCATTTGGGTAAATGCCCAAAAGTGGGATTGCTGGGTCATTGGGGAGCTCTATGTGGAGTCTTTTGAGGAATCTCCATACTGCTTTCCAAAGTGGTTGAACAAGTTTACATTCCCACCAACAATGAAGTAAGGTTCCTTTCTGTCCACATCCCCTCCAGCATCTGTTGTTGATAGAGTTCTTGATTTTTGCCGTTCTAACTGGAGTGAGGTGATATCTCAATGTTGTTTTGATTTGCATTTCTTTTATGGCTAGGGATGTTGAACATTTCTTCACGTGTCTATTGGCCATCCTTCTTTCTTCTTCAGAGAAGCTTCTCTTTAAGTCTTTCGCCCACTTACTTATTGGGCAGTTGTTTTTTTGAGGATTTGTTGTTGGGTGGTTTAATTTTTTGAGTTCCAAGTATATTTTAGATATGAGACCCTTGTCCGTTGTATGGCTAGTAAAGATCTTCTCCCAGTCCGTGGGCTTTCTATTGATCTTGCTAGCTATGTCATTTGCCCTGCAGAAGCTCTGCAACCTTATACAATCCCATTTGTCCAGCCTTTCTTTGATTTGTTGTGTTTCCGGGTCTCTATTCAGAAAATTTCGGCCTGAGCCAAGGAGACCCAGGGTTTCTCCTATTCCATCCTGTAATGTTTTCAGAGTGTCTGCTTTGAGTTCAAGGTCTTTGATCCATTTGGAGTTGATTCTGGTGCAGGGTGATATATAAGGATCTAGCTTAAGTTTTCTACATGTAGTTAACCAGTTTTGCCAGCACCGTTTACTGAAGAGGCTGTCTGTCTTCCATTCTATTGTTTTAGCTCCCTTATCGAAGATTAGATGGCTATAGGTCTGTAGGTTCATTTCTGGGTTTTCAATTCTATTCCATTGGTCCTGAGGTCTGTTCTTATGCCAATACCAAGCTGTTTTGATTACTATGGCTTTATAGTAGAGTTTGAAATTTGGTATTGATATTCCTCCAGCAGTGTTCTTTCCATTCAGGAGCGTTTTTGCTATTCGGGGTCTTTTATTGTTCCATATGAATTTTTGGATTGCCTCTTCTATTTCCTTGAAGAATGAGGGTGGAATTTTGATAGGTATTGCGTTGAATTTGTAGATAGCCTTGGGAAGTATTGCCATTTTCACGATGTTAATCTTTCCAATCCAGGAGCATGGGAGGTTTTGCCATGTTTTAAGTTCTGTGTTGATTTCCTTTTTCAAGATTTTAAAGTTTTCATCATAGAGGTCCTTCACTTCTTTAGTTAAGTTAATTCCTAGGTATTTTATTTTTTGTGGGGCTATTACAAATGGAGTTGCTTTCCTAATTTCAGCCACACTTTTCTCATTGTTGGCATACAGAAAAGCCATTGATTTTTGGGGGTTAATTTTATAACCTGCTACTTTGCCAAAGTTTTGAATCAGCTTGAGTAATTTGGGAGTGGAGTCTATGGGATTCTTTAAATACAAGATCATGTCATCTGCAAAGAAGGAGAGTTTTATTTCTTCTTTCCCTATTTGGATCCCCTTTATGTCTGCATCTTGTCTTATTGCTGTAGCTAGGCATTCTAATACTAGATTGAAGAGAAGTGGAGAGAGTGGGCATCCTTGTCTTGTTCCTGAGTTAAGAGGAAATGGCTTTAGTTTTTCACCATTGAGTATAATGCTGGCTGTAGGTTTGTCATATACAGCCTTTATTGTATTGAGGAATGTTCCATGGATTCCTAATTTTTCCAAAACCTTCATCATAAAGGGGTGTTGGATCTTGTCGAATGCTTTTTCTGCGTCTATTGAGATAACCATGTGGTTCTTATTCTTGCTCCTGTTGATGTGATGAATAATATTAATTGATTTGCGTATATTGAACCAGCTTTGCATCCCTGAAATGAATCCTGTTTGATCGTGGTGTATGATTTTTTGGATGAATTGTTGAAGTCGGTTGGCCAAAATTTTGTTGAGAAGTTTTGCATCAATGTTCATCAAAGAAATGGGTCTATAGTTCTCTTTCTTTGATGAGTCCCTGCCTGGTTTTGGGATCAGGGTTATGATGGCTTCATAGAATGTGTTCGGTAGTGAGCTTTCTCTTTCAATTTCATTGAAGAGTTGGAGGAGAATTGGTGTGAGTTCTGCTTTGAAGGCCTTGTAAAATTCCGCTGTGAAACCATCTGGTCCTGGACTTTTCTTAGCTGGGAGGTCTCTTATTGCTGTTTCTATTTCAATGCTTGATATGGGCCTGTTAAGATAGTTTGCCTCGTCTTGGTTTAGTTTTGGCATGTCAATATTTGCTAGGAAGAGGTCCATTTCTGTCAAGTTCTCAAACTTATTAGCATAAAGTTTTGAGAAGTATTCCCTTATAATGTTCTGAATCTTGCTTGTTTCCGTGGTGATGTTTCCATTCTCATCTCTGAGTTTATTAATTTGGGTGTGTTCTCTTCTTTTTCTGATAAGATTTGCTAACGGTCTGTCAATTTTGTTAAGTTTGTCGAAGAACCAACTCTTTGTTTTGTTGATTTTTTCTATAGTTTTTTTGGATTCTAATTCATTTAATTCTGATTTAATTTTGATTATTTCTTTCAGTCTACTGGATTGGGGTTTATCTTGCTGCTCTTTTTCAAGGAGGTTTAGATGTGTCATTAAATTGCTAGTTTCAGATTTCTCCAATTTGTTGATGTAGGAGCTCAGAGCTATAAACTTGCCTCTGAGTACTGCCTTTGCTGTGTCCCAGAGGAGCTGGTAATTTGTGTGTTCATTTTTGTTGAATAGTATGAACATTTGAATTTCCTTTCTAATCTCTTCCATGACCCACTCTTGATTCAGCAGTGTGTTGTTCAGTCTCCATGTGATACTGGACTTTCTTTGGTGGCTTTTGGTGTTGAGTTCTAATTTTATTCCCTTGTGGTCTGAGAGAATGCAAGGTATAACTTCAATGTTTCTGAATTTAGACAAGTTTGCTTTGTGGCCTAAAATGTGGTCTATTTTAGAAAACGTTCCATGTGCTGCTGAGAAAAACGTGTATTCTGATGCTGCTGGGTGAAATGTTCGGTAGATGTCTGTTAAGTCTAGTTGATCTATGCAGCTGTTTAGATCTGCGGTTTCTCTGTTGAGTTTTTGCCGAGTTGATCTATCTAGTGGGGAGAGTGGTGTGTTAAAATCCCCAACAATTAATGTCTTTGGATCTATATGGGATTTGAGGGAAAGTAGTGTTTCTTTGATAAATTTGGGTGCTCCATTGTTTGGCGAATAGATATTTAGAATTGTAATATCCTCCTGAAGGAGAGATCCTTTAATTAGTATGTAGCGACCTTCTTTATCTCTTTTCACAAATTTTAATTTGAAGTCTATTTTATCTGATATTAGGATTGCAACTCCCGCCTGTTTATGCGGTCTGTTTGCTTGGTAGATTTTGTTCCAGCCTTTAACATTGAAAATGTGTTTGTTTTTACGGGCAAGATGTGACTCCTGCAGGCAGCAGATAGAAGGGTCTTGTTTTTTAATCCAACTAGACAGTCTATGTCGCTTAATTGGAGAGTTCAGTCCGTTAACATTAAGAGATAGGACTGAGAGGTATTTGGGAGTTCCTGCCATGTTATCCACCTTCTTGGGGGCTGCACCAACTGGGTTCTTCCTATGGTTCTTGGATTCTCAGTTTGGGTGCAGTTTCTTGGCCTTTATTGCGGTCTTGTTGGTTTTCTATGTGTAGGACATCTTTAAGAATCTTTTGTAGGGCTGGTTTGGTGGAGATGTATTGTTTCAATTTTTCTTTGCTATGGAAGGTTTTTATTTGGCCTTCAGTTATGAAGGAGAGTTTAGCTGGGTACAGCATTCTTGGTTGATAGTTGTTTGTTTTTAGGGCATGGCATACATCATTCCAGGCTCTTCTTGCTTTGATTGTCTCTGCTGAGAAATCTGAGGTGATTCTAATTGGTTTCCCTTTATAAGTGATTACCCTTTTCTCTCTGACAGCTTTAAGGATCTTTTCCTTGTTCTGAGTTGATCCTGTGTGGATTATAATGTGACAGTGGGATGTCCTATTCTGGTCTGGTCTATTTGGGGTTCTAAAGGCTTCTTGTATCTGGACAGGCCTATCTTTTTGCATGTTTGGGAAGTTCTCTGCTAGGATCCTGTTAAACAGATTTCCTAGACCATTAACTTCTGTTTCTAGGTGCTCCTCTACACCCATTATCCTTAGATTAGGCCTTCTGATGGTGTCTTCCAGGTGTTGGATAGATCTATCATATTTCTTGGACTTGTCTTGGATGGTTGTATGTTCTTTCTCTATAATATCTAGGCTGTCTTCAATCCCTGAGATTCGATCTTCTGCATGGTCTAACCTGCTGTCAAGACTCTCTACTTTGTTTTTTATCTCCTTTCCTTCTAGTTGGTCAGCTTTGATGGCTTCAAGTTCTTTGTTGAAGCTCTGTTTTAGGTCTTGTATGAATTTCTTTACTTCCTTAATTTGGTGTTCAGTGTTTGTCCTCAAATCACTTAGTTGATTGGTTATGGTTTCTTTGGGCTCCCATTCCTTCTGTTGGGTTCCATTCAGCATTCCCTTTGTGGTCTCCCTGACTTCCTTCAGCTCTTTGTTAATGGATTCCATGAATGCCTTTAGTGATCTTTGTGTGTTCTCTACCTGGTCTCTCAATTCCTGTATTACTCTTTGATTAGCTTCCTCCCGTTCGTGGGATTCCTGCAGATCTCTTTGAGTGTTCTCAGCCTGCTCACGCCATTCCTCCCTTTCTCTTTGAGTATTCTCAAGTTGTTCACGCAAATCCTGTATCAGTTTTTGAGTAGCTTCCTCACGCTTATGATATTCCTGTATAAACTTCTGGGATGCCTCCTCTCTCTCCCTATCACGCTCATACAGAGTCCTTTGTACGTTGTCAAACTTTTCATTTATCATGTTTGCCAGCAGTGTTTGTAGAGCTGTTTGGGAACTCTCCTCTGGATTATTCATTATCTGTTCTAACCCCTGATTATCAGGATTGGGAATTGAGATACCCGAATTTGCCATTTTTCTTGTGTTTTTCCGGCTTACTCTGCCCATTTGAGATGAAGATAGCACCAGTTTTGTGCTAGAACACTATCTTAAGGCAACCATCAACCAAAGTTTGCATTTGTACAGTCAATAGTCTACAGATACAATCTAGTTCAACAGATACATCTATTCGACATCAAACAACTATATGTTAAAGGACTTCGAACCGCAGAGAAGAATTTGGAAAACCAGAAATTATTAGGGTTAGGGAGAGATGTGGGTAAAAAATAGGAATAGATTGGTGTAGGGAGGCACAGGGAGAGTTAACTATGTCCTAATCACAATGCAGGAAAATAGGTTGGGTAGGATGTAAGTAGAGAGAGAGAGAAAAAGAAGAAAGGGAAAGGGGAATGAAAAGAGACCAGAAAATAAAATAGAAACGTAAAAATTAATGTTATTTTAGAGATTAAAAGACCATCTATTTATAGAGGAATATGAATATGTTGAGAGAAAGGGAGGGACATAGAGGAGATGAGAAAAACTTTAAAAAAATGCTTAAAATATTATATAGGTATAAAGAGGTAGTACTGCTATTAATGAATTTAAGTCTCAGAGGTTTTGAATTGAGTAATAAGTTTGTGGATTAAGTGTGTACACAATGGGGGATAGGGTCTACTGGTTAACTACGGGTTTATCTGAGGATGTGCAGGACAAGAGTTAAGTCACATAAAGATGAACAAAGAGGAAAAGATGGAAAGGATAGGAAAGTGAGAAGAAAAGATCAGAAGTTCAGTAGAGCTAGAAAAAAAAACAAAAAGATAATTAAGAATGAAAGAAAAAGAGAAAGAAGACAAGAAAAGAAAAGAAAGCACACATTCACGTATTCCTAAAATAAAAATTATAAGAGGAGAAAAAAAACAAAAGTTAATGGAAAACAATTATTTTTTCAGAAGAGGCAAAAATTAAAGATTAATAAAAGTTTTAGAAAAGCAAAAAAAATTTTATATATATATAAGGTAACAAAAAATGAAAAAAAACAAAACAAGAAAAAGAAAAAAAAGAAAAAAAGAAGAAGAAAAAAAAAGTTATTTGATTTTTTTTTTTTTGGGAGGGTTGGGAAGAGTCCTGTATCTCCCTTTTGTCTGTAATCAGAGTCTGGTTGGAGTCTCTGGTCAGCTTGAGGTCCTGTGGCTTGATTGGTTTCTTAAGTCAGTTTGTTGGAACAGGCAGAAAAATGCTCTGCTTTACCCAAGATTTTGAGATCCCCCTCCCAGGTTAGTTTATTGGGAGGGTGATCTGCTTTGAGAATCACAAAAGAGGGGGATGCAGTGATGAGGCTAGGTTCTGGGTAGAGTTGAGGCCTTTCAACGAACAGTAGCTTTTCCCTGGGGCTATTTTGTGGAAAAAAAAACTCACAGCACCCAGCCTGGAGCCATTCTCAGGGTTTCTGTTTTTCAATTGATTGTGGTGGCTGCTAGAGGGCGGGGCAGCCTCTGGCTCTGGTTACCCGGTGAGGAGAGCCACTCCAATGGCTGGCGCCTGAGCTGGGTGACTTTTCCCTGGATGGAACTGAGTCTGTGAGGTCACTTCACCGTTAAGTTCTTGTGACCTGCTAAATGACTAGTTTTATTCCAAGGCCTGAGCTGGAGCTAGCCGCTCCTCCGAGCTTTGTCTGTATCCAAGATGGAGATCACCGGTGCTGGGGGGGGGGAGGGGTGGCCTTCCCTCCTCTGCTCCCAGAGAAGGAGTGAGGAAGTGGGGCTTCTACTCATGCGGAGTCTTGGATCCCGGGTCGTCTCTGGTCTGCAAAGTGCAGGATGAAGTTGTCCGCTCCTTGTTGGTTCTTGCTGGTGTTGAGTAGAATCCGCTTGTCCGCTGCGTCTGGCTCCTTCGTCCTGGACTGCGTCTCAGGTATGCCTCCGCGGCGGTGGTCGCCGCTGCGACCCTGCCGCCCCAGCGGCAGCTGCTCAGATGTGTCTGCTTGGCTTCCCCTCTCTTGACTAACTCTCTGTCCTGTGATGGCACACTTGATGTGATTCTCTGGCTTGGGACTGTTCACTGGAACTCTGAAACTGTTTTCTATGCAAGAGCTTGTTCAGATTCCAGCTTCTCCTCCGCCATCTTCCCGGAACCATCCCATTTTCACATTTTTAAAATGGCTTTCGAAGGATTCTTTAACTTAAAAATTAGAAAATCTGGTATTTTAGAATACATAAGGCTGTTTACACTGTAATAAAGATATCTGGCTTAACAAAAAAGGAGAAATTGAGAAGCCAACAGAAGACCTATCTTTAGGAGTGAAGGGTGAACAAGCAGAAGTGCAGTTCAGCTGGTCATGCATGGTGAAACAGGCCCTGGGAAGAGTCCACGCATGGTGAAAGAGGGCAAGCTGGCACAAACGCAGTTCAACTAACCCTAAAGTGTCAGATTGGATGTATGCCCATTCCACAGGAAGGGCCAAGTGGCCCATGTTTATTCTGCCCCTTTTCCCTACAGATAGACACTGGAAACATGATGGCAAAAATGAGTGATGTGAAGATCTGATTAATATTGCTAAAACTGCCCTTTGGATGTGTTAAAATTAAGAAGGCCTTAAAAAGAGGGTTAAAAAGTTTATTTGTATAATGTGGTTTGCTCTCAATGATATTCTGCCATTGGATATGTTATTTTTAAGGCATAAAGGTGTTAAGTCTAGCTTCTTGGTACAGTGATGGTGATTCTAATTTTTGCATTAAGAAAAAAATGTTATTTCAGCTTAAAAGTTTTCATGTGTATCTGTTTTAAACAAGCAGCCAAAAGGAAATGAGTGACACCTAGCCTCGAGAATTTAATGGGTTTCTAAAATGCAACTAAAAACTAAAGTATAGACTATTAAAACAGAGATGATTAGGAGGCTTACAAATTAGGAATGGATTTCTGTATATAAAGTTTAAATGTAAAATTGTTCTAAACATTTGCCTCAAAGTACAAAAAGAAAAACTAGGATGACCAAAGTTATTGCTTAATTCCTATTTCAGTTTGGTCTCATTGGTGTTTTTGTTTGTTTGTTTGTTTGTTTTTGGTAACAGTTCCCAGCAGATCCACAAAAAGGAGTGAGGATTCTTGTAAGTTTGTCAGATGTAACTTTGTCTCTTAATAAGTTTCAGGTAAGAATATGCTTAAAAGCTACTTCTATGTTGACTGCCTTGTTGCTTTCAATTGGAGTAAAATGGCCTTTTATGAGACTCATTGATCTGAAAACTTGTTCAAATCCAGCCTGGGCAGATAAAAGTCCCTGTGGGAATGTCACCTCTACTCAGCCAGCAGAAGGCAGAAAGAGCAAGCAGACCTGCTTTAGGTTTCAATGTGGCAAAGTGCTAGCCTTGAGCTTTAGAGCTGAGGGACAGCACTCAGGCCCCAAGTTCAAGTCCAACAACCAACTAAGGGAAATGCCAATAAGGCATTGTTCCCAGTATGGAGAAAACACTCCTTGGACGAAAGTAATTGAGGAGCATCCACAGACCGTAAGCCACTGCTTAGAGGGCAGAAATAATGTCAGATCCTTGAGTCATTTGTGCATGGCCCTTCAAAAATTGGTCAGAGCCAGGAGGTCATGGGAAGGTAGTTTGTAAGCATGCCTAATGTCTATGACTATAAGGGACAGGAAATTGTCAGTCATCTGTGATAGTATTAAAAAGCTAAAGTTGTAAAATGTGGAGGATAGTTTAAATCCCAACCCCTGCATGTGCCAAAAGCTCTAATTGGCAGTAACTTTTGAGCTGACACCAGCTACAGGAAATTCATCTGCTCAGGAAAAGTTTGTAAACCTGAGAATGTGTTTCTATTGATATCTGTCTGAAGGCCTGCATAGGTATCTCAGACATTGTTAGGACTACTAGAGATCACGTTCCTAAGCCATCCATAAAGATCCTTTTGCAAACAAGAAGGCTAAATAAGCTCCACTGCTGTAGCCAGAAAAATGCTATGTGCAGTTGTCAAAAGTTAAAATATTGTTCTTAATGACATCTAACCCTGGTAACCTCTTTGTAAAATAGGCTAAGTTTATAGGTTCCTGGCTAGGTAGGATCAACACCTCTGAGTCAGCTTGAAGAAGTGACAGAAGATGAATCTTTGCCCATCATCCCATTTTAAGAACAAGGGAAAATATTTACTTTTTTAAAAATGTGGCAAAATAGACAGAAGGAAAAGGCATGGGAAATAATAGTACAAGCCTGAGCCCTCTATATTTGCTTAGAAAATCCTAGCCTTATTAAAAGAACTATTTGTTTAAAAAGTTGTCACCTTGGTAAATTGTCCTGGGCTATTGCATAAATTGTCTTAAAAACTAGTGGGGTCACAGCCTGACAAGCATATGCAATGTATGCTTACCAGTCTGGGTAGGAATTTGCAGTCCAGCACGAGGTGTGACATTCCCTTGGAGCGACTGTGAGACCCTGCTGCTGCTGCTCCACACCCTAATGGGTAAAGTTCAACAACAGCCTGACACTTACCTGGAGGAACTTTATATCATCACCCAGACCACCTCCACCGTGGTAAAAGTAGATTGCACTCCTGACTGATTCCATCACCTGAAAATGCTTCCCAGTTGAAAGCTGCTACAACTAAGATCGTGTGGGACATTCTCCTGGTAATATGCAGTAATCCTCTATACTCCCACAGTAGATATTGGGAACGAGGATATCACTGGCTTGCCTTAGGCACTTCAGGGTCACAACCTAGTTTGGTTTTGGTATGGTAATAACCTGCTTCCTCCTGGGTGTTTTTTAAAGATAAAGGAGATATATATTTTTTAATCAATGGAGGTAGTAAGAGGAATGAGACCCAGCCCTAATCTTAGCCTTAAAATCTAGCAAGCTTGGGCTGGGAAGGTGGCTCAGTGGTAGAGGGCTTGCCTTGCATGCCTCAGGCCCTTGGTTCGATTCCTCAGCACCACATAAGCAAAAAGAAAAAAGCTGGTACTGGCGCTGTGGCTCAAGTGATAGAGCACTAGCCTTGAGCTGAAGAGCTGAGGGACAGTGCCCAGGCCCAGAGTTGAGGCCCCATGACCGGACCCCCCAAAAAATTCTAGCAAGCTTTTCATTCCACTGGTGTCTTGAGGCTTTCTGAGATTACTTGGTTCCACAAGTCAAAGGAAAAATGGGCAGTTTTAAACTCTCACCACAAAGAAGCTTAAGGAATTGTAAAGAAGAGGAGGGTGGTAAAGAAAGCCTTAGGAAAGGAACTGGGGGAAAATTGGTATCCTCTGTATAAGAAAGGATTTCAAAACTAAGGATTGTTTTAAAATGTTTGTAAAGAAGACAAACCTCAGAAAGTTTAAGTATGTAGCAAATAGTATGAGTATGTCTTAAAATTGGAGTTTACGAGTACAGCTGGTATAAAATTAAGTTAGCTGTTATATACAGAATCAAGATTGCTACAAGAAAATGTCAGGGCCTTTGGTACTGTTAATTTTGTTACTCACAATCAGACCTTGTAGACTGGTGTCCTTTGTAAAAGAGAGGATCAGCACAGTCCCTCTATTAGTTCTGAGATCCCAATACTAAACTGTAAATATAGAAGACTGTTTCAATTAGGGGAACATGATTGGTCCCCAATGCTCTAGAAGAGGAGGGAATGAAGAGCCAAAGTAACTCCAACTTGAGATTAACCCCACCATCTTGTGCTAGGCTGCCCTCAGAGTAAGCCCAAAAGAGAGAGAGAAAAAAAACACAGGTTGCCACCAATCCTGCCCACCCTTAAGAAAGCAGAACAGTTGCTGAATTGTTCCAGGAATAGAACATACCAACAGTTTAGAAAAAGGGCAGTATGTTTAGGGTGGACTCAAATCAATCATGTAACTGCTTGTTTGGAAATTCCCTAAACTTGTTTGTTCAATACTATAAAAGCTGTGCTGATTTTGTGCTTGGGGACTCTTACTGTCACCGGTTACCAGTGCGTGGAAGACTAAGCTTGAGCTTACAAATAAATGACTCTTTTGCTGTTAGCATTGGTCATAGTCTCTGGTGGTCTTTTGGGGGCCCCAAGTCCGTACAACAGGGCTTGATATAAAATATCTCTCCCCAGAGATTTGAATGTTGGCATTTATAGTTTAAATGATTTAGGGTAATTATTAACACCTAACACATGCTGAGGTTTTTATTTATACCTCTCTTTCACCCTTTCTTTCTTCCTCCCTGTCTTTATTTTTGTCTTTTCCTTTCTTTCTTTCTTTCTTTCTTTCTTTCTTTCTTTCTTTCTTTCTTTCTTTCTTTCTTTCTTTCTTTCTTTCTTTCTTTCTTTCTTTCTTTCTTTCCTTCTTCTTTCTTTCTTTCTTTCTTTCTTTCTTTCTTTCTTTCCTTCTTTCTTTGTTTCTTTCTTTCACTTCCTTCCATCTGTACTTCCTTCTTTTCTTATCTCCTTCCTTCCTTCCTTCCCTCCCTCCCTCCCTCCCTCCCTCCCTCCCTCCCTCCTTCCTTCCTTCCTTCCTTCCTTCCTTCCTTCCTTCCTTCCTTCCTTCCTTCCTTCCCATCCCTCCTTCTCCTTCTCTGCTTTCTTTTCTTTCTTTCTTTTCTCTTTCTTTCTTTCTTCCCCTTTCTTTCCTCTTTTATGAAATGAGTATAAATTTAGATATTTTGTTTGCTGAACAAGTATTATACCATTAGAACAATCCTTTTTTAATTTAGTTACTTTGCTCATAGGTTATCAATTTTGCTGAGGGCTGAACAGAGGCTAAGTTCCTCATCTATGTCTGCCAAGTAACTGGGATCACAAATGCATTCCAACTTGCAAGGCTTTAGGATAATATGAGAATCATATTACTTTCCCGGCACACTGGTTCTGAACTGTAATCCTCTCAAATTCTACCCCTTTAGTTAGTAATGTGAGCTCCAATAGCTTGCCCTCAGTACAGATTATCAAAATGAATGATTGAAGGAAATTTCACTTTAATCTTTTTTTTTTTGCCAGTTCAGGGACTGTTATAATTTTATTTCTATATACATTTTGTGTATATGTGCACATTACTTTTAAAATGTTGCTCTCTCTCACTTTTTTTTCTTTTTTCTTTTTGTTGGTCATGGGGCTTGAATTCCAGGCCTGGGTGCTGTCACTAAGTTCTTTAGATCAAGGCTATCACTTTACCACTTGAACCACAGTGCCACTTCCACTTTTTGGGGTTTAATTGGAGGCAAAAGTGTCACGGATTTCCTGCAAGGGCTAGCTTTGAACTACCATCTTCAGATCTCAGCTCTTGCATAGCTAGGATTACTGGCATGAACCACTGGCTCCCAGCTAAAATGTTACTTATTTTAAGTTCTATGATTTATTGAGGGAGCAGCGTGAGTGTGTTGCAGGGAAACTTTCAGGTCATCTCTCTAAATAATTTCAGAGTTTCATTTTCATAATATTTATTGCAGTGATTAATAACAGAAGCTCCCAAAGTAACAGAATGATCCTTCATAGTCTCCTTCCCATAGGTATTATTGGAGGATGAGCGAAAACTAAGTATAAGGCAATATGTACTTGAAATTATAAAAAATTTTGATGATACATAAAGAGCCATATTACACAGCATGCTTTTCATTTCATAAAGAAAAGAATGTCATACAAGTATAATTATTGGCAGGCTTTTTCATCTGAAAAAAATATTATAAAAAAGCTGAAGGGGTCAGCAACCATTTAAGTGTGATATAACATTGGAGACTATAAGACATGAATTTATTCATTAAATAATTATCTAGGAAAGGTATCAGTTCACTAAATTTATTCATTGTACATTTCATTTTATTTACATGTCACTTAATATATAAATACATACAAGTGTGTATATCTATATATCTATATATCTATATATATATATATATAGATATATAGATATATAGATATATATATCAGCAATATCTGTCCAGTGAATTGTATGGTTAGGTAATTTCATCATGTCAAGTTCATCAAAAGGATGGACTTCCATAAACTTTAACAACCCTGCAACACCACTGCACATGCAAACTTAAGTGTTCACAATTGTAAGCCAGACCTGTGTTTTACCAAACCTTTGTATATAGTGTGTTATTTTTTTCATTTAAGCTTGACACAAAATGTGTTTGCGCTAGAAATAAATGATGGCATTATAACTACAGTAAGCTAGTGTAAATCTTTACATTGAACACATGTTAAGTATGAGTTGTTCTTGCTTTCCTTTTCTTATTTTATCTTTAGGAAATTGATTTCAGTTTTGATGTAGAGTTTGCCAGACAGGTACTCCATCACTGGAATCACTCCACCAATCCTTTCTTGTTTAAGTTACTTTACGTATAGAGTAACAATTTTTGCACCCAGCTCCAAAAGCAGGGACCATGATTTCATTCCAATATACCTACCTAGTAGGTTGATATAGGTGATACTTTCCTTCCTAGACTGATTCAGAACTGTGATCCTCTCAAATTTCTACCACTTTAATTAATAGTGTGTGCTCCAGTTCTGCATACCTCTAGAAGATATGACAGAAGTAAATGATTACTGGTAATTTGAGTGAATCATTGGCTCATAGGTGATTTGATATTAAAACGTAGGGTAAGTTTGAAAGTATAATCACAGTAGTCAGATATTTTGCTAAGTAAATTTTGCTTCACATTAAAAAAAACCTCGACCAGAATTCAGGACTTATTTTGTTGTCTGTCAACTTGTATGTCATCTGGAAAAATAAACTTAATGTCTTCCATGCCTGGTAAAGATCTTTGAATGATCTGATGTGCTGGTTCACATCTATAATCATGGTTAGCAATCAGAAATAAATAGATCACAATTTGAAAATAGCCTAACCAAAAATTAGGAAATCTCAATCTCAACAAACTAGTGGATATGTTGAATCATGCCATTAATCTCAACACCACAAGAGGCTAAGTCTCTGCACAGTGCCTGTGTCACTTAGGAAACTGGCTCACTTGGAGGCAGTCACCTCTCCTGATGCAGAAACTGGGCTGAGATTTAGCCAAGAGGAGGGAGGAGTCTGCCCCACTTTCCCAGGGTGGACCTCCAGAATGCAGTGAATGTGCTTGCTTTCCTCTTCCAAATGGCTTGAGACGCCATGCTGCTGAGTGCTCATTATTTGATTCCAGTTACCTGTGTTAGAGGTGTAAGTTAACAGTAAATTAAATTTCATGTTTGCCAATTGAGCTGTTCTTCACCGCCTGTGAGTTCAACTCACCAAGTGTCCATTTTTTGAGAGTTGAGAACACTCAGGTTAGGGAGAGAGGGAGGGTGAGTGAAAGAGAGGAGAGATATATAGAGAGAGGGAGAGAGAACAGAAAGAAAGGAAGGAAGGAAGGAAGGAAGGAAGGAAGGAAGGAAGGAAGGAAGGAAGGAAGGAAGGAAGGAAGGAAAGAGGATGGAAGGAAAGAAAGAAAGAAAGAAAGAAAGAAAGAAAGAAAGAAAGAAAGAAAGAAAGAAAGAAAGAAAGAAAGAAAGAAAGAAAGGAAGGAAGGAAGGAAGAAAGACAGGAAGAAGGAAAGATAGAAAGAAAGAAAGAAAGAAAGAAAGGAAGAAAGAAAGAAAGAAAGAAAGAAAGAAAGAAAGAAAGAAAGAAAGAAAGAAAGAAAGAAAGAAAGAAAGAAAGGAAGGAAGGAAGAAAGAAGAAAGAAAGAAAGAAAGGAAGGAAGGAAGGAAGGAAGGAAGAAAAAGAAAAGAAAAGAAAGATAATGATTGAGAATGAACGGTTTGGAGTCAGGAGTTACATGTTACATGGCAGAAGTCCAACCTGTATTTAGTATTAGGTCTGTCCAAGCCATGCAGACCCTATGCAGACACTTCCCTTCTTCTTGGTTAACTTTCCATCCTTTATGTGTAACCTAGGTATCTGGCATGCCTGGAGGCAGACACCTCCCCCTCCTACTAAGTCACAACCTAGTCAGCCTCTGGTCAAACTTTCCATTTGACCAGAGGATATTCCCAGGCCCTGAGGTCACATCACAGCCAGAATTTTCCTCCACCAGGCCATATCTCATCCGGTCCTTGGCCTAGATATGTCCTGGCCCGAGGTTGTGTCAACCCCCTTTTTTTCACATGCCTCTCCACCATATATGGCATGGGCAGCAGTTCAGTAAATAAACTACTTTACCTGACTGAATACCATGCGGTGTTCTCTTCATTGGCTACCTAATGAAACTTACCTTATTAATATACCTTACACTTCAGAGTTTCTAGTTATGAATTCATGGATATTTTTCTGACATATGTGAGATCAATATCTACAAAACATATGTACTAACTCAACATTTAACAGTAAAATTCTGCCTAGAATCTTTTTTTTCAATTTTTTAATTTTGAAAATAATGTACAGAGAAGTTGCAATTACATTTGCAAGATAATGAGTACATGTCTTATCAAGCATTGGTGCCTCCTCCTTTTTTTCCCCTATTCATCCCTTCCCATCTCCCACTTCCTCCTCCAAAGTTGTAAAGTTCGTTTTTTGACATAATGTGTTGTACATCTCATTGTTGCTATGGATCCACCTGTATCCCTATTGACATAATTTGTTTTTTTCTCTTCCCCTCCACAAAGACTACCAACATCTGAATTTTCAATAGCAGCCTAATTAACCTTAACATCTATTTTGTTTGCTTTGCTTTGTTTTGTTTTTAGGCTAAAATAATCAAAGATTTGGTTGGACAATCTGAAAAGATCTCTGCCTTCATATTTTCTAATCACCCTGGGCTACAACATGTGTGCTACCAGATCACATGATGGAACTTTGAAAAACTAGAAAGCAGATACACATCATAAGGTCCATGGCTTTGGGATTTGTCAGATTCTTTTTTAAATGTAATTGTTACTGAGGCGTGTACAGTGAGTTTACCATATCACAATTCATATAATGTGTACATTTGCCTTGTAGACAGCGCCATCCTTTCCTGACCTTTCCCCCAGTTTTTGTTTGTTTTGTTGTTGTTGTTTGTTTTTGTTTTTGTGCCTAACTATCAGTTTCAACTCAGGGTTGGTTGCTGCACCTGCGTTTTTGTAATCAAGGTTACTCTACCTCTGGAGTCCCAGCTCCCTTTATGGCTTTTGGTTGTTAATTGGAGAGAAGAGTCACAGATTTTCTCACTCCTGCTGTCTTTGAACTGTGATCATCAGCCTCCTGAGTAGCTAGGATTATAGGCCTGAGTCCCCAGTGTCCAGCTACTAACGTGTTGGTTTCATGCTTCCCTGGTTGTGTTACAATTTTCCTCAACTCTTGGCACTAACACTACATATTGCCTGGCTCAAATCTGAATTGGTGGAACATGCTTTTATTTTGAGGAAGGCAGGAATAGGAAACTATAGGCCATAGGGACATATAAGCTAAACAAATCATTTGGAACATGACATAAAGACAAGTAAATTTATTGCCAGTTGACTGTGTCCTGTCTTTACTGTTAATTTTGCATGGCCTGTGAATGATGTTAGACACATCCAAATGTCCATTGGCAGAAATAAGGTTTCTCAACCTTTTCTAAAAACAAAACAAAAAGCCACCAAAAAATATTACGTATGAGTCCAGCAATTTCCTTGAATTACAGACCAATCTGCCCTATTTTATGAAAAAATTTCCTTTATTCAAGTGCTGCTACTTTTTCTAACTACAAATATAATGAAAGCATTAGTAGTCTGTAGAATTGTATACCACAGCTGTCATTTTAATTTACAAGAAATTCAGACTTTAAAATGTTTATTTAAGTAGCCAGGCGCTGGTGGCTCACGCCTGTAATCCTAGCTACTCAGGAGGCTGAGATCTGAGGATCGCGGTTCAAAACCAGCCCTGGCAGGAGAGACCGTGAGACTCCTATCTCCAATAAACCACCAGAAAACCGGAAGTGGCGTTGTAGCTCAAGTGGTAGAGCGCTTGCCTTGAGCTGAAGAGCTGAGGGACAGCGCCCAGGCCCAGAGTTCAAGCCCCATGACCGACAAAAAAAAAAAAATATTTATTTATTTTTTTTGACAGTTATGGAGCTTGGACTCAGGGCCTGGACACTGTCCCTGAGACTCTGTGCTCATGTTAGTTAGCATTCTACCAATTGAGCCACAGAGTCACTTCTGTTTTATGAGTTGTTGATTGGAGATAAGAGTCTTATGGGGACTTTTCTTCCTGGGCTGGCTTTGAACTGCGATCCTCAGATCTCAGCCTCATGACTAACTGGGATTACAGGCATGAGAGACTGGCACCTGGCTTTAAATACTCATTTTTAAAATGAATTGCTTGGTGCCTCTGGCTCACATTTATAATCCTAGCTATAGTTAGGTTTACAGTTATGAGAAACAAACACTAGGTAAGTGTTGTTCATGATGGTTTCTATTGCCATGTTTTAATATTGTTTGTTTCTTTTTTTTTTTTTTTTGGGTCCGGTCGTGGGGCCTGAACTCGGGGCCTGGGCGCTATCCCTCAGCTCTTCAGCTCAAGGCTAGCGCAATACCACTTGAGCCACAGTGCCACTTCCGGCTTTTTCTTTTTGCTTATGTGGTGATGAGGAATCGAACCCAGGGCCTTGTGCATGCAAGGCAAGCGCTCTACCACTGAGCCACCTTCCCAGCCCTATTGTTTGTTTCTTATACTACAATGCTCTTATTTTTATTTTCACCTAGGAGGGGGTGATATGTGCTAGTCAGTGTTGAACTTTCTTTGGATGAGATGGAGCCATGTGGATGATCTTTCCTAGAATGGCATGGAATTGAAATCTTCCTGCTCTCAGCTCCCCATGGGCCTGGGATGATAGAAGTATTCCATCACGCATAGCCAGGGGTTGGGGAGTATTGCAGGTAACCCTCCACTGGTCTGGAACTGATGTCCCAAATACCTAGCTTTACAGGCAAAACCATGTTATATTCCATTTCACTTTGAATAGCTTATGCTTATACTTAGAGAGTACAATGATAACATACTACATGTTAAGTATATAAAATAGCCAAAATAATTAGCAGGTTTATCTCCCTAAACATTCAAGCTAATTTATTTGGTAACCTCCTGACTCTGTTAACTATTTTGGAATATACCATAAACACGAATACACTGACAACGTGCAAAATATTGGAAGTTGACAGAGATAGAAACAAGTTAGATTATTTGTAGTAAATATATATTAATCTATTGCTCCTCTGAAGAATATTATCATATATTCACCATGACAATACCACCATATATTCACCATGACAATAATTTTCCTGCAGTGTAGAATTTCCCATTTCATAATCTGCCATCTTCATCTTTTTACATCTTTTTATGTTATAAGTATGAATGTTTTCCTGTTTATTATAATGTTTTGAAATTATTATATGATGGAATTAAAAATTTGTAGACTCTACTGAAATTATCTCATTTTGTTTGGATTTGTGATGCTAAATCAATAAGACCATGGTTTCCTGAAATTTATGCTAACAGACTATATCACCAAATTATATTCTAATTACATCTTATTATTGTATTTTTATATAGGGTTCTACTGTTGCTGTTTTATAATATAGAAAGTTGTGAAGCTACACTGAAACTTGCAACCCCACTGCCTCCAGTAACAATGTTTTATCACCAGGTTATGGAGGCTGATAAGTATAACTCTAACTAATCAGGAGTTTGAGACCTGAGATTTAGTTCATACAGCCTGAGCATGAAATTTTATGAGTCTCTTCTCTCCAGTTCACTACAGAAAGCTTGCAGTGGAACTGTGGCATAATTGGTAGATCACTACTGTCACCAGAAAGATACTCGGGCTTGTCATATAGCCCCTGAATTCAAGACCTAAAACACAGATATGCACAACACACCCTCACACACATACACACACACTCCAACACACATGTACACACACATTCTCTGGAAATGTTGTATCTTAAATTCTTATCCAGAGATTGGGCAACAGGCCACTAATTTGTGAAGGTTTTTTTCCTGATTATTTTGAAGGAGGAAGATAGTTCATGGAACAAAGATGACAAGACTTTAGTGAGGAATTCTTTATAAACGACTAGCTTATAAAAAAAAAAAAACAAGAGCACAGTTTTTATATTTAAAGCTTACATTCCTTCAACTATAGTATTTCTCTATAATAATCATTGAATTATGAGAAGACAATGCAGCACCTCTTCCCTCCTCCCCTTCCCCTCTGTCATAAAATATGACAAAAGTATCAAAAATACTCTCTTATCTTACAAGAATGTACATCTATATAAAGGTCTGACAATATGTGTTAGGTTTATTTTTAAATACTTGTATGATTTTCCCACCTCTAAGTACTTAGCTTTTTTCCAGATAACAGCACACTGGGGCTTCAAGGGCAAACAAGATTAGGAAACAAAAAACTAACAAAGTCCTAGGATGTAGATGTCAAAAATAGATGCAAGAAGTACATGGCAGGCTGAGAGGGCCCAGAGAGGAAAAATGATTTTTGTAGGATGAGAGGAATAGTGACAAATAAGGCATGGATCTGACCTAGGAAGTGTTCCTTGAGGTTGAGAGCATACTGATTCCCAGGCCTAGCTGAGGATATTGGGATTTGACAATGTTCACATATGTATAGAGTGATGTGGGAGGGGAGATTTCAGTCTCCAGTATGTCTTTGGGATGGTCTTATGTGAGCAAGAAGCTTAGATCATTGGGCTCTGAGAGATGACACTCTCTACCTCATAATGGAATAGAATATGGAACTCTGAGAGCCAGGCAACTGTAACTGACAGTCAGCTCAAGCCAGCTCAAGTGGCCTGTAGCTCAGGAACAAGAAAGATGTTCCTGTGTTGTTTGCAAAGTTCAAGAGACTCAGATCTCAGGCATGAGAGGTGTTAGTGCTTCACTCAATGCTGTACACATAGGATCAGTGCCAAAACACGAATCCATATTCTCAGGCCTTTTTTAAATTTTTTATTATAAAGATACTATACTGAGGGTTACAGTTACATGAGCAAGGTAATGAGTACGCTTCCTATTAAGCATTGTTACCCCCTCCATTGTTTTTCCCCTACCATCCCTTCCCTCCCTACCTTCCCCGAGGTTCTTTTTTTTTCTTTAATAGTGATTAAGTGATAACATAATATCCCAAATTTCACAGTATTGTGGAATAAGGATGCGCATTTAAAGACACAAGCTCATTGTAATTTTCCTGGAGCAAATTGTCTATCACAGTCTATAACATATTATGCTGTACCCATATACACCATACATGTGATCAGCAGTATGGGATAATTAGTAGTGGTTCGACCAGATGAGTGGGAGTTCTTGGTTTCTTAAGTCCTGTTAATTTTGTCATAACACCTAATATTTTGGATTTAGCATCCACTTATCAGTGAGACCACGTACCGCTTGTCTCCTTGCTCTTGGCTTACCTCGCTCAAAATGATTCCTTCTAGATACATCCATTTCCCTGAAAATGCCATTATTTTGTCATTTCTAATGGCCGCATAATATTCCACTGTGTATAGATACCACAATTTTTGGATCCATTCATCTGTGGTGGGGCATCTGGGTTGTTTCCATATCCTAGCTGTTGTGAACAGTGCTGCAATAAACATGGAGGTGTACGTGTCCTTGTATATTGGTTCCTGTTGTTCAGGGTAGATGCCTAGAAGTGGTATGACTGGGTCATAAGGGAGGTCAATCTTTAGCTTTCTAAGGACCCTCCAGAATGCTTTCCAAAGTGGTTGTATAAGTGTACATTTCCACCAGCAGTGTAATAGGGTTCTTCTTTCTCCACATCCCCTGCAGCATTTATCATTGTCTGATTTGTGGATGTGGGACATTCTGACTGGGGTAAAGTGGTATCTCAGGGTTGTCTTTAGTTGCATTTTGGATTAAAAAACAAGACCCCTCTATCTGCTGCCTTCAGGAGTCACATCTTGCCCGTAAAAACAAACACATTTTCAATGTTAAAGGTTGGAACAAAATCTACCAAGCAAACGGCCGCCATAAACAGGCGGGAGTTGCAATCCTAATATCAGATAAAATAGACTTCAAATTAAAATTCGTGAGAAGAGAAAAGAAGGTCGCTACATACTAATTAAGGTATCTCCCTTTCAGGAGGATATTAAAATTCTAAATATCTACTTGCCAAACAATGGTGCACCCAAATTTATCCAAGAAACACTACTTTCCCTCAAATCCCATATAAATCCAAAGACATTAATTATTAGATAGATAATCTACAGATAGATCAACTCGGCAAAAACTCAACAGAGAAACTGCAGATCTAAACAGCAGCATAGATCAACTAGATTTAACAGATATCTACCGCACATTTCACACAGCAGCATCAGAATACACGTTTTTCTCAGCAGCACATGGAACATTTTCTAAAATAGACCACATTTTAGGCCACAAAGAAAACTTGCCTAAATTAAGAAACATTGAAGTTATACCTTGCATCCTCTCTGACCACAAGGGAATAAAATTAGAACTCTACACCAAAAGCCACCAAAGAAATTCTAGTATCACATGGAGGCTGAACAACACACTGCTGAATCACGAGTGGGTCATGGAAGAGATTAGAAAGGAAATTCAAATGTTCATGCTATTCAACAAAAATGAACACACAAATTACCAGCATCTCTGGGACACAGCAAAAGCAGTACTCAGAGGCAAGTTTATAGCTCTGAGCTCCTAAATCAACAAATTGGAGAGATCTGAAATCAACAATTTAATGACACATCTAAACCTCCTTGAAAAAGAGCAGCAAGATAAACCCCAATCCAGTAGACGGAAAGAAATAATTAAAATTAAATCAGAATTAAATGAATTAGAATCCAAAAAAACTATAGAAAGAATCAACAAAACAAAGAGTTGGTTCTTCGAAAAACTTAACAAAATTGACAGACCCTTAGCAAACCTTATCAGAAAAAAAAGAGAACACACCCAAATAAATAAAATCAGAGATGAGAATGGAAACATCACCACGGAAACAACCAAGATTCAAAACATTATAAGGTAATACTTCTCAAAACTTTATGCTAATAAGTTTGAGAACTTGACAGAAATGGACTTTTTCCTAGCAAATATTGACATGCCAAAACTAAACCAAGATGAGTTATACCAGCTTAACAGGCCCATATCAAGCATTGAAACAGATACAGCAATAAGACACCTTCCAGCTAAGAAAAGTCCAGGACCAGATGGTTTTACAAGGCCTTCAAAGCAGAGCTCACACTAATACTCCTCCAACTCTTCAAAGAAATTGAAAGAGAAAGTTCACTACCGAACACATTCTATGAAGCCATCATAACACTCATCCCAAAAGGAGGCAGGGACTCATCAAAGAAAGAGAACTATAGACCCATTTCTTTGATGAACATTGATGCAAAACTTCTCAACAAAATTTTGGACAACCGACTTCAACAATTCACCCAAAAAATCATACACCATGATCAAACAGGATTCATTTCAGGGATGCAAAGTCGGTTCAATATACGCAAATCAATTAATATTATTCATCACATCAACGGGAGCAAGAATAAGAGCCACATGGTTATCTCAATAGATGCAGAAAAAGCATTCAACAAGATCCAACACCCCTTTATGATGAAGGATTTGGAAAAATTAGGAATCCATGGAACATTCCTCAATACAATAAAGGCTGTATATGATAAACCTACAGCCAGCATTATATTTAATGCTGAAAAACTAAAGCCATTTCCTCTTAACTCAGGAACAAGACAAGGATGTCCACTCTCTCCAATTGTCTTCAATGTACTATTAGAATGCCTAGTAACAGCAATAAGACAAGATGCAAGATATAAAGTGGATCCAAATAGGGAAAGAAGAAATAAAACTCTCCCTCTTTGCAGACGACATGATCTTGTATTTAAAGAATCCCAAAGACACCACTCCCAAATTACTCAAGCTGATTCAAAACTTTGGCAATGTAGCAGGATATAAAATTAACCCCCAAAAATCAATGGCTTTTCTGTATGCCAAAAATGAGAAAAGTGTGGCTGAATTTAGGAAAGGAGCTCTATTTGTAATAGTCCCACCAAAAATAAAATACTTAGGAATTAACTTAACCAAAGGAGTGAAGGACTTCTATGATGAAAACTTTAAAATCTTGAAAAAAGAAATCAACACAGAACTTAAAAAATGCAAAATCTCCCATGCTCCTGGATTTGAAAGATTAACATCGTGAAAATGGCGATACTTCCCAAGGCTATCTACAAATTCAACGCGATACCTATCAAAATTCCAACCTCATTCTTCAAGGAAATAAAAGAGGCAATCCAAAAATTCATCTGGAACAATAAAAGACCCCGAATAGCCAAAACGCTCCTCAACGGAAAGAACACTGCTGGAGGAATATCAATACCAAATTTCAAACTCTACTATAAAGCCATAGTAATCAAAACAGCTTGGAATTGGCATAAGTACAGACCTCAAGACCAATAGAATAGAATTGAAAACCCAGAAATGAACCTACAGACCTACAGCCATCTAACTTTCGAAAGGGAGCTAAAAAAATAGTATGGAACAAAGACAGCCTCTTCATTAAATGGTGCTGGCAAAATTGTTTAACTACTTGTAGAAAACTAAAGCTAAATCCTTATATATCACCCTGCACCAGAATCAACTCCAAATGGATCAAAGACCTCGAAGTCAAACCAGACACTCTGAAAACATTAGAGGATGGAATAGGAGAAACCTTAGGTCTCCTTGGCTCAGGCCGAAATTTTCTGAATAGAGACCAGGAAACACATCTAATCAAAGAAAGGTTGGACAAATGGGATTGCATAAAGTTGCAGAGCTTCTGCATTGCAAAGGACATAGCTAGCAAGATCAATAGAAAGCCCACGGATTGGAAGAAGATCTTCACTAGCCATAAAACAGACAAGAATCTAATATCTAAAATATACTTGGAACTCAAAACATTAAATCCCCCAACAACAAATCCTCAAAGAAAAAACTGCCCAATAAATAAGTAGACAAAAGACTTAAAGAGAAACTTCTGTGAAGAAGAAAGAAGGATGGCCAATAGACACATGAAGAAATGCTCCACATCCCTAGCCATAAAAGAAATGCAAATCAAAACAACATTGAGATACCACCTCACTCCAGTTAGAATGGCAAAAATCAAGAATTCTAACATCAAGAGATCAAGGGGAGGTGGACAGAAGGGAACCTTACTTCACTGATGGTGGGAATGTAAACTTGTTCAACCACTTTGGAAAGCAGTATGGAGGTTCCTCAAAAGACTTCACATAGAGCTCCCCTATGACCCAGCAATCCCACTTTTGGGCATTTACCCAAATGTTTACAAACAAGACCACACTAAAGCTACCAGCACAACTATCTTTATTGCAGCATTATTTACCATAGCTAAGATATGGAACCAACCCAGATGCCCCTCAGTAGATGAATGGATCAAGAAAATGTGGTATATATACACAATGGAATTCTACGCCTCCATCAGAAAAAATGACATTGCCCCATTTGTTAGGAAATGGAAAAACTTGGAAACAATATATTAAGTGAAGTAAGCTAGGCCCAAAGAAACATAGGCCCCATGGTTTCCCTTATTTGCAATATCTAGTATATGTATGAGTCAAGCGGAAAAGGTCAGATAATGTGATGTTAGGAAAATGAACCCTTAGATATGTATTTTAATGTTTATTTTCTCTCATGCATGTGTTTCTAACGCATTTATAAGATTATTTCTTTGTTGCTTTGTATGTCCCTCCTCCACTGTATAATCCCTGCTTTCACTATATTTGATGTCAGTATAACTTGTGGAGGAGATGGGGAAAAAAATGTCGTTTAAGGATCCAGGTGGACCTGTTGCAACAATGAGAAGTACAAGTTGTCATGTCCAAAACGAGGTTTACAACGTCGGTGCAGGGGGGGTGGCGAGAATGATTGGTATTGGGGGTGGGGAGGCTGGGAAAGGATGAGAAGGGTAAACAAAGGAGGAGGCTGCAATGCTTGGTAAGAAATGTACGCATTATCCTTCCCATGTAATTGTAACCCCTCTGTACAGTATGTTCACAAATAAAATAAAATAAAATTTAAAAAAAAAGTAAAAAATGTATAACCAATTTAAGAGGTCAAATACGTATTTTGTACTGACAATCATCTTTCAGCAATAACTTACTAACTAATTATGTCGGCATCTTCTTACCTAACATACAATAAGAGCTGAAAGCAGTCTCTTTTTCTAAATTAATATTGTAAATGCTTTGATTATGATGACTTTATTATTAGACAAATAATATGTACAGAAGGGTGGTTTCACTGAAATGACATGACAGACTCTGATAAATAAAAACATTGCAACACAGTTAGCTTTTTTCAGCCTCACCCTGTCCACATTGGCAAGCAAGATTACAACAGCACATGCACACATATACACATACATACATGTTCGCACATGTACACACACATATGCATGCATGCTAAATTCAGGGTTTATTGTACAAAAAATCCAAATAAAATATTAGTGATTAGGACAAATGATAATATGCCTTATTACAAAATAATACATAAACCATTACCACGCATGTTACATTTTACCTGCCTCTCCACATGTGACCATTTAATTTATTTTTAATTAATTAATTACCCTATTAATTAATTCATTTGTTTAGTGCTAATCCTAGTGCTTGAACTCAGGGCCTGGCTTTGTCCCAGAATTTATTTTTTGTTTCAGTTTTCTCAAGGCTAACATTTAACTGCTTGTACCACAGCTCCATTTCTAGCTTTTGATTGTTACTTTCAAATCAGAATCTAATGGACTTTTTTTTTCTTGGTCTGCTTTCAAACCACAATCCTCAGATTTCATCTTTCTTATTAACTAGTACTAAAGACATAAGCCACCAGTGTGGCTTCTACTTTTTCCTCTATAGTTATCTAATGCCCATACTTATATAGTTATTTTAAAATGAGAGTATAGAAGCAAGATGTACAGTGATGATACTGTCCTCTCAGAAATTCAAGTTAGTAATGTAAATTTATTATTAAAACCATACACAAACAATACCATGATATAGTGTAAGAGAACTCACTATTGAAAATATGAGCCTTAAGAGTTTTCTAATAGATCCATTATATATTGGTACCCAACATTAGAAAAATGTTTGAGGCATTGGTAAAACAGAAGTCCTTTGCATGACTACATACATTCCTTGTTTATTTAAAGACACTTGCTTTCATCTAAAATGTAGGCCTGACTATTGTCTTCATGTGATTTTGATGATTGAAAGTGCTTAGTGAGAAAGTCAAAACATATTAGTAGTCCTTAACTATCAATTCTCATTTTCTTCTTGGAGAATATTATGATCAAATCAATAGTTCAGAATCAGCAAGCAATACTTCACAATCATGCTTCCAGTGCAAGTGGATCACCAGTAAGAAATCCTCAATACCAATTTCCACAAAGTTTTGTCACAGATACAATCTCCCTGCTTTCTCTAGTTGCTTTACTACCTTCTTTTTCCTTCATTGTACAGGAAAAGTATGATTCAACTGATTTCAGTCAGATCTGTTACTAGAATTATCAAGGATTTAGTTTATTGTGTGTAATTTTGTCAAAGTTATATCTCTTTACGTAGGCAACTAAAAATGTATTTACTAATTTCAAGTAAATACATAAATTCTATTTCCATCTCTTTTAAAAATAAATTTTTGTTTGCTCTATAAATTGATCAGAGTCATGGATTTTGTGGCTAGCTAGGTCATTATACATCTGTCTCTCTCTTTCTCTCTCCCTTTCTTGGTTCTCATAGATAATATGATTGCTCCATAATTATCCTAATTTATTTTCCTTTTATATTTTTGGTTGCATCATTTCACTTTTTGCTCTGCCATTTCCCATATCATTTATATAAAAGGCATTATTTCCTATTTTCTCATTCCTAGAATAAGCTGCACATGAAGACATCACAGGTCCTCATTTTCAGTGTGTACATTTGAATATGGAGGAACATCTTTCCGCTGCTCTCCATCAATTCCCTACTCTCCAGTTAGAATAATTTCAAATAGTAAAATTGGAAAAAGAGAAAATAAATCATGATGAATAAACAGTTGCAGAAAATTCACCGGATATTTCTGACCAGTTCAACCAATGTGAACTATTAGGGAAATACATGGACACCTCATTCCCACTGGCACTCAAAGTCCCTTGGTAGGCAATTCTTAGGAATATGGGGAACAAGATGAAAAAGTAAGGAATGGTATCAATTGCAAGAAATAAAATTGGATAAGGATCCAAGCAATTTTCTTCATTGGGCTGCTGAAAATATTCAGCTTATTACAGTGCGGAGACTTCTTTCCCAAAAGGCCACTCATGTGAATAGTAGGGATGATGATGAGTATACCCCTCTTCGAGAAGCCTACAGTGGACACTTAGACATTATCAGTGAGTTGATGTCTCAAGCGGCACATGCAATAACTGTAGATGACTGATCACCCCTGCACAGTGCATATACATGGAATAATACCAGAGTGGCTTCTTTCTTACTTCATCATGATACAGATACCAATGCCCAGACTAAAGGACTCATTTTTTAAAAAAAAAAATTTTTGGTTTGGTAGTGGGACCTGAACTCTGGGCCTGGACGCTGTCCCTCAGCTCTTCAGCTCAAGGCTAGCGCTCTACCACTTGAGCCACAGCACCACTTCTGGCTTTTTTTTCCTGCTTATGTGGTGCTGAGGAATCGAACCTAGGGCCTCATGCATGCAAGCTAAGCGCTCTACCATTGAGCCATATTCCCAGCCCAAATATTTTTGTTTGTTTTTTGTTGTTGTGTGTTTTTTTTGTCGGTTGTGGGGCTTGAGCTCTAGGCTTGGGTGCTGTCACTGTGCTCTTCAGCTCAAGGCGAGCGCTCTACTGCTTGAGCCACAGCGCCACTTCCCCAAACTAAAGAATTTTTGACACCTTTATATCTTGTTGCTGAGAATTGAGATAGCAAAGATACGCTGGATCACCTTCTGTTGAACCATTATATAAAACCAGGCAGGAAAAACAACATAGAAGATACTGTATTTGATATTGCCAAAAGGATAAGTATGTATCACTACCTCTATGAAGTTGTGATAGGCTATACAATTTGTTCACTGAAGTCCTAATGGTCGGGTTAAGTTTCTTAAATTTCAAAAATGCAAGTCCATCTTTTGTGTCCCTACAAAATATTTTCACAATCCAAATAAGAGCAATATATATATTTTTTGGTCAGTCATGGGGCTTGAAATCTGGGCCTGGGAGCTATCCCTGTGCTCTTCAGCTCAAGGTTAGTGCTCTACCACTTGTGACACAGTTCCACTTCCAGTTTTCTAGTGGTTTATTTGAGATAAGTGTACCACAGACTTTCCTTCCCAGGCTGGCTTTGAACCATGATCCTCAGATCTCAGCCTCCTGTGTAGCTAGGATTATAGGCATGAGCCATCAATGCCTGGCAGCACCAATATTTTACTGTAAAAATTCATGGATTCCGTGGAATTCTTCCAAGTGAATTGCCTGCCTTGGATGTCAAAATGTATTCAATATCTTTGTATACATGTATAATAATTTCTTCAGAGTTTGTGATTTTTTAATCAGAAATAATTTTAATTTATCTGTTGAAATGAGTAGTACAGAAACTAAAATATTTCTTGTGCTTGTCTGAAAAAGTATATTTTAAAATATTCTATATTCTATGTTTGCAAAATGTTCATAATTTATTTTATTTTCTCCTAGATATACTTTGAATTCTACATTATTTTATAATATGTAGGTTCATTAATGTGTCCTTTCCGATTGCATTCCATATAGAAACAGTTTGCTTCCTTTTTTTCTAGGACTTAATATTATTTTTATTTGGGATAAAATGACAATGTTGTCTAATTTGAGAATATTTGTAAAGTTTATGCTATGTAAACGCCTTTCTGAGGTGAATATTTATACACTGATGTCAAACTAAATTATATGAATTACGTGTATTGTTACACTTGTAATTTTGTAATCAACTTTTTAATAACTGTTTTTCTTTTCTTAAATCTGAAGAATGAAAAATATGGAATACTTCTCAAATTTTCATATTATCCTTGTGCAAGTGCCATGTTAATCTCTGTATTTTAATTTGAGTATACGTGCTGCTAAAGCGTGTAGTATCCTCTAAATTTAAGTAGTTAATCATGCAATCTTTATACAGGTTTATATCTATGGGTGCCTACTTCTAACAAGGAAAATTTATTGTTCCTAAAAATGCTATCGATCTTATTTCCCTAAAATTCTGTGAATAGTGGAAAATTTATATTTATCAGTCGATTACTCACATTTGCAAATTTTTTTTCTCAATGACTATCTTAAATGTTTTTATTTGGAATTTGATCATACTCTCAATTATTTATAGATAGGTCCAAAGGTCATGGCTTTTTCAAGTACTTATTTATTCAACTGAATTAGCTTTGCGGACCTAATGGATTCAAAGTAAGCGTTGCTTAATAGCTACTCCTAAACTTCTTCAGCTGACATTTTCCCAAATGAGGTGTTACAGGAACAAATGTCTACCTGAGCCTTTACACTTCTTCCATGTGGGAACAGCCCAACAAGAATATCTTACCCTGACAGCATAGATTGTCTTACTAGAAGAAAAGTAATCTTGGTTACAAGGGATCATAGATGAACAGTTCAAACAGAACTGTTCAGACTAGAAGGTATTTTATCAAAATATAATTGTTTATTATACCTTCCATTTCAAAAGTAGCTAACGCCAAGAAGGTGAAAAAATTTTTCGTATGCATGATTACTTAATGTCCTGGCCTGTCTACCATCCAACCAGGCAGGAACTTACACTACTGCCTTTTTATCACCCAATATTTTCATAGTTGCAGGAGAAGTGCATATGTTTCTCCTCGTTATTAGGCATTAAATTGATAATGTTTTAATCACAATGTTTCCTATTGCCTCCATGCTGTAAATCTACAAATGGTAAATCTTTAGGTCTAACTCTATCAGACACTGAAGTAAAGATAATGGAATAATACTTTAAAACAGAGTTGCCTTTAATACAGTAACTACAACAGAACAATACAAAACGTGTGCTTTTTAATTATATTATAGTTATATATTTTATATTGATATGTGCTGATTTTATATTTCACACAATGAAACTTACTAGAATTAGTTGATAGTTTGACAAATAAATTGATATTTATTTATTCCAATAAATAGAATTGGAATATAAATAATTAGATTTAAAATATATATTAGACTATAAAAGTATCAATGTAATGTTTTTAGTATAAACTTATGATACATTCTAACTCTTCTTGGTCTTCTGAATCCACATGTTAAAAAAAACAATGTTTTCCTCTAATCAATAATGGATTTTACTCTGCTGCTGTTTATTGTTTTAACTCGCTTGTCCCAAACTGTTTTTCTCCATATTTCTAAAGCATTCCTACTGATTATGCCCAAATTTTGCTAAGATGTCTAAAAAATATTATTCTTCTGCAATACCCATGCATCCAAGGAACCCAGTTCCGAGTTACCTGCATCATCAGATAACAGGGGCAAAACTTCTCACCAAAGCCCATGCAACATATCAACACAAACTAATTGAAGACCCATCTTAATTTCGCATTTCCTATATTTCAGGGCATCAATTCCTTGAGATGCAGGAATTAGAAATAAGCAATTGTGAAATACAAGGCTACTTAAAATGAAGGATGAGATCGCAAAATTTGAGAGAAAGTACTGTAATTTAAACATTCAACTTACAGATAACCAGCCCATATGAGTGAACAAGTTCACAAAGTGTCATAAGATTATTTTTAATACCCCTCACCTATTATTAACGAAAGATTTTATTACAACATAAGTGGGCCAAAAAATAGTTTCTGGGAGGATAGATCAATAATTGGTCTACCAAAGCCCTGAAATCTTGACTTAGAGCTCAAATGTAATTCAGAAAATCATTTGAAGCACTAAAGAGTGCTTCAAACACTGGGAATTCATTACAACATGTTTCTGTGGTATAAAAATGTCACTTTCAAACCAATGATAATCTATATTTAATCTCCTGAAAGTGTATTCCTTTTCAAATAAACTTTTTGAAATCACATTCTCCAAAATAGCATTTCACAAGTTGATGATACTTAGTGACATTTCAAGTTTTTCAAGTATAGGGAGCAAGTTACAATAGAGTTGAATTATTTACACAACACTAATGCCAAACATGTTCAACCATTCATTAAAGTGTAGAAATAATACCACCCACAATTTGTGTTTTTCAGTAAGAGACTTCCAGAAGTGTGTTAAATAGATCAGCCTCCTAAATTTCAAACCCAAACGTTACCTAATAAATTTCATCATTTATTAAGGTACATTTTTAAAAAATCACAAATAGTTGCCTTATCATATGTTATTTTATGTTTTCCCTCTGTCTAACATAGTAAGAAATATGACTTTAAGTCTTGAATATGGGTACTCATCAGAAATATGACAAACATAATATCTGCCTTCTATTTCTATCATATTCCTTTCTAGGAATAAAGTCAATTTTCTTCTTTTTCCAAAACTTATAGGTAGTAGAAAATATTATTCCATGTAAAATAAAAGAATCACCCCATTGTACAAAGCCATTTATAAAAATTCATAGTTAGGAATACATTCTAAGCTATTTTTTAACTTTCTTTTTGACCAAAGATTAATCTTCCAAATGGGGAGAATAAAATCTTGTTTAGGTGCTTCACGTCTCCAGTCTTGCAAATTGTTGCTGCAGATGAATGAATTATGGAAATATAAGCTGACATCAGTTCAAGAATATGCAGGATTGAGACTCCATGGAATGTATATAAACCTTTCAAAGTATTAATAGATAGTTTAACAGAATGACTATCAGGAAGTTGAAACCAGAGAGGAATTATAGTAAAGACATAGAATGAATGAAAAATGAACAAGGGGCAAGTACAGCTAGAATACTCAATGTACACATATCATGAAGGAAGTGGTAAATTGGAAATAAATCTTGGAGAAAGGGTTGGTTGAGAATGATGGAAGGAGTGACTCTGATCTAGGAGCATTGGACAATTAGATGGATATATTTAATTGTAACACAATTGCACAATCCTTTAAAATTCAGTTAAAAAACACAACAAGAAACAAAAACACACAAAAATTACAACCAAACAGCAATCTCTAGAGAGTATGAATATGACCTCTCAAAATTTGAATCAGTTAATAAAGGGCAGTCTTGGGAAAAGCAAACAAAGCTGTTCAAAGAGGAAGTTTGGGGTAGGGGAGAATTTTGAACAGAATTAAATAGATTGTCTAAGGTTATAAATCACCTACATCTGCTCTAAACAGTATCTTTCTTCTATGAGTTTTCTGTCTGAACTGGATAATCCAGTCCTGAGAAACACTTGGTAGCTTGTGAGGTAGAATGGAAGAAACAAGATCAAGAACCCATTACTCCACTGGAGAGAAAACAATCCTCTATATTTTCTCTAATCTCTCTTCACTACTCTTTCTTCAAACTTTTAAGTCAATTGATTGTGAATTATATTTTTCCTTTTTCCTCTGGCAAAGTAATTGGTCAAAATAATTTCATTAAATATTATTTGTCATTTTCTTCTTTCATGCTGTTTAATTGGCCAAGTGAGTCCATTAAACTTCCCTCCTGTATTTGGTTGCCATGAAACAATATCTATGTTAATGAGGAGAAATCTAATGCTAAACTTTGTCTCCAGAAAACAGTCCAAGAGGCTCTAATCACAAGTATTTGGCTGCATTTTTTTTCTTTTACCTTGAAAGACTTCTTCTGGCTAAAGTGCCCACAATAAAAAGTACTACATCACTTGTTGTTTCAATCAGAATTGTCTAAAGTCAAAGATATATTTTGCTAACAAGATACTTAGAAGAAACAAAAAAAAATACTGCACTTTTATCTTCTCTCTTAAGATTCTCCTTAGATACCATATCAGGAACAGTGAAGTTATTCTATGCAAAATTATTTCAATAGATTATTTTTCTCTTGGTCTTGCATTAGTTCACCAAGATGTATGGAGGAGAATAGAGTTAAATCACCCATACCTTGGAAGAAAGTGTGTGTTACAAAAGGCCAATGCTTCTATGTCCTACTTCTATGTCCTTCTCTTAGCTCTTGCCGAGTTCCAATTAATCACAGCTTCTTGGCTTCAAGTCTAGTGAAGCTGAAGAGCCATACAGGCTTCACCACTGCTACATCTTCATTATTTCTCTTTTAAAACTCTTTAAGTTGCCTCATTTGGATGTGGAATTTATTTTCATGTCTTCATTCAATCAGTTCTGCATTATAGTGAGACAAATGTGCTCTGTAAAAATCACTTTAGGGAGTAAAAATACTAACACAATTTACATCAAAAAGTTTTGGCCTCCCTTCACTGCAGAAGACAATACGCTTAGCTAAGGCTTATAAGAAAAATTTTTATTAACTTTTCCATTTGCTCAATTCTTTTCTGAACTTTTAGGCATATGTAATAAAAGAAGTCTTCACTATCTCATATTAATAAGAATATTATTTTTGTGAGCCACTTGGAAATGTGAAATCATTGGTTTGAAGTATCCAATCAGACTTTTTTCTGTGTTTCACTGCTTCACATCCAAAGACATTGTGGAAAGTGTTACAAACAGAAAGGTATAATCCCAACACCTTCTTTCATTGTAGAGGCCACTTTCTCCCTAAATATTTTGACTCAAATTATCTTTTTCAGAGAATTAATGTTTGATAATTAAAGGTAAATTCACAAATTTTGATGCCTTATTTTTTAAGAACTTTTAATTTAAATTCCAATACAACCTTGTTTCAAACACTGAGAATACAGTTCCTGGGTAAGGACAATTCTCAAGGGAACCTACAGGATTTACAGCAAGGTTTCTGAGGTCTGATTGTTTAGTGTGAAAAAAAGCCATCTTCATCCACATTGATCCCTCTCTACTAAGTCTCCTTGGATTTCTTTGCATGAAAGCCTATTCTTCCAGGCAATTTTAAATTTTCTTAATAGGCTAAGTTGTTAAAAATTTTGAACAATTAAATTTTACCTGTCATAACTTTAAAACTCTTGAAAATCCTTTATCAGAACCGAGAATTCACCAATCCTAATTCCACCTTTACCATCAAAAACTTAACATGCTGTTTTCAGCATGTTATCAATGCAGCTATTATTTTCCAGTGGCTTTGTTATGTGTATATATAACCATATTAGCTGATGCTAAGCAAAATGAATTCCAAGATATGGAACCAGATTTTTTTTTCATTTGTGGTTGTTGTTTTTGATGAACTATGTGATTTCTGTTTTCTTTGGGTTTTTCCCCTATGGTTTATCCCTGCTGCATTTCATTTTGTATTGTGTATACATTTACCTTGATTAGCGAAGGGTAAAGGAAAAACATAATGGTGAGACAAAGGACCAAAGGCAAACCAATGCAATAACAATACTCACAAGACATTATGTTGGAAATGTACATTACAACTTGTAAGGGGTAAAGGGGTGAAGGAAAACTGTGAGAAAAATGAGGGAGGGTTATCAAGTTTGAAAAGTTATGATTTGATACCCTACAATTATTGTAACCCCACTGTATATCATTTTTATAATAAAATTGAAAAAATAAGCTGCATAAAATATAATTTCACTGTATTGGCACAGTAAATAATATTCTTTATGTAGTAACATTTTAAAAATCAATAATATTTGGCATCTAATTTGAATTAATTACCCCTTCTTTATCAGAGGGTCATCAACTTGAATGTTATCCAAGTAGACAATATTTTCACAATATACTTGCCAAATTTTTCAAAAAAGAATAAATTCAGTACTTTCTCATTCTAAAACAGAAAACAGTTTAATGCTATGGAAACCCATAACTTTTAAAAGTAAGTAAGTTGTTAAGAGGACAGAATATATGTGTTCTTCAAAATTCCTATGATTAATAGCTACTCATTTTTAAATTCTCAACATTCCTAAGAGATTCAAAACAGTACCTGTTTGCATGTTATGTAATTCTGCAATAGATGCAGTTTCCAATGGGGTATTACAGATTGAGAACTAAACAGAAAAATAGCCACATTCTGGTAGAGGATAAAACTGTGAAGCATGTGTAATAATTAACTCTTCAAAAGTAAGCATTGTTTATGAGTAAGCTATTATAAATATGACCATCAATCCCAAGATTTATGCCATAAAGTCATCCTAGCCAAACAGTTTCCAACTTGTAAGGGACACCTTAAAATTCCTTAATTCACATCATGAATACCTTATCTCTATTTTGAAAAAATACTACACCTCTGCTAATGTGACACCCTCCTTGTTCTGAAAAGAACACAATAAACTGAGCTGCATCATTTTTCCTCCACTGGTATTCTTGAGATCAGAACACTTGCAAATATTATTTATATTTATACTTTTTTAATTATCATAGACATTCAGTATGCTAAGATAGGAAAATTATAATCCAAAGCCCACCCAGGAAGGAAGGTTTCTTAGAATCTTACCTCCAAAAATCTCCACGAAAGCCAGACTCAAGTGGCCCTGAAGTTGAAGTGGTAGGACATGAGCCTTGAGCATAAACAAGCTCAGAGACACTGTCCAGGCCAAGAGTTCAAGCTCTAGGACGAACCAATAAAACAAAAACAAAATTGAAAACAAACCCCAATGCCAGCATTTTTCTCCATGTATACAGAGGCGCGTAAATAAGGAAATGGCTTCCTGTGTTACATATATGAAGAAGAAAGAAGATGTCACACAATTACTATCTTCATACCATATTAAACCAAACCCTTAAAAAACTGTTTTTTCAAAATGTATAAATTAATGTCATTCATTTGTTGGCAACTCTGTCTAGATTATTCACATTAACATTGTATACATGAACTGTGCGAATTATCTATTTACTATGTTCTAATTATAACTCTTTTGAAAGAATATCTAGGCAAATAGAATGCCAGAATCATTTGTGAATTTTTCACTTAATCCCTCTACTTAAAAAGAATTGTGTAGTATCCTATAGAATATGAAATTACAAACAAAACCAAAAAATATATTTTAAATTTAAATTCTAATTTAACAAGGTCTACAAAGTCCTACATTAGACGAACTTTGCTATTTCTCCAGACTTAAGCTTTTGTAATCCTTCAACATTTATTTGGAATCCAACAGAATGATGCTTGCTTACTTTTGCAAATTTTTGGATGGGAATCATGAGCTATTTTGCATCTAGGAATGTTCTGTAATGATGAGAGTATTTAAATCACATGTGAGGATATATATGAGTTGCATTCAATAGGAAACATAATGACAAATTAGGCCAAACTTGCAACTGTGTATTCCTTTAATGTTGTTTGGTTTGTTTTACTGAGACAAAATTATTCTACCTGGTCCAGGGAAGGTATCGTTATGTAATTCCACTCTCTAATCTCCTGTCTGAGTGCTAGAATTCCAGGCTTGTATCACATCGCCCTGCCATATTTTCTTTATTTAATCTAGAAACAGACTAGCAATTCTGAACTTCTCCTATTATCTTATCCACTAGACTGACTGCTCAGACTGTTTATGTACTATTTTCAAAGATGTTTTAACATTTGACACAGGATATAAACATTTTCAGATGCACCTGCAGGGTTCCCTGACTCATTCCTCCATGGATCCTATCCCGTTAATAATGATTGCTTGACTCTCTTACTATCTTTGGTCCCTACCTATGTAATATTCTCAACTTCTGGGGGAAAGTTCACTTGAGGGATTTCTAATAGTTAAAATTATCACTTGATTCTAGTCTTACTCAGCACCTATTTTCTATTTTTTCTAACTTTTCTACATATTCTGAGAGTTGTTTCATTTGTGTATTTTTGTGTGCACCTGTAAGTGCCTCTGTGTGTATGTGTATGTTTGTATGTATGTATGCAAAAACCTAAAGCTGTTATTCAGCAATCTTGCTCGTGACTGGTATTCCAGCTTTTGGCTGGTTAATTATAGGTAGTGTCTTAAAGCCTATACTGTCCAAGCCAGATGCAAATTGAACTTCCCAGACTCCTTTACATTCTTAGGTTTTATTTTTCCAGGAGTATCAACTTTTAAACTTCAAACACTTTTGTGAGTGTAAAGTCTAATCTGTAGCCCAGATTTTTAACTCAAGAATACACATAAAGCTAGATGAACATTTACATTACATATCCTGAGTGTACACTGTTAGAAATGTGATCATAAACCAAGTTGTTGTGAGATCTGAGGATTGGGGTTTAAAGCCAGCACGGGTAGGAAAGTCCTGGAGACTCTTTGCTCCAATAATTACCAGAAAACTGGAAGTGGCACTGTGGCTCAAGTGGAAAAGCACTAGCCTTGAGCTGCATTTCAGAGGGACAGCCCCCTGTCCCATATTTCAATTTCCATGAACAACAACAACAACAAAAAAAAGAATTTAAGAAAAGGAAAGAAAAAGAAATGTGATCTTAGCCACCAGGTTCATTGCTAGTATAATTCCTGTTCTCTCAGATGGACTCTTTTTTTCCAGTTAATTCTATTCTTCCATATCTGACTTACATTGGAAAAAGAATCATTCTTCCATTCTCCTTTTTGCACATTTACGTGATTATCAAGCGTGATTTAGAAAAGGATTGGCGTCATGCTTCATGTTCCACTTAGGAGTAATGCTTTCTCCATATCACTCGCATAAATCTACACACTGGACTTGGCATTATTGTTTCAAAGTTTTCTTATTTGTAGAGTCTTCTATATTGTATTGAACACTTATACATAAACACAGAACTTCTTTTTCTCCAATAATTGCTATTGTTTCTCTTACTGTTAACTCATGTACACTTGGGAAATTAATGCACAGCACACAGACTCACAAAAAATGATCTGAGGACCTTCTTCCCATTTAAAATTCACATTAATTTACAGAGCACATAAGAATGGATAATGTATTAATAAGCAATTTAAATTGCATTTCTATTTACTAAGTTGTCTCTGGAACACATGTTACCTCATGTCCAAAAGTGTCCTTGTGCTATTTTAATGAAGCCAGAAAACAGTCATTATTTTCTGTAGCAGCACCATAGATTGTTACTGGAAATAAGTGGAAGTAACTGGTATTGAACGTGGAAACTGATCCCAGGAGAGGAATTGAACATAGAGAAATGACAAAGTTGAAGTTAACTATTGCTTTCCTTTTTACTGTACAAGAAAAGAATCCAAGGCTGGAAGGAAACTCTGTCCGTGACTTTTTTGTGTGTGTCCTTTACTCATATAAAACTTGTCTGTAAACATCTGGTTGAGAGTATTACAAAAGGAAATAATATGCCATTTGAAGGCCAGTATAGAACAAAAGGAAGTAACTTTGTTTTAAAAGTGTTCTACTGCAAAGAAGCAAAGATATGGAGGTTTTTAAGTGTCTTATGGATGGATGTTTCACTCCTGAGATGATTCTCTTGTTGTAGGAATCAGTTATCAATTCCTTTAGTCTGGTCATGAGTTTTCCATAGCAATAAGGATTCCAAAAAAGCAGGATCCAGTGAGTATGATCAGCAAAAGCAGTCTCTTCTCGGACGACCACTATTATAAGGAGAGTCCCAAAGAAATACCCAGGGTTTGTTTTGTTTGCTTGTTTGTTTAGTTTGTGCTGGTTCTGGGGCTTGAACTCAGAGACTGGCCCCTGTCCCTGAACAGTTGTCTTTCTTTCCCACCTGGCCCAAAGCTAGTACTCCACTGCTTGAGCCAAAACTCCACTTCTGGCTTTTTTGGTTTTTAATTACAGATAAGTGTTTGACAGGCTCTCTTCCCTGGGTTGGCTTTAAAATAAGACAATAAGAAAGGTAAGTGACATCAACTGTATAGACTTCTCTTTTGAACCAAGAAATACTAGATGAAGTTTATTATAAAGCTAATATTTGACAATTTTTAAAGGAGAGAATATATTTAGCAAAGAAGCCATAACAAATAACTCAGCGAAATTACGTGCACTACTAAATCATTTGGGAAGATTACAATTGACTTCATCATTCCTTTGGGGGAAACTTAAAGCCATATTTGCACTTTTTTGTTGGTTGTGGGGATTGAACATTGATCCTGGGCACTGTCTCACAGCTCTTCAGCACAACTTGAGCACTCTACCACTTTAGCTTCAGCACCACTTCCGGGTTTCTGGGGTTAATTGAAGATAAGTGTTTCATGGACCAGTGTTTCCTGACCAGGCTGGCTTTGAACCACAATGCTCTGGTCTCAACCTCCTGAGTAGCTAGGATTAGAGGCATGAGCCACTAGCACCCGGCTCATATTTGCATTTATGTGCACTTAATGTCACTATGTAGACAAAGAATGGAAATCTGAACCAAATGATGTGACATTGCAGCTTTTCAGAAAAATTGAAGTAGCAATAAATATGTCCTCCTTTTCCATTTTGTTACATTAATGACTCATGAGTTATGGGACTCTTACATTAGCATCCACTTTCATCTTTGTAGGTGTATTTAGTATCAGGAAATGTTCATAGAGAAGTATAAAGACAGATTTTTAGAAAGCAAAGGAGATCAGGTATGAAAGAACAGCATGGAAGAAGATACATTTATCACACAGAGATTAAGAACTAGCCTAGGAGATTTTGAATGCGAAAGGCAATGAGGAATAAGCCTAGTTGATAACTAGTTCTTCAATAACCAAACATGGTTCCCTAGAACGGTTTCTCCTATACCTTAGTTACTATCATTTTTTCTTTCCATCTGGAGTTATTCCTTCTCTTCTGTCACAACTGTTAATTAGCCTTTGCCTTTTTGGTGTGATTACTAGCCAAAATAATTCCCAAATCTCACTTAGACTATCCTTCTCATGGTGACTAGCAGTGACCCCACTCCAAAGCCTGGAATCTTTTAATTTTCCAGTATTAATCTTCACCTGACATCTAAGCACATTCCCGGCATTAATTGCCGTGACCTAATGAACAAAACATTCTTTCAACACAGTATCCTAACATAGGTAAAGTACATGAATTAGGGACTATTGTCAGGTATTAGTATGGAAGGAGCAATTATATATTCCAAATATGGGTTCTTTATTTTGCATTTACTAACTAAATTGTTGCTGTTGTTGTTTTGGCAGTCCTGGGACTGAACTCAGTGCTTGGGAATTATTCCTCAGCTTTTTTTTCCCTCAAGGCTAACCCTCCACCACTTGAGGCACAGGACCATTTCCAGTGTTTCCTTTTCAATTTATGTGGTACTGAGGAATAGAACCCAAGGTTTCATGCATGCTAGGCAATCACCATACCATGAAACCACATTCCCAAAACCCTAAATGACTTTCTTAAAATGGCATTACATTTTCATTCTGTAACTATGTATCATAATTTTAGCCAGGAATTTTTGCTAGAAAAGTGCATTGAACACAGTACAGAGTCCAATAAGGCTAGACGGACAATGCATAACTGTCACAGTGTAGCCAGGGCACAGAGGGACTTACCTCATGGTGCTGGTACAACAGACTGAGTGAGACAGCTCCTGACCCACAGCCTACCTCCAGAATGAGAGGGCCACCTTGGTTCTAACCACATGGGGATGCTGAGAAAGAGAAAGAAAGAAGGTCAGAATTACACTTAAGACAGGTGCCGGTGGCTCAGGCTTATAATCGTAAGTACAATAGAGGCTGAGATATGAAGATCGTGGTTTATAGCCATCCCGGGCAGCAGCAACACCTCTGAGACTCTTATCTCCAAAGAACCACCAGAAAACTGGAAGTGGTGCTGTGATTCAAGTGGTAGAGTGCTAGCTTGGAGCTGAGGAGCTCAGGGAGCTGCCCCAGGCCCAAAGTTCAAGCCCCATCACTGAAAAGAAGTGGACTTCCCACCACAAAATGTGGACTGAATAGCACCCATTGTCCTAGGGAGCATGGCAGAGAAGTCAGGCCGAGCTTCCTGTCAGCTGGGAGTCATTAGTAGGTCACCCGGTTTATCTGTGCCTCAGTTTCCCCAGCTTTAAAACTGAACAAAGTGAAGGATCCCGTTACTCATGGGGATAGGATAATAAATAAAGAGATCCATGTTTTGTTTCATAGTCCCATACATGTTGCACCATTAATAACACACACCATCTGAGATCTTTCCGGGTATCTTCCTATCACGGAATTGCCAAGAATAGTATCAGATGGCCTCTTGCTCTGTGCCTGTCCCTGATGCAGAGATCCCTCTGTATTAATCTCTTATTTCCTCACAACTGTCCCATGAGGAGATGGAAGCCCAATGGTTGAGGCCCAACCCAGAGTTTCACCTCTGGTCAAGAATCTGCTGCCGTGGACTGAGTTTGGGCCAATCCGACTAAACCAATGACTGAGCGTGGTGCTACATATCTACCATTCCAACTACAGAAGAACGGGCCTGGTGGCTAATGCCTGTCACAGATAGGAGGACCATGATCCAGCCCAGACTGAGCATATATTAATTCTCCATCTCAGAAATGCCCAAGACAGAAAAGCTTGACTCGCATGGTAGAAGACCTAACTGGCAAACCTAAGGCCTTGAGGTCAAACCCTAATATACCAAAAAGAACCAGAGTCCCAGTGCCAGAGGCTCATGCCTATAATCCTAAGTACTCAGGAGGCTGAGATCTAAAGATCACAGCTCAAGATTTAAAATAGGGTTGACCTCACCCATCAGACGTCATGATGAGAAGACCCAGAGTCTGACCTATGCTGTTGCGCTCCATACTAGCAGAACTCATATGCTTACTAAGTGTTGGTCATGCTCTCTGTCCCCCTGGGAAGCCATCCCCTGCAGGCCGCACTCCCAGGTCCTATAAAGCTCACACTGCCACCAACCAGGCCAAAATAGTACACAGCTCCATTGCACACAGATCCCTTGTTCTTGTAATTTAACAGTGCTGTGTCCCCTTCAAGCCTCTCACCTTTCCAGGCCTTCGACCTCAGCTGTGAATCCCATACATGCCCCAAAGATAGCAGGTAGAAGTTACCAAAGCATTTGGCCTCCTTGTTACAGCCCACTTCTACACACAAACACACACACACACACACACACACACACACACACACACACACACATCCAGACCGGTGACAGAAGTTTCATCCATGCAGCACCTGCAATTTGCCAACTGATCACAAACTTGAGCACAGTCAGGCTGTACAAGGAAAAAGATGATCTCTCTCTCTCTGTCTCTCTCTCTATGTCTTTGTCTCTCTGTTTTCAGGTGAAAGCTTGACGGAGCACAGAAGACAATGGCTCACACAGCAAGGTGTCTATCATCTGCATCCAACACCTCCTATCCCCAGAAAAAAAGGAAAAGACCCCAGAAGGTAGGTGTATACATGCTGCTTTACACCTCTGATTAAAGCCACCGGGTTCTCTTAATGGAGAGGAAGGGTGCAGATGTGCGGCTGTGTGGCTCCCACTGCTACAGGCCAGGGGATCTGTGGCGCCCACTCCTCACCCAACCCTGCATCTCCCCGTTTCCTGGGACACTAGCCGCTGGGGATGGGGGTAGGATCTTCAGATCAACACCCACCTTCTCCCTTCGGGCACATTTGTGGCAGGGTGTAGGCCAGAATGTGGGGCACAGGAGAGGTGCGGGTCGGGGTCGGAGGGAGGAGATATGGGGTCCCAGGGTGCAGGGCTGTGTGGCAGCCACTCACATGTGTTGCTGGCAGAAGCTTTTGGCAGCTGCTCCAGGTGGGGCAAGCAGCAATGGCAGAGGCATTACAGACACTCAGGCCCTGAGCAGAGGACAGAGGAGCCAGGACCAGGTTAGGGCCGCAAACTGGCTCGTGGCACACCATTGCACCATTGCCTGAGGAAACCATGGGTCTGAGCCCACAGCACCAGGTTTGAAATGCTGCTCCATGGGGAAGGTGGGGAGGGGGCCATTTCTCAGGCAGGCACAGGGTGGGCCTGAGGAAGGCCTCTCCTTGTAGGCCTCGAGTCTCTTGCTCACCACTCAGCCACCTCTACCTTCCTTAACTGCTGGTAGTGGTGTCAACAAACAGAGGGAATCATGGTGCTACTGGGCAGCATGGAATGTGGGCGTGGCCACCATTCTTGTATCCCTTTGGTCAGAAAGAACCATGAAACAATGGGGGTGTGGCTGGAATTCTGTGATGCAGGCAGAATGGGCAGAGTCAAAATGATGGCAGCCCCTTTCGCAGAGAACTCTGTCCAATCCAGTTGGGGACAAGAGGGTTACCTGCTTTAGCCGGATGGCTGCACAGATTGCTGTGTATGTCTGTTTGTTCCCAAACCTTGAACTCAGGATCTGGGCACAATCTGTGAGTTGCTTTAGATCAAGGCTAGCTCTCTACCACTGGAGCCACATGGCTTTACTTCTGGCTTTGTTGGCACAAGTTGGACAGGAGTTTCAAGGACTTTCCTGCCTAGGGTGACTTTGACAACTATCCTCCTTTCACAGCCTTGTAAGTTTTAAGGAGGACAGATGAAAGCCACTGATGCCTGGCTAATCATTGGTTTTGCTGATGTTCTTGCACAGGCCTGTGAGTTCCCTATTCTCAGGTTTAATTGGTAGGAGCTAGAGCCCACAGTTTGAATCCTAGTCCTGCCACCAACAAATGGCAGGAGATCCTATGAAAGGCATTCCTATTCATATGATTACCAAAGGAATGTGAGGTATGTCATGGTTAAATGGGCAGTACTTGAGTGATTCGAAGATAAAATTATACACAATTACATTATAGGACACTGGTCAATATTAATTAATACTTTATGAAGCATTTAAACATTCACCTTCATTAAATAGAGTGCAAATGAAATACCTACGAATTGGGCATCACATAGCATGGAGATGCCTTTTTTTTTTTCTGCCAGGACTGGGATTTGAACTCATGGTCTAGGTAACCCTGCCGTTGCACTGTATGGAAAGGGGAAGCTTGCCTCCTTGAATTCAAGAAATTCAAGTCTGTTCCTTGGGCCTGAAATCAATGCCCACCACTAGAAAACATCCTATTTGTGTACATTTTAAATATATGATTTATATTTATATGTATATGTTGATTCCATATTGCATTCAGTGTAGTTACTTATTTTATTTTTTGTTTTATTCATGTATTGACTTCTCATTTTGTTGACTATTATGACACATAGAACAGTGATTCCATTGATTACATAAGATATAGGCTTGCATATATATTGCACATCCTTCCTGACACCCAGGACTTTACAAGAAAAGGAAACTACACAATTCATTTTTTGGGAGTGCTGGCATCTGAACTCACAGCCTACAAGGACCAATTTATGAATGAGTGAGTGTCAGCCTGCCATCATGTGTCAAATTGAGCTGACAGGCAGTTCCGAGTACCTGAGATTGAACCCCAGCGGTTGACAAAATAAAAACAGATTGACATGCAGATGGTAGTACACTAATAAATATATATCTTTATAGAGTGCCAGATATGTCTATACATTATTCAATTATATAGACTACATTCTTACCAATTCTTGGGTATTTATAATGCTACATGTAATTAATGTTATTGCTTTCATGCTTAACAAACTATTAAGTAAATCAATCAATATTCTGAAAATATTGCATTCTGTAAATAATAGTATTCTTTTAATTCTTCATAAATATTAAATAAAATCAGTCTCCTGAAATGATGCTGTCTAATTTTATAGGAGTGTCATTCACCATCAACTCAATGATAATATTACCTTGTTATTCCCATGGATGGGAACGAGTCTCTTAGTATCTCCTGCCATTGATTGGTGTCAGGACTGGGATTCGAAATCAGGGCCTACATTACCATGTGGACCTATGAATTCCTCAATAGTCTGACAACCTTCAGCAATCCAAGATGAAGTACCCTTTGCAACAGTGTCATTCAGACCTAGGAGGGTAACTGTGCAAGGGAAGAAGACATAAAAAGGCCATCTTGCTGAATTTTTTCTGTACATTTTTGCCACACAAGGCCTGGGGTCTAGGATCCCAGTATCTACTGTGGGTCCAGTGGCTGCACCCCAGCGTAGGGTGATCAAAGCTGAGGCAGAGTTACCACAACCTGAGTTCAAGTTCCCTGCTGGGCAAAAAATAATTAAAAGAGATTAGCTTTCTGGCTTGCAATTCACCCCGTTTATTCTGCCAGGGTTTGGATTTGAACTCAGAGTCTGGGTAAATCTGCAGCACTGTGGAAGAAGGGGAAGCTCACCGTACTTGAAGATAAGAAAGTCAAGCCTGTACTGTAAGCCAAAATTCAAGCCCCAGCCTTGGAAAACATACTATTTATATACATTGTAAATACAGGATTTGTACTTACCTATGGATGTTCAGTCCATACAGGTTAGGTGTGGTTGTTCCTTGTACTTTTTGTTTTATTCATTTATTTACCATTGATTTTATTATGATGAAAGCCATTCCCTTTATTACATTGATGACACCTATCATATGGAATCTAATCTAAATTTGTTGACATGTTCTCCATCATGCCTGACGCCCAAGACTCTCAGAGAAAAGGAAAAAAATTTCACACTTGGCTTCTTACTGCATGATCCAATTGTTGGTAGTGCTGGGATATGAACTCAGGGCCTAGCAGGACCAATTGGTGAATAGTTTAAGGTGACCACACCAGCCTGTGAGCAACAAAGGTGTTAGGCCATTCCCAGGAACTGACATTGATCCCCAGGGTGGGCCACGATAGTCATAAATTAATAATTTAAACATAGGATCTATATTTACATATATGTGTGGACAGCATCTTACGTTTGGAGTACTTTTTCTCCTTATTTTCTGTCTTATGTAAGTTTTGTGTATTTTACTGAGTAAGGTAACAGACATAACAATGCTGACATGGAAGATAACCTAATGCCCTGGCTATAGGGTTTCCTATGCATTTTCCATCCAAGCAGAGACCCAGGACTTTCACAGGACAGGAAAACAGGTGAATCGATGGGCTTCTCACATCAGGATACATCTTTTGGCAGTGTTGGGATTTGAACTCAGAGTCTATCAGGCCCAATTGGGGAAAGGGTCAAGGTGAGGACACCAACCTGTGAGCAACGAAGGATATAGGCCATTCCCAGGAACTGACATCGAGTCCCAGGTAGGTCCAGATAGTCATAAATTCATAATTTAAATATGGGATCTATATTTACATACATGTGTAGACAGTATCTTGCATTCGGTGCACTTCTCCTTAATTTGTGTCTAATTCATGGAGTTATTGTGTATTTTACTGAGTATGGTGACAGGTATAACTCTGCTGACATGGATTACAACCTGTTCCTATAGGTATAGGGTTGCCTAAGCATTCTATATCCTAGTGGAAGACTGGGACTTACACAGGAGAGGAAAACATGTTCAACGACTGGCTTCTGACTACAGAATGAACCTTTTGTCAATGCTGGGATTTGAACTGAGGTCTGGGTAGCTCTTTTGCACTTTGGGGGAAGGGAAATCTCACCATCCTTGAAGAATAGAATGTCAGGCCTGGTGCAGGGCCTGATATGAAGCCCCAGCACTGGACAAAATAACAAGTCCGCCTTTTTTAAACATAAGATCTCTCTTACCTAGAAGTGTGGTATGCATCTTGCATTCAGTGTAGTTTTTCTTTTTATTTTGTGTCTTATTCATGAATGTATTGTGTATTTTATTGAGTATGGTGATAGATATAACTATGCTGACATGGATAACAACCTATTTGAATGGCTATAGAGTTGTCTATATAGAATTCTCCATGCTTGCTAAGACCCAGGACTTTCACAGGAGAGGAAAACAGGTGGATCGATTAGTTTCTCAAATCTATGGTGAATCGTTTGGCAGTGATGGAATTTGAACTCAAGCACCAGCTTGTGAGGCACTAAGGAGGTAAGCTGTTCCCAGGACCTGAGATGAAGCCCTGGTGGGGGCCAATATAGTCATAAATTCATCATTTAAACCGAAGATCTATATTTCCATACATGGATGGGCAGCATCTTGCATTCGGTGTAGTCATTCTCTTTATTTTGTGTCATATTCATTGATGTATTGTGTATTTTCTTGAGTATAGGATAATAGATATAACTGTGGTGACCTGCATGACAACCTATTCCCATGAGTATAGAGTTGCCTATGCATTCTCCATCCTAGCTGAGACCCAGGACTTGCACGACACAGGAAAACTGGTGCAATGACTGGCTTCTCACATCAGGGTGAATTTTGGCAGTGCTGGTATTTGAACTTTGGGCCTAGGAGGCCCAACTGCCCAATGGGTCCACGTGATCACACCAGACTGTGAGCCACTAAGGAACTGGTCCGTTCCCGGGAACAAAGATTGAGCACCAGGGAGGCCACAATTGTTCTGAATGAATCATTTAAACATGGGATGTATATTCAAATCCGTATGTGGACTGCATTGTGCATTTAGTGTAGTTATTCTATTTTGTATGCTGTTCATGGATGTATTGTGTATTTTCTTCAGTATATGATGACAGGTATAACTGGGCTCACATGATAACAACCGATTCCCATGGCCACATGAGCGTGGCTCATGCATTCTTCATCCTAGTTGAGACCCAGGACTTGCACAGGAAAGGAACACAGGTGCAACAATTGGCTTCTGACATCAGGATGAATCTTTTGGCACTGCTTGGATCTGAACTTGGGGACCAGCAGACCCAATTGACGAATGGGTCCCTGTGAGCACACCAGCCTGTGAGCCACTAAGGAGTAAGGCCATTCCCGGGACTTGAGATGGACCCCCAAGTGGGGTTGGGGGGACACACAGCAGTCATCCATTCATAAGTTGAAGGTAGTATGCAAATAAGTACACATTTGTATAGAGGAGGAGAGACGATAACCTGTGATGGAATCCAATCTACCATCTTTCTACTGATTCTTGGATCTTTCCAGATGCCTTCATTTCATAACTGTGATGATTCTTGTCACGCTTAATCAACACTACTTTACAAATAAGCTATACCCCATGAGTCTTGCTTATCACTTCCTAGTCACATCATGCATGAACTACACATTTGATGAGATCGATCACATTCCATGACTTTTCCTGGTACAGAAACCAGTATCTCAGGATTTCCCGCCATTGCTTTCTCATTGGGGTGGGCAGAATTCAAGCCTCAGGCATGGAAAACATACTCCTTGTATACATTTTAAAGACAGGATTTATACTTACATACAGATGTTCAGTAGATATCGTGTTTGGTGTGGTAGGATTTATACTTCCACACAGATGTTCACTCCATATCACGTTCAGTGTGGTTATTCATTTTATTTCTGTTTTTATTCATTTATTTACGATTAATTTTATTGACTTTGATGACACCTATGCCATTTATTACATTGTTTACATCCTATCACATACCATCGAGATTTGTAGATGTGTTCTCTAGCATGACTTCCACCCTGGACTCTCCCAGAAAAGGAAAACATGTGTCACACTCGGCTACTTACTCAAAGATTAAATTTTTGGCAGTGCTGGTATCTGAACTCAAGGCCTAGCAGGCCCAATTCATGATTGGGTGAGTGTGAGCACAGAAGCCTCTAGCCAATTAAGCTGTAAGGTGGTTCCCAGGCACTGAGATCAAGCCCCAAGTTTGGCCAAAACATCAATATACGGATAGGCAGAGGGTGGCATACAAATAAATATATATTGTTAAAGAGTTCCAGAGCTGTCTTTCTATGACTGAATGACATCTATTACGTTCCTACCAACTCTTAGGTATTTATTATATCTCCATTGAAACAATATTATTGTTTTCATGCTTAATAAACTATTAATTAAGGTCAATTAGCATCCTAGGATTATTGCATCCAATTTTAGACTAGACAAATGCATGAATTACTCTTTCAATCTGTATTCTTATGCATAGGAACGAGTCTCTTGTGATCTCCTGCCATTGGTAAGTGTAAGGATTAGGATTTGAACCCTGGGCCTATGCTGACATGTTGGCTTATGGCTTCCCTGATAGCCTGCCAGCCATCAGCAATGGCAGGCCAGGTCCACTTTGAAACCATGTCATTCAGACAAATACAAAATTGTAAAACCCTGAGCCCTCTACAGCTCCCCACTTTTTGTGCTGTTCTGCTTTTTTTTTCTTCTTGCAAGCCTTCTGGACCTAGGGTTCCAGGATCAGCTTTGGGACCCGAGGGTCCACCCCAGCCTAGGGAGAGTGAAGCTGAGTCAAAGTTTCCATGACCTGAGTACAAGCCCTGTGGTTAGCAAAACTAACTAAATTGAAATAATAAAGCTCCTTGGTTTGGAATTTTTGCCAGTTTTCTTTCCTAGCCTGGTATTTGAACTCAGAGTCTTGATGAATCTGTAACAATGTGACGAAAGGTGCAGAGTTGCCATTACTTGAGTTCAAACCCCATGCCAAGCCAAAAAAAAGTCACTGACCTCAGCAGGAAAGTTAGTTGTGAAGATGGTAGGGAAGGGATGGTAGGGGACAAACAAACAAGGAGGCAACAATGCTCAATAGGAAATGTACTCACTACTTTGCTCATGTAACTGTGACTCCTCTGCACAACATTTTAAAAATTAAAAACGTACAAAAATTATGTAGTGCTCAAGAAGCACTTTGGGGGTAAGAGATGGATGTCTGCATAGCTGTACAAAATTCTACAGTGATTTTTTTTCAGTGTTCAGTATGGAACTGAATAAACATAACTGTTTCTGTTACAAATATTAAGTAACTGTCTTGGAACTGGGGCCAGTATTTCTGCCATTGCTGTTATTTGAGCTCACTGTCCAAGTAACTCTGTTGCACCTTGGGTGAAGGCTAAGCTCCCTGTCCTTGAGGAAATGATTTTCAAGCTAGAGTTCCCAGGGCCTGAATTAAGGCCCTGCAATAGAAAAAATATTTGTATACATGTGTAGTATAAATATATATATGTACATATGCATGTTTTTTTCATATTATGATTATTATTATTGATTTTGTATATAATTTTTATTTCGTACATTTTATTGTTTATTGTATTTAGTATTATTATATGCATAATAATTATGTTGTGTACATATATTATAAATTATACACAATAATTCAGTACATTGACTCATTTTCATTAATTCTTTATTAAGTGTTGAAACATGATACATAATTAAATGGAGGCATTTGTCAAGTCATTATATGGTTAGAGTCTGTCCCCAGTATGAGCGTTGTCTTATTTATCTTTGGACAACTTCCTATAGGGATTTGTTTTGATGATTTATACTCAGAAGCCTTTTCTTGTGACTAGGCAAGTTCAGGGATAAAATCTTAAGTTGGGCTGGGAATGTGGCTTAGTGGTAGAGAGCTTGCTCAGCATGCATGAATGCCAGGGTTTGAATCCTCAGTGCAAAATACTCAGAAAAAGCCAGCAACTGTGGTGGGGCTCAAGTGGTACAATGCTAGCCTTGAAAAAAAGCAGCTCAAAGACAGTACCCAGGCCCTAAATTCAAGCCCCAGGTCTGGCAAAAACAATACGCCAGATTCCAGTGGCCCTGGAAACCTTTCTCAGGAGGCTGGGATCTTAAGAGCGTAGTTTGAAGACAGCCTAGGAAAGGAAAGCCTGTTAGACTGAACCATCAAAAAACCCCATGTGGGACAAGTGGTAGAGTGTTTGCCTTGAGCTGAAGGGCCCAGGGACAGAGCCCAGGCTTCACTTTGAGACACACAACTGGAAAAAGAGTGAGGGTTAATCAAAGTAATTTTCCTATTTGCTATTTATGAGAATATTTTCTGGAACATGAATGCTGATGTACACCAGAATTGGAGTCAGACCTCAAGGTTCATGTGTAGCACATCCATAAGCCCAGCCTCTCAGATTCTAGCATTATAAACATGTGTCCTATAGGGTTCTGAAAGGCACATTGTTGAAAGGCTTAATATGCTCCCCAAGCCTTTTGTGATAAGCAGTTGACTTGTATTGTCAATGTCATTACAGTTCTGACCCTAGCAGAGAACCAGTAGCTCACGCCCATCATCCTAGCTCAGGAGGCTGAGGTCTCTATCACAGAGTGAAACCAGCCAAGGCAGGGAAGTCTGGTACATTCTGACTTCCTGTTCTGAAAGGTCAGATGCTTAAGAAATTCCTGTGTTTCCCTTGGGGATGAGAAGTTACTTGCACTCTAAATGTTCTTGGAGTTCTTGATCTACAGAAGAAGGAAAGAAATATTATTGACCCAATCGGGGTTCAAATGAAGTTCTCAGGATCCAAGCCCTAGCTCTGTTAGCAGGAAGAACTCCAGTGTAACACTGTATTTGAAGGACAGGAAACTGTTTCAAAAGCCAGGCAAGGTACAGGGAACTAGGCCTGCAGGATTAGGAGGCAGAATGTACACACTCAACAGGGAAGTGAGCTGCAAAACCACTTCATTCATTCCAGGCACAGCCAGCAATGGGGGAAACCTGAAACATTTGTTAGAGTTACACCAGTGTCAGGCTTTTCTCAGCTTCCTCAAACAATGACTAATTAACCTTCCTCCCTCAGGTTAAGGGAGCCTCAGGCTATCTTTAGGTTATCAATAGAGAGCCAGTTTAGTGGGGGGAGGGGAGGAACAGAGTAGAAAAACCCTGTTTTCTGGTCTCAGGGAGTGGGTTATTGACTCTCCATTTGTCAGGTTTGAAAGCCCTTCTATCTCTGCCAGTCTTTTCTCCTTCCTTCATTCTCCACATCATTAATGCTAATCCCCAGTCCAAGGAGGGGCAGGGCCATTTTTCTTCTGTCTCCAAGCACCTGAGTTAGAACCTGGCTCTGCCCTCTTGACTCTGGGACTCTTGGCTGCCTGAGAAGTGGGACAGAGACAGTCATCCTGCTCTGCATTTGTGTGAAGGCGATGCTGGTGTCCTGGCACACTGCAGAAAGATTCATGACTGGGAATGTTCTCGTCTTTCCTTCTGATATCAAAAACAGATTCTTCTATCAACTTTCTTTCTTTTTCTTTCTTTCTTTCTTTCTTTCTTTCTTTCTTTCTTTCTTTCTTTCTTTCTTTCTTTCTTTCTTTCTTTCTTTCTTTCTTTCTTTCTTTCTTTTCTTTTTTTCTCTCTCTCTCTCTCTCTATCTCTTTCTATTTCTTTCTTTCTAGCTATCTACCTACCTTCCTACCTAGGTAGCTATCTCTTTGTCAGTTGTTGGATTGAACTCAAGGCCTGGTCACTGTCTCTAGCACTCTGCTACTTTAGCCACAGCACATATTCTGGCTTTGTCTGTGAACGAGTGCCTGAGGTATCGAACCCAGGGCTTCTTGCATGCTAGGCAAGCACTCCCTCATTAATCCATATTCCCAGCCACTTCATTTTTTTTCCTTAATGGTAGTTTTTACATAAGTATGCTACCATTTTATGTTCTCAAGTTGAATTTTCTGAATACCGGTTACTTTTCTTCCTCATCTGATTTGTGATTGTTCCTGCATTGCCCTCATAATAAAATGTAAATAAAGGCTGCTGAGAGCTTCAGTGTGCATCATATAAAGGCACAGGCCTAGAACCCTGGAAGACAAAAGCAATGGGCCTGAAATGAAGAGAATGATGCTGTATTCACAACTAGCATATCTGAAAAATAAACCAGTAAATAAAAGCAGAGTTTGCACTATGGGAGGTAATATCCATACACACATAAGTAGGTAGGGCACTGATATATAAACTTGGCTGTCTCTTTTTGAATTTTTCTGTGGCCATCCCAGGGCTTAAATTAAGGGCCCGATGTGTCCCTGAGCTGCTTTTGCTCAAGGCTGAGGCTCTACCATCACCAAAGCTCCACTTCCCGCCAACAGGTAGTTAATTGGACATAAGCAATTCCCAGGCTTTCCTTCCTGGTCTGGATTGTATCTCCTGCTCAGTTTTCTCTCTCAAAGCTGGAGCTCTACCCTCTGGGCCACTGCTCCACTTCTGGTTCTCTGTTGGATTATTGGAGAAAATAGTCTCAGAGACTCTCTTGCTCTGCTGGTTTGAATAGCGGTTTCCTGAGGAGGCTTCAAGTGGATTCCTCAGGGATTCACCGAGGAGCCGCTCCACACAAAACTTTAGTCTAAATCTCTAGGAGTACTAGAGAAAAATGGAAACATTGTTATACCCCAGTCGCAGGACCCCCACCAAAAAGACCACTGAGAGTCAGAATTTACAGCTCCTTTAAGGTTTTACATAAACGGGCTGCAGCTCGGGCCTTGTTATACACTCCGACAAAGCAGCACCTAGGAGAAGAGCCCCAAGGTAAAGATTTGCAGGGTTTATAAAGGCACACAACCAACCAGGTGTTTGGATTACCACCACATGTTGCTCTGCTGGAAACAAGCAACAAGTGGTCACTGCCTCAAAACTTTAACCCTTCATTCTCCCCCCTTGACTTATGGTCCTGAGACACAATCTTGTGGCTCCAGCCTCAAACTAAACTCCAACAGCTCTTGATCTTGAAAGGGTATGGTCCCTAACTGACCTTAGCCATACTATTAAACAACAATACCAATAACAATCAGTTCATTTTTCTTTGCTTGAGGTTAACTCAGAGTGGTTGGGTAGGATGCTTTGAGACTTCCCATGTTTCCCCAAGGTTGTCCAGGGCAAAGGAGGTCTGCCGGTCTGGCGTGGGAGCAGAGGATCCAAGCAGCAATTCCATCCACCTTAAGGGCAGTAGGTGTAGCCAGTAGCACCATGTAAAGTCCCTTCCACCGTGGTTCCAGAGATATCAGGTTGTGCCTTCGAACAAACACCCAGTCACCTGGTTTAAACAAATGGGGGGTAGGAATAGAAGCAGAATCATATAATACTCTAAGCTGGGGCCACATCCTCTTATGCACCAGCTGTAAATAGTCAAGCTTACACAGAAATTCAATGTCATCCAAATCAGCAAGCAATTCTGTCTGAAGGCTAGGGATAATGGGTAGAGGGTGTCCATACATTATTTCAAAAGGAGTAAAGCCAAGCTGATTGGGTGAATTTCTTACTCTAAATACGGCAAAAAGAAGCAGTGATACCCAGTCTGCACCAGTCTCCAAGGCCAATTTAGTTAAGGTCTCTTTTACAGTTCGATTCATTCTTTCTACCTGCCCTGAACTCTGGGGCCGATAAGCACAGTGCAATTTCCAATCCATCCCCAGTGCGGCGGCTATTACCTGACTTACTTTTGAGTTGAAGGCCGGTCCATTGTCCTACCAGATGGTGGATGGGAAGCCATACCTGGGTAGGATTTCTTCCAGGATCTTCTTCAATATGACATTCGCAGTCTCATGCTTTGTTGGGTAGGCTTTAACCTATCCTGAAAAGGTGTCTACAAAAACTAGCAAATATTTATATCCAAATTTTCCAGTTTTAATTTCTGTGAAGTCTACTTCCCAATACACACCTGGCCTATCTCCATGGAGGTGAGCTCCTTTTGTAACCAGTTGAATAGGGGCATTGGTGAGCTGACAATGTCCTCAATGAGTTGATTTCCTTGCCTGATTTTTATTTCTGAGTGTCAGCAAGTCGTTCATTCTTCAGGTTCCCATGTGAGAGACCAGATGGATTCTCATAAGAATTCCCTTGCCTAATCTTTGAGGCAAGATAAGTTTCCCCCACCAGTTTTCCACCAGTCTTTATTTCTTTCTCTGTTTGGGGGTTTATAGGCCATGGAAATTTTCTTTATCCACTCCAAGTCTTCTTGGGAGTACTGAGGCTCAGGAGGCAAAGCTTGTGACCCTGGGTCGACTTCTGCTCTGGGCTGAGGTCCACCTCCTTAGCTGCCTGATCAGCCAAGTTATTTCCTTTGGTTTTTGAATCAGTTACCTTTGATGGCCAGGACAGTGCATAATGGCAATATTTACTGGTTCCCATAAGGCCCAGACGAGGCTTAAAATTTCTTGTTCGTTTATAATAGCCTTTCCCTCAGCTGTCAACAGCCCCCTCTCTTGGTAAATGGCTTCATGGACATACACAGTGGCAAAAACATACTGACTGTCCATGTAAATGTTTAGTCTCTTCCCTTTTCCCATCTGTAGGGCTTTTGTTAGTGCCTCTAGTTCTTCTTTTTGTGCAGACATTCCCTGGAGGAGTGCTTCTGCCCACAGTATCTCAATGTCAAAGGTGACTGCTGCACCAGCATACCTTTTTCCATCTCAAATGAAACTGCTGCCATCTGTGAACCAGGTATGCTTGGCATGTGATAGTGGCCGGAACAACCAGTCTGGCCTCTTTTCTTTGGCCTGGTCGCTCCTTTCACAGTCAATTTCACGTTCTCTGTCCTTCCTTTCCTGTCTTTGCTGCTGTCTCTCTCTTATTGTAAACCTTTTCTGCTGCAGCTACTATATCCCTAATAGACTTTTTACCAAGTCTGTCTAGAGCCTGCAACTTTCACTTTATGTCTGGTGCAGCTTGATTTATATAGGCAAACATAATCATCTAAGCCAACTCCTGGGTTTCAAGATCATACAGGTATATTGACTAAAAGCTTTTATGAGCCGCTCAAGATATGCTGCCGGACTTTCACTTCCTCCCTGTCTATCATCAAAAACTTTGGCCATATTACTAGTTTGGCAAGCCACCGCCTTGAGACATGCCAAAAGAGCCCGGTGATAGATGAGGAATGGCTCCCTACTTTCAACTGTATTGTTGTCTCATGTTGGCCAGATCTCAGGAAAATAGGCAGTGATCAGGGCAGGATCCAGGATTGGTGCTCCTGTGGGGCCAGGGATATGTTTCCAGGCTGCCTCTTGGATAGTCTCTATCGTCGGTGGTAAAAAGGACCTGTAAAAGCTGACTAAAATCATCCCAAGTGGGCTGATGTGTAAAGAGAATACTTTCAAGCAAACAAATTAAATCCTGGGTTTCTTAGAAAAGGGGGCATTTTGGGTGTGCCAATTTTATAGATTACTGGTAGAAAATCACCAATATTGGAGTGGCTGTTGACCATCCGCATCCACAGCACCTATGGCATGTATGGGAAAAACAGCTGCATTAGAAGGGGGGTTGATCCCATGGCATCATCGAGTGATTGGCCCCTCAGAAACTATAAGGGCAGGTGCCAAGTGTTCTATAGCTCCCTCCTCCTCTTGATCATTCTCAGGTTCTGCCAAAGGAACCTGGAAAGGAGAGTATGGGGGAGGAAACATTTCTTCTTCCAAGTTATCTCCCTGAAAAACCGGGCGTACCTTTTCTTTTCCTCTGTCTCAGTTTCTTTTCGTAAGTCTAGGGCGCTAGATGGAGTGGTGCCTATGGGTTCCAGTCCCGAAGACATACAGTCCAAAAAACAATAAACAGTGCAAACAAAACACACCTTACAGTTACAAAAAAAACCTTACAAAGTGAAGATCTCCCAAATTGGTCCACTGACTACAGTCACGGTGTGGTTCCACACCCAGGCCACACAGCAGAAGTTGCAGAGCCACAGTGGGCGAGTTGGGCCTCTGTTAGGAGGCCTTCTTGGTCAGTTCCGGCCCAACACTGAATCGATCCCCACCCCCCAATTCACATGGCGGGGTTCCAAGAACCCCTACCCCACAAGAGGATCTTGGACGTCTCCCAGTTCCTCCAGGGTTGTGGTGCAAGCGTGTCTGCTTCAACAACCCTTTATGAATCAGAGTGGCCATCCTCACAAAGGAATACAAAAGTAAAACAGACAAATGATAGGACAAGACAAATTAACAATGACAGCTCTGTTCTACCTTTGGAGTCTGAGATCTCGGGGGTCTTTGGGGGGATCCCGGATGAGCCCCCACTAATATGTTATACCCAGGTCGCAGGATCCCCACCCAGAAGACCATCGAGAGTCAGACTTTACAGCTGTTTTAAGGTTTTATTTAAACGGACTGAAGCTCAGATCTCATTCTACACTCCAACACAGCGGAGCCTAGGAGGAGAACCCAGAGCTAAAGCTTTCAGGCTTTATAAAGGCACACAACCAACCAAGTGTTTGGAATACAACCACGTGTTGCTCTGCTAGAAACAAGCAACAAGCGGTCACTGCCTCAAAACTTTAACCCTACACATGAAGATGCTATTAGTGTGTTCTAGACACTTAACATTGGAGACACAAAACACTCATAATTATTAGATCATTTTATAGCAAAAGGAGAAATGCAGACTCTATGAGGATCGCTCCAGCTTTCGGTCCTCATATCCTGAGACAGTAAATTCACAGCAGCTCAATGCAAAGTGACAGAACTGGCATGTACTGTGGATATTTGCTCCCAAATCCTGTGACACTCATTTCTCACTTTTGGCCTAAACCTGTGACCAGAGGGGAAGATGAGGAGAGAAAATCATTCTCAAGGAAAGCAGCTATAAAGAACATTGGGTAGTTTACTTATAAGTTAAATCCTTGGGAATGTCCCTGTTAAGAAGTCAGATTGTCCAGATTAAAAAATGAAGAAGCGAAGAAATAAGGTGCCAGTGGCTGCTGTCTGTAAACCCAGGTCCTCAGGAAGCTGAAATGTAGAGAAACTTAGTTTGAATCCAGCCATTGTAGGAAAGTCCATGACAGAGTTATTTCTAAGACATCACAGAAATACCCAGAAGTGGGGTTGTGACTCAAGCTTAATGCAGTACCTTTGAGCAAAAGGAGCTCAGGTACCATGCATAGGCTCATATTTCCACCCCAGTACCAGCCCCCTCAAAGAGAGCCTGTACTTCCATGTCTTTGTCTATGTATTGTATTCTTATAGGTGAAATTCCCGAGTAGCTATGATGAATGGCACCAACGTAGGAAATTTGTATTCAGTACAATGAGTTCATAATAGAGAGACTTCTTTCAAGATAGTGCATGTTCCGCGACTCCCCTCACTGTTCACAGTGTAACATGAGGTTTTCTCTGCATCACAGGCCTGCTGGAGGAAGTCTCTCTCATTGCCTGGACAGGCACACAAAAGCCCTCACTCCTGTAGGGTTGGGTAACAAACAACTCCATCTGGGCCAGTTAGTGAGGATGTGTGGGCGGACTCTGAAGGTCAGGAGAAAAAGGCCTCTTTGTACCCTTAGCTATCTCTCTCCCCAATGCTCTGTTTCAACAGGAGACCTTCATTTGTGCCACCTCCCATGGCAGGCCAAGTTCTGTGCTCTTATCCTGCCTTTGTGAGACTATATTCTGTTGTTCAGTTACAGAGCTCAATATAAATCAGGAGTCCTTCAGGCAGACAACTAGGGCACTGATCATAATGAAATGATTCATTGCAGGCAATTTTGGGCCTGTGGTGCCTCTCCTATGTTTCCAGAAGCTTGGGAAATCCAAGCACATATTGGATATCACAAAGCTTCCTGTCATCTAGGACTGGTGAAGCTCATCAGGTTTTGAAACCTTTGACTTCTCCTAGTTGGGCCCAGGGTGGATAGGTTTTGGGGTTGAACACAGGGTCTGGGTGCTGACCATGAGCTCAGTGCAGAAGCCCAGTGCTTTACCATTTTGTGTAACAACATCACTTCTGCTCTGTGAGTGTATGTGTGTGTGTGTGTTTATGCACACCACGTGTTTGTGTGCATGGTGTGTGTGCATGCATGAGTCCTCAAGCTTGACCTCAAGACCTGAGCACTGTACCTACTTTCTCTTGTAGGATGATATCCCTCTCCCACTTGAGCCACAGAGCCACTTTAGGGATTGTCCTAGTTAGGTCCTGAGAAGTGAAGCCCACAATTTCATACATGCAAAGCATTCTACCACTAAGGTACATTCCCAGCCCTCTACTTCAGCTTTGTTAGTTTATTTCTGTCTTTTTTTATTGTTGTTGTTGTCAGTGGCAGGAGTTTACGTCTTGGCATGGGTGCTGTCCCTGACCTCTTCAGCTCAAGTCTTGTGCTCTACCACTTGAGCCACAGAGCTACTTCCAGTTTTCTGGTGGTTCATTGGAGCTAAGTTTCTCATGGGCTTTCCTGCCCAGGCTAGCTTTGACCCATGATCCTCAGATCTCATCCTGCTGAGTAGGTAGGATAACTGAAATAAGCTCAAGCACCCAGCTACCCCTTCAGGTTCTTAGTAGTGAATTGGAGATAATAGTCTCATGGTACCTTTTGTGACTGAGATAGTTTGGAGTCCAGATTTTTAGAACTTAGCTTCCTGAGAAGGCAGGATGACAGACTTCAGCTATTGACCCCTTGGCCATGGCCTCTGCTGCAAGGGGGTCCATGGCTCCATGTGGTGGAGTGCTAGCCATGAGCCCAAGAGATAAGGGTCAGTGCCTCAGCCCCGAGTTCAAGGTTCATGACCAAGAAAAAACCAAACCAAACCATTGTCTGCTGTAGACAACTCACGAGTCTTCAGTAATACATAATTTTTTCCCTGACATGGGGACCTATCTGAGCCTCAATATTCTTGTTTGTTTAATCATCTAAGTTGTGGAGCTCTTACATAGACAAGATGTAAGAATGCACCCGGTTAAGGACATAGCACATGACACTCTTTGCACCACTCAGCACACAACATCCTATGAAAGATTCAGCACCCAGCACCCAATGCAGGACTCAGCACACTGCATCCTGTGAAAGACTCAGCACATAGCACCCTGTGTACGACTCAGAACTGAGCACCCTAAGGAGGACTCAGCACATAGCTCCATTCCACAAGCTGTCATTAGAATTAGGGTGCTTTCATCAGTATCACCATTCTTTGAGGAAAATTTACAAACCATACAAGTTCAAATCTAATGGTTTAGTGGGGTGTTTTTCTGGGGAAAGGGTGTTAGCCATGTGGCTTGAACTCAAAGCTCTACCACTTGGAGCCACATTTTGAGGTGTCTCCCAGACTTCCTGCCAGGACTGGGTTTTAAAGCCCCTGAGTAGCTAGGATGACGGGAATAAGCCACAATGACATGGGAAACCTGTGGAGCTGGGTTGCAGTGGTTTACATATGGCTAAGTCAGGTTAGGTGGCAGCTGTCAGCACCAGACTCCTAGCTTGATCTCTAATGAGGTATTTGAAGTTCTGTCCTTCTATAAGTGCAGTTAGAATGTCCTACCTTTTTTGGCATCAGACTTAGGGCTTGAGTAAGAGCTTAGACACTGTCGCTAAACGTTTGTGCTCAAGGCTAGCACTTCATTGATTGAAAGACAGGAGAACTTCTGAGTTTTCTGTTTTGTGGTACTGAGGAATTGAACCCAGGGCTTCGTGCTTACTATGAGCGCACTCAACCACCGAGCCTCAGAAGTGAACGAGGTATAAATAGATAGCGATTGCTGTATATAAATATTTTGTACACACAAAGCGATTTCTGCATATTATTTAAGTATAGATAATATTGCTACCAATGCTTAGGTATTAAATTATGTCTCCATTTAATGATGTTTCGCAGTTAACAATTAATAAAGCATTAATTAATAATTACTCAATATCCCATAATTGTTTATCATGTATGTACATATAGCCGTACATATAATTAGATATTTCATAGAATGAGACCAACGTCTATATATTGTTAAATTATGCATCATGTGTTACTCCCAATTATTAGTTATGTCTCCATGTAATTTTTATTCTGTTAATGCTTAATAAAATATTAATTAAACTTAGTGCACATCCTACACTTATTTCATCTAATTTTATCCTAGAATGATTCATTACTAATTCAATCTGTTTATCATTTACTGTAGTGGTAATTCTTCTACCTATGATGTTTTTTACCTTTATTACATCCTATTACGTAGTATATAGATTTGCATCCAAATTTTACATCCTACCTGACACCGAGCATTTTCACAGAAAAGGAAAACATGTGTCATGCTCGGTTTCTCACTCCAAGATTACATTTTTGGGAGTGCTGGGATCTAAACTCAGGGCAAAGAAGGCTCAGTTCATGAATGGGTGACTGCCAGCAAAGCAGCCACTAGCCAATTCAGCTGCCAGGCAGTGCCCAGGCCCTGAGATTGAGCCCGTATGTTGACTCCAAATTGTGCTTAGTGTAGTTATTCATTTTATTTTTTTATTCATTTAGCATTTATTTTATTGACTGCTATAACACATGGAATATTTACTACATTTATTACATAGGTTATAGAATTGCCTATGTATGAAACTTCACACCTGACACCCAGGACTTCCACAGAAAAAGAAAACATGTGTCACCCTGTGTCTTATTGCATGATTCAATTTTTGTTAGTGCTGGCATCTGAACTCACAGACTACAAGGCCCAATTCATGAATGGGTGAGTGTCAACATGCCAGCCTGTGGTATATGGATCCAACAAGCAGTTCCCAGCACCTGAGATTTAGCCCCAGGGGTTGACAAAACAAGAACAGATGGACATTCAGATTGTAGTATACAAATAAATATAGATCTTTATAGAGTGCCAGAGATGTCTATACATTGTTTAGTTATATAGGCTACATTCCTACCAATTCTTGGGTATTTATTATGCCTCCATGTAATTAATATTACTGTTTTCATCCTTAATGAATTATTCATTATATCAACCACTGTCCTGAAACTATTGTGTCCATGTAATTAATAGTTTTCTTTTAATGTGTCAAAAATATTCATTAAAATCCATCGGCCTCCTAAAATCACTCTCTAATTTTATGCTAGTATCATTCAGGAGCAAGTAATTCAACCTTGACCTTCGTAACTTTCCATCAGTATTCCTATGAATAGGAACGAGACAATTAGGATTTCCCTCCATTGGTAGGGGTCAGGACCTGGCTTCGAACACAGGGCCTATGTTGTCGTGTTGGCCCATGGCTTCTCTGGAAGAACGACAGCCTTCAGCAATGCCAGATTACCAACATTTTTCAGCCCTGTCATTTAGACCCAAGATGGTCACCTTGAAAAGAAAACAAATGTAAAACCGGCAGCCATGTGGAAGTTACTGTTTTTTTTTTTTTTCCTGTGTCGTTTTATTTATTTATTTTTCCTGTCAGCCTTTGAGGCCCAGGAACCTAGGTTCGCCTGTGGTTCCAGTGGCTGCAACCCAGCCTAGAGTGATGAAAGCTGAGGCAGAGTTGCTATGCCCTGAGTTCAAGCCCTGTGCTTGACAAAATAAAAATACATAATACATACATGCATACGTACATATACATTAAAATATTTAAACAATTATTAGGCTACTTGGCATTGTATTCATGCCTATTTTTTCTGCCAGGCCTGGGATTTGAACTCAGGGTGTGGGTAAATCTGCATTCCTGTGGGGGAAGGGAAAGCTCACAGTGCTGGAAGACAAGAAAGACAGGCTTGTTCCTAGCATTCGTAAAAATAATATTTGTATACATTTTACATACAAGATTTATATTTAAATACACATGTTTACTGCATAATGCAGTTAGTGTAGTTATTCATTTTATTTTGTTTTTTATTTATTCATTATATATTTTGGAGAGTATGAATACAAGTATGATATTTTTTACATCCTATTACACAGAACATAGATTTGCCTATGTATTATACATCATTCCTGAGACCCAGGACATTCACTTATAAGGAAAACTAGTGGGACAATAGTCTTCTTCCACCAGGATTAAGTTTTTGACAGTTCTGTGATTTGAACTCTGGGCCTAGAAGGCCCACTTCATGAATGGGTCAATGTTAGCACACCACTCTGACGCAAGTGAAGTTGTCGGGCAAATTTGAGGACCTGAGATGAAGCCCTAGAAGTGGCCAATATATAAACAGATAGATGTGTAGATTGCAGCGTGTGTGTGCATTTACATATGTATATGAATCTATAAATAAATTTATATAGAGAGACAAATAGACATTTATGTAGATTCTAGTGTATAACTCTGTATAAAGAATGATGACCTATATCTTATTTTTATATATTCTATTACTATGAATTATTTGGTCTAAAATTATGCCTCCATTAATTAATCACGGTGGGAGACTTAATAAAGTATTAATTAAATTAATCAATGACCTATATTTATTGCGTACAATCTTATACTACAATGACTAGCTAATTAGTAGTTCAATTGGTACATTACAAAGATTCTATTATTGTTCCTATAAACAGGAACGAGTAGGTGAAAGTCCCAGGATCAATCTCAGGGCGTAGGTGTCTTCGTTGGGCTCAGGCTTCACTGACAGCCCACCAGACTTCGGCCATGCAAGGACATGTACAATTTTCAAGCTGAGTCATTGAGAGTCAGGATGGTCACAGTGCAAAGGAAACAAAGGTAAAACTGTTGTCTAAAACTTCCTGGTTTAGCCTCCTCCATCTTGGTTGGTTTATCTTTTTGCCAGAGCTGGGAGTTGAACTCGGGTTGTAGGATCCCTGGATCATCTGTGGGTTTAAAAGCTGCACCTTAGCCTAGGATAATAAAGGCTAAGGCAGAGTTGTGGCGACCTGAGTTCAAGCCCCGTGCCTGCCCTCCCAAAAAAGTTAAGGTCCTGGCTAGGAGTTTAGGCCATTTTATCTGCCATACCTGGAATTTGAACTCAGGGACTGGGTAACAGTATTGTGTTCTGGGTGAAGTGAAAGCTAACCTCCTAGAGGAAAGAAAAATCCGGAGCATTTCCCAGTGTGTGAATTCCAGCCCTAGAAATGGCAAAAAAATAATATTTATATACATGTATAATATATATCATACACATGTATTTGCATAAATATTACATATTGTATCTAGGACACAATATTTCCACAGAAAGGAAATCAGGTCAACATTGGCTTCTTACTCCCCTATTGACTTCGGCACTCCTGGGATTTGAACTCAGGGCCTGGAATGTCTAATTCATCAAGGGGTAGTTTAAGCACAGCAGCCTCAAACAAATTCAATGCCAGGCAGTTCCCAGGACCTGAGTTCTAGCCCCAGGATTGGCCAATATATAAATAGATAGATGTGCAATTTACTGCAAATATATGTAAATAAATATATATAGTGAGAGAAAGAGAGAGATGTATATGTATATTCCAGTGTACATTTAAATATAAAAATATTATAGAATGTGAGATGTCTATATATTATTAAATTACATGTAATATATTACTAATAATTATTAGGTATTGAATTATGCCTCTATTTAATGAAGTATCATGGATTAAGGCACAATAAAGTGCTTCCTTGTGTAAATGGAGCTCACAGACAATTTCTAGGCTCATAGTTCAAGCCTCAGGATCTGCACTAAAAGAAAAAGAGCCAGTAACTGCATGTGTCTGTGTGTATATGCATGTATTTCTATCAGTGAACATCATAGTCGTTATGAAGAATAGCACCCAGTAAATTTGCTTTGAATTGAATGATGTCATAGCACAGAGAGTGCTTTCAAGACAGTGCATGTTCCTGGTCAAAAAAAATTTAAGACGGTGGCTTGGAATTTGAACCATTTTTCTGACAGGCCTGAGATTTCAACTCAGGGTCTGATTAACTCTCTGACATGCTGGGGAGGGGAAAAACACCATCGTTGAAGACAAGAATTTCAGACAGGTTTCCAGGGCCTGAATTCAAGCCCCAGCACTGGAAATAATCCTTTATTTATTTTTTATTTATTTTATTTAGTAGTATTACATATATAACATTTATTTCATTTATTACATCTTATGACATGAACTTATTTCCATATAGATTATACATCACACAGAGAACCAGGACTTTCACAGAGAAGGAAAAAAATGGGTCAAAATTGGCTTCTGACTCTACATATAAACTTTTGGCCATGCTGGGATTTGAAATCACAGCCCACAATGCACAAATCATGAATGGGTCAGTTGTGAAAAATAAGCCTTTGGCAAACTGAACTGCAAGCCATTTCTGAGGACCTGTGATCAAGCAATAGTAGTGGCGGATAGATAGATATATAGATTGATAGACAGACAGACAGACAGACAGACAGACAGACAGACAGACAGACAGACAGACAGACAGACAGACAGACAGACAGATAGATAGATAGATAGATAGATAGATAGATAGATAGATAGATAGATAGATAGATAGATAGATAGATAGATAGATAGATGTGAAGTTTGTTATGTATATAGAGAGAATGTGAGGATATTAAATTATATATATATTATGAACTATTAGTTCTTAAATTATGCCTCCTTTTAATGAAATGATGTAACATGGTTGAATACTTACTAAAGCATTAATGTAAAAGTAGTCAGTATTCCTTAATTGGGAGAATCATACCATGGTGCTAGAATGGAAGACATTATCCAATACTTTTTGTGTGGCATTCTATAAGAGAGTCATGAACTAACTGCAAATTTAATTATTACTTTTATAACATTCCATTAGGCATTCCCATGGATAGGAATGATTTTCTCAAGATCTCCCTCCATTTGTAGATGGCGGTACTGGCACTTCAATTCCAAACCTGGGTATTTTACTTCGAAATGCAAACCATTGGAATTGCACTGTGAAGATTTCAAATTGTCAGGATGAAAGAAAAGAATGAGAAGAAAAGAAAGCCAATTGTCTGTGGATCCTACCTGTAATCCTAGCTCTTCAGGAGGCTAAGAGGTAGAGAATGCCAGTTTGAATTCAGCCAGGACAGGAAATTCCACCACACTTTTATTTCTGAGGGATTAGAGGAATAAAAAATTCCCATGAACGGAGCTCTGACTCAAGGGCAGAGCGCTACCCTTGAGCAGAAGTACCTCAGGAACATTGCCTAGTCTCATAGTAAAATCCCCGGACCAGCCAATAAAAAAAAAGCCAGTAACAACATGTCTCCCCATGTATGTATGAATGTATTTCTACTGATGAAGGTCTAGTGTTCCTATGATGAAAGGTATCCAGCTTGGAAATTTGCTTTGAATAGAATGATTTCATAGAACAGAGAGAGTTTTCAAGACAGTGCATGTTCCGGGGCTCCTCTCACAGTGCCCATTGTAGCCTGAGGTTTTCTCCACATCGGGGACTGCTGGAAGAAGTCTTCCTCATTGTTGGAACAGGCCTCACTGCTGTACAGCTGAGTGATAAAAAAAAAACTCCTTCTAGGCCAATTAGTGAGGAGTTTGGGTAGGCTCTGAAGGCCAGGAGAAAAAGGCCTCTATGTACCTTAAGCTATCTCTCTGCCGAGAGCTCTGTTGTGACAGGAAGACTTCATTTGTGCAGCTCCCATGGCCAAGTTCCCTGCACTTATCCTGTCTTTGTTAGACTATGTTCCAGTTGAAATAACCTGCTACAATTAATTCAAGGGTCGTTCTGGCAGACAACTAGGGAGCGGAACCTAATGAAATGATTCATTATTGGCAATGATGCCTCCCTGGGTTTCCAAAAGCTTGCTAAATCAAAGCACATATGTAATATCACTATGCTTCCTGTCATCTAGGGCTGGTGAAACTCAACAGATTTTGAAATTTTGACCTCTCCTAGTTGGGCCCTGGGTAGCTGTGTTTCAGGGTTGAACACAGGACCTGGATACTGACCATGAGCTCAGAGCAGAAGTTCAGTTCTTTATCATTTGTTGTCACAGCTTCACTTCTGGTATCTGTGTGTGTATGTGTTTGTGCATGTATGTGTGTTCATATACTTGTCCTGGAGCTTCAACTCAGGACCTGAATACTGTACCTGAGTTTCTCCTGTACAAGGATAGCACTCTACCACTTGAGGCACACAGCCATTCCAGGCTTTTTCCTAGTGATGTAGTACTAAGGAATCCAACCCAGGGATGCATACATGCAAAGCACTGTACTCCTAAGACACATTCCCAGCACTCTACTTTAGATTTCTTTCTTTCTTTTGTTGGAAGTTGGAGGTATTTAAGTCTAGACCTAGGTGTTGTCCTTGAGCTCTTTAGCTGAAGCCAATCACTCTACCACTTGAGCAACAGCACCCCTTGAGATTCTTGGTGGGTCACTGGAGAGAAGCGTCTCAAGCAATTTCCTGCCCAGGCTGGCTTTGGACCTTGGACCGTGATCCTCAGCTCTCAGTGTCCTGAGTACCTAGGATGACAGGCACAAGTCAGCAGCAACTAGCTTCCACTTCAAGTTTCTAAGTGGTGAATAGGAGATCATAGTCTCATGGGACCTTTTGTGTCTGGGATAGTTTTGAACCCAGATCGTCAGATCTCAGCTTCCTGAGTAGGCAGGATGACAGAGCTCAGCTACTACACGCCTAGACTGTAACAGTCTGTTGCAAGGGGGTCCTTGGCTCCATGTAGTAGAGCGCTACCCATGATCCCCACTGGTAAGTGTCAGTAGCTAGGCCCTGAGTTCAAGGTTCATGATCAAGAAACAAAAAACAAAACAATTGTGTGCAGGAGACAACTCACTAGAGTTAGGTACATACATAATTTTGGCCCTGACATGAGGACATATCTGAGCCACAAGTTTCTCATCTGCACAATAATCTTACTTGTGGACCTCTTACAAGAACCAGATGAAAAAATGCACCCCATGAAGGACTCAGCACACAACAACTCATGAAAGACTCATCACATAACTGTAACCCACATAATATCATTAGAATTAGGGTGCTTTCATCAGTATCACCATTCTTTCAGAAACACGCCACATACAATCCAAATTTAGATTTTAGAGTGGTGAGGTTTTTTTGGGGGGGAGTCAGCCACGGGGATTGCACTGAAATGTTGGGCGTACTGTTCTAAGGTCTTTTGATCAGACTAGAACTCTACCACTTTAAGCCATAGCTCAGAGTTTCGCACACTTCCTGTTAGGGCTGGGTTTTAAACCCACCAGTGTCAGATATCAGCTCCCGAGTATCTTGGATGACAGGGTGAGCAAGCCAGCAGCATCTAGTCCCTGGCACTGGGTTCCAGCGGTTTACCTCTGGCTAATTCAGGTTAGATGGTAAATGTCAGCACTAGACCCCCAGCTTGCTCTCTGATGAGGTATTTACAGCCCTATCCTTATATAGTTGCAGTCAGATTATTCTATCTTTTCCTTTTTTTTTGGTTTGGTGCCAGTCCTGGGTCTTGAGTAAGGATCTACACACAGTCCCTAAGCCTTTATGCTCAAAGCTAGTGCTCGAATGTTTGAGCTGCAGCACAACTTGTGGATTTCTCTATGCAAATGGTAGTGAGGAATTGAACCAAGGGCTTCGTACTTACTAGGCGAGGACTCTACCACTGAGCCTCAGTAGTGACAAGTGTATAAACAGATAAATGTGTAGATTGGTAGATAGACAGACAGATAGATAGATAGATAGATGTAGATATATTTAACGAGAGATGTCTGTAAATTATGAAATTGAATATAAATATTGACAATTAAATTATTCCTTCCTTTTTAAGTATCATGATTGAATGCATAATAATGTATTAATTGAAAGTTAGTCAATGTAGTATAATTGTTGTGTATAATTTTATAATATAATCGTACACTAACTACTAATGTAATTGTTACTTTTACAACATTCCATTTTTACAGATTTCCATTGGAAAGCGTTTCTTCTTTAATTTTAATTTTAATTTTTTTAATTTTTTTTTTTGGGGGTCCGGTTGTGGGGCCTGAACTCTGGGCCTTATCGCTGTCTCTCAGCTCTTCAGCTCAAGGCTAGCGCTCTACCACTTGAGCCACAGCACCACTTGCGCCTTTTTTCTTTTTGCTTATGTGGTGCTGAGGAATCGAACCCAGGTCCTCTCGCATTCAAGGCAAGTGCTCTACCACTGAGCCACCTTCCCAGCCCTAGAAAGCGTTTCTTAGAATCTCCTGCCAGACATTCATTAGTGGGAATCCCCGGATTCAACCTTCAGGCCTAAGTTGCTGATTTCGGCTTGGCTTCCCTAATAGCCCGCCAAACATCAGCAATGTAAGGTCATGTACGTTGTCTAGGCATTGTTATTTAGACCCAGGATGGTACTATACAAAGGAAAAAAAAAGTAAAACCATCTGATTGAACTTCTCAGTTTTATCCTTTTCCTTTTTATTTTTTTTTTGCCAGCCCTGAGATCTGAACTCAGCACCTAGGATTCCAGGATCAACTTTGGAAGAAATGCCAAGATTTGAGTTCAAGCCTGGTGCTTAGACTAAAAAGAAATAATAATTATAATGATAACAATAATAATAATAATGATGATGATGATGATGATGATGATGATGATGATAAGGCCCTGGCTTGGAATTTGCACCATTTTACTGGCAGGCCTGGCATTTAAAATCAGGGTCTGGGTAACTCTGTGGCACTGTGGGTGAAGGGGAAGATCACCGTCCTTGAAGACAAGAACTTCAGAAAAGTTCCAAGGGCCTGAATTGAAATCCGAGTACTGGAAAAAATAATACTAATATATGAGATCGATTTACATACATGGGTTTATTCCATATGACTTTTATTACCTTATTTATTTAGTATAATTACACATAAAACATTTATTTTATTACATCATATCACGTATACTGAGACCCAGGACTTTCACAGAGAAGGAAAAAAATGGCTTCTTACTCCATGAATACATTATTGGCCATGCAGGGATTTCAACTCACAGCCTACAATGCCCAGTCCACCAATGGGGACATAGTCTTAGCCTGGAAGATCTGAGTACTTGTGATCAAGCCACAGTAGTGCCATATATATATCTATATATATAGATATATATTTATATATCTATATATATAGATATATCTCTATATATGTGTGTGTGCATATATATGTGTATATATATATATATATATATATATATATATATATATATAGTATACTGACAGAGGGAATGTGAGGATACTATTAAATTATATATTTTTACAAATAATGTGTTATTAAATTATGCATCCATTTAATGAAGTATCATCATCTAATACTTATAAAATATTAATAAAAAATCAGTTAAGATCCTTAATCATACCATGGTGCTAGAATGGAAGATATAAATTCAATAATTTTTGTGTGGCATTCAAAAATAAAGTCATGAATTAAGTGCAAATTTAATTATTACTTTTATAATATTCCATTAGCATTCACATAAATAGGAATGAGTTAGTCAGGATCTCCCATTATTTGTGGGTGGCCATCCTAGCATTCGAATTCCAGGCCTGGGAAGTTTACTTCGAATGTAAACCATTGGTATGACACCGTGAAGAATTCAGATTGTCAGGATAAAAAAGAACAAGAAGAAAAGGAAGCCAGGTGTCAGTGGCTCTTGCCTATAATCCTAGCCCCTCAGGGGGCTGAGATGACAATTTGAATTCAGCTGGGTAGGAAAGACTGCGATATTCATAGTTCTTAAGAGATCACAGGAAATGAAAAGAAAATAACAACAAAAAAAACCCTGAGTGGCCCTGTGGCTCAAGTTGCATAGCACTACCCTTGAGCCAAAGGGCTCAGGGACATGGCCTGGATGATGGGCATTCAGCAGGTTGTCATGCCCAGTCCCCCAACCTTGACAAACTGGAACAAGCCCTCAGAGAGTACTAAGTCTGAGCAGGCAGCTTGAACAAACATCCTTCAGTGCAGTTTAAGAACTGAAGCCAGGAAGCATTTGCCTGGGCTGGTGTGTACAACTGGTGTGTACAACAGGTGAATTATGTCCTGGCACTTATCACGGGAAACCACAATTCTTAGGCTGTAGGAATTGTCGAAGGTTGTGGCTCCATATCCTATATCCCTCTGTAGGATGTGAGCCTAGGTCTCTGGGGCCTGCTGGCCATCACTCATTCATCATTCCTCATTGCCGAGTCTCAGGCTGGTCCCAAATCCTGGGAAGATAGAAAATAAGCAGCAATTTCTGTGCCAAAAGGGGTAATCCAATAAATCCCACCGTCCTAACTCCTTTTAGAAGTAAGCTTTCAGCTTCAAATGTGGCTTACTGGTAGAGTGCTTACATAGCACACATGAAGCCCTGAGTTTGATTCCTCCCTAACACGGAAATAGAAAAAGCCAAAAGTGGCATTGTGGCTTAAGCAATAAAAGTGCTAACCTTGAGCAAAAGAAGCTAAGGAACATGCCCAGACCCTGAGGTAAAGCTCCAAGACTGGCCAAAAACAAAAACAAAAAAAAAACAAAACAAAGGTAAGCATGGTAAGACATTTTCTACTGGGACGTAGAAGAGGGCCAAGGTTATGGGTAACAGGTAGAGGGCAGGTGCTGTTGCCTCACCCCATTAACCTTAGGTACTCATGAGGCTGGGATTTGAGGATCCCAAATACAAGCCGGAAAGTCTATATGATATGATACTCTTTTCTCCAATTAAACTCCCAAAAAGCCAGAAGTACAGCTGTGGTTGTAGTAGTAGAGTGCTAGTCGTGAGTACAAAAGATCAGGGATAGCATCCAGGCCCTGAATTCAAACCCTAGGACTGGCACACGCACACACACGCGCGCGCGCACACACACACACACACACACACGCACACACACACACACACACAGCAAGATAGAGAATTTGACAGTCAGCTTGCACAATTTCCACCTCAGAAACTCAATATTTAAAAAAAAAAAGAGGGAGAAGGGAGGAAAATCTTGTTCTAGGAGGTGATATAATCAGTGCCAAAATTCCACAGGAGTTCTAAGATGTGGAACAGGACAGAGAGCCTCAGGCACAAGGTACAGCATGTTGGCTTTGGGATTGGCATGGGCCAAATATTGGAAGTTTCAAGTGCACCAAGATAAAGCAGTACCTCCTTTAATCCCATACTCCTCTATCTTGTCCAACCCATGGCCTTGGCCATGCTTTGGGTCAAGATGGCTCTGGCTTGACAGGAAAGCTCCAAGGAGGAAGATCCCAGACCAATTGCCCTGCTCCTTCCTCCATGCTCACACTGCTGCTTCTGCTCTTTGCCATAGACCTTCTTCCTGAAATCCATCCATGAGATCATTGACACCGACACAATGGTGAGTGGTGGGTCCAGCCTAACTCGGGGAAGTCAGTGGTGGAAGTCAGTTTGGGACTAGGAGCTTCTACCGTGGGTGTGGGCTGAGGCCAGTGCTGACATTTATTTCATTCTGAGCCTTGCAGGGGTAGGGGACAGTGTAGACAAAACATTGCATCAGGTAAGACGGGAATCTGTAGGACCACTTGTGTTGGGGAGACTGTGGGACTCAGGGGACCACTGTTCTTGGTACTCTTCTCTCAGACGTCCCTCTCCCTCTCTCATCCCTCAATACTAAAAGAGAAACTTTAAGTAAGGGTGTAGATGAGGGGGCAGGGAAGTATTTCCGCGTGAGCCAGTCTTGTGCTTCATATTCATCCTAACCCCTAATTCCTATTTATCTGAGGATTGGCTATATGGGTTTAGGGGTGGGGGATCATCCTAGATGAGAATGTAGCTCAGAGATAGTCACCTAGCAAGCCTGAAGCCCTGGGTTCAATTCCACAACGAAAACCTGGAAGGGGAGGTGGGGCTCAACTTGTAGACCACCAGTCTTGATCAAATAGAGCTCAAGGACAGTGGCCAGGCCCTGAGTTCAAGCCCGATAACTGGAAGAACAAATCTTTGTGGAGGCTTTATTTTCCCTTTGGAAACGATTTATGCTTTGTGATAAACACAACATGGGCCTCTTCTCTGGCCACCAATGGGCCATTAGATGTCCCTGGAATTTGGGCCTCCTCCCAGCAGCCTCTGCTCTACTCGGCCCACAGTTTACCCTTCCATCACCAGGCAGGTGGAGGCCTAGAGAAGCCCACCTGGCCACCTAGTTCTGGTGGCTGCTGAGGATTTTGGGACTCAGAATGTCACATAGGGAGTCATCATCCCCATCAGTCTACAGGAAAAAGGGATGGAGCACTGCAAGCCTGAGTGCACCAGCTGTGGGCAGTTCTGGATGTGGGGATCTCCTGCCGATCCTTGGTTTTCTTCTCTAGTCTTCCCAGTTGCTCCTGCTGCTCCCCAATCTGGAGATGGAGTCTCCGGTTTTCCTGGACCTAGATATGAAGTTGTTCCTCCAGGTATTTCAACCCCATCTGCATGCGGTAGGTGTGGGCCTGCAGTTGGTGCTCCTCCCGAGATGGACCCTCGGGGGGCCATGGCTCTGCTAGCTTCCTTCTCTGTCCCCCCAGTTATTCTCTAGGTGCAACACCTACCTCAATACTCACTCCTCCTCTGTCAGTTGGTTTACCTGCTCGGTCAGCCAACAGGGCTCCTCCTTCTGCGCGGACCTCTCAATGCTCAGGTTCTTCGAGAAGGTGTCTGTCTCCAGATTTGCTGCGGTCACCATTCAGCTCAGGTTGTCCTGAAGTCTCTTTAGTACATCACACCCGTCCAGCACTTGTTGGAACTTGCAGATTCTGTTCTTCTTGTTGCTCCTCTATGTCCAGAGTGCTTCCAGCTTCTCCTAAATCTCTGTGTTCACTTGCTCCAGGTCATAGAAGCTACTGGGTTTTTCCTTGAGCTGAAGTGTTACATCATTCAGCTGTTCAAACATCATTTCAGTCTCCTTCTGTAAGTAGTAACCACAGAAGCCTCCATCTCCGGCTCCCTCATGTGCTGCTCTGCGGCCTGTAGGCAGGTGGTTAGAGCTTCGTGCTCCATTTCTCTGTCATATGCCATGAGCTGCATGTGGGCTTGTGCCGATTGTAAATCACTTTCTGCTGAAACCAACCTCTGTATGGGTAGCTTGTGGATGTATAGCTCTGTTTTTGGTGCTTTGTGCACTTGGGCTATCTTCTCCTTCTCTTTCTCTTATCAGTCCTGCAGGTCTGTCTTTTCCTGCTTCAGTGGTTGGATCTTGGCACAGAGCACCTGGTTTCTTCTTTTGCTGCAGTACAGGGAAGGCACCACATGTTGGTAGCACCTCTGCAGATTCTTGGTGGTATCGGGACCCTTGACACTCTGGACAGTGATGGCTGTGACTGTGTCCAAAGGCAGGGGAGGCCTGGAGTAGGCATCACCTTTGGCAAGACCCTGCATTGAATCACCCTCCCAGTAGTGTTTGTCTTTGGTATCCTTCTCTTTTTTGTATTCTTTGTTTTCTTGAATGTTGAAGGTCTGACAGGAGGATTCTTCTGCTGGTGTTCTGGCAGTAGTTTGTTGCCCACAGCTCTGTCTCAGAGTCTTGTTGTATCAGACATCTGAGCGCTGGGATGGGAAAGATGGGCTGGCCACATTCCCAGGCTCTGGGAAATCCTGTAATCTCCCACTCACTGACTAGGTCATCAATTTCCTATTGTACTCGAAATTCGCCTTGAGATTCTTGCTTACCACTCAAATGCTACTAGTGGTGTCAACCAACAGACAGTCGGATGGCTGCACAGATTGTTGTGTATGTCTGTTTGTTGCCAGTCAGTCCTGGACATTGAACTCAGGATCTAGGCACAGTCCATGAGCTGCTTTTCCTCAAAGCTACCCCTCTACCACTGGAGCCACATGGCTCTACTTCTGGCTTTGTTGACACTGAAGTTGGACAGGGGTCTCAAGTACTTTCCAGACTAGGGTGACTTTGACCATGAATCTCCTTTCACAGCTTTGTCAGTATCATGGAGCACTTCTGAGAGCCACTGGTGCCTGCTTAATCATTGGTCTTGCTGATTTTCTTGGACAGACTGGTGAATTCCCTATCTTCGGATTCAAGTGGTGGATGCTGGAGCCCACAATTTGAATCCTGGTCCCGCCACCTCCAAATGGCAGGAGATCATAACTCATTTTTATCCATATAAATACCAATAGAATGTGATGTATGTCATGATTGAATGGGCAGTTCTTGAATGATTCTAGAATAAAATTATATACAATTATATTCTACGATACTGATTAATTTTAATCAATACTTTATGAAGCGTTTAAAAAATTACATTCATTAAAGGGAGAAATAATGAAATACCTAAGAATTGGTTGTCATATAGCATAGAGATCTCATTTTTTTCTGCCAGGACTGGGATTGCAACTCATGGTCTGGGTAACTCTGTTGCACTGTGTAGGAAGGGGAAGCTTGCTTTCTTGAAGTCAAGAAATTCAAGTCTGTTCCTTAGGCCTGAAATCGATCCCCACCACTAGAAAACATCCTATTTGTGTACATTTTAAGTATATGATATATATTTACATACATATATTTGCTCCATATTGCATTCAGTGTAGTTATTCATTTTAACTTTTGTTTTGGATTTGAACTCAGCATCTTGGTATCTCTGTGGCACTGTGGGTGAAAGGGAAGCTCACTGTCCTTGAAGACAAGAAATTCAGACCAATTCCCAGGGCCTGAATTGAAGCCCCAGCACTGTAAAAATTACACACATGAGTTTAGTGAGTATGACGTTTATTACCCTTAGTCATTTAGTATTATTACGCATATAACATTTCATTTATTACATCCTATCATACAGGATAATTTGCATATGAATTATACATCATACTGAGACCCAGGACATTCTTTTCAGGAAAAAATGTGTGAAAAGTGGCTGCTTACTACATGAATAAATTTTTGGCAATGCTGGGATTTCAATTCACGGTATAAAATGTCCAATCCATAAATGGGGTCAAAGTCTTAGCACACCAACCTCTGGCAAACTGAGCTGCCAGGAAGTTCTGACGACCTGTTACTTGTTATCAAGCCACATTAGTGCCCTATATACATGTGTGTGTGTGTGTGTGTGTGTGTGTGTGTAGATTGATGTATATATATATATATATATATATATATATATATATATATATATATATATTTAGAGAGAGAGAATGTGAGGATATTATTAAATTTTATATATATAGTTACCAATAATTAGTTATTAAGTTATGTCTCCATTTAATGAAGTATCATGGTTGAATACTTATAAAAGCATTAATTAAAAATTAATCAATATCCTTCCATTAGGGGAATCATAACATAGTGCTAGAAGGGAAGATATAAATCCAATGATTTTTGTGTGGCTTTCTAAAAAGGAATCATGAATTAACTGCAAATGTAATTACTTTTATAATATTATATTAGCATTCATGTAAATAGGAATGAGTTTGTCATGATCTCCCTCCATTTGTGTGTGGCAGTCCTGGGATTCGAACTCCAGGCCTCAGAAGTTTACTTCGAATGCAAACAATTGGAATGACATTGAAGATTTCAGATTGTCACAATTAAAAAAAAGAACAACAAGAAGAAAAGAAAACCAGGTGTCAGTGGCTCCTGTATGTAATCCTTGCTCCTCAGGAGGCTGAGATGGAGAGAATGCCAATTTGAATTCAGACAGGGCAGGAAAGTCTGCAACACTCTTATTTCTAAGAAATCACAGGAAAATATACCTATGGGTTGGGGCTGTGGCTCAAGGGCAGAGTGCTACTCTTGAGAAAGGAAGAGGTGATCAGGGATAGGGCCTAGTCTCATATTTCAACCTGAGACCTGCCAAAGAAAATAAGAAGGGAGTAACCCCATGTCTCTGTCTATATATGGATGATGTACGGATGATATGCATTCAGCAGGTTGCCCATGACCAGACCCCCAACCTGGGAAAGCTGGGACAAGCCCTCAGAGAGTACTAAGTCTGAGGCAGTAGCTTCAACAAAGCATCCTTCTCTGCCATTTAATAACTGAAGCCCAGAAGGTTTGCCTTGGCTGGTGTATGCAATGGGTTCATTAAGTTCTGGCTGAGATGTCCAATTGGGACATCTTCCTAGGCTGTAGGAGTTGTGGAAGGTTCTGGCTCCATATTACATATCCCTCTGTAGGACTTGAGCCTAGATCTCTGGGGTCTAGTGGCTATCGCTCATTCATCATTCCTCCTTGCGGAGTCTCACTCTGCTCCCAAATCCTGGCAAAGATATGAAATGGCCAGCGATTTCTGTGCTGAAAAGAGTATGCCAATAAATCTCACCCTCATAGTTCCTGTTAGAAGTAAGCCTTGGGCTGTGAATGTGGCTAAGTGGTAGAGTGCTTACCAAGCAAGCATGAAGCCCTGGGTTGGATTCCTCAGTATCACATAAACAGAAAAAACCAAAAGTGTCACTGTGGCTTAAGAGATAGAACATAGCCTCGAGAAAAAGCAGCTCAGGGACATGCCTAGACCCTGAGTTCAAGCCACAACACTGGCAAAAAAAAAAAAAAATGTGAGCTTGGTGAGACATTCTCTTCTGGGACTCAGAGGAGGGCCGAGGTTATAGGTAAGAGGTAGAGGGCAGGTGCTGGTGGCTCACCCCTGTAATAATAGCACTCAGGAAGTTGAGATCTGAAGATAATATCTGTAAGCTTGTGCTGGCAGGAAAGTCTATATGAGACTCTTATCCAATTAAACACCAAAAAAAAAAAAAAAAACAGAGCTGTGGTACAAGTAATAGAATGATAGCCTTGAGCATAACAACTCAGGGATAACATCCATGCCATGAATTCAAACCCCAGGACTGGCACACACACACACACACACACACACACACACACACACACACACACACACACATAATCACACACCAAGATAGAGCATTTGACAGTCAGCCTACACAAGTTCGATCTCTAGCAACTCAGTATTAAAAAAAAGTGAGAGAAGGGAAGGAAAGACTTGCTCCAGGAGGTGATATGACCAGTGCCAAAATTCCACAGGAGTTCTAAGATGTGGAACAGAGGGCCTCAAGCAGAAGGTACAGAGCATGCGCAAAGGTCCTGAGGGGTGGTGTAGAGCAGGTGGTGTGGGAAGAATGAAGGTTCTGTGGCCTCAGACAAGTCTAGCAGAACACTGAAGGCTAGGTCAAGGTTTGTACTTGAGTCACAGGTAGGGTAGAGTGTGGGGTCCCAGAATGGGGCTCAGGGGAAGATTAGCTTGGCTTTTTACCAAAGACCCCAGCCAATTTTGTGGCTGGAAGCCTATTTTTCACAGCTCCTGACCCTCAGGCCCCCTTACCATGGAGGAGTCAGGGCAAATGCAGGGAAGAACTTTTGCTTAAGAAAAGCTTCTACCCAATCCCTCCAGTGGCTCAACCACTGCAAATCCTAGCTATTCAGAAGTCTGAGATCAAAGATCGTTGGTCAAAGCCAGCTCACCGGAGGAAAGTTAGTGGCATTCTTCTGGCCAATAAACTACCAAAATCCAGAAATGGATCTGTGGCTCAAGTGGTAGAGTACCAGCCTTGAGGGAAAAATTAAGAGACCAGAGCCCAGACCTCTTGGGTCTTCGTACACCCCACGAAAGACAGACGGGGTCCAAGGAAAGATAAGTTCGGCCCTCGCCCATTCCCCAGCCTCCCTCAGCCCAGGAGACAATCAGACACAGAGGTGAGCCAAATCCAGCAGGTAGAAAACTCCTTTATTAACAGAGAGCAGCCCTTTTTAAAACCAAAAAGGGTGGGTGGCATGGCAAGGGAGGAAGAGGAATCAATCACTGTCAAGGTCACACCCTATCATGCACATGAGCCTTCACAGGCTGGTTAGGCACTGATCAGAAGATCAATTGGGCTCTGCCCACTCTACTCTCTCCCAGCGCCATCTTGGCTGCCCATGTGCACTACAGTAAATTGGGCTCTGCCCACTCTACTCTCTCCCAGCGCCATCTTGGCTGGCCATGTGCTCTACAGTAAGTTAGGCTCTGCCCACTCAACCCCCTCCCAGCGCCATCTTTGCTGCCCATGTACTCCACACAGACCCTGAGTTCAAGCCCCGGTACTGGCACAGAACAAATAAGGAAAGTTTTCAGGAAATCCCAGTCCACTGTGGAGAAAGGCCATTATCAACTGGGCGCAGGTGGCTCATGCCTGTCATCCTAGCTACTCAAGCCTGAGACCTGAGGATCAGTCAAAATTAAAAGCTAGCCTGGGCACACTCTTATGTCCAATGAATCACCAAAAAGCTAGGAAGCAGAGCTACTGTAGTTCAAGTGGTACAGCACCAACCTTGTGATAACATGGTAAAGGGTAGCACCTAGGCTCTGAATTCATGTCCCGGTAAACACACACACACACACACACACACACACACACACACACACACACACACACACACACACTAATATCCTTAACAGATGCCAGTGGCTTATACCAGCAATCCTAGCTACTCAAGGAGCTGAGATCTTAGGATGGCAGCTTGAAGCCAGAACAGGCAAGAAAGTCCATGAGACTCTTATCTCCACTAAACTACTAAAAAAAGTTGAAAGGTGAGCTCTGGTTCAAGTGGTAGAATGTTAGCTTTGACCAAAGGAAGTTCAGGGACATTCCCTAGGCCCTTAGTTCCAGCTCTAAGATTTTTTTAAAAGACATCCTTTGCCCCCCCAAAGGCCATAAATCCTGATTTTGTGATCCTAGACCTCACTTCCACTCCTGCCACTTCCACAGTACTACCACAAGTGGCCGGTGTGTGGCCAACACTGGGTTAAGAAGTGAAAGTACACAAGGGGGTGCATAGCCAGGTCAACACTAATACCACAAAACAATTAGGTATTGGCCATACCATTCTCTCATCCCCCAGTTCCCTGGCCCTGGAATCTAAAGTCTGTGCCTCTGTATTCTGAGCATCTGGAATAGTCTAGAAGGACCTGAGAGGCCCAGCTGGGGCCGTAAGATAGGCTGTCCTGTGATAAAGTACATTTACATTTCCTAGACATTGATCTATACTTCCAAGCCACCTTGGCCTCACCTCCCATGTAGCCCTATATCCTCCTTGCTTGGGAAGCTTTCAGTGAGCTGTCAAGCTCGAGGTGGCCAGAGCCACCAGCAATCCCCCATTCCCCACTCCACTGCCAGCCTGCTGAGAGGGATGTGCAGTCAGAGGCCCAGCTGAGGAAAAGGATAAGACATCACATGACTGAGGCCCTCCCTTTCAGGCAGAGGAGACCCTATGCCAGCTAGCATCGCTGACCCAGAATCCCCTGGAGGCAGCCAAATATTGGGACAGCCAGACTTGTGCCCCAGAGAAAAGTTGGAAAACAGGCCTGTGGCAATTTAGGACTCATTGGAGACCCTGATAGGGGGCTAAAGGAAAGGTCTGTGTGAAGGAGGGGCACCATCTGAGGTCAGAAATAGGCAGACCAGCAACCAGGAAGGGGACAGAAAAAGACAAGGGAAAATTACACACACACACACACACACACACACACACACACACACGGATATTCCAAGCCCTTAGCAGTCCCTGAGAACAAACCCTGAACTCACTCTATTAGGATCACATCAAACCCATGAGAAGATGGCACTATCATACTCAGACTAACTGTAGACACAATATTGAGCCTCTCATATCTAGAATGTCTCATAACCCAGCATGGAATTTCCTACCGTACACACTGCAATGTGAAAAACTCAGCCAACCTCTTTGTTTATTATTGGTCATGGGGTTAGAACTCTGGGTCAGGGCGCTGTCCTTCAGCTCTTCAACTGAAGATGAGCACTGTACAATTTGAGCCACAGTGCCCTTTCCTGTTTTCTGGTGGCTCATTGGATATCAAGACCCACAAACTTTCCTACCCAAGCTGGCTTTGAACCGTGGTCTTTATATCTTAGCTTTATGAGTCGCTAGGATGACAGTTGTGAGCCACCGAAGGCGCCAGACTTCAACCATCTCATATACCCAGAGGAAACCCAATTCATTAGGCCACAAATTTCTTTTTTTTTATTTTAATTTATTTTATTTTATTTGTGAACATACTGTAGAGAGGGGTTACAATTACATGGGCAGGATAATGCGTACATTTCTTACCAAGAATTGCAGCCTCCTAATTGTTTACCCTTCACATCCCTTCCCAGCCTCCCCCCTCACCCCAAGTCCCAATCCTTCTCCCCCCTCCCCCCCCCCCACCCCCCGCACTGACATTGTAAAGTTCGTTATGGACATGACAACTTGTACTTCTCATTGTTGCAACAGGTCCACCTGGATCCTTAAACGACTTGTTTTTCCCCATCTCCTCCACAAGTTATAATGACATCAAATATAGTGAAAGCAGGGGTTATACTGTGGGGGAGGGACATACAAAGCAATAAAGAAATAATCTTATAAATGCTTTAGAAACACATGCATGAAAGAAAAAACCATTAAAATACATATCTAAGGGTTCATTTTCCTAACATCACATTATCTGACCTTTTCCCCTTGACTCATACATATACTAGATATTGCAAATAAGGGAAACCATGGGGCCTATGTTTCTTAGGCCACAAATTTCTTGTAACCTTTTACTTCAGACTTTAACACCAAGCATCCAAATCCATCCTTCATTAGGGAAAATACAGACACAACAATCCCACCCCTGCACCCATTTGCTCACTCCTTGCCTGCCATATGCCTCGACCACTTGAGTTCTTGGTAAGGCACCATCCATTCTACTGTGGCTTCAAACTGGCGCAAACTTGGGGAGTTCTTCGAAATGTCTGTAAAGTGAGGCTAGCACCTGGTCTCTCAATCACAGCACCCTCTCCATATTTCTGCAGCGAAAATGTTTTACTTTCTTTCTTTTTTTCGATTGTGGGTTTAAATGCTCTGCCTGAGTGCTGTCCCTGAGCTCTTCAGCTCAAGGCAAGTACTCTACTACTCGAGCCACAGCACCCCTTCCAGTTTTCTGGTGGTTTGTTGGAGATAAGTGTCTTAGGGTCTTTCTTGCCCAGTCTGGCTTTGAACCATGATCCTCAGATCTCACCTCCTGAGTACCTAGGATGACAGCCATGAGCTACTGGCACCCAGCAAAACATACTTTTCAATGCTTGTCATTTTATCCTCTCAGGAGACTAAGATATGAGGACTGCAGTTGGATGCCACCCTTGGCAGCAAAGTGCATGAGAACCCTTTACCTCCAATTAAACACCCCCAAACCTGGAAGTGGAGCTGTGGCTCAAGCAGTAGAAGGCTCGCCTTGAGCTGAAGAGCAGAGGGATAGCTCGTAAGCCCAGAGTTCAAGCCCCATGCCTTACCAAAAAACATTTCAGTTTTCACTAACTACTAGGAGCAAAAATGTGAGATTGAATAGTAACTAGGGCATTATCATAATATTTATTTCTCAGTGATCATTCTAGTAATGATTAATGAGAGTTTTCCAGCCAGGTTTAGCTTGAGAGTTAGTGTTAAGTAATGGATTAGATGGTAAGTAAATCTGAAATTGTTCAGGGTACAGGGGTTCAGGAAAAGGTACGATCATTGGAAACTACAGTATTTTTCCTGATAAGAGAATTTGAGGACAAATAATATAATACTTCATGTTAGGAAACAAGATAACTTCTGAGGTAGAGTCAGAAAATTTGTGGGAATTAGGACAAATTAAAACGCATTTCAGATTGCAAACTGGAGTATCCATTAGAATGATTAAAAACTAGAGTCTTTTTCTTAAACTTAGAATTGGACTATCATTAAACTGAAAGTTAGGTTTCAGTTCCAGCTGGAGTTAGAGTTAGCCTTAGGGAAATGGAAAGTTTAGGGTCAAACTGAAAGTAAATCTTCGAATAACATGTCTAGTTAGAATTAGGATCAATGTGAAATAAGAAACTGCTAATAATATTAAGATTAGGGTATGATTAGTGTGAGGGTTAGCCTGAATATTCCAGTTAGGGTTCAGGTTACAAAAATGGCAAGATACTGTGTAAAACTACCATCTATTTTTAGAAAGATGAGTTGAATCAAAGTTAGGATGAATAAAAACTAATGTATTTGTATGGCTTTTAGAATCCAAAGGCTATTAGTTCTAGGGTTAGGGTTACTGTTCTAGTTCAGGTTAGACTTAGGCTTAGTGAAGAGTAAGCTTTACGGTAAAAGTTTTCTACTAACGTTTTCAAGTAAAATAAGTTTGAAATTTAACAAAAACTACAGAGTTTTCCTAAGTTTTCTATTCACTTTTGAATAGGGTTAAATTTAGAGTTAGGTTACTAGTAAGGTATATATATATAGTTAACGTTAGGTACTAAACTAGATTTTAAAAAAAACCTGCAACTTCTTTTTGGAGATATAGGAGTTCAGTAACCGTTAAGATCAGTGGAAACTGTGATCGTTTTCATGATATGAAGATTTAAGGTTAATGATTCATAATAGGGAATGATTTCAGAGTCCAAGTCAGGGAATCTGTAGGATTTGGAAGCAAACTGCAAATTATTTCAAAGACAATGAGTATCTGTTAGAATGTGTGTAAACTCGAGTATTTTCCATTAATTTTAGGATTGGGTTACTATTATCATCAAGATTACTCTTAGGGTTCTGTCCAAGATTAGAGTTAGAATTAGGGAAATGGAAGGTTGAGAAATTGAGTGACTTACTTTCTTTTTGTATGTATATGCACTATTCTAAGGCTTGAACTCAAGGCTTGGGTTCTGCCCCTGAGCTTTTAGCTGTAGGCTAGCATTCTACCACTGGAGCCATGAGTGCACTTCCAGCTTTCTTTGACAGTGATTTGGAGATGAGAGTCTCACAGACGTTCCTATCTAAGCTGACATTGAACTGAAATCCCCAGATCTCTGCCTTCTGATTTAAGGTAGGATTAATGCATGAGCTACTAGTGCCCAGGAAATTGCCTGAATTATACTGATTGTTTTTACTTTTGTTCGAGATTGAGACTTGAATTCATTATCTGACAGCTTTGCTCACTAAGTAGCACTCTGCCACTTGAGCCATATCTTCAAAAATGATTCTTTTAAATAGCTGGAAATCATTTAATTTTTTTCAGATGATATGTATCATTAGTGTTGTTCTAAAACTTACCCTAACCAAAAATGATTTATTGACCCTAGAGATTATCTGAGCAGATTCTCATGCTTTGCTTCTAATTGCATAACATTTTAGGGACATGATTTTTTAATTATTATTTTAAGCAGCAAGCAGTTATCATTAAATAAAGCAGTTTATGCATACAATATACCTTGATCAATGCCAACCCTTGCAAAATTCTCACCCATCCCTCCCCTATACACTTCTTCCTTCACTCTTCTTAATTTTGTAGGATATTTACTGGATTCCTCTCTGCATTTTCCCTCTTTTCTTCTATTCAATCTTCTACCTTTTCCAACTTCACTCCTCTTTTGACTACCCACTTCCAGCAACTCTACTCCCGGGCATTTACCCGAAAGATTATAAACCAGGATATAGTAAAGGTATCAGCACAACCATGCTTACTGAATCAGCCCAGATACTCCTCAAGAGAGAAATGTATCAAGTAAATGTAATACACACACACACACACACACACACACACACACACACACACACACTGGAAATTCTACTTACCCATCAGAAAGAACATTGTACCATTTGTATCTCTCATTTCTCATTTCATCTGCCTGGTATCTCATTGCCATCGTATTGTCCCTGTACTGCAGTAACTGATACATGCACACTGATGTAAAAGATTTTCAAGGTTATGGGCTAACCATAGATTCCTGGGTATGAGTTCTCTGCTCATTCTCTTTGTCTATTCTTGCCTTTGAGTAGTGATTGTACAGATTTATTTGTACCATTTGCTACCCAGAAAAGGGATGAACCATATATATATATATATATATATATATATATATATGATTATATACATACACACACACACACACACACACACACACATATATATATATATACATATATATATATATATACATACATGGATATATGCACACATATGGATATATATTAAACACTTGAGTACATTTTATGTTTTCAAGAATTATGGAGCTAACAAAAATCACATGCATTTTCCTACTTTTTCTATTTTTTCAAAACCTAAAGAACTTTGTCTCTTTTGAATACCTAATTTTTAAGATAATATCACCATCTCTCATATGTCAGTGGCCTTGAAATTAAATGTTCAAATACGACAAAGTTATTTAGTATTTTTGGTTGAAGAAAGGCATATTACTAGGGTTCTATTCAGGGGTTCTCTGCTTGCTAGACAGGACTTTGTCTGTATAGCACCAAGCATATCAACTACTTTTGCCATACTTCTAGTCCATTTTATTTACTTGAGGTCTTGAACTTTTGCCTTGGTCGGATCTTAGCTTGACTGAGACTTTGCTACCTATGCCTCAAAACATAATTAGCGAGGATTACAGATGTGAAACACTATGGGCAACTCATTTGTTGAGATGGCTGTCTTGGCAATTATTTCTTTGGCCTGGCCTCAGACCAAGATCCTTGACATTTCTGCTTCCCAATCAGCTGGGATTACAGATGGGGCTACTATACTTGGTGTACATAACACCTTCTTTTTTTTTTTTTCCGTCGGTCGTGGGGCTTGAACTATGGGCTTAGGCGCTGTCCCTGCACTCTTCAGCTCAAGGGGAGTGCTCTACCGCTTGAGCCACAGTACCAGTATCAGTTTTCTAGTGGTTTTATTGGACATAAGAGTCTCACGGATTTTCTTTCTCTGGCTGTCTTTGAACCCTGATCCTCAGATCTCAGCATCCTGAGTAGCTAGGATTACAGGCGTGAGCCACCAATGCCGGGCACACATTCTGATTTTAAAAGAGTTTTTCATTGTAAAAATGCTGTGTAGAGGGGTTATAGTTACATGAGCAAGTTATTGAGTACATTTTCTATCAAACATTGTTACCTGCTCCTTTGTTTTGCCCTTCCCCTCCCCTCCCCTCCAACCTCCACAACTACATTCCCCTCTATTCCCTTCCCCTCTTCCCCGCCTATTTTGCAAATATCCTTTTTCAACATAGTGTCTTGTGCATCTCATTGATACAATGGGTCAGCCTATATCACTATTTATCTATTTTGTTTTTTCCCTTCCCTTCCCCAAGCTAGAGAAGGGTGTATACAAGATTCAGGGCACCGACCCTAAATACAGTGAAAACAAGGGTTAAACAATGAGGGAGGAACATAAAAAGAAAAAAAAAACACATGGTAGATTATAAACCCTATCTTGAGGTTCATTTCGCTTAACAGCATCATTTCTTGTCATATGTACATAGCTTTTGAACTTTTATGCTTGTCCCAGACATATAATAGTTATTGCAAATAAGGGAAACCATAGGACCAATTTTTCTTTGCTTTTGGCTTACTTCACTTGATATAATGTTTTCTAAGACCTCACTTAGTGCTCTCCTATTATCCAGCAGTCCCCATTTTTGGGCATTTACCCTAATGATCACACACAAGACCATACTAAACTATGGTTACAATTATGTTTATTGCAGTATTATTTACCATAGCTAAGATATAGGACCAACCCAGATGCCCCTCAGTAGATGAATGGATCAAGAAAATGTGATACACACACACACACACACACACACACACACACACACACACACACACACACACACACAGTGGAATTCTATGCCTCCATCAGAGAGAATGACATTGCCCCATTTGCTAGGAAAGACGCAGAAACAATTGTATTAAGTGAAATAAGCCAGGCTCATATAACCATAAGTCCCATGGTTAATCTTACTTGGAGTAACTAGTACATGGTACCATATAACCATATAAGAGGATGTTATGTGAAATTAACCCCAAGGTAGGGCACAAATGATTTTTATTCCATGAGATTCTTATCTCTATATAATCCCCCAAATAAAGTTGGAAGGGGAGCTGTCGTCCAAATACAGAGCACCACCTTTAAGGGAAAAAGCCTAAGTGACAAGGTAAGATCCTAAGTTTAAACCATAATATCAGCACTCAAAAAAGTTGATTTCTTTTCCTTGAGGTTTTTATTAAATTGCTCGGAAAATAATCGACATTGTATTTATGTTTAGCATTACTATTAAAATCATGTTATATTTATTTATGTTATTCTTTATTTTCTTTTTTTTAATTTAATTTAATTTTATTTGTGAACATACTGTAGAGAGGGGTTACAATTACATGGGCAGGATAATGCGTACATTTCTTACCAAGCATTGCAGCCTCCTCCTTTGGTTTACCCTTCACATTCCTTCCCAGCCTCCCCCCTTCCCCCCAATCCCAATCCTTCTCCTTCCCCCCCTTTCCCTCACCCCCCACCCGCACCGACTTTGTAAAGCTCCTTTTGGACATGACAACTTGTACTTCTCATTGTTGCAACAGGTCCACCTGTATCCTTAAACAACTGGTTTTTCCCCATCTCCTCCACAAGGTATACTGACATCAAATATAGTGAAAGCAGGGGTTATACTGTGGGGGAGGGACATACAAAGCAACAAAGAGATAATCTTATAAATGTGTTAGAAACACATGCATGAAAGAAAAAAACATTAAAATACATATCTAAGGGTTCATTTTCCTGACATCACATTATCTGACCTTTTCCGCTTGACTCACATATACTAGTTATTGCAAATATGGGAAACCATGGGAACTATGTTTCTTTGTATCTGGCTTACTTCACTTAATATAATTTTTTCCAATTCTTTCGATTTCCTCACAAATGGGGCAATGTCATTCTTTCTGATGGAGTCCTAGAATTCCATTGTGTATATATACCACATTTTGTTGATCCATTCATCTACTGAAGGGCATCTGGGTTGGTTCCATACCATAGCTACGGTAAATATTTCTGCAATAAACATAGGTGTGCTTTAGTATGGTCGTGTTTGTGATCATGTGGGTAAATGCCCAAAAGTGGGATTACTGGGTCATAGGGGAGCTCTATATGGAGCCTTTGAGCAACCTCCATACCGCTTTCCACAGTGGTTGAACAAGTTTATACTCCCACCAAAAATGTAGTAAGGTTGCCTTCTGTCCACATTCCCTCAAGCATCTGTGGTTATTAGAGTTCTTGATTATAGCCATTCTAACTGGTGTCAGGTGGTACCTCAATGTTGTTTTTATTTGCAATTCTTTTATGGCTAGATAGGTTGAGCATTTCTTCATGTGTTTATTGGTCATCCTTCTTTCCTCTTCTGAGAAGTTTCTCTTTAAGTCCACTTATTTAATGGGCATTTGTACCTTTGAAGATATGTTGTTGAGGGAATTCATTTTTTGATTTCCAGGTATATTTTAGATATGAGAAACTTGTCCGTTTTATGGCTAGTGCAGATCCATGGGCTTTCTAGTGATCTTGCTAGCTATGTCATTTGCCATGCAGAAGCTCTGCAATTTTATGCAATCCCATTTGTCCCATTTGTCTTTGATTAAATTTGTATTTCTGGGTCTCTATTAAGAAAATTTTGGCCTGGGCCAAGGAGAACTACGGATTCTCCTATTCCATCCTGTAATGTTTTCAGAGTAAAACTTCAAACTTTTAAAGTTTCAAATATTACAGGAAGATCTTTGATTCATGTTGAATGGATGTGAGTAGATTGAGCTGTTGCATACATTCGTGTGTGTGTGTGTGTGTGTGTGTGTGTGTGTGTGTGTGTAAGGGGGGTAATGTGTATCATTGAAATCAAGGATAAGGAACTTGGTTCCTTTTTCTGAGATATATATTATGGTGTTTCTTTGTTGGTGGTAGGCTCTGATTGCTTGCCTTTGCTGATGTGCACATTCCAGCTCAATTTTTCAATAAAATTTCTTAATTATTATTATTTTTTCGGGAGGGTCCGGTTGTGGGGCCTGGACTCTGGGCCTGGGCGCTGTCCCTCAGCTCTTCAGCTCAAGGCTAGCACTCTACCACTTGAGCCACAGCGCCACTTCCGGCTTTTATTATTTTTGCTTATGTGGTGCTGAGGAATCGAACCCAGGGCCTCATGCATGCAAGGCAAGCGCTCTACCACTGAGCCAACTTCCCAGCCCTCTTAATTATTATTGAACATATAATGCTCTGATACTGTTTTGTCTATAGTCTGCCATCTAGGGTCTTCTTTTCCACTTAAATATTAACTTTCAATATGAATTTTATCTCCTGACTAATTTTCCCCTTTAATTTGCATTTTGAAATAAGAATTATAATACCTTTGATCTTTGTATTCCTGATGAAAAACCATTTTGAATTTTCTGTGTGATGTAATAACACCTGGACAGATTTGTCCAGTAGGCACAGACAATCGACTTGGGTACTCCTCTTGCAGGCATAATAGGACGTTATTCCTCAGGTATTTATCATGAGGGACTAACTAGTGGTGGAAAGAAAAGAGGTTACTCAGAGGGGACTAAAATCCAAGGATATCAACTTTTAACTTATTACTAGGAAAATCAGGCCATAAGGTGAAAGTTAATGAGAAAAGAAAATTTGAAAAAATATTGGGGATGATATAAATAAAAGACCTTAAATTTTCTTTTGTAGTTTTAGTTTCAAATAACCCTCCTCCATATTTTTAGAATGGTTAGAAAAATAATTCCCACAATGCCTCACAACTTTTATCTTTCACTTTGTCTATGTTTCCTTGTCACTGCTAAATTGTTCTGGATGCCTGTATTATCTACCCCAACCCCTGCAAAGCTGTTGCTGCTACCCAATTTCCTGCCACTGCAACTCAGCAATTACAGTCACAATTATCCTTTCCCTGGTACTGCCTTTCTCTGCTACTCATTTTGCTACCCATAATTCTTAACACCATGGTTCCAGCCACCTGATCCCTGACACTCCTGTCTCTGCTACCACATTCCCAAACAAAGCAAGGCAATAGTAGGCACAGACAATCGACTTGGGTACTCCTCTTGCAGGCATAATAGGACGTTATTCCTCAGGTATTTATCATGAGGGACTAACTAGTGGTGGAAAGAAAAGAGGTTACTCAGAGGGGACTAAAATCCAAGGATATCAACTTTTAACTTATTACTAGGAAAATCAGGCCATAAGGTGAAAGTTAATGAGTAAAGAAAATTTGAAAAAATATTGGGGATGATATAAATAAAAGTTTTAGCTTAATCTCTTCTACCAGTGATCTGAATGATTTTATGACATAGATATGCAACTACTTTGCATTTTAAAAAGTACATGAAGATGCACATTTATGTGGTACTTATATTAATTTATGGAATTGTTGCATATGATCATGTTAATGACACTCAATAGTTTATGCTTTATGATATGCTCATGAGTCTGCCTTTGGCAATATGAATTGAGCTCTCTAACAATAAATGGAATTTCATTGCAAATACTACAAGGATATTACTGAGGCTAATACCAAAATGAAAGCTGGAACAAGAAAAGTGAACAAAGCTACAAGTTTGAAGGGAAGGGGTCAGTGGTAAGGGCTATGATAAAAGAGAAATTCTTCACCATGGAATCTTGGAAGAATACAATGTGTCTTGTTGAATTACTAGCTTTTCAAACATTCTTAGAAAGCAGAACATGATTTTTGATTCTTGCTTTTTGGAACCTCTTTAATGAGTGGTGACACAAAAAATTATCGAAATGACTGAAAATCCACTGACATGAATTATTAGATTAACATTATACTCAAAGTTGCCTTGAGATGCAGGCAGGCTGGATTCCTTTCCTATTAAATTAATGGAATAAGCTTCCTTTTGAATGGTTGGACAGTCTAAGACGCTCGTTCCAAAATAAGAAAAGATACTGGAGAGAAAAAAAGAGGAAGGAGAGTCAAGGCTGCTGAAATTAGCATATTTCCCATTTGGATTTTAATGGGTTGTTTCTACAAAGAATTAGAATTTTATCTTAAGATAATAATTTCAAAATGGATATGCTAAAGGATAGCTTCGAAATGTAATATTTAATGCTGTTGGATTACTTGAAGACAAAGGTTTACAGAAAACTTTATATTCCAGAAAAACTGTAATGTACCAATAAATACCTAGAAGAAATATAATTTAAAAATTCACCTGTTCAAAGCAAATCCTGGCATGAAAGTCTGTGAATCACTTATCTCCAAACAGGAAGTGCAACTGTGGCTCAATTGGGAAAGGGCTCCCATTGAGCTGAAGAACTCTGGGATATATTAATTCCGAAGCCCTGAATTCAAGGCCCTTGACTGACAAAAAGAAATTTTAAAGAATTAAATCATTAGGGCTGGAAGAAGACACAGTGTTAGAGTGCTTGTCTTGCATGCATGAGGTCCTGGGTTCAATTCCTCAGCACCACATAAGCAGAAAAAAACTGGAAGTGACACTGTGGCTAAAGTGGTAATATGCTAGCCTTGAGCTGAACAGCTCAAGGACAGCACCCAGACCCAGATTTCAGGCCCCCCCTAACAACGTCAACAACAACAACAACAAAAATTAAAGCATCAAACAACCTGAAGATGTTGTCCAGAATAATGAATGCAGCATTATCCGTTGACATGACTTGGTGACTTGAAACCAAGTTTACCAGGGGAGATGGTGGGCATTTTGTGTGTGTATCAAGACCTGCAAAATTATTTTATACTTTCCCAGGGAGGGAGAAAGGAGGAAATGGGGGGGGGAGTGAGGTGTTTGGTGGACTTGCCTTTTGGTTCACTGACGGTTTTCTGGAGTCAAATTCAGAGAAATTCTGCTTGCAATCCTAGTTGCATGGGTAATGACGAAGCCATGTCCTGAAAGTGGTTTTGTCCTGTCCTTGGCCTGGTTCCAACCACCGCTGGATAATTCAAGTCCCACTGCAGGACCAAGATGCCTTGAAGATTACTGATCCATTGGGCAGGTGGACCTAACCACAGCCAGAATAGGCAGATAATGCAATTTTGAGACCAGCACTGGAAATCTACAGAAGGCAGAGATTTTTTAAACATATTTTTATTGTAAAAATACTGTACAGAGGGCTAAGAGTTACAGGACTAGGTAATGAATACATTTCCTATACAGCATTGTTACCTCCTACTTTGTTTTACCCCTACCGTCCTTTCCCTCCCCAACTCTCCAACTCTTCCCTCCTCGACCCCTGCCTGATATTGTAAATTCATTTTCGACACAATAACCTGTACATCTCATTGTCACAATGGTCAACCTGCATCCCCATTTAAGCATTCTGCTATATCCCTTCTACTCCCCAAATCAATATATATATATATATATATATATATATATATATATATATATATATGATACAGAACACTGGAGTCAAATACAGTGAAAACAGGGGTTTACCGTGGGGGAATAACATACAAAAGAATCACATAGAGAATTATAAGCATATTAAAAACAAAAGAAAGAAAGGAAAAACCACCAGTGTACATTTCGCTTAACATCATCTTGTATGGTCATATGTACCTAGCCTTTGATCTTCTCTGCTTGTCCTAGACATGTGCTAATCCTTGCAAACAAAGGTAAAACAAGGTAAACCATGGGACCTATGTTTCTTTGGGTCTGGCTTACTTCACTTAATATAATTTTTACAAAATCTTTCAATTTCCTACAAATGGGGCAATGTCATTCTTTCTGATGGAAGCATAGAATTCCAGTGTGTGTTTGTGTGTGTGTGTGTGTGTGTGTGTGTGTGTGTGTGTATGTTTGTGTGTATGTGTGTGTATGTGTACCACATTTTCTTGAACCATTCATCTATTGAGGTGCATCGGGGTTGGTTCCATATCATAGCTATGGTGAATAATACTGCAATAAACATGGTTGTGCTGGTAGGTTTGTGATCATTTGGGTAAGTGCGCAAAAGTGGGGTTGCTGGGTCACTGGGGAGCTCTACATGGAATCTTTTGAAAAATTTCCATACTGCTTTCTAAAGTGGTTAAACAAGTTTACACTCCTACAAGTAATGCAGGAGGGTTCCTTTTAGCCACATCCCCACCAGCACATGTCATTATTACATTTCTTGTTTATAGCCTTTCTAACTGGAGTGAGGTGTAATCTCAATGTTTTGATTTGCATTTCTTTTATGACTAGAAAAATTGAGCATTTCTTCATGTGTCTAATGGACATTTTTTATTTCCTCTTCAAAGAAGTCTCTCTTTAAGTCTTCAGCCGACTTAGTTATTGGGCAGTTGTTTCTTTGAGGATTTCTTGGAGGGGGATTTATGATTTTGAGTCCTAAGTATATATTAGATATAAGACTTTTTCTGTTTTATGACTCATGAAGAACTTCTCCGAGTAAGTGGGCTTTTTATTGATCTTGCTATCTATGAACTTTACCTTGCAGAAGCTCTGCTGTTACATACAATCCTATTTGTCCAACCTCTCTTTGATTTGTTTTGTTTCTGATTCACTATTAAGAATTTTTTGGCCTGTGCTAAAGAGCCCTAGAGTTTCTCTTATCCTTCATGTAATGTTTTCACGGTGTCTGCTTTTATGTTGAGGTCTTTGATTCATTTCGACTTGATCCTCATGCAGGGTGATATATATATATATATATATATATATATATATATATATATATATATATATATATATGGTGATATATATATATATATATATATATATATATATATATATATATATATATGGATCTAGCCTTAGTTTTCTACAGGTGTTTAACCAATTTTACCAGCACCATATACTGAAAAGTCTGTCTTTCTTCCTTTCTATTCTTTTAGCTCCCTTGTCAAAGATTAGGTGGCTATAGGTCAGTGGGTTTATTTCTGAGTCCTCAGTACTATATCATTGGTTCTCAGGCATGTTCTTGTGCCAATAGCAAGCTGGTTTTATTACTATGGCTTTTTAGTATAGTTTGAAATTTGGAAGTGATATTGCTCCAGTGCTGTTCTTTCTGCTAAGAGTTGACGAACCTACAGCCAGCATTATACTTAATGGTGAAAAGATAAAGCCATTTCTTATTATTCAGGAAAGAGATAAGGATGTCTGCTCTCTCCACTCCTCTCCAACTTAGTATTAGAATGCTAGCTGGGGCAATAAGGCAAGATGCAAACTTAAAGGGAATCCAAATAGGGAAAGATGAAGTAAAACATACAAGATGACCAATGGAATAGAATTGAAAACCCAGAAATGAACCTACAGTCCCATAGCCATCTAATTTTCGATAAGGGAGTTAAAAAAATAGAATGGAAGAAAGACAGCCTCTTCAGTAAATGATGCTAACAATATTCATTAACTACTTGTAGAAAACTAAAGCTAGATCATTATCACCTTACACCAGAATCAATTCCAAATGGATTAAAGACCTCGGAGTCAAAGCAGACACTCTGAAAATATTACAGGATGGAATAGGAGAAACCCTAGGTCTCCTTGGGGCAGGCCAGAATTTTCTTAATAGAGACCCAGAAGCACAAAAAAATTTAAAAAAAAAGGTTGGAAAAATGGGATTGCATGCAATTGCAGAGCTTCTGCCTGGCAAAGGACATAGCTAACAAGATCAATAGAAAGCCCACGGATTGGGAGATCTTCACTAGCCATACAATGGACAAGGGTCTCATATCTAAAATATACTTAGAAATTAAAAAATTAAATCCCCCAACCACAAATCTTCAAAGAATCAACTCTCCAATAAATAAATGTGCTAAAGACTTAAAGAGAAATTTCTCTGAAGAAGACAGAAGGATGGCCAATAAACACATAAATAAATGCTCAAACTCTCTAGCCATGAAAGAAATGCAAATCCAAACAGCATTGAAATAACACCTCACCCTAGTTATAATGGCTATAATCAAGATCTCTAATAAAAACAGATGTTGAAGGAGATGCGGACAGAAGAGAACCTTACTGCACTGTTGGTGGCAGTGTAAACTTGTTCAACCACTTTGGAAAGCAATATGGAGGTTCCTCAAAAGACTCCACATAGACCTCCCCTTTAACCCAGCAATCCCACTTTTGGACATTGACCCAAAAGTTCACAAACAAGACCACACTAAAGCTTCCAGCACGACTATGTTTATTGCATCATTATTTACCATAGGTAAGATATGGATCCAACCCAGATGACCCTCAGTAAATGAATGGATCAAGAAAATGGGGTATATATACACAATGGAATTCTATGCCTCCCTCAGAAAGAATGACATTGCCCCATTTGTTAGGAAATAGAAAGACTTACAAAGAATTATATTAAGTGAAGCATGCCAGGTCCAAAGAAACATAGGTCCCATGGTCTCCCTTATTTACAGTAACTAGTATAAGTCTGAGTCAAGCAGAATTGGTCAGATAAGTTGATGTTAGGGAAATGAACCCTAAAATATGTATTCAAATGTTTTTTTTTCTTTTGTGGGATTATTTCTAACACATTTATTAATTTATTTCTTTCTTGCTTTGTATTTCTTCCCCCACGGTATAACCCATGCTTTCACTGTATTTAATGTTGGTATAATTTGTGGAGGGGAAAGGAAAAAACAAATAGTTTAAATAGGGATACAAGTGGACCCCTTGCAACAATGAGATGTACAAGTCGTTATATCGAAAATGAACTTTACAACTTTGGTTGTGGGGGCAAGGGGGGAGGATGGGAAGGGATGGGAAGGGGAAACAAATTAGGAAGCTACAAAGCTTCAGAAGAAATGTACATATTTTCTTGCCCAGGTAATTTTAATCACTCTGTACAATTTTTTCACAATAAAAAATAATAAATTTAAAAATAGAAAAAAGAAGAAAAAAATGAAAATGACATGATGTTTTATTTAATGGACCTCATGGACTCCACTCCCAAGTTACGTGAGCTGATCAGAAACTTTGACCAACTAGAACAATAAAATATTGTCTCAATAAAACCAAACAAGAAAGGAATATAAAATAAACCAGAAAGTAATACACAGGTGGAAATTTGGGCTAATTTTATTATTATGTTTTGAGAAGTCAAGTTTCCTATAGAAATGCAACTCATATATAATCCTCAGTTGTATTTTAAATGTTGTCTTAATTATAGAACATTTCTAGATGCAAAAGAGCTCATGGTTCCCAACCAAAAATTTGAAAAAGTAAGTATCATTCTGTTAGAGTCCCAAGAAATGATGAAGGATTACAAAAGTTTAAGCTTGATGAAATGGGAAAGTTCATTTAATGTAGGACTTTGTAGACCTGGCTAAATTAGAATTTAGATTTAAAATAGATATTTTTTGTTTATAATTTAATATTCTATAGGATACTACAAAATTCTTTTCAAGTAAAAGATTTAATTTACAAATTCCCTAATAAATCTGGTATTCTAATTGACTAGAATATTCTTTCAAGTGAGGTATAATAAAAACATAGTTAATAGATAATTCCACCAGTTCATGTGTAAGATGTTAATGTAAATAATCTAGACAAATTGTCAACAAATTGATGATATTAATTTATAAATATAGAAAAGGAGCCATCTTTTGATGTAACGTGTAACGTGGTATGAAGAGAGTAATTGTGTGACACCTTTTTTTTTCTACCTATACATAACACAGGAAGAAATTTCCTTAATTATGTACCTCTGTATACAATGAGAAAAATGGTACATTTGAAGTTTGTTTTTATTTTGTTTTTGTTGTTTGGTTTGTCCTAGGCTTAACCTCAGGGCTTGGGCACTGTCCCTGATCCTGTTTTTGCTCAAGGCTACTGCACTACCACTTGAACCTCAGTGCCACTTGGGTCTGGCTTTTCATTATGAGTTTATTGGAGATAAGAATATAAGGAACCTTCCTGTCTGGGTGGGCTTTCAACCATATTTTTCAAATCTTAATATGAAGATATACAGATCTCCTGATTATCTATGATAGATAAAATATATAATAAAATATATATAATAAAAATAAATAATATTTGCAAGTGTTCTGATCTCAAGAACACCACTGCGGGGAAAATGATGTAAGAAAGTTTAGTGTAGTATTCTTTCCACAATAAGAATGGCATCATATTAGCAGAAGTGTAATATTTTTTGACAATAGTCATAAAGTTGTCATGATGTGAATTTAGGGAATTTTAACGTGCACCTTACCAGTTGGAAATTGTTGGGCTAGGATGACTTTACGGCATAAAACCTTGGGATTGATTGTCATAGAAATAATAGCTTACTCTGATAAACTAATGTTTACTCTTAAGGAATTAATTATTATAGATTTCATAGTTTTAACCTCAACCAGAAAGTGTCTTTTTTTTCTGTTGACTTTTAAATATGTAGCGCCTCATTGGAAACTGCATCAATTGCTGAATTAATTAAAATGCAAACAGGTACTGTTTTGAATGTCTCTGGTATGGCATGTTCAGGATTTGAATATGAGTAGTTAGTAGTCATAGAATGTTGAGGAACAGATATATTCAGTCCTCTTAACAATTAGTCAGTTTTCAAAGTTAGGAGTTTCCGTAGAATTGAACTGTTTTCTGTTTTAGTAAAAGACAATACTAAAATAATATTTTTTTTCAAAATAATGCAACTACATTCTGAAAATATTGTATAGTTTGATAACATTCCAGTTGATGTCCCTCTGATAAAGAAAGAGGTCATTCAAATTAGCTCGCAAAATGTTCATTTTTTTTAAAAAGGTAATACACATAAAATAATATTTACTGTACCAGTACAGTGAAATTATATTTTATGCAGCTCATTTTAACATAATTTTATTGTCAAGCTGATATATAGAAGGGGTTGCTGTAATTGTTAGGTAGTGGATACATAACGTCAAAATTTTTACCCCCTCCTTCTTTTTTCTCACACTTTTCCTTCACCCCAATATTCCTCACAAGTTGCAATGTAAATTTCTAACATATTGTCTTATGAATATTGCTATTGCATTGGTTTGCCTTTTGTCCTTTGTCTTGCCATTTTATTGTTCTGCTTCCCTTGCCAAATGAAGATAAATGTACATACAATACACAGGATAGTGAAATTAAATACAACAGTGGACAAACCATAGAGGAAAACACAAAAGAGAAAAGAAATCACATAGTACATTAAAAACAACAACCACAAAAAAACCTCTCTTTCCATAGCTAGGAGTTTATTTTGCTCAACATCATTTTATGCGGTCATTTATAGATAGCTATTGAGCCATTTTGCTCATCTGCTAGGACTATCCTAGATATTTCCTAGTTATTACAAATGGGGGAAACCATGGAATCTGTTTCTTATTTCTTGCTTATTTTTTTTTGGTAGGATTTTTCCAAGTCTTTCCATTTCCTTATGAATTGGAAGCATAGAATTCCTCTGTACATATATAAACCACATTTTGTTAATTCGTTCATATACTGAGTGGTATTTTGTTTTAAAACATGATTGTATGTAAGTATCTCTTAAGGCCATTCAAAAATGAGAGATGCCAACTCACCAGACATACTAATATGATTTCCAAGTAAGATAGTATTTTATGTTGGTACAAGTGTTGAGATATCTGGATGAGTCTAATGTATATCTTGCACTAAATTAGGCAGGAAGATATCATATAGGATTAAAATGATAGTGACAAAATATTCCCTTGAGAAAGATATAGGAGGCTGCCAAAAGTATGAAGTAGTTCAGATAATTTTGAAGAATTCAGAAATGCAAGCTCAATTATATCTCTTTAAATAATAATTATGTAAGTGGAAGGGGAAAAGAAAGGTAAGAGAAGAAAATAACTGACAGCAGATCATTGTCCCAAGTTAGAGTATAAAAAGACATAATCTATAACTTCCAAATTAAAGAGAGACAATATAATACGTCCCACTTAATTTAGGTACATGCAAAGTATTTACTTGGCTTTTCCCTACTTAAATGCTCCAAAATAAATGAAAACTTAAAAGAAAATTTATGTGATTGCCATTGCTTCAACTTGAACACTAACTGCGATCAGCCCTCTTTTTCTCACTTTGCACTTGGAAAATAGTCCCTAAGTTGATGATGTTGTGGCTGATTAGAGTCAGAGTTAGGAGCTTATACTTGTACAATTATCCCAAAATAGTTTAAAACAGTTTTCTCCCAAGATATCCAACTACATTTTCTGAAACTGTACTTTGAACACACCCTCACACCTGAGCACATCATTTGAAATTATACTTCAGCTTTTCTTGGCACATTCTCCTTTGTGTCTTTGTCTTCTTTGCACATTCCTTTTGAGTTCATAGTTGCTCTATTTCCATTTCATCTGTACAAACTGCTAAGAACATTGTTCAACTACCACTTCTTGTTTGCACACGCCCAGTCTATGTATGAAAGTACTTTGTCCATGTTAAGCAATAGGGTAATACTCACTCTCTGAGGAGAAAAGTTCCACAATATAACCATATGCCCACATTAGAGCATGTAGAATTTAAAGCATTTTGAGAGAACAGTGATATTAGAATTGAAAGGCTCCTTAGGGCCATTTTCTTGGAGCTCATTAGTTTATGCAGGAGAAATATAAATATCCACAAAATTTGGAGCTAATTAGTACGTACCCAAATTAACATTAGATTCTAGATGTGTTAATACAAGTCACGATTGTATTATTGTTACATCTGAAAACTTCACAACTTGATAATGTGTATGTGAAAATGAAAGAAAGGCATTAAAGCAAAATGTCTTATCTTTTTAGGCATTTAATACTAGTGGTGAGTGTAATGTCTGAATTTTTCCATTCAATTAAAGCTTGAAGTTTATAAGAACATTTTTCTACATATAACAATTTGTGTCAGGTTGATTGACAGGGTTATTTCAGCATGGAGATATACCTAAGAAGATTAGATTTCAATAGAGTATTTGGCGGTTATGATTTGTTAAAATCTATTGAGGCATTTTCTGTTCTAAAGAAGAATCAATTCAAGGAGTCTTCAGTCACATCAGTAAAACTGTATATTTAATCTAATACTTGGTGTTACTTGTCCTACATTTATAATGAGTAGGCTGATAAATATATTTCAATAAAATCCCAAACTGATATGGATAGATGGGTCACTAATTGGAACTGTAGGACAAATTAGGCTTGTCTGTGCTGTAGTTCAATCTATAATCTCCTGGCTAAATAAAGTTTTCAAAATTGTTCACAGAATACCTCTAAGAAAAGTTCATGACAGTTATATCTGTATAATATTTTTAAGGTCAGGGTTAAAGCATTTGTTCCCAACATTTAAAATCAATAGGATCTGTTGAATTAATGGATCCAGAATTTTATGTCTTCACATTCATATCTCAACATTTTATCAATATGACTTTCACCAAAACACTGCTCTTATTGAACTTGTCTATGTCCTCTTACTTTTCAAATCCAAATAGATTTCCTTCAATATCTTCCTGAAAATTCTTTCGTTCCTTTTCTTCTGTAAATCTGTGTTTATTAATTTTTTGTTACCTTATTTATCTCTTTCCTCCAATCTTATCCACACTCGTACTGACATTATTCACACTTTCGTCAGAACTTTCCTTTTCCTCTTCCCTTTAATAATTTCCCTGATTTTATTATTATTTTTTATATTCATGTTGGTGGATATTTTGATGATGTTCAAACAGAACTATTTTTGCATCTGTTTAACATAAACCTTAGAACTAGCAGAGAGTTTTTTCCTTCTAAATCCATCTTTTCCACCTGAAGTCCTTATCACCAAGAATGCAACTAACACAGTTAGGAAACCGAGATGTGGAAACATTTTAGATTTCCTTTTACCCTACCTCCATCCATTAGATAAGATGAATGATCAAGATTTTCTCAGTTTCTGTCACTAATGTAATATCTATGTACTCCTTTTTGTGCCCCTGAAACCAGCCTATTGCAAATACTCATCACCAGTCATTCAGTCCTAAAACAACTGTTTACAAAGTATGCATTTTTACCCATGGTTTTTTCATATTGGTCCTCTCCATCAACCAATGACTCTCCTTGTAAGCACACAGGGTGAAGAACTCAGACAAAAATTCTAGTACCATTATTTACTCACAACATCGACTTTTGGTCTTGCATTGCTCATCTGTAAATGGATGTAATCTGCCAGAAATATTGAAGAATATATTTGTTGATTTCTAGAGCAAGGAAAAAGAAAGCAAACAGTCCTTACACTTTCTACCTTAGCTTACAAATAAGGAAAGTGTCAAATTCAGTTTGTTGGTATAAAGTCAGAAATAGTTTCATGCAGAAATAAAAATAAATTTTAACTCCTGGCTCTACAGCTTGTGTCATTTTATGGTAACTGGATATATGTTAGTGTTATTATGTAAATTGTGTCATGTATTTACAGCTGTAATGAAGAACATACTCTTAATATATCATTGTAAAACATTAGTTATTGAATAGTATCTATATGAGAATGTTATTTGAACTAATCACACTAAGTTGAAACCTATATCTTAGTCCATCAAAATATGGAAATAAATGATTTTATTTATAAGAAAATAATAACACCAATTACAGTGAGTATACATTAGAAAGACTACCTGTTTATGTGATTGTATTTCTTGATATTGAAACTCTCCTGTTTTTATTCTGTTGTTTTTTTTTTTTTTTTTTTTTTTGGTTCCTCATGGGGACTGGACTCTTGGCCTGGCACTGTCCCTCAGCTCTTCAGCTCAATGCACTCTACCACTTGAGCCACGGTGCCACTTCCCGCTTTTTCTGCTTATTTGGTGCTGAGGAATGAAACCCAGAGCCTCATGTAGGCAAGGCCAGCACTCTGCCACCGAGCCACCTTCCCAGCCTTCCTCTTGTTATTGTTATTGTATGTAATCCAACGATGTTTATAACTGTATTCAATGTTGGAAATTTAGCTTCAAAGTTATCTAAAGTTTTTATTTTTCCTTTTCAATCACAACATCGTCATTATCAGGCTACACTGTGGTCATCATCCTCTCCACCCAAATTATTATTAGCATCATAAGTGCTAATTATTGAATGTCGGATATCTGTCTATGATTTTACTATTATTTGTCTTTTGATTAATAATTTTAATGTTACCTCTGTGCATGCATCCATATTGAAATTTAGAACAAATAAACAAAAAAACTAAACCATATCAGGTAGCTTGACTATGTGCTTATAACAAATTATAGAATAGATTTTTTGAAGCATTGCAAATTCCTAATGAGTATGAATTAACTTCATCTCTCTCCTTAACAACAAACAAATATTAAAGAGTTTGGGCAGAACCTTTTAAAGTAATATACTGTAAATATTCCTACAATATCATGTGTATATCTAAAATTCTCTTGAAAGTAATAAACTCTACTTTCTATTGAAATATAGTTATTTTATTCTAGGATACTTTTAGCAAAATAGACTATATATCTTTGAAATGAAAAAGGTCAAAAATAGTAACATAAAAGTTTTAGAGGGAGTCTGTCATATATATATATATGTATATATATATATAAATATTATGAGTAGAATAGTACATTTTTAGACATTATTTGTCCTCAGAAATATATACATATATCTAAATTTATTTGCAGAATGATATACATCATAGTGAAACAAACATCTTAAAACATATTTAAAATTAAAAAAACAAAACTTCGTGAAACCAAGTGCTGGTAACTCACCCTTATAATACGAATTATTCTGGGTGCTGAGATCTTAGAATTGTTTTTGAAACTAGCCCAGACAGAAAAGTACTTCTTAGATTCTTATCTATAATTAATCAATATAAACAGGAATTAGTTCTTTTCCTCGAATTGTAGAGTGCTGTCTTTGAGCATAAAAAGGCTTGGGACAATGCCCAGGCCTTGCAAAAATCACCCACAACAACAAATTGTATCACATTAATTCGACAAAAGCATCTTTTAACTGCTGTGAACATTTCTTAGAAACATGAATACATACCCCTGGAAAATATTAAGTAAAAAAATATAGAACATTTACTTCTATGTTAAAGACATGAATATTTAGATTGTTTAAGAAATTTAGGTAATGATTAGAAGTTAAGAATAATGACAGGTAGGTCATATATTGGGACTGGTTTTTTTATTCTATTTTACAATAGAAATAAAATGATATTTATGATGATTATATAAAATTACTCTTGGTTGGTATTTGAATTATCATAAGTGATAAATATTTTTAAATGATTTCCAAAGCAAAGGAGTATCAATTCTTTTGTAATTTCAAAACAATTAAGAAAATGATTTCAAGGCTGGTTCACTCTAAGTCTATATTTGTTTTCTTGTTCTAGTTTTCATATGTTAGTAGACTTTAAAATTCTAAAAATTTAATGGATATTGGCATTCAGGAACATATTCACATACACTAATATTGGAGTCCCATAAGTGGAATTGTTTTATTTCATTTGTTACTTTCACAAATGAATCAAGATGATTGTGTATTTTGTTATTTTCACTGCTTTTAGCTCTTATCTTGAGAATACGTTTTTCCTAGCAAAGTAGAGATAAGCAATTGGATTGAGCAAGTAACATATAACTTTCATAAAATGCAGATGCATAGATTTGTGTCTTCTGTCATTTGCTAAAAGTTTCTTCCAGAAAAGTTTCTCAATTAATAGAAGTTTTTCCCCTTCCCCTCCACAAATTATACCGACATCAAATACAGTGAAAGCAGGGATTATACTGAGGGGGAGGGAAATACAAAGCAACAAGGAAATAATCTTATAAATGTGTTAGAAACAATCGCATGAAAGAAAAAAAAAACATTTGAATACATATCTTAGGCTTCATTTCCCGACCATCCCATTATCTGACATTTTCTGCTTGACTCAGACATATACTTGATATTCCAAATAAGGGAAACCATGGGAAAAAATAGGGATACAGGTGGACTCATTGCAACAATGAGATGTATAAGTCATTACGTCAAAAAATGAACTTTACAACTTTGGTTGGGGGGGTTAGCCAGGAGGATTGGGTGGGACAGCGGAGGAGGATGGGAAGGGATGGGAAGGAGAAACAAAGGAGTAGGCTACAATGCTTGATATGAAATGTACTCATTTTCTTGCCCATGTAATTGTAAGCCCTCTGTACAGTATTTTCACAATAAAAAAATAAAAATAATAAAAAAATTACTTAGAAATGATGCATAATTCCTAGGTATTCCAGTTTTCACATGTAGTTTTGCCTTGAGTTATCTCTGTATAAACTCAAACGGACAAAATACCCTCAAAATAAACAGAAATCACATCTTTGTTTTAAATGCAGTAGTTTACAAACAGTTTTTAGCCAACACCAAAAACATCTTTTTAGCTATTCTGCATTTTGGATGAAGAAGTTTTAACAAAATTTTTTTTCTGATATGCAATTCCCTTACAATATATTATCTCCTTTGATTGTATATATTTTATTGCTTTGGAAGTGAATTGTACCTTCATAATTTTTCAAAGCCAAATTTTCACAAACTTGCATTTCTTCAAAGAGAAATGCTGTAAATTTTAGAAGAGACATTAAAATAGATATAAAATTCAGTTACAGGAATTTGCCCAGCATACATCCTGTATAGTGTGTCTTTTCAAAATTTGTTTTTGGGGATCGTTTCCAGGGACTCACACATAATATTCAAGTTCACTGTCAATTAACTACATTCTCTGTCCAAAAAAGTTTTTAACTTCTGATTAATACAGTCATGGAAGTGTAATGCCGGGATCCTATACAATTCTCTTTCACCTTTTGAAGACTTGAAAATTGTTTGCTAAATGATTGCAGTATTATACAAATCGATCACTACAAGAAGTATATGAATTTCTCCACAAGTGTATTACTATATTTTGCGTCCTCTTTTTATATCATGGCCATACTAGTGAGTTTTCTTTTTATCATTTCTTAGACACTAAAGAGGAGCTTATTTCATATGCTCCTCCTATTGACTATTAATTTACATATGTTATTTAAAGAAATATCCTATTCAGGAAAAAATTTATATAGTAGAAGATATAAAAATACTTAAGGTTCAGAATCATTGTAGCATTAACATTGTAGCATTAACAAATATGTGCCCTCTATCTGTTGGATATGGTTTCATTTCTGTTATAGTGTCCCTTGAATTATGAAAGGTTATCACATGATATAATCCAGTTCTTGCTTTTCTTTAGCTACTAATATTTTCCATGTCAAAATTTTAGAAACCTTTACTGATTAATGTCGTGAATTTTTACATTTATGTTTTATAGGGTTTTACAGCTCAGATTTAGTTTGATAATCATTCTTTATAAGGTTTGAGGTAGGCCAGGTGCTGGTGGCTCACGCCTGTAATCCTAGCTACACAGGAGGCTGAGATCTAAGGATCGTGGTTTAAAGCCAGCCAAGGCAGGAAAGTCCATAACACTCATATCTCCAATAAACCACTAGAAAACCGGAAGTTTTGCTGTTGCTCAAGCGGTAGAGTGTTCACCTTGAGCAGAAGAGCACATGGACAGTGCCTAAGCCCAGAGTTCAAACTCCATGACTGACATACAAACAAACAAACAAAGGATTGAGGTAGTAGTCTAAGATCATTCTTTAAATCTAAAGAGGCAATAGTGCCATTACATCCAGTTAAGATTCTGTTTTTATTTCATAAAGTCATAGCATCCTTTTCAAAATCTGTGGACCATAAAACTAAGAATTTATTTTTGACAAATCTGTTATCTTCTTCTATGTGTCTGTTCTTATAGTAGAACTATGTTGTCTTCACTACTAAACATGGTAATACTATTCAAAGCTAGTATGAAGGCTCAAGCTACAGCATTTTACAAGATTGCCCTGACTGACCTGTATTCCTTGAATTTACATAGGAGATTATTGAGCAGGTGGACCAACATTCTACAGAGATATCTAAATATTTGATAGTCACTCATATTTCGCCCCTTATGAAAATACAAACCCCTGATTTTATATATAGAAAATGTATTTAGAGACTGTTCAATGCAACTAAAATTAACTTAGAAATGAGTTAAGATTTAGATAACAGTAAAGCATAATAAAGCTGAATGATAACGACTTGATCTGTACTGCCGAAGAGAATGGGAGGGGAAGAATGGTGGACAACATAGGAGCTGTAGGTCATTGGTATTGTTTCAAAAAAACAGAAAGACTTCAGAGAAGAGAAGGAGAAAAATAAAGTGTCCTGAATCTAGTTTCTTTGTAATCCACCTGATAGATTGGACTAAGTCAGATAAAATGGGAAAAATAAAATTAAAAAAAAAACATTGTATAGAGCTGTTACAATTTAAAGAAGTAATAGGAATATAATTAATTTCCAAAGAAATAAGAGAAAGAATAACAATAACAATTGCTAACGTGGATAGAAGATGGATCACATTTTACCATATATAATTTTGGAAAAACATACTAGAAATGAAAACTTAAAAGTCATAATTTAAAATACAATTTTTATTATAACTAGATAGTATAGCTCAGTGGTAAATCATTGGCCTAACATATGTGAGCAATTGTGTGATCTCCCAAGCATTACAAAGTACACACAAATACACACACACACAAAACCCACATAAATATACACACAGACACACCACATACACACATTTGTTATTATCATATCAAACAGAGGAAATTATCACAAATAGTAAAAGTATTTTAATATATGAAATCATAATATTGCTCATACTATTCAAACATTTAGTACAAATAAAATAGTCACAAGATATTTGGATTCTTATAGATTAATTAAATTGAAAATTAAAAAATGAAAGACATGAGAACTTTGCAAACAAGTTTTAAATAATGAACATTTTGAATTATGTGTCCTTTTATTTTGACAAAAGATTGATCTTACTGGTGTTTTAACTCAAGATTTAGAATATGATAACCATGTGTTCTATATCTTGCTAGGGATGGCTATCTCTCTAATCATTTCACTCTGGTAATTTTATGATAAGGTCTCATATTTTTTCAGTCTCTCCCGAATCACAAACCCTATTTACACTTCCCACCATAGTTAGAAAATGGAAACTACAAACAATATGCCCAGCTCAAACAGTTTTTTTTAAAATTCAAGTACAAATATTTCCAAAAACAGAACATGTAATGAAGCCTTTTTTAATAAAGTATGTGCTTCTTGAAAATACAGTATTTGTTACCTGGACAAATATGTTTAGAACTATAATAAAATAAATTTATTTAAATTCACCAATCATATAAAATTTAAGAAAATAATTTTTAAATATTCACATGTTAACTATTTTGAAAGCAAAAATATATGTCTGAATAATTTACATGTGTTAAAATTATGCAAAAGTAAATTAACTAATCCTACAACTCTGAAAAAAGAATTACCCTAAAGAAACAAGACAAAATAAGTTCAAAATTTGAAATTTGGAAAATAAAATGAAGTGTACTCTTTAGTTGACTTAAATAACTGTAAACCCTCTGTATATCAATTTTATAATAAAAAATGAATGAACAAAGTAAGAAAATTACACATTGGTCAATAGCGACAGGAAAAATATCAGTAGTTTTTTTTGAGTGTGCAAAAAATCAATGGAAGAGATAACAATGTTCCTTCCATAATAGTTACTTATGTAACTATCCCTTCTGTACATTACCTTTACAATAAAATTAAATTGAAATTAAAAATAAACTAAATAATATACCAATAAAGAATTCGTAGAGAGTTAGGAAGGTGGGCAGAGCTCTTGCTTTGCATGCTTGAGGCGCTGGGTTCACTTCCTCAGCATCACATAAACAGAAAAAAAAGCCAGAAGTGGCGCTGTGGCTCAAGTGGTCGAGTGCTAGCCCTGAACTACCCTTGAGGAACAGCGCCCTGGCCCGGAGTTCAGGTTCCACGACTGGACCCGCCCCCCCCCAAAAAATACAAAAAAAACAGAATTACTAGAAGCCATTGGTTAAAAACATTTTAGAAAACTGCCCTATGTACCCAAGTAATATAATATGATGATACTATTTAAATACTTCAACTTCAGCAGAGAAGCCAAAAGTTTAAAAACTGGTACAAAGTAAAGTAATAAATCAGAATATATTACTATTAATAATAATCATAAGATGAATTTATAGTGGTAGTCAAATAGGTAAGAAATGAGGCAATTTGCCTTCGTTTGCACTTAATAAGTGAGAAAGAATTTTCTAGGTCTTTTTAAATATATAATATGCTTAATGAAGAAAATATTCTATCACATATAATAATCAGATGAAGGTGATATTAGAACAAAGAGCAGATTGTACTAAGATTTGGATGTTAATGTATCTACTTATTTTTGTTGTGGGAAATTGTGTTCAACTTGGTGTATTGTTTTTGTTAGACTGGTGTCATATCAGTGGTTAATTTTAGGATAGGGGTTCCCTTTCCACAAGAACATGCACCTGATCTGTCTTTTTAGCCTTCCCATTATCAATGGCATAACAGTTGCACACCAACTTGTCTAAATTCCTACCTTGGCTGGCCCGGATTCTGCAGTCCTTCCAATCTTAACCTATAGATAGTGCAGGATGGTGGAAATAATCAAATGCACCCAGCTATAGATTGAGAAGGAAGTCCACTAAACTTTTGGCCTGGGTTCTGTTCTCAAGCCTCCTCAATAGTTAAGAGTTCAGATGGGAGCCCCTGGTGCCAAGCAGTAAGAGTATTTTTTAAAGCAACTAGACATATATATGACTTAGCCATGTGAACACTTCAGGACAAGAATAAAAGAGCAGTGAAGCATAGTGGACAGGCCCAATTTTAACTAGCTACTTAGAGGCTGAAGAAGCTTAGCTAGCTATTCAGGAGTCTGAGATCTGAAGACCACTGTTCCAAGCCAGTCCAATCATGAAAATACATGCGATTATCTCCAAAAAAACAGAAGTGGAACAATCTCTCAAGTGGTAAACCACTATCCTTGGTCACAGAAGCTTAGGGAGAGTGCCCAGGCACTATCAAGCCTCAGGAATGATGAATGAATGAATGAGCATTTGCACATGCGAGTGTGTTTATATGCGTGCATGTGTACACACACATTCTCTCTCTCTCACACACACACATACACAGAAATGAGTATTTCAATGCGAAGTTCTTTTCTCTTTACCTTGCTGTAATCTATTTCCCTGTATTAGTTTACAAATTAACAAAATCAGCTAAGCACCTATTTACATACAACTCATCATGTTTCTCTAAAGTCAACTCTCATTTTGGAAGCATGCTGGTCCCAAACTATTTTTCCCCATATTTCTGTAGCATTCCTACTGATTATACACAAATTGTGCTGATATGATGTCTAAAAGTTATTATTCTTCTACAGGATCCACGGGTCCTAGGATCCCAGGTCCCATTTATCTGCATCGTCAGAAAACTAGGGCAAGAGTTCTCACCTAGGCTCATGCAACACACCAACAGAAAGTAATTGAAGACCCATCTCAATTTCTCATTTCTTATATTTCAGGGCCCCAATTCCTTGTAATGCAGGAATTAGCAGTAAGCAATTGTGAAATTCCAGGCAACTTAAAATACAGAATGAGATCCAAAATGTTAAAGTACAGTAATGCAAACTTTCAATTTTCAGATGACCATCCCATATGAGTGAACATGCCCAAAAATGTCACAAGATTTGTTATTTGTAATACCCCTCTCCTAATGATTAATGAATGATTCAGTCCAGCATCAGCAGGCCAAAACATAGTTCCTAGAATGATAGATCCATAATTGGTCTACCAATGCTAGGAATCCTTGACATAGAGGTCAAATATAATTCAGAAAAAACATTAATTGAGAAGATCCTTAGTACTTCAAAACACTGGTACTTCAATAAAACTTGGTTCTGTAGTATAAAAATGTTGTCATTCTCAAACAAATGATAACCTACATTTAATCTCCTGAATGTATATTCCTTTTCAAATAAACATTTTAAAATCACATTTGAAAAAATAACACTTTACACGTAGATGATATTTAATGACGTTACTAGATTTTCAAGTGTAGGGAGCAAGTTACAATAGACTTGATTTATTTACCCAGCACTGATGCCAAACAGGTTCAACCATTCATTAAAGTGTAGAAATAGCTCCCTCCACCATTTGTGTTTTTCAGTAGGTGCCTTCGAAAATTTGTTAAATAGATCAGCTTCCCATATTTCAAACCAAAACATTAGCTAATAAAGTAAATTTCATCACATAATAAGTACATTTTAAAAAGTCATGAATAGTTGCCTTATCATATGTGTTTTATTTTTTTCCTATCGTTCTATCATACTAAGAAGTATGACTTTAATTCTTGAATATGGGTACTCATCAGATATTTGACAAACATAAAATCTGTCTTCTTTCTCTATCATATTCCTCTACAGTAGTAAATTTTAGTTTTCTTCTTTTTCCAAAACTTATAGGTAGTAGAAAATATTATCCCATGTAAAATAAAATAATCACAAACCATTGTACAAAGACATTTATAAAACTGGTAGTTAGGAATCCATTCTAAGCCTTTTTTAAAATTTCTTGTTGACTACAGATTAATCTTCCAAATGGAGGTGAATAAAATCATGTCTAGGTGCTTCATGTCTGCAATCTTGCAAAATGTTAATTCAGATGAATGAATTATGGAAATGTAAGCTGACATCATTTCAAGTATATGCAGGATATAAACTACATGGAATGTATATAAACCTTTCAAAGTAGTAGCAGACAGTTTAACAGAATGATTATCAGGAAGTTGAAACCAGAGAGAAATAATAGTAAAGACATAGAATGAATGAAAATGGAACAAGGAGCAAGCACAGCTAGAATACTCAATGTACACATGTGAGAAAGGACGTGGTAAATCGGAAATTAATCTTGTCGAAGGGATTGGTTGAGAATGATAGAAGGAGTGACTCTGATCCTGGAACATTGGACAATTAGATGGACATATTTAATTGTAACACACTTGCACAACCTTTTTAAATTCAGTGAAAAACACAACTAAAAAACAAAAACACACAAAAAGCACAACGAAACAGCGATCTCTATAGAGTATGATTATGACCTCTCAAAATTTTAAATAGTTAATGAAGGACAATCTTTGGAAAAGCATACAAAGTTGTTTTAAGTGGGCAGTTTGGGGTAGAGGAGAATTTTTAATAGATTTAAATAGATTGTCTAAGGTTATAAATCACCTACATCTGCTGCAAATATTTTCTTCTGGGAATTCTCTTGGTCTGAACTGGATACTCCAGTAATCAGCCACCCTTGATAGCTTGTGAAGATAGAATGGAAGAAACAAGATCAAGAACCCATTACTCCACTGGAAAGAAAACAGTCCTTTATGTTTTCTCTCATTTCTCTTGACTACTTTTATTCATAATTTTAAGTCAAGTGATTTTGTATTATATTTTTCCTTCTTTGTTCGAAGTAATTTACTAAATATTATTTACCATTTTTTTCTTTTTTAAAATTTGTTATTGCGAACATACTGTACAGAGGGGTTACAATTACATGGGCAAGATAATGAGTATATTTCTTATCAAGCATTGCAGCCTCCTCCTTTGTTTACCCTTCACGTTCCTTCCCAGCCTCCCCCCGTCCCCCCACCCCATCCTTGCCCCCCCACAGAAGCTGTAGAGTTCGTTTTCGACATGACAACTTGTACTTCTCATTGTTGCAACGGGTCCACCTGTATCCTTAAACAACTTATTTTTCCCCTTCTCCTCCAGAAATTATACCGACATCAAATATAGTGAAAGCAGGGGTTATACTGTGGGGGAGGGACATACAAAGCAACAAAGAGATAATCTTATAAATGAGTTAAAAAAAGAATGAAAGAAAAAAACATTTAAACTTATCTAAGGGTTTATTTTCCTAACATCACATTATCTGACCTTTTCTGCTTGCCTCATACATACACTAGATATTGCAAATAAGGGAAACCATGGGACCTATGTTTCTTTGGGCTTGGCTTACTTCAATTAATATAATTTTTTCCAAGCCTTTCCATTTCCTATCAATTGGGGCAAGGTCATTCTTTCTGATGGAGGCATAGAATTCCATTGTGTATATATACCACATTTTCTTGATATATTCATCTACTGAGGGGCATCTGGGTTGGTTCCATATCTTAGCTATGGTAGATAATGCTGCAATAAACATAGTTGTGCTGGTAGCTTTAGTGTGATCTTGTTTGTAAACATTTGGGTAAATGCCCAAAAGTGGGATTGCTGGGTCATAGGGGAGCTCTATGTGTAGTCTTTTGAGGAATCTCCGTACTGCTTTCCAAAGTTGTTGAACAAGTTTACACTCCCACCAACAATGAAGTGAGTTTCCCTTCTGTCCACATCCCTTCCAGCATCTGTTGTTTTTAGAGTTCTTAATTTTTGACATTCTAACTGGTGTGAGGTGATATCTCAATGTTGTTTTGATTTGCATTTCTTTTATGGCTAGGGAGGTTGAGCATTTCTTCATGTGTCTATTGGCCATCCTTCTTTCTTCTTCAGAGAAGTTTCTCTTTAAGTCATTAGCCCACTTATTTATTGGGCAGTTGTTTCTTTGAGGATTTGTTGTTGAGGGATTTAATTTTTTGAGTTCCAAGTATATTTTAGATATGAGACCCTTGTCCGTTGAATGGCTAGTGAAGATCTTCTCCCAGTCCGTGGGCTTTCTATTTATCTTGCTAGCTATGTCCTTTGCCATGCAGAAGCTTTGCAACTTCATGCAGTCCCATTTGTCCAACTTTTCTTTGATTTGTTGTGTTTCTGAGTCTCTATTAAGAAAATGTTGGCCTGGGCCAAGGAGACCTAGGGTTTCTCCTATTCCATGCTATAATGTTTTCAGAGTGTCTCCTTTGACTCCAAGGTCTTTGATCCATTTGGAGTTGATTCTGGTGCAGGGTGATATAAAAGGATCTAGCTTTAGTTTTCTACATGTAGTTAACCAATTTTGCCAGCACCATTTATTGAAGAGGCTGTCTTTCTTCCATTCTATTTTTTTAGCTCCTTTATCGAAGATTACATGGCTATAGTACTGTAGGTTCATTTCTGAGTTTTTAATTCTATTCCATTGGTCCTGAGGTCTGTTCTTGTGCCAGTACCAAGCTGTTTTGATTACTATTATTTGCCATTTTTTTCTACCATGCTGGTTACTTGTCCAACTGAGCCCATTAAACTTCCCCCTCTCAGTTGGTAGGCACGGAAACCCAGCATCAATGTTAATGAGGACAATCTGTAATGTAAAACTTTGTCTCCAAAATACCAGTCCAGGAAGCTGTGATCACAAATATATAGCTATCTTTTTTCTTTTTTCTTTTACCTTGAAAGTCTTCTTGTGTCTAAAGTGACCTCAAAAATAAGTACTCCACCACTTTTTGTCACAATCACTTCTAAACTCAAAGATATATTTTGCTAACAAGATGCTTAGATGAAACAGAAGAATACTCCACTTTTATCTTCTCTCTTAAGACTCTCCTTAGATACCATATCAGGATCAGTGAAGTAATTCTTTCCAAAACTATTTCAATAGATTATTTTTCTCTTTGTCTTGCATTTGCTCCGCAAGATGTATGGAAAAGAACATTGTTAAATCATCCATATCTTGGATGGCAGTGTCTGTTACAAAAGGACAATGCTCCTATGTCCTATTTCTCTGTCCTCCTCTTAGCTCTTGCCTGATTTCCAACTAATCACAGATCCTTGGCTTCAAGTCTAGTGAAGGTGAAGGACTGTAAGGCCTTCTCCACTGCTACATCTTCATGGTTTCTCTTTTAAAACTCTTTTATTTGGATGTGGAATTTATTTTCACGTCTTCATTCAATCCGTTCTAAATTGTAGTGAGATAAATAGGCTTTGTAAAATTACTTTAGGTAGCAAAAATATTATGGCAATGTATATCAAAAACTTTGGCCTCCCTCCACTGCTAAAGCCAATATGCTTAGTTTGGACTTCTAAGAACGCGTTTTCTTGCCTTTTCAATTTGCTCAATTCTTTTCTGATCTCAAAACTTTTTGGCTTATGTAATAAGAGAAATCTTCACTATCTCATGTTCATAAGGATATTATATTGTGTGAGCTACTAAGAAATGTGAAATCATTGGTTTCAAGTATCCAATCAGATTTTTTTCTGTGTTTCAGTGCTTCACGTGCAAAGACCTTGTAGAAAGTATTACAAACAGAAAAGTGTAAACCCAATATCTTCTTTCATTGTTGAGGGCACTTTCTCCCTAAATATTTGGACCCAAATTATCTTTTTCAGAGAATTACTGTTTGGTAATTAAAGTCAATTCACAAATTTTGATGTCTTTTTTTTAAAGAACTTTTAATTTAAATTCCACTACAACCTTGTTTCAGACAGTAAGAGTAGATTTCCTGGGTAAGGACAATTCTCAAGGGAACCTACAGGATTTATAGCAAGGTTTCTGAGGTTTGTTTGTTTAGTGTTAAAATGAGCCAGCTTCACCCACATTGCTCCCTTTCAGCTAAGACTTCATGGATTACTTTGCATGAGAGCCTATTTTCCCAAGCAATTTTAAATTTTAATAATAGGCTAAGTTGTTAAAAAGTTTGAACAAATTAAAATTTACCTGTCATAATTTTAAAACACTTTTGAAATTCATTTATTAGAACCGCGAATTCACCAATCCTAACTCCACCTTTACCATTAAAAAAATTAACATGTTGTTTTCATGATATAGTGTCCATGAAATTATTATTTTCCAGTGGCTTTGTTATGCATATATATAACCTCATAAGCTGATTCTGAGCAAAATGAACTCCAAGATATGGAAACAGAGAGTATTATTTGCGGTTGTTGTTTTTAATGTAATATGTGATTTCTATTTTCTTTTGGGTTTTTCCCCTATGCTTTATTTCCTGATGTATTTGTTTTTGGTGCCTGTGTATTGTGTATATATTTACCTTAATTAGGAAAGGGAAGAGGAACAACAAAATGGTGAGACAAAGTCCGAAGGCAAACCAATGCAATAGCAATACTGACAAGACAATATGTTTGAAATGTACATCACAACTTGTGAGGAGTATTGGGGTGAAGGAAAACTGTGGAGCAAATGAGTGAGGGGGTAACAAGTTTGAAAAGTTATGTATTCACTACCTTTAAATTACTGTAACAGCACTGTACATCACTTTGACAATAAAATTAAATTTAAAAAATAAGCTGCATGAAATAAAATTTCACTGTATTGGTATAGTAATTATTATTCTCTATGTAGTAACTTTTTAAAAATCAATACTGTTTGGCGTCTAATTTGAATTATTTACCCCTTTTTAATCAGAGGACCATCAACTTGAATGCTATCTGACTAGACAATATTTTCACAATATATTTACCAATATTTTGAAAAAGAATAAACATAGTATTTTCTCATAATAAAAGTGAAAACAGTTTAATTCTATGGAAACATATAACATTTAAAAGTAAATAAGTTGTTAAGAAGACAGAATATATGTCTTCTTCAACATTCCAATGACTAGTAACTACTCATTTTCAAATTCGGGAGATTCTATACCTGAGAGAATCAAAACAGTACCGGCTTGCATGTTATGTAATTCTGCAGTAGATACAGTTTCCAATGGGGTTTTACAGATTGAGAAGTCAACAGAAAAATAGCCACATTCTTATAGAAGATAAGATTATGAAGCATCTGTAATAATTAATTCTTCAAGATTAAGCAGTTGTTTATCACAGTAAGCTATTATTTTTATGACCATCAATACCAATATTTATGATATAGAGTCATCCTAGCCCAACAGTTTCCAACTTTTAGGATGCACCTCAATCTTCCCTTAATTCACATCATGAATAGCTTATCTCTATTCTGAAAAAATATAACTCTGCAAATGGGATGCCATACATGTTCTGGAAAGAACACCACAATAAACTTGGTTGCATCATTTTCCCCCCACTGGTATTCTTGAGATCAGAACACTTGTAAATATTACTTATATTTATACTTTTTAAACTAACATATAAATTCTAGATGCTAAGATCGGAAGATTACAGTTCAAAGCCCACCCAGGCAGAAAAGATTCCCTACATTGTTATCTCCAATAAACTTCTCAGCAAAAGCCAGATGCAAGTGGCACTGAGGTTGAAGCAGTAGGGCACGAGCCTTGAGCATAAACAGCCTCAGAGACAGTACCCAGGCCCAGAGTTCAAGCCCTAGGACAAACCAATAAAACAAAAACGAAAATCAAAACAAACCTAACATTTTTCTCAGTGTATACAGTAGCAAATAATTAAGGAAATTCCTTTCTGTGTTACATACAGGTAGAAGAAAGAAGATGTCACACGATTATTCTCTTCATACCATGTTATATCAAAGACTCCAAATACTGTTCTTATTCTAAATTTATAAATTAATATCATCAATTTGTTGGCAACTCTGTCTACAGCATTCACATTATCATTTTATACATGAACTGTTGGAATTATCTATTAACTAATTTCTAATTACAGCTCTCTTGAAAGAATATTCTAGGCAAATAGGATGCAAAATCATTTGTGAATTTGTCAATTAAACTCTCTACTTAAAAAAAATTTTGTAGAATCCTACACAATATAAAATTAAAAACAAAACCAAAATATTTATTTTAAATCTAAATTCTAATTTAGCAAGGTCTTCAAAATCCTACATTAGACGAACTTTGCTATTTTTCCAGGCTTAAGCTTTCGTAATCCTTCATCATTTCTTTGGGATACAACAGAATGATGATTACTTACTTTTTCAAATTTTGGATGGGAATCATGAGTCATTTTGCATCTAGGAATGATCTGTAATGAAGAGAGAATTTAAAACACAAGTGAGGATTAAGTATGAGTTGCATTTCAACAGGAAATTTGACTTCTCAAAACATAGTGACAAAATTAGCCCAAACGTCCAACTATGCATTCCTTTCTGCTTTGTTTTGTTTTTATTAAGACAAAATTATACTACCTGGTCCAGGGAAGGTTTCACTATGTAATTCCATTCTCTAATCTCCTGTCTTAATCTCAGTGCTAGAATTCTAGGCTTGTATCACATTGCCCTGCCATAGTTTCTTGGTTTATTTAATCTAGATACAGACTACCAATTCTGAATTTCTCCCGTGATATTATACACCAGAGTGACTGCTCAGACTGTTCATGTACTATTTTCAAAGATGTTCTAACTTTGGCACAGGATATGAACATTTTCAGATGCACCTGCGGGATCTCTGATTCATTCCTCCATGGATCCGATCCCTTTAATAATGATTATTAACTCTCTTACTATCTCTGTTCCATACCAATGTAATATTCTCAAACTTATTTGAAGGAAGTTCATTTGAGGACTTTCTAATATTAAAAATTATCTCTTGATTCTAGTCTTATTCAGGAAATATATTTATTGTTTTCTAACTTTTCTACACATTCTGAGAGTTGTTTCATTTATGTATTTGTGTGTGCACATATAAGTGCCTCTGTGTGTATGTGTATGTTTGTATGTATGTATGCAAAAGCTTCAAGCTCTTATTCAGCAATCTTGCTCATGACTGGTATTCCATCACCTGAGCCATTCTTCCAATCCAGCTTTTGACTGCTAAATTTTATATACTGTTGCAAAGAGTGTTCTGCCCAGGCTGGATGCAAACTGAACTTCCCAGACTCCTTTACATTCTTAGGTTTTATTTCTCCAGGAGTATCAACTTTTAAACTGCAAACATTTTTTGAGGGTAATGTATAAGCTGTAACCCAGATTTTTAACTCAACAAATCTTTTTCTTTTGTTTTAGTGGGGGGTCCGGTCCTGGGGCCTGAACTCTGGACCTGGGCTCTGTCCCTCTGCTCTTCAGCTCAAGGCTAGCACCATACCACACAGCGCCAATTTCGGCCTTTTTCATTTTTGCTTAACTGCTGCTGAGGAATCGAACCCAGGGTCTCATGCATGCAAGGCAAGCACTCTACCACTGAGCCCCCTTCCCAGCCCCTAGCTCAAGAATTCTTATAAAGATAGTTGAAAACACACATTACATATCTTGAGTGTACACTGTTAGGAATGTGATAGTAAGCTGGATCATGGTGAGATATGAGTATTGAGGTTCAAAGCCAGCCCAGGTAGGAAAGTCCCAGAGACTCTTTCCTCCAATTAACTAAAAGAAAACTGGAAATAGCACTGTGGATCAAGTGGTAGAGCATTAACCTTGAGTTGAATAGCAGAGAGACAGCTCGTAGGCACAGAGATCAAGTGCCAAGACCACCGCCAACAAATATGTGTGTGTGTGTGTGTGTGTTTGTGTGTGTGTGTGTGTGTAAAGAAAAAAAGAAATGTGATTATAGCCACCAGTTCATTGCTAGCGTAATCGCTGATCTCACAAGATGGACATTTTTTCCAGTTAAATACATGCTCTTATATCTGACTTGCATTGGAAAGAGAATTATTCTTCCATTCTACTTTCTACAAAGTTGCATGATTAGCAAGCATGATTTAGAATGGGAGTGGCCTCATACTTCATGTTCCAGGCAGGAGTCTTGCTTTCTGCATATCACTCCTAAAATTCTATATACTGGAATTGGTTTTATTGTTTCAATGTTGTCTTATTTGTAGTCTTCAATATTGTATTGAACCTTTATACTTAAATACAGAACTTCTCTTTCTCCTATTATTACTATTGTTTCCCTTACTGTTAGCTCATGTACACTTGGGAAATAATGAACAGCACCTACACTCTCAAAAAGAATGTTCTGAAAACCTTCTTCCCATTTAAAATTTGCCTTAATTTACAGAGAACGTACAAAATTTGAACTCAATGTACTCATGTATAATGTATTTATACGCAATATAAATTTCATATTTTCTCTTTACTAAATTGTCTCTGAAACACGTGTTACCTCAGGTCCATCGGTGTTCTGATATTATTTCAGTGAAGCCAGAAAACCTTCATTATACCTAAAGCAGCGCCATCGATTTTTACTGGAAGTAACTGTTACTGGATGTGGAAACTGACCCCAGTAGAGGAATGGAACATAGAGGAATAACAAAGTTCCAGTAACCTTGTGCTTTCCTTTTTACTGTACAAGAAAAGTATCCCAAGACTTGAAGGAAACTCTGTCCCTGGCTTTTTCGAGTGTGTTCTTTACTCATATAAAATTTTTCTGTAAACTTCTAGTTCAGAGTGTTACAAAAAGAAATAATGTACCATTTGAAGGCCAGCATAAAACAAAAGGAAATAATGTTGTTTTAAAAGTGTTCTCCTGCAAAGGAACAAAGACATGGAGGTTTTAAAGGGTCTTATGGATGGATATTTCACCCCTGAGATGATTCTGTTGATGCAGGAGTCAGTTATCAATTCCTTTGGTCTGGTCTTGAGTTCTCCAGAGCAATAAGGATTCCACAAAAGCAGGATCCAGTGAATATGATCAGCAATATGATCAGTGAATATGATCTCTGACCCGTACTCCTTTAAGGAAGGTCCCAAAAACATATCTGGGATTTTTGTTTGTTTGTTTATTTAATTTGTGCTGGTTCTGGGGCTTGAACCCTGAGGCTCGATCCTGTCCCTGAACAGTTGTCTTTCCTGCCCACCTGCTCCCAAAGTAGTATTCTACTGCTTGAGCCAAAACTCCACTTCTGGTTTTTTGGTTTTTAATTTGAGATAAGAATTTTACAGACCCTCCTGCCTGGTTTGGCTTTGAATTAATATAGTAATAAAGCTAAGTGACATTAATTGTATAGACTTCTCTTTTGAAACAAGAAATATTAGATGAAGTTTATTGTAAAGCTAATATTTGACAATTTTTAAAGGAAGAGAATATGTGTAGCAAATAAGCCATAACAAATAACTCAGCAAAAGTAGGTGCACTGAATCATTTTGAAATTCTTTTTTCTTTTTTTTAAGTTTCTGAAAGCTCAGATTTATTTAATAGAAACATTTGATGAGAGAAAATGTGTTGTTACATTCTTTACATATTTAGAAAAATAGTTGCATTGTGACTTAACTATGTTAGGCTGAGTTGAATTTATTCACGGTGCAAAACTTGTAAAAATAGAAATCATTTTTGAATTTCAAACGGTCTTTCTTTTCTTCACCTTGAGATTCATGTCTCTCTTCTTTCTCTATATGAAATTATTTTTTCTACTTGAGAAGATTATTGATCTTGTCTTCCTTTTGGGGAAACTTAAGGTAATATTTGCACTTTTTGTTGGTTGTGGGGCTTGAACTCTGATCCTGGGGGCACTCCCTCAGCTCTTCAGCTCAAGTTGAGCACTCTACAGCTTAAGCTACAGCACCACTTCCGGATTTATGGTGGTTAATTGAAGATAAGCGTCTCATGGTCATTCCTGACCAGACTGGCTTTGAACCACAATCCTCTGGTCTCCTGAATACCTAGGATTACAGGTGTGAACCACCAGCACCCAGCTAACATTTGCGTTTATGTGCACTGAATGACACTATGTAGACAAATAATGGAAATTGCAGCTTTTCAGAAAATTTGCGGTAACAATAAATATGCCCTCCTTTTCCATGTTGTTTCATTAATGACTCATGAGCTATGGGACCCTTAAATTAGCATTCTCTGCCATCTGTGCAGGTGTATTTACTATATGGAAATGTTCATAGAGAAATATAGAAAGACTGAGATTTTTAGAAAGCAAAGAAGATAAGGTAAGATAAAACAGCACAGAAGGAGATACATTTATTACACAGAGATTAAGAAGTAGCCTAAGAGATTTAGAATGATAAAGGTAATGAGGAATGACTAGTTGATGACTATTTTTTCAATAACCAAAAATGGTTCTCTAAAACAGTTTCTGCTTTACCTTAGTTAATATCATTTATTCATTAACTCTGGAGTTATTCCTTCACTTCTGTCACAACTGTTAATTTGCCTCTGCCGTTTTGGTTCCATGACTAACCAAAAAGATTTCCAAATCTCACTTAGACTATTAGCAGTGACCATTCAAAAACCTGGAACCTTTGAATTTCCAGAACTAAACTTCACCTGACATCTAAGCACATTCAAGGCATTAATTGCTGTGACCTAATGAACAAAACTATTTTTTTCAACACAATATCTGAATATAAGTAAAGTACATGAATTAGGGACCATTGTCAGGTGTCAGTATGGCAGGAGCAATTATATATTCCAAGTATGGGCTCTTTATTTTGCATTTACTAGCTAAATGTTTTTTGGTTTTGTTTTGGATTGCGTTTCTTTCTTTTTTTTTTTTTTTTTTTTTTTGCTTTTTTGCTCAAGGCTATCATTGTACCACTTGAGGCACAGCACCACTTCCAGTGTTTTTCTATTTATGTGGTACTGAGGAAATGAACTCAGGGTTTCATGCATGCATATCATGAGGCCACATTCTCAGCTCCTTAAATGACTTTCTTAATTTGACATTACATTTTCATTCAGTAAATATGTACCATAATATTGGCCAGGTGCTAGAAAATAATGTAGAAAAGAATACAATATAATAAATCCAGTAAGGCTAGATCGACAATGAATAACCCTCACAGCCTTGCAAGGACACAGAGGGCTTATCTCATGGAGATGTATCAACACGCTGAATGAGACAGCTACTAACCCACAGCCCACCTCCAGAATGAGTGGGTCATCTTGGGTTCCAGCCACCTGGGGACATTGGGCCACCTCCTACAGCACCCATTCTACCAGTTCCTGAGATCAAGTGTGTGTGTGTGTGTGTGTGTGTGTGTGTGTGTGTGTGTGTGTGTGTGAGTGAGAGAGAGAGAGAGAGAGAGAGAGAGAGAGAGAGAGAGAGAGAGAGAGAGAGAGAATCAGAATTAAACTTAAATCGGGTGCCAGTGGCATAAAACTAACCTAACTACACAGGAGGCTGAAATATGAAGATCATGGTTCATAGACAGCCCAGGCAGGAACGTCTGTGAGAATCTTAACTCCAAAGAACCACCAGAAAACTGGAAGGGGCACTGTGGGTACAAGTGATAGAGTGCTAGCCTTGAGCTGAGGAGCTCGGGAACAGTGCCCAATCCTAGAGTTCAAGACCCACGACTGAAAAGAAGTGGACTTCCCACCACAAGAAGTGGACTGAGTAGCACCCATTGTCCTAGGGAGCATGGTAGAGAAGTCAGGCCGAGCTTCAGGCCCCACCTGAGCCCTTCCTGGTATCTTCCTGTCATATGCTCACAGAATTGTCAAAACCTTATCTGAATGCCGCTCCCTCTCTGCCTAGCCATTCTCCAGAGATCTCTGTATAAATCCCTTGTTTCCTCACAACTGTCCTGTGAGGAGACTGAGGTCCAATGGTTGAGGCCCTACCAAGAGGTCCACGTGTGGTCAAGAATCCGCTGCTGTGGACTGAGTTTGTGATAATCCATGTAAACCAATGACTGAGTATGGTGCCACATGTTTACCATCCCAACTGGAGAGGACCAGGCCTGGTGGAGCATATCTTTCACAGGAGGACCATGATTCAGCCCAGCCTGAGCATATATTTAGTTTCTATCTCAGAAATGCTCAAGACAGAAAGGTGGCTCATCAGAGGCTTGGAGAGGAAAAAACAGGGGGGTTCATGGTGCTCCCAGAGGAGTGCTTGACCCAGGGTAGGTTGGTGTTGGGGTGGCTACTCACCTGTGTTGCTGGGAGAAGCTGTTGGCAGCTGCTCCAATTGGGGCAGCAGGGATGGTGGCAGCATTGCAGTCGTTTGGGCCCAGAGCAGAAGACTAGGGGCAGGGACCAGGTCGGGGATTTAGGCCTGCTGGCAGCACGCCATTGCCTGAGGTTTGAAACCTGGCACCACGTGAAGGGAGGGAAGGGGCCAGGTGTGGGTGCAAACATCAATTTCCTATTATACTCCTAAGTCACCTCGAGTCTCTTCCTCACCACTCAGCCACCACTACCTTCCTCAACTGCTGGTAGTGGTGGAAAATAACAGAGGGAATCCCAGTGCTACCTAGCAGCATGGAATGTGGGTGTGGCCACCAGTCTTGTATCCCATTGGTCAGAAAGAAGCATGAAAGAATGGGGGTGTGGCCAGAATCCTGTGAAGCAAGCAGCATGGGCATATTCAAGATGACAGCAGTTCTCCCAGCCCTTTTCCCAGGGAATGCTGTCCAGTTCAGTTGGGGACAAGAGGGTGACCTGCTTTAGCTGTATGGCTACACAGATTGTTGTGTATTTCTGTTTGTTGCCAGTCCCAGACCTTGAACTCAGTATCTGGGCACAGTCCATGACTTGCTTTTGCTCAAGGCTGGTCCTCTACACAAGGCTTCTGGCTTTGTTGGCACTGAAATTGGACAGGGGTCTCAAGGATTTTCCTGCTTAAGGTGACGTTGACCATGATCCTCCTATCACAGCCTTGTAAGTATCAAGGGGGACTGCTGAGAGCCACTGGTGCCTGCCTAATCACTGGTCATGTTGATGTTCTTGGACAGACTGGTGAGTTCCCTATCCTCAGGTTGAGGTGGTGGGAGCTGGAGTCCACAATTCGAATCCTGGTCTTGCCACCTCCAAATGGTAGGAGATCCTAAGAAACTTGTTCCTATCCATATGATTACCAATGGAATGTGATTTAAGTCATGATTGAATGAACAATTCTTGAATGATTCTAGGATAAAATTATACACAATTATATTACACGACACTGATTGATTTTAGTTAATATTTTATTAATCTTTTAAACAATCACATTAATCAAATGGAGGCATAATGAAATACCTAAGAATTAGGTCTCACATACTATAAAGGTGATGTTTTTTCTACCAGGACTGGGATTGGAATGGAACTCATAGTCTGGGTAACTCTGTTGCACTGTGTAGGAAGGGGAAGCTTGCCTCCTTGAAGTGAAGAAATTCAAGTCTTTTCCTTAGGCCTGAAATCGATCTCCAGTACTAGAAAACACCCTATTCATGTACAATTTACATATATGTTTTATATTTATATACATATGTTGACTCCATATTGCATTCAGTGTAGTTATATTATTTTTTGTTTTATTCATGTATTGACCATTTATTTTATTGACTATTATACAGCACATAGAACATTGACTACATAGGCTATAGGTCTACATTTGTATTCCACTTCATACCTGACACCCAGAAGATTCACAGTAAAGGAAATCTTGTGTCACTGTCAGCTTCTAACTCCACAACTGATTGTTTGGGAGCGCTGGTATCTGAACTCATGGCCTACAAGGCCAAATTCATGAATGGGTGAGTGTAAAATGCCATCCTGGGGCAAATTGAGTGGACAGGTTGTTCCCAGGACCTGAGAACCAGCCTCAGGGGTTCACCAAATAAGAACAGATTGACATGCAGATGGCAGTATGCTAAAAATATATATATCTTTATAGAGTGCGAGAGATGTGTATACATTATTCAGTTATATAGACTATATTCCTACCAATTCCTGAGTATTCATTATGCGTCCATGTAATTAATGTTATTGTTTTGATCCTTAAAATATTAATGAAAGCACTCAGTGTCCTGAAATTATTGTGTTCCTGTAAGTAATAATATTCTTTTAATGATTCATAAATATTAAATAAAATCAACCAGCTTTCTGAAATGATGCTTTTTAATTTTATAGTATCATCATTCATGATCAACTCATTCAACTGTGACATTGACAAAATTCCAGTGTTATTCCTTTGGATGGGAACTAGTTTCTTAGTACCTCCTGCCATTGATTGGTGTCAGGATGGGGATTCTAAATGAGGGCCTATGTTGCCCCATGGGCCTATGGCTTCCCTGATAATCTGCCAGCCTTCAGCAAAGCAAGGTGAAGTACCCATTGCAACAGTGACCTTCAGAACCAGAAGGGTCACTGTGCAAAGGAAGAAAACATAAAAGGCCACATTTTTTTCTGTGCATTGTTTTCCTTGCAACACGTGGCGGTCTAGGATCCCAGAAGCACCTGTGTGTCCCGTGGCTGCACTCCATCCTAGGGTGATAGAAGCTGAGGCAGAGTTGCCACAACCTGAGTTCAAGCCCGATGCTGAGAAAAACATTAGCTCCCTGGCTTGCAATTCGCACAGTTTATTCTTACAGGCTTTGGATTTCAACTCAGGATCTGGGTAAATCTGCAGCAATGTGGATAAAGGGGAAGATCACCTTACATGAAGATAAAAAAGTCAGGGCTGTTCACTAGTCCTGAATTCAAGACCCAGTCCTCAAAAACATACTATTTACATATATTGTAAAGATAGGATTTATACTTACCTATAGATTTTCAGCCCATACAGGTTTGGTATGGTCGTTCCTTGTATCCTTTGTTTTATTCAGTTATTTAACATTGATTTTACAATGATGAAACCCATTCTGTTTATTACATTGATGACAACCTATAACAAAACATCTAGATTTGTAGAAATGTTCTCCATCATGCCTGACCCCCAGAATTCACAGAGAAAAGGAAAAAATGTTTCACACACTCCTTCTTACTTACTCCACGATCCACTTGTTGGTAGTGCTGGGATCTGAACTCAAGGCAGAGCAAAACCAATTGGCCAATCAGTCAAGGTGATCATATGAACCTGTGAGCAACTAAGTAGTGTGGCCATTCCCAGAATCTGACATTAATCCCCAGGATGGTCCACTATAGTCATAAATTCATAATTTAAACATAGGATCTACATTGACACACATGTATGGACAGCATCTTGTGTTCAGTGCAAATATTCTCCTTATTTTGTAACTAATTCATGGAGGTATTGTGTATTTTAATAAGTATGGTGACAGGTATAACTGTGCTGACATGGATGACATCCTGTTCTCTTGGTTACAGGGTTGTCTATGCATTCTCCAGCGTATTTGAGACCCAAGACTTTCATAGGAGAGGATAAAAGGCACAACGACTGGCTTCTGACATCAGGATGAATCTTTTGTCAGTGCTGGGATTTGAGCTCAGGACTGGGTAACTCTGTTGCACTGTGGGGGAAGGGGAAGCTCACCATCTTTGAAGACTAGAATGTCAGGCCTGGTGCAGGACATGATTTGAAGCCCCAACACTGGACAAAATAACAAGCCCACTTTTTTTAAACATAGGATTTCTATTTACCTACAGATATGGTATGCATCTTGCATTCAGTGTAGTTATTTGTTCTATTTTGTGTCTTATTCATGGATGTATTGTGTATTTTATTGCATATGGGGTGACAGATATAACTGTGCTGACATGGATGACAACCTATTCCCATGGCTAAGATTTGCCTATATAGCATTCTCCATCCTCAAAGAGACCCATGACATTCACAGGACAGGAACACATATGTCACCAAAGGCTTCTCACATCAGAATGAATATTTTGGTAGTGCAGGAATTTGAACTCAAATCCTAGCAGGCCCAAATGGTGAATGGGCCATGGTGAGCACACCAGGCTGTGAGCCACTAAGGAACTAGGCCATTCCTAGGATCTGAGATGGAGCCCTGGTGGAGGACAATATAGTCATAAATTCATAATTAAACAGTGGATACATATTTCCAAACATGGGAGGGAGGCATCTTGCTTTTGGTGTAGTCAATCTCTTTCCTTTGTGTCTTATTCATTGATGTATTGTGTATTTCCTTGAGTATAGGATGACAGATATAACTGTGGTGAACTGGATGACAACCTGTTTCCATGAGTATAGAGTTGCATATACATTCTCTTTCCTAGCCAAGGCCCAGAACTTGCACAGAACAGGAAAACTGGTGCAACAATTGGCTTCGTACATCAGGGTGAATTTTTGGCAGTGCTGGTATTTGAACTTTGGGCCTAGGAGGCCCAACTGCCCGATGGGTCCACATGATCACACCAGACTGTGAGCCACTAAGGAGGTGGGCCGTTCCCAGGAACTGAGAACGAGCCCCAGGGAGGCCAAAATAGTCCTCAATGATCATTTAAACATGGGATGTATATTCACATCTTGTGTGTGGACTGCATCGTGCATTTAGTGTAGTTATTCTATTTGTATGCTATTCATGGGTATATTGTGTACTTTCTTGAGTATATGATGACAGGTATAACTGGGCTGACATGGTTAACAACATATTCCCATGGCCACAGGGTGGCCCAAGCATTCTCCATCATAGCTGAGATCCAGGACTTGCAAAGGAAAGAAAACAGGTGCAATGATTGACTTCTGACATAAAGATGAATCTTTTGGCAGATCGGGGAATCTGAACTCGAGACCTAGCAGGACCAAGTGGCGAATGGGTCCACCTGAGCACACCCGCCTTTGGGATCTGCCATTGAGCCCCCTCCCCTGAGTGGAAAGCGGGGAACACAACAGTCATCCATTCATAAGCTGAAGGTAGTAGGCAAATAAGTACACATTTATATAGATTAGGAGAGATGGTAACCTGTCATGGAATCCAATCTGTGTGAACTACCGATTCTTGGATCTTTCCTGATGCCTCCATTTCATGACTGTGATGATTATTATCATGCTTCATCAATTTCTTTACAAATATTCGATACCCCATGAGTCTTGACTATCATTTCCTACTTGCATCATGAACGAACTACTGATTCAAGGATGAGATTGATCACATTCCATGACTCTTCCCAGGTCTAGAAACGAGTATCTCAGGATCTGCCGCCATTCCCTCCACATGGCGGGGAGGGGGGGTGAATTCAAGCCTCAGGCCTGGAAAACATATTCCTTATATAGTTTTTTTTTGTGGGTCCACTCGTGGGCCTGAACTCTGGTCCCAGGCACTGCCTCTCAGCTCTTCACCTCAAGTCTAGTGCTCTAACTCTTGAGACACAGCGCCACTGCCGGCTTTTTTTTTCTGCTTATGTGGTGTTGAGAAATCGAGCCAACGGTCTCATGCATGCAAGGCAAGAGCTCTACCCTTGAGCCACCTTCCCAGCCCTCCTTATATATATTTTAAAGATAGGATTTATACTTCTGTACAGATGTTCAGTCCATATTGTGTTTGGTTTGGTTATTTATTTTATTTCTTGTGTCATTCATTTATTTAGAATTTATTTTATTGACTCTCATGACACCTATAGAATTTATTACATTTTTTACATCCTATCACATAACATCTAGATGTTAGATGTGTTATCCATCATGCCTGGCAGTGCCAGGATCTGAACTTAGAGCCTAGCAGGCCCAATTCATGATTGGGTGAGTTTGAGCATGGCAGCCTCTAGCCAATGAAGATGTCAGGTGGTTCCCAGGCTCTGAGATCAACCCCAGATTTGGGCAAAACAGCGATACATGTATAGGCAGATGGAGGTATACAAATATATATATATATATATATATATATATATATATATATATATATATGAACATAGTAGGTGTCATTCTGTCATAGATAGACAGCTTTGGAACTCTTTACCTATATATATCAACTCTTAGGTATTCATTATTCCGCCATTGAAGGAATATTATTCTTTTCATGCTTAATAATCTATTAATTAAGCTCAATTCTAGGATTATTGTATCCAATTTTAGCATAGACCGATGTATAAACTACTTTTTCAATCAGTATTCCTGTACATAAGAATGAGTCTCTTGTGATCTTCTGCGATTGATGTCAGGACTGCGATTTGAACCCAGGGCCTATGTTGACAGGTTGGCCTATGGCTTCACGGATAGCCCACCAGCCACCAGCAATGGCAGGTCAGGTCCACTTTGCAGCTTTGTCATTCAGACCTAGGATGGTCACTGTCCAAAGAAAAAATCAAAACCCCAGCTGTGTGTAATTCACCACTTTTTGTGCTTTCCAACTTTTTTTTCTTCCTGAAAGCACTCTGGGCCCCCGATCCCAGGATCGGCTATGGGTCCAGAGACTGCACCCCAGCCAGAGGAGATCCAAGCTGAAATAGAATTTCCACGACCTGTGTTCAAGCCCTATGCTTGGGCCAAAAAAAAACAATATTTATTTTTTTATTATGATAAATAATTTATTAATTATTTAACTAAATTTAAAAAAAAAACTCCCTGGTTTGGAATTTCTTTCAGTTTTCTTTTCTAGCCTGGGGTTTGAACTCAGGGTCTTGGTAAATCTGTAGCAATGTGAGCGAAGAGTTGCCATTACTTGAGTTCAAACCCCATGCCAACCAAAAATGAAAAACTAAGTCTCTGTCCTTGGCAGGGGGAGATAGTTGTGGAGATGGGAGGGATGGGATGGTAGCGGAAAAACACAGGAGGGGTAAACAATGCTCAATAGGAAATGTACTCATTACCTTGCTCCTGGAACTGTAACCCCTCTGTAGTACATTTTTACAATAAAAAACATACAAAAAAAGAGAAACAATATAGTTCTCAGAGAAGCATTTTGCAGGTAAGGGAAGGATGTTTGAATAGCTGTACAAAAATCTACACTGCTTTTTTTAATGTTCAGTATGGAACTGAATAAACATAACTGCTTCCATTAAAAAATTTAAGTCACTGTCTTGGAAATGGGGCCAGAATTTCTGCCATTGCAAATTTTTGAGCTCACCATCCAGGTAACTCTTTTGCACGATGGGTGAATGCATAGCTTACTGTCCTTGAGGAAAAGAAATTCAGGATAGAATTCCCAGTGCCTAAATGAAGGCCCTGCAATGGAAAAAATATTTCTATATGTGTATTACATGATATATACTTATATATGTATGTTAATTCCATATTATGAATTTTATTATTGATTTTGTATTTTATTTTTCTTTGATTCATTTATTGATTGTTGCATTTAGTATTATTATACACATAATATTATATTTTGCTCATCTATTATAACATTATACACAATAATTTAGGACATTGACTAATTTTTCATTAACATTATATTCAGTATTGAAACATGCTACATAATTAAATTGAAAGACATATTCTTCTGGGACTCAGAGGAGGGCCGAGGTTATAGGTAAGAGGTAGGGTAGCGGGCAGGGGCTGGTGGCTCACCCCTGTAAGCTACTTAGGAAGAAGCGATTGCAAGCAAGAAAGTCAATTTAAGACACTTTTCTCAAATTAAACACCCAAAAATCCAGAATTAGAGCTGTGATTCAAGTAGTACAGTGCTAGCCTAGAGCACAAAACTTCAGAGATAGGATAGCATCCAGGCCCTGAATTCAAACCCCAGGATTAGCGCACACACACACACACACACACACACACACACACACACACACAAATACACACAAAAACACATACACACACACACAAACACACACACACCCCAATATAGAGCATTTGCCACTCAGCCTGCACAAATTCCATCTCTATCAACTCAATATTAAAAAAAAAAAAAAGATGGAGAAGGGAAGGAAAGACTTGCTTCAGGAAGTGATATAGGCAGTGCTAAAATTCCACAGTAGTTCTATTATGTGGGTACAAGACAGAGAGCCTCAGGCAGAAGGTATAGCATGGGCAAAGGTCCTGAGGTGTGCTGTAGAGCAGGTGGTGTGAGTTGTGTGAATGTTCTATGGCTTCAGAAAAGTCTGGCAGGAAATTCAAGGCTGGGTCAACTTTCACTTCAGTCACAGGGCAGAGGAAGTGGTCCCAGAATGGCGGCCAGGGGGAAGATTAGCTTGGTTTTTTGCCAGGGTTCCAAAGCCATTTCCTGTGGCTGGAAACCTGTTTTCACAGCTCCTGTCTCTCAGGCCTCCTTTGCATGGAGGTGTCAGGGCAAACGCAGGGAAAAACTCTTGCTTTAGAAAAGCTTCTAGCCCAATGCCACCAGTGGCTCAACCCCTGTAAATCCTAGCTACTCAGGAGACTGAGATAGAGATCGAGGGTCAAGCCAGCTCAGGAGAGGAAAGTTAATGAGATTCTTCTTGCCGATTAGCTACCAAAATCCAGAAATGGAGCTGTGGCTCAAGTGGTAAAGTGGTAACCTTGAAGGAAAAACTTTAAAGACCAGAGCCCAGACCCTGAGTTCAAGTCCCAATACTAGCACAGGAAAATTAAAGAAAAGATTTCAGGAGCTCCCAGGCCAAGTCATCCAGGCACAGGTCTCTCAAGCCTGTCCTCCTAGCTCCTCAGGAGGCTGAGATGTGAAGATCACGTTTCAAACCCAGCCCCGGCAGGAAAGTCTGGGACACTCTGATCTCCAAGGAACCTACAGAAAACCAGTTGCTCTGTGGCTCAAGTGGTAAGGTGAAGAGCTGGGGGACAGTGCCCAGGCCCAGAGTTCAAGCCCCATGACCCTGGCCTGCTTGGACCTTACTCTGTGGCTCTAGGCAGAGGTTTTCCAGTGGGCCCCTCAGGGTCTCCTACTGTCTAGGTGTCCTGCAAGTCTTGATAGCAGCTTGTTTGGAGGGCATTACCTATAGAGCAAGCCACAGTAGCAGAGAATTATCAAGCCTGGGGGCATGAAGATCATCAGAATGGCATCTATCATGGGTGCAATGTGGATCTGAGTAGTAAATTACTATCTCAGACCACGGTTCTGGGCCAGGAGGGGCAGGAGCTGCAAGATATCACACCAGATAATACCCACTCACACAAGTATCACAAGAGTGCAAATTTGTCAGTCAGAACTTGGGCAGGTGTTGAGTTGGGCTCATGAAAGTTTTGTAGACTCAGGAATCCACAACCAACTGGCTGCTGCTTTTAGCAGGCACTATCCCAGGAGTCCTAAGGCATGGAGCCCTGCTTTCCTCACCAGTGCTTGGGGAAGGGGGGCAGATGAAGGTCTGCAATCATGGGCCGACTACAAAGGATAATCCCTAGTGTCCTTCCCTTGATCCTGTGGCTCAGTGTGGAAATCGAGGGGCAGGTTCCGTGGAACTTACTGCCATGGCCCAAACCCCTCAGCCCAAGAAGGACTTAGGGAGAAACCACTTGATTAGGCTTGAGAGTTTACTGTGACTGTGACTCAGGATTGCCCCCAGTCCTAGCTCAGCTCATCCAGGTCAAAACTAATGCCCTAAAACATTGAGGTACTGGCCATACCAATCTCTCATCCCCCAGTTCCCTGACCCTGGAATCTAAAGCATATTCCTCTGTATTCTGGGCATCCAGAATTGTCTAGAAGGACCTGAGAGGCCCAGCTGGGGCCAGAAGATAGATTTGCCTACGATAAGATACAGTGACATTTCCTAGACATTGAAGCATACATCCAAGCCACCTTGGCATCACCTCTCATGTACCCCCAGATTGTCCTTGTTTGGGGAGCCTTCAGTCAGCTATCAAGGTCGAGTTGGCCAGAGGCACTGGCCACCACCCTTCCTCCACTCTACTGCCAGCCTGCTGGGAGTGCGACATGCAGCCAGGGGCCCAGCTGAGAAAAGGACAGGACCCAGCATGACTGACCCTGCCCCCCCCCCAGAGGCAGGAAAGAATATATGCCAGCCGGCACTGCTGACCCAGAATCGCCTGGATGAGGACAAAGATATGGACACCCGGGACTTGGGTCCCAAGGAAAAGCTGGACTATGCAGGTCTCTGGTAATTTAGGACTCATTGTAGACCATGATAGAGAGCTAAAGACAAGGTTGCAATTGAGGAAGGGCACCATCCAAGGTCAGGAAGAGGCAGACAAGCATCCAGGAAGTGGGCAGAGATTGATGAGGGAAAAACACACACACACAAATACACACACACACACATGGTTAGCTTAAGGCCTCAGTAGTCCCTAACCAACTGAACATCCCAAACTCTGAGAAGATGGCACTACCATCCTCAGACCAAATGTTGACAAAATTCAGAGCCTCTCACACATCTAGAATGGCTCATAAAACAGTATGGCATTTCCTACTGTACACTCCGCTATGAAGAAAACTCAGCCAGATTATTTTTGATCGACGGTCATGGGGTTTGAACTTTGGGCCTGCGTGCCATCCCTCAGCTCTTCAGCTGAAGGTGTGCGCGCTACCACTGGAGCCACAGCATCACTTCCAGTTTTCTGGTGCTTCAATTGAGTTAAAATCATACAGACATTGCTGCCCACGCTGGCTTTGAACCATGATCCTCAGATCTCAGCCTCCTGAGTAGCTAGGATTACAGTTGTGAGACACTGGCAGTGCCCGGTTTCAGCCACCTTCTTACAACCAGGGAAACCCAACTTGTCAGGTCATAAAGTACATCTAACCCTACACTTTCAGACTTTGACACCAGCATCCAAAAACATTCTTCCTTGGTTGGAGAGAATATAATTGACATTAATCTCCCACACCTGGTCCCATTCGCCCATTCCCTGCCTGACAGGCCACAACCTCTGCAGTTCTTGGTAAGACAATGCCCACCCTGCTGTAAATTCACACTTGGGTAAACTTGGGGAGTTCTTAAAAATGGCTGTACACTGAGGCCAGAACCTGGTGTCCCAACCACAGCAACCCCACTCCTTCACCATCTCTGGCAAGCAAATGGTGTCTTTCTTTCTTGTTTTATTGGATGAGGTGCTTGAACTCAGGGCTTGGGTACTGTCCCTGATGATGATTTTTGCTCAAGGCCAGTGCTTTTCCACTTAAGCCATGGCACCAACATTGGCAATGAGACTCTCATTGGACTTTCCTCCCTGTGCTGGGACACAAGACCCTCTGGATCTCAGCCTCCCAAATACCCAGGATGACAGGCGTGAGCCATCAGTGCATGGCCTATGGTGTCTCACTCTTTACAATTTCCAACAAGTCCGCCTCTAGACACTACCACCTAGACACGCCTCTACATCCTTCAGAGAGAGCAAAGGGAGGCTCAGAATATGGGGAGGGCCATGAGCATTAAAGGGCCCCCTTCACCTCACTATCCTTTTCTAAGCTCCCATCTGCTTCCTCTGGATGGCCTGGATGTCTGGGGCAGATCAGACCTACTAGGACTTCTGAGGCCTACCCATGTATCCCCCCTCCACACCCAACCGATACCTGAGGATTTCTGGGGCCAGCTGCTCCATGTCCCAGTGGAAGCCTTTGGGAGGGTTGATGATAACTGGGTCCAGGGTGCCCAGGAAAAAAGGAGTGTCCGGATCCCCTTTGTCAAAGAAGGAGATACAAAGCATGAATGGATCTACTAAGAGCTGCAGGGCTCAACATCACCTGTCACCCAGGTCCCTTGGAGTGCAATTTTACGTTGGCAGTGCGGGGGCTCGAACTCGGGGTCCAGGCGCTGTCCCTGAGCTTCTTTTGCTTGAGGTGAGACCTTTTCCACCCAAAGCCAAGGTACCACTTCTGTCTTTTTCTGTGTATGTGGGACCTAGTAATCGAACTCAGGGTTTCCTGTGTGCTAGGTGAGCCCACTACTGCTAAGACAAAATCCCAATATTGAATAGCTGTTCTTCTGTGACCCCTTGGGCTTGTCTTGGGACAGTCTTGCCCAACTTTATCGAGTTTCTAACAAGCAGCCTTGGCTGGAAAAGAACACGCTCCTCTCTGTTGTCCTTCATCTATGGCATCTTTTCTCTTTGTGCTTCCTGTCACATCCTCCCTGTTAAGCAAGACCCCCTTTCAAGTGATGCCTCTAAGAAGCCCACTCCAATCACCATGGCAGAGGGGAATCTTCTCCGCTCTGCAGGCTGTTGGCCTTGTCATGCTCTGCCTTCCAGCTGGTGTGGGTTGAAAGCGCACAAAGGCGAAGGCCTGGCTTTCACCACCCAATTTTTGAAGGCTCTGATACACTACCCAGGAACCAGTGTGGTATCACAATCTGTGAGAGGGCACTTGAGACCCAGGCAGTCTGGGGGCAACAAATGAGGCCATTTCATGTGTGGGCTTGAACTGAGGATCTGGGAGCTGTCTTTCTGAGTTTTCATACTGAAGGCTTCTACTCTCCCACTTGAGGCACAGCTCCACGTCTGGATTTTTGGTGGGTCCAAGCAGAGAAGAGTCTTATCGGCTTTCCAGATTATGGCTGACTTCGATCTTTGATCCTCAGATCTCTGCCTACCATGGAGCCAGGATGTCAAGTGTGAACCTGAGCCAGACAGCCTCCAGAACCTTTCCTTTGAGCTTCTGTTTATCTCATGTCAACTAGCAAGCACTAGTTAAAATAATCATTTATAGGGGATCAAGTTCCTCTCATAGGTCAGTTAATCCAAGGAGATAAAATGTCTTTTGAAAAGGCTAGTCAGAGTTGGCCTAAGTGAGTGTGTGTGTGTGTGTGTGTGTGTGTATGTGTGTGTGTGAGTTTCAAGGATACCTACCCCCATCTCTTCCGTGATTCATTCTCCCATTGGTAAGAACATTCATGATCTCCACCCCAAGGAAGGCAGGTAGGGGAGTGTTCATAAGGTCACATCAAGTGGGATGATCTGAATTCTATCCTACAACTGACGTTGGGAAAGATAATAGAGAGGAGAAGTTTAGAGGAGCATCAAGGGAAGCCCCTTACCTTTGGCTACAAGAAACAGAGAGAAGAATTAATCCATCCATTTTGGTAGTAAGATGACAAGTGCCCACTATTCATTTATTTTATTTTTTGTGAGTCACAGGTCTGGGATTCAGGGACTCGGTGTCATCCCTAAGCTTCTCTTACTCAAGGCTGAAGCTTTATCAATTGAGCCCCAGCACAAAAACTAGCTTTTTTCAGGGGGGGAGGGAGGTATTTTATGGGAGATAAGAATCTCAGACTTGAGGCTGGGAAGGTGGCTCAGTGGTAGAGCGCTTGCCTTGCATGCCGGAAGCCCTGGGTTCGATTCCTCAGCACCACATAAGCAAAAAGGAAAAAAAGCCAGAAGTGGCACTGTGGCTCAAGAGGCAGAGTGCTAGCCTTGAGCTGAAGAGCTGAGGGACTGCGGGGAGCCGGGGTGAATGCAATTAGACGCCGCCCACTCCCTTGCAGCTTTGAGGTAAACAACTCCATATTAGGCAGTGCTTGGCGGGACGGTGGGTCCTGGGCTTTGCGCATGCGCGAGCCACGTAAAGTCCCCAGCCAATCCCGTGGCACTTGGTGACGGCGAAAGGCAGACGACCAATGATAGAACGACACGTGTCCCTATTCCCTATATAAGCGGCCATGTTTTTTGTGCACGCTCTCTCGCGCTCAAGCTCTCCTACAAACAAGAAGGCTCTCCAATAAAGTGTGATCTGAGAAGACTCCTGGTGTGGTGGTCGTTCTTCCTCGCTGGCCGAGAAGGCGTTTGCCACAAGTGGTGCCGAAGCCCGGGACCTATGCAAGAGGCCGAACAGGAGCCAGAACTCAACACACTGAGAGGAGACGTCGGATCAAGAAACACCACATTGGGTCCCAAGTTGGCTAACGAGACCTGTCAAAGAAAACCAGGACAAGGAGGAAGATGATCGTGAAAGTGTTGAGTGTGACAATATTACTGATGGTCAAGATCTGCCCCAGCCAGGGGGAACTTCGATGGGGAATCCTGTTGGTATTCCCGAGGCCGATGCCAGTCAAACATGATGCCAGACTGTTCCCACGGTTATTTGGGACCAACAGGACCATGGATATCCCATATATTTTGCTAGATGCAGAGGAAGCCCCACTGGGGGACAACAGGTCCCTTGATTTGCAGGGAAGCCTGTGCTTTCAACTTGTCCGAAATACGTCCCTTTCTTCTTATTCCTCATGCATTTTGCTTACATCACAGACAGCAGGCTGGTTTGACATTACTCGTGGGCCACTTTGTTACCAGGCCAACGCCTCCTGGGTCAGTGGGTGGTGGCCAGCAAGGAGGGAGGAAAGCGACTTGCCTAGCTTTCCAAAGTGGGCTCCCTTCTGTGCTGGTCGACATTCAGGAAATGCCTGGCCCTGGACAGGTTGTCAGTCCCTTACTGGGACTTGGGTTACTAAAGACAAGACCTTTTTCTTCTCCCCTGGTATAAGCACGGGGTTTAATCAGACGTATAAGGGACGAAATTATACTGATCAAAATCCCAATCAGGCATATGTTTCTAACCCCTTTGACAATTGGTTGTTGTGTGGTGGGAAGGGGAGTTGTATGAACTTGGAGCCCCTGGTTATGATTGGTGGGGGAAAGATTGGGTTAAGCCAGTTTGGGTGGAGTTCCTCCAAACCATGGGCTTCCTGGGACCCACAGGAAAAATTAACTGCAATCTCAGCAGGCGCAGCCACGCCACTCAAGTGGAGGACTGATACAGGCTGTTATGATGACGGAGTTAAGCCATATAATAACATCACTTATAGTCCTACCCCAGTTTGTGTGTATCCCCCATTTGTCTTTGTTGTTAGCAACATAGATCCTGCTAATTGTACTAATAGTTCTTGCTTCTATGCTCAATGTTGGAATGCTTCTAAATATGAATATGCCGTGATAACCCGTATGTCTCGCTGGGTGCCTGTGCCCGTTAATGCTTCCAATGCGTTGACCTTGTTTAGACAAAAGAGAGATTTTGGCATTTCTGCTGCTATAGTTACAGCTATTTCCTTGGCGGCTGTAGGAGCTGCCACAGCAGCCGTTGCAATGAGCCATACGGTACAAACAGCACAAACCTTAAATAATCTTTCTGCCAACGTAGCCCATGCCCTGGATGTACAGAGGGGCATTAATTCTCAGTTGCGAGGAGGATTAATGGTGGTCAACCAAAGGATTGATCTTGTCCAGGAACAAGTGGACACCCTATGGCAAATTGCTCAGCTTGGCTGTCAGTGGAAGTATGAGGGGTTATGTGTGACAAGCATTCAGTATGATAACCTTACCCAAGCTGCAAACTTATCTAAACAGTTGTCGAGTTATCTTCTAGGTAACTGGACTGGTGAGTTTGATGATATGTTGGATCAGCTGCGGATCGTCATTGTGACCGTGAACTCAACGCGAGTGGACCCTGGATTGGTGGAGGGACTCCAGTCTTGGATTTCCTCTGCAGTCTCCTGGTTTAAAGAGTGGGTGGGAGTCGGAATGTTTTTAGCCTGCTGCCTGGGAGGATGCATGGTCTGCCTATGGTTGGTCTGTCGCCTTCGAGCCCAAATCAGAAGGGACAAGGTTGTTATCTCGCAAGCATTAGCCACTTTGGAGAGTGGATCCTCACCCCATATCTGGCTGTCGGCCCTGAGAGGCAATTAAGCCTTACCATTCTGCATAGCCTTAGCACCCCGAGGGATCAAGGGATCTCATTGCACCGGGACAGGTATGCAACTTGCAATTTGGAACAGGGTGCGAGGCAAGTGCACTGCACTTGAGGAGGAGCATCTCCTCAAGAAGAGCATGCTGGGTTGCAAGTGGGTTGATGCCCAAGATCCCACCTCTGCAAAAAAGGCATCGGAGGGGCCTGGTCATCACTGGGGAAGGTGCCCCTCAGGTGAAGGCCAGTGCAAGGTCCTCTCATTAATGTTTTAGACAGAGGCCCAACCTCTACTCTTACCTGTTGCCAAAAAACAAAAAGGGGGAACTGCGGGGAGCCGGGGTGAACGCAATTAGACGCCGCCCACTCCCTTGCAGCTTTGAGGTAAACAACTCCATATTAGGCAGTGCTTGGCGGGACGGTGGGTCCTGGGCTTTGTGCATGCGCGAGCCACGTAAAGTCCCCAGCCAATCCCGTGGCACTTGGTGACGGTGAAAGGCAGACGACCAATGATAGAACGACACGTGTCCCTATTCCCTATATAAGCGGCCATGTTTTTTGTGCACGCTCTCTCGCGCTCAAGCTCTCCTACAAACAAGAAGGCTCTCCAATAAAGTGTGATCTGAGAAGACTCCTGGTGTGGTGGTCGTTCTTCCTCGCTGGCCAAGAAGGCGTTCGCCGCAAGGGACAGTGCCTAGGAACAGAGTTGCGGACCCATGACTGGACCAAAAAAAAAAAAAAAAAGAATCTCACAGACTCTCCTGCCTGGGCTGGCTCTGAGTGACGACAATCAGAACTCAGCCTCCCGAATAGCCAGAATGACAGGCGAGAGCCACTGGCACCTGACCACCACCATCCACTTATAGTCCCCTAGGGCCAGTGCTGGGCTACCTGTATTGCACCGTCCTTGTTGTGAGTGGGAAGCAGACATGGGTGGGTTTGATACTTCAACAGCCTACCTAGCTTTGAGCATTGTTGCAGCTCAGTCTGATGCCGGCTTCCTCCTTATCAACAGCAATGACTTCGTGCTGTCACACAACAAATGTCCCCCAAGAGGTGTTGGATCTGGGGTCTTTCCTCTGCACACTGCCCCCACTCTCTGAAACAACACACAGAAGCAACACGAAGTAGACATAGAGTGAATTCAGTTTCTTATAATCAGGGTCTGGCCAGATAGGTGGCAGTGAGGATCAAAGGCTAGGGATAGAGTTGTGCAGTTGGGCAATGCGATGCCTCCTCATCCATTTTCCTTTAACTGTCTTAGCAAAGGGTAGTGGGGAAGTACTCACCACACAGACTGACAATGAGTAATCATCACAGTCTACCCCTAGCACAGAGGGAATTACCTAAGGAAGCTAGTTCTACAGGCCGAGCAAGAAAGCTCCTGATCCACAGCCTACCTCCAGAATAAGAGGGTCCCAGCCACATGGGGATGCTGAGGCACCTCCACCAACACCCTTTCAACAAGTTACTGAGAGAGAGAGAGAGAAAGAGAGAGAGAGAGAGAATTACACTTAAGCCGGCTGTCGGTGGCACAGACCTAGAAAGGTAACTACAGAGGAGACTGAGATATTAGGATCATGGTTCATAGCCAGTCCAGGCAGGAATGCCTGTGAGATGCTTATCTCCAAAGAACCACCAGAAAACCAGAAGTGGTGTTGTGCCTCAAGTGGTAGAGTCCGAACCTTGTTCTGAGGAGCTTGGTGACAGTGCCCAGGCCCAGAGTTCAAACCCCACAACTGACAATAAGTGGACTTCCCACAACAAAAAGTGGACTGAATAGCACCCATTGTCCTAGGAAGTATGGCAGAGAAGTCAGGCCAAGCTTTCTGTCAGCTGGGGGTCATGAGTAGGTCATCCAGCTTTTCCGTGCCTCATTTTCTGATGCTGCAAAGCTGAACAATGAAGGATCCCCTTCCTCATGGGGATAGGGTAAGAATGAAAGAGAGCCATGTTTTGTTTCATAATCCTAGACCTGCAGCATGATAAATAACAAGCCCCTTCTGAGTCCTTTCCAGTATCTTCTTGTTATATGCTCACAGAATTGCCAAGAAACTTATCCAATGACTGTTACCTCTATGCTTGGCTCTGCCCCAGAGTTCCCCTTGTATTGATCCCTTGTTTCCTCACAACTGTACTGTGAGGAGACTGAGGACCAATGGTTCCAGGCCAAACCCAGAGATTCAACTGTGGTCAAGAATCGGCTGCTGTGGATTATGAGTTTGGGACAGTCATCTAAACCGATGACTGAGCATGGCGCTACATATTTACCATCCCAACTACAGAGGACCAGGCATGGTGGTGCATGCCTGTCACAGGAGGACCATGATCTAGCTAAGCCTGAGCATATATGGAATCTCTATCTCAGAAATGCCCAAGACAGAAAGGCGTGGCTCCCATGGAAGAAGACCTGACTGGAAAGCCTAAGGCCTTCAGTTCAAACCATAATATACCAAAAAGAATCTGAGGCCCGGTGCCAGAAGCTCATGCCTATAAACCTACTTCCTCAGGAGGCTGAGATCTGAAGAACACAGGTCAAGATTTAAAGTAGGGTTGGCCTTGCCTATCAGACGTCATGATGAGAAGACCCATGCCAATACGTTCCATACTAACAGGACTCAAACCGTACTAAGTGCTGACCACGTTCTCTATCCCCCTGGGGAGCCAACCCCTGTGTGCCCCACCTCCAGATCCTCCCAAACTCCCTCTGCCACCAACCAGGCCAATGGGAATAGACAGTTCCAGGGCACAAAGTTCTCTTGCTTTTATAATTTAACGTTGCTGAGTCCCCTTCAAGGGTCTCACACTTCCAGGCTCCCACACCTCAGACTCAAAGCCCATGCTGCCCCCAAAGACAGCATTTAGAAGTTACCAGAAGAGAACTCAGGACCAAAGGAATAGAATTGAAAACCCAGAAATGAACCAACAGACCTATAGCCAACTAATCTTGGATAAGGGAGCCAAAATAATAGAATGGAAGAAAGACCACTTCTTCAGTAAATGCTGCTGGCAAATTGGTTAACTACTTGTAGAAAACTAAAACTAGATCCTTATATATCACCCTGCACCAGAATAAACTCCAAATGGATCAAAGACCTCAGAGTCAAAGCAGACACCCTGAAAACAGTACAGGATGGAATAGGAGAAACTCTAGGCCTCCTTGGCTCAGGCCGAAATTTTCTTAATAGAAACCCGGAAACACAATAAATCAAAGAAAGGTTGGACAAATGGGATTGCATGAAGTTGCACAGCTTCTGCATGGCAAAGGACATAGCTAGCAAGTTCAATAGAAAGCCCACGGATTGTGAAAAGATCTTCACTAGCCATAAAATGGACAAGGGTCTCATATCTAAAATATACTTGGAACTCAAAAAATTACATCCCCCAACAACAAATCCTCATAGAAACAACTGCCCAATAAATAAGTGGGCTAAAGACTTGAAGAGAAAGTTCTCTGAAGAAGAAAGAAGGATGGCCAATAGACACATGAAGAAATGCTCAACCTCCCTAGCCATAAAAGAAATGCAAATCAAAACAACATTGAGATAAAAACTCACTCCAGTTAGAATGGCTAGAATCAAGAACACTAACAACAACAGATGCTGGAGGGGATGTGGACAGAAGGGAACCTTACTTCATTGTTGGTGGGAGTGTCAACTTGTTCAACCACTTTGGAAATCAGTATGGAGGTTTCTGAAAAAACTTCACATAGAGCTCCCCTATGACCCAGCAATCCCACTTTTGGGCATTTACCCAAATGTTTACAAACAAGACCACACTAAATCCAACAGCACAACTATGTTTATTGCAGCATTATTTACCATAGCTAAGATATGGAACCAACCCAGATGCCCCTCAGTAGATGAATGGATCAAGAAAGTGTGGCATATATACACAAGGTAATTCTATGCCTCCATCAGAACGAATGTCATTTCCCCGTTTGTTAGGATATGGAAAGGCTTGGAAAAATTTATATTAATGAAGTAAGCCAAGCCCAAGGAAACATAGGTCCCATGATTTCCCTTATTTGCAAAATCTAGTATATGTATGAGTCAAGCAGGAAAGTTCAGATAATGTGATGTTAGGAAAATGAACCCTTAGATATATATTTAAATGTTTTTTTTTTCTTTCATGCGTTTGTTTCTAACTCATTTATAAGATTATTTCTTTGTAGATTTGTATGTTCCTCCCCCACACTATATTTGATGTCGGCATAATTTGTGGAGGAGATGGGGAAAAACAAGTCGTTTAAGGATACAGGTGGACCCGATGCAACTATGATTGTCAAGTTGTCATGTCAAAAACGAACTTTACAACTTTGGTGCGGGGGAGAGGATTGGATGGGGGTGGTGAGGGGAGGCTGGGAAGGGATGTGAAGGGTAAACAATGGAAGAGGCTGCAATGCTTGATAAGAAATGTACTCATTATCTTGCCCATGTAATTGTAACCCGTCTGTAATAAAATAAATAAATAAATAAAACACACACACACACACACAGACACACACACACACACACACACTCACATACACACACAAAGCCATCACGGGTGGCTCCTGTCTGTCATCCTAGTTACTCAGGAGGCTGAGGTCTGAGTATCACTGTTCAAAGCCAGCCATGTAGGAAAGTTTGTGAAGCTCCTATCTACACTGAACCACCAAATATCCACTGGTGGAGCTGTGGCTCAAGTGTCAGAGCTCTAGCTTTGAGCAAGAAATCTCCAGAACAACATTTAGGGCTTGAGTACAAGGCCCAGTTTTTCTACCTCCAAACACACACAGACACAGACACAGATAGACAGACAGACTGACACACACAGACACACACACAGACACACACACAGACACACACACACACACACACACACACACACACACACACACACACACACAAACGGAGAGCCCAAGGATTCAGCAGTCCCTGAGAAAAGAATCATGAACTCCCTCAATTAGGATCACATCCCACCCCTGAGAAGGTGGCAGTCCCAACATCAGACCCAGTGTAGACAAAACAGTGAGCCTCACACATATCTGGAATGCCTCATAGAAGAGCATGGCATTTCCTACCATACTCACTGCTATGCGGAAAACTTAATCACTTCTTTTTTTGTTGTTGTTGGTTAAGGTGCTTGAACTCTGGACTTTGTTTCTTGCCCTGAGCTCTTCAGCTTAAGGCAAGCTCTCAATTGCTTTAGCCACAGCACTGCTTCTGGTTTTCTGGCAATCCCTTAGAGATAAGAGTCTCAGGGTCTTTCCTGAGCAGGCTGACTTTGACCCATGATCCTCAGATCTCACCTCCTGAGTACCTAGGATAAAAGCCATGAGATACTGGCACCCAGCCAAACATAATTTTCCATTCCTGTTATGAGGACTGCAGTTGGATGCCACTTAGCAGCAAAGCCCATGAGAACCCTTTATCTCCAATTAAACACCCAAAAAAGCTAGAAGTGGAGCTGTGATTCAAATGGTAGAGTGCTATCTTGGAGCATAAAAAATAAGATCCACGCCCTAGTTTCAAGCTTTTTCTAGCATAGACCCAACCAAGGAAGGGAAGCAGGTGGGCATATGGGAGCTCAAAGCTAATACATAATACTCAGGACTCCCAGAACAGACCCCATCCAGCTCTTATTCTCTAGCTTCTATGTCCTACATCATGGCAGTCTTAGATGGGACTGACCATGCACCAAATTGGGACATTCAAGTACAATCTCATACTGAAAATCCTCTGACCTTATCAAAAACTCAGGCTCTCTCACTGTCCTGCCTCAGCACTGGGCAGTGAGGTGAGGTCTAGTTATTCAACCACTAAAGGGAACTAAAGGGTTTCCTGGTCAAGGGACGGAGACTGGGGAAATCTAAGTCCATCTTGGGGAGGTGAAAAGGGCTGCTCTATCCCAGAAATTTTCCTATGTTGTGAGTATTATCAAAGAAACCACCCTGCTCAGAGCCCAGTGGCTTTGGTTTTCCCACCAGCCTCTACACAGCTCTGCCCCACCTTCAGCCTACCCTCTCTGAATCCCAGATCTGCCATCTAGACTAAAGACTGAGCCAGCCAAGAGACCCATTTCCTGCCCTCATTCCCACGCTGTCTTGTGGCAGTGGCATGCTTACCTCAGTCTTTGGTGGAGGAATGAATACCGGAGGTGGTATCCTCAGATTGAGCCCTGGAAAGTCCTAGTTCCCAAGGATGTACTGCACAGGCATCCTGCAGTGAACGGCAGCCAGGTTGTCAATGATGAACCCAAGGTTCCAGGACTTTTAATAGCATTTTGGCTGGATCAAAGACTGGTAGTTTATGTTGTCAGGCGAGGTCATGGTTCCAATTTCCTGACACACCTGACCTGGGACCATCCTCCCTCTTCAAAGTCCTGCTTAACCCTTACCCGCCATTGAAACTTTCTCACCCCAATACCTCCCTAGCCCTTGGAAACTTTCTTCTTATCTGACCAGAAAATAAATTCGATGAGGCTGGGGCTAATTTAAACCTGGTGACCCACCCTGAGCCCTAGGTTCTACTCGAGGCTGGTTCCCTTTACATCGGTGACCACACAGCTCCTTGCTCTCATGAAGTTGCTAAGGGATCAGTGGCTTGGTCCTACATGCTGGCTTTAGGTTCTGAAACTGTCCCCACAGAGATTGTGAATAGTTGGCTCCCTTGATCCAGGGACTCCAAACCAAGGCTTCCATATTCTCCCTTCTTCCTTCCTTTCCTCCTTTTCTCCTTCTGTCCTTCCCTCCTCTCTCTTACTTTCTTTGTGTCAGCCCTGGGCCTTGTACTTGGAGCCTAGGTGCCTTCCCTAAGCCTTTTTATTCAAGGCTAGCAGTCTATGGCTTGAGCCACACATCCACTCCTGGCGTTTTGTTTTTGGTAGTTAATTGAAGACAAGAGTCTTACAGGATTTCCTGCCCGGCCCAAAAGCCTCAATTCTCTGAACTCAGCCTCCTAAGTAGCTAGGATGACAGGCTTGAAGCACTGGCATCCAAATCAATCCAAGGTTTCTTCATGGGCTGTGGAACCAGTCGTGGAACTTTTGTCTGTGACCCCCCCAGAGACTGGTGCGCACTGTAATGGTTTGTTGAATAAATAAATGAACATCTGTCTATGTAAATACTGCAGAAAAGACCCATCTGATTCAGATAAGAATCATCTGTGGGGGAGGATGTACGAAGCCTGATGCAGCTCTCCCTCAGTTCTCCCTCCTCCTTCTTCCCCCTTCCTGGTGCCACCATACATAACTGTTTTGGCTCTGAGGATGTGAGCCACTATGTACTCGCTGGACTCCAGAGCCTCTGGGATGCCTGTCTTCTCAAAGATCTCTGTCCAGTAGCTGACCAGCTCTGTGGCACTCAATTCCCCATGCAGGTGTGAGTGAGGTTGCTGTGAGCTGAAAGCCTGACTCAAGGGGCCTCCTCTCCTCCCCCTGGGGCCAGTCAGGATTACCACATCCGGCCCCCAAGTTTCATGTTGCAGAGAAAGGATCCTCCAGGTATCCCTGGTTTCTGAATCTCCCAGAGTCTAGTTCAGGTGCTGGGAATCATCTCTGCTCACAGCTGGCAGGCTAGGGATGGTGAGGTCACAATCTCTGCTCCTCCCGACATCCTTGACTGTGATGGTCACCCTAGAGAGAGCCAGAGGAGAATCAACAGCTACTGAAGAAAGTCAGTCAAGGCATGACGTTCTTTAAAGGAGACCATCTGGCTTGGGAACTCTTCCTGTGCTGCTTTGAACATCATTGTTTGGATGCTGAAATCGTCTGTCTAATTTGACCCATCATCCCAGGCGTTAGTGGAAATGGCCAGCTTCAAGGAAAAAAAAAAAAGCTGGAAAACTTGAAGGGTTCTAAATTAAGTGGTCTGCATTTTCTTCCAGACAGCCTACAGTAGGTTACAGAAAGTGGCATTCTGAGAGCCCTAGCTAACTGCCACAGCAGTTAGCAAGCAGGTTCCAACAGGGGGAATGTACTTGCTTACCACTGCCCAGCTGGTAACGGCTCAGGCCAGACAGAGACTGGAGTCTGCAGGACTCTAGGGAGAACTGCCCACCAGTACATTGCCCCATGAGGGAATCTGTGCCACCAGTGGGGGCCTGGAGTCCCCTGCCCAGATGCCCATGGACACAGTCAATGTCCTGGGTAAGTTTCCCCTTTCATTCTCGGTCGTGGTGAACCATCTACCATGTCACAACATTCACTACCCCCCATACCCTCCTAGCCTCAAACCCCTGCCCTACTGCCCCCCCCCCCAAACTCGTTCCCTAATTACGTTTGGAGGACACAATCCCAACCCTTGATTTTGCTCCAACTATACACACTAGAGCAGACTGTCTGGCAGGAAGAGTATGGCTGTGGTCACAGTTGTCTCAAGAGCCTTCTGGCTGAAGACAGATAGACAGGTGTCCACTCTGGTCTGGAGTTCACAGAAGCATTCTAGGGGAGACCCACGCAGCCCCAGCAGCTACTGTGGGCTACAGGAAAGGGAGAACAGAAAGGTGGAAAGGAACGTGTACTGAAAACTTCCCCAAAGGAACCATGAAACTGTAAAGGAGAAAACACAAATTATCGCTAGACTCATACTTGGCATTGATGAAAAATGAACAACACACACACACACACACACACACATACACACAAATAAAATGCTTTTGCTCTTTGTAGACACGATGCATTAAATATGTTTTATTGCTCTCATCTCCCTGCTCTCCCAACACACACACACAAACACACACCCACATATACACAAACAAAACAAAAAAACACACACAAATCCAGAACTCTGACAGAAGATTAGTCCATGCAGCACCTGCAATTTGCCAACGGATCACTCATCTGAGCACAGTCAGGCTGTATAAGGAGACAGATGATCTGTCTGTCTATCTGTCTGTCTGTCTGTCTGTCTGTCTGTCTCTCTCCCTCCCTCCTTCCCTTTCTCTCTCTCTCTCATGCTCTCTCTCTCTCATGCACACACACACACACTCACACACACACACACACACACACACACACACACACGCACACACACATAGAGTCAGAGCAGTGCCTCTCCTGAGTTTGTTGGTTCCTTCTTTGGGACAAGATACAAGCTGGAGCATGGGGGTTGCCTGGATACAACCAAAGGGAGCACCACTCTAATAATGCAGAACAACCCTGCCTCTCCCTTTCTCCAGGGCCAGACACTTTCCCTTGGGAACAACCAGCCTTGACTCCCCATTGAACCAAACCTTAGGCTAGGACACTTGGTGAAGGTGTCCCGAGATAGATGGCTACTCAGAGCTGGGGCTGAAAACAAGCAGGGGGTCATGGTGCCCCAGGGGGGTGTCTGACCTGGGTTTGGGGCAGTGTTGGGGAAACGGATGGGGTCTTAAAGGCTACATACATGGATGGACTCCCTACTTCCAGCCTAGATGCTTCTGGGTTACTTGGTGGATTCTTGGGGAGGTCGAGGAGACCAGATGGACAGGGAGCACCAGCAGATGCTGGGAGTGCTGGGAAATGTGATCACCCTGTGAGTACTGTTGACAGCTGGGATGGGGGGAGGGAGGACAGGCTGGGTGTATGTGGGTCCGAGTGGGTATATTCTTCCCAGATATTCACCTTCTGTCTGACTCCAAGTGCCCTCATATACCTAGTGGGCTCTTCTGGGACCCTCCTCAGGTGAAAGGGTGACTGAGCACAGAAGACAAGGGCTCACACAGCAAGGAGGGCTTATCTTCTGCATCCAACACCCACCACCCCCAGCAAAAAGAAAAAGACTCGAGAAGACAGGTGTGAAGGTGCTGCTAAATCCACCAGGTTCCCACCAAAGAGAGGAAGGGTGCAGATGTGTGGCTGTGTAGCTCCCAATGCTCCAGGCCAGGAGCTCTGTGGCACACCTCCTCACCCATTCCTGCATCTTCCTGTTTCCTGGGACACTGGCCACTAGGGATGGGGGTGGGATCCCCAGGTCAACACACAGCCCTACCCCTTACCCCTGGGGCACATTTGTGACAGGACCATGGCATACTGGGGGTGGGGAGGGTGGACTTGAGGAGAAGATAGGAAAGGGGAGGCAGGAGGTGCAGGTCCGTTTCAGTGGTTGGTTGGCCGGAGTGTTTCCAGGCTGTGGGCCCTCAGAGCCACCACTCACATGTACTAATCAGAGAAGCTCTCAGTGGAGGCCCCGGGTGCACATGGGCCCAGAGTCCTAGGACCAGGGCCTAGCGACCAGTTCAGGGCCACAAGCCTGCCAGGGGCACGCCATATCCTCTGGGCGACTGTGAGAGGTGCAGCTGGTCAGATTCGAAAGTGCCATATTTGAAATGCAATGCTGCTGGGAGGGGGCAGGGGCATCTGTGAATGCATGGCAGGGCTGCATGTGACCTCTACTCCTCTTCTTCAGCCAGCACCACCCCCACTTCAGCCGTTCCTGTGCCCCCCTTGTGGGGACCTCAGTCTCAGGGCTGCCATGGGCACCTTGCCTCCACGTGGCTGCCCGTGGCGATGTGCCTGCTGTGCCAGCTCCACGTGCTCTGTGCTCCCCACCAGAACCTGCGCTATGATCAGTGAGGCCGCCAGCTGATGAAGCCACTTGCCCTTATGTGTACTCGCTCTTCTCTCTGCTCTCTATCTGCCCCCACTCCTCTCCTGGGCTGTGTTGCACCTGCCGGGCATTCCCACCGCCTCGCCCTCTCCTGAGTCGTGCCCCTGGCCACTGCTGCCATGGGAGTGTGCCTTGGGCCCAGCTCCCTCCTCCTCTTGCCCCCCTCCCCCTCTTTGCCTTGGTCCTGACCCCCACCCCTTGCTGCAAGCCAAGCCCTGACTGGGACCAAAGGCTTCCAGTCCATGGAAATTGTAGCCTCACCTCTGCTCATCACTCCTTCCCAACCCCAGTACCTGCCTGGGGTATCAAATTTCCCCTCAGCCCCATCGCTGGAGGAGACTCTCCTCCATGCTCCTCCAATCCACACACCAAGAAGGTGTAAGGTGACCCTTGTGTGTATGTTTGTTTGTGTATGTTTGTTTGTGTCTGTTTGTGTGTGTGTGATTGTTGGGGATAACTACCTCTCAGGGACTCAGAATATAGTACCTTTTGAGATGAGTCAGCACACAGCACACTTCAAAAAACAGCACAAAGCACCCTGTGTAAAGGATTCAGCACACAGCTCCCTTTGAAGGACTCAGCATATAGTACCTTGTGGAGAGTACTCAGCACACAGAGACCTTTGAAGGAGGGAGTCCATAGCCCACAATGTAATGGACTAAGTGCATGGCATGCTTTGAAAAACTCAACGCGTACCATTCTTTCCCAGGGACTCAGTACATAGCGCCCTGTGTTAAGACCACACACAGCCCCTTTTGAAGGCCTGAGTACGTAGCACGCTGTGTGAAATAGTGTACAGTACCCTTTGAAAAACTCAGCACATAGCACAATTTTGATGGACTCAGCACATACTGCCCTGTGGAAATACTCAGCACATACCACATTGTCAAAGGACTCGGCACATAGCACTTGAAAATTTCACCTTATCCATCTCTTCTCAAGGGCTCAGCACATAGAAGTATACCCTTTGGGATGAATTAGCATACTGTACCTTTTGAAGGACTCTGTATACAGAAGCTGTGTAATGGACACTGTGCACAGCACCCTTTGGAAAAACCAGCAGGGCCCACTCTTCTCAGGGATTGAGCACATAACGCCCTTTGGGATGACTCAACAAACAGGACTTTTTGAGGACTCAGCACAAAACCCCCATTTTGGAAGGACCAATCAAACAGGACCATGTGAAGGACTCAGCACATAACTGTATGTCACAAGTTCAGCTTTCATTAGAATTAGGATGCTTTCTTCAGTATCACCATTCTTCAGAAATACTTCACAAATCCTACTAGTTCATATTTAGCTAAACTGCAGGAGGATCAGCTGAGCGTCTTGAATTCAAAGCTTGAGGGCCCTGTCCCTGAGCTCTTTGGTTCAATGTGAGAGCTCTAGCACTTGGAGGCACAGCTTCAATTTTTTTTTTTTTTGGTTTATTCTTTGACAGGCCTTACGGTGATCAGGAAGGCCAACTTGGGGTATCCATGGGCAAAGGCTTTTAGCTCGGCCTGGAGCTGACCACCTTCCTGGTGCCTCTGGGAGCCTCTTGCCCTAGGGTGGAACAGACCTGCTCTGGCATCAGCACTCAGGGTGGGCAAAAGTCAGCTTGGCCTTGCTCACTTCCCCCAATTGAACTCTAGAGGACGATGACACGGGGCTGCATGCCACTTGTCTAGCCTCGAGGAGGCAGGAGTCACCTAACATAGGGATTGTACCTGTGAGTTATGTTTACTCTTACTGCCCTGGGGCCCTGTCATGCTTTGAAGCCAACCTGGACAGGAAAGTCCTTGAGACTCTTACATAAAATTAACCATCAAAAAGCAAGTAGGGCTGTGGCTCAAGTGGCAGAGCACTAGGCTTGAGCAAGAAAACTCAGGGATACAGCATAGGCCCTGAGTTCACACACACACACACACACACACACATACACACACACCACATACATGCAAAATCAGAGATTTCTATACTGCAATCTTTAGGTATTCTCCATGTTTTCCCCACTAAGCCTCAAGGCTGTTGGCCTAGGTATTTGATGCATACAAAACCCTCTGGCACCTTTAATTTTGGGGAACAATATGGTTAGAAGGTCACCCTTCCCCCATCCCAGCTCCTTGATTAGGTTGTGGTCTATCCAGGCCCTTTGGGGATCCTTATACAGACTCGCCAAGATGCCTTCAAAAGCCATCACATGCTGGGCACAGGTTGCTCATACCTGTCATCCTAGATATTCAGGAAGCTGAGATCTGGAGGATTATGGTGCCAAGCCAGCCTGGGTAGGAAAGTGTGTGAGACTCTTATCCTCGATGAATTATCAGAAAACAAGAAGTGTCCCTGTCGCTCAAGTGGTAGAGTGCCAGCCTTGAGAAAAAGAGCTCAGGGACAGTGCTCACAGCCAATAACACCAAGGAGAGGCATTGCATGTTGGTTTTGAGATTGGTATGGGTCAAATATAATTGGAATTTTCAAGTGCTCCAAGACAAAGCAGTGCCTCCTTTAGTCCTGTGTTCTTCCATATCATCTCACACTCTGGACTTGGCCATGCTTTGGTTAGCATGGCTCTGGCTTGACAGGAGGGCTCCAAGGAGGAAGATCTCAGAGCAATCACCCCCACCACATACTTCTGCCCTGCTCACTCTGTTGCTTCTGCTCTTTGCTAGAGACCATGTTACTGGAATCCATACATGAGGTCATTGCCACCAACATTGTAGTGAGTGGTGGGTCTGGCCTAACTCGGGGCAGTCAGAGATGGAAGTTGGTCTGGGACTAGGAGCTTCTACCCTGTGTGTGGGCTGGGGCCAGGGTGACATTTATTCCATGCTGAGCATTGAAGAGGTGAGGAGACAGTGTAGAATCCACATTGAGTCAGCTAAGTTTGGAATCTAGAGGACCATTTGTGTGAGGTAGGCTGTGGAGTCAGGGGGCAACTGTTCTTGGTACTCCTCTCTCAAGACTCCCCCCTCCCTTTTTCATCCCTCAATGTTAGAAGAGAAACTTCAACTAAGTGGGTCCAAGAGGGGGCAGGGGAGTATTTCTGTGTGAAGCAGACTTGTGCTTCATATTCATCCTAGCCCCTACTTCCTATTTAACTGAGGAATGGCCATATGGGTTTGGGCCAGGGAAGGGGGGGGAATAATCCTAGCTGAGAATGTGGCTCAGTGGTAGAGTGGTTGCCTAGCATGCCTGACACCAGGGGTTTCATTCCACACAGAAAAAGCTGGAAGGAGATGTGGGGCTCAACTGGTAGAGCACCAGCCTTGATCAAAAAGATCTCAGGGACAGTGGCCAGGCCCTGAGCTCAAACACCAGGACTGGAAGAACAAATCTTTGTTGGAGGCTTTTCTTATCCTTTGAAAACAATTTATTCTTTGTGATAAGTATAACATGGTTCTCTTCCCTGGCCACCAATGGGCCATTAGATGTCCCTTGAATTTGGGCCGCTTCCCGGCAGCCTCTGCCCTACCTGACCCACAGTTTACCCCCATCTTGTGGCAGATGGAGACCTGAGAGGCCACCTGCCACCTACTTCTGGTGGCTGCCAAGGCTTTTGAGCGTCAGTATGTCACATAGAGAGTTATCATCCACATCAGTCTACAGAAGAAAGGGAGGGAGTGCTCCTTGCCTGAGCCCTCAAGCTGTCAGTGGCTCTGGATGTGGGGCATTTGCTGCAGGATGTGCTCCATGAGGCAGTCATCTACGAGGTTGGAACTCCGACTCTGGCAGTTTCCAAGCTGTCTTGAAGTTGCAATTCTTCAACCCTTTCTGCTCCTCCCTCATTTCACCCACCCCAGAGCCTGAAGCGTCTGAAGCAGTGTGGGGGGGAGAGGCTCAGCCTGTGCTGGCATCTGGAGGCTGCTGTCCACGCCTTCCCATGCGAGGACCCACAGCAGCTCCTGCAGCCCTCTCTTCTTCTCCATCTTCTCCTGGTAGAGCCAGCACACACGCTCAGCATTCTGCTGACACTGCTTATCCAGGACAGACATCTGCTCTTTACATGCCATGAGGGACTCCTCAGTGGTGCGAATGTGTGCCAACAGCTGGCTACATTGATGGTGGAGCTCATCCACTGGACTCTGGAAATCCACCTCATCAGATAGGTCATGGATGAAGCAGATTTTCTTCTCAGATGCCCACGTGTTCCACTTGTCATCCCCACGCCAGCTGTGGTGGCAGCTCAAAGTGCAGGGGCCATGTGGCTCCAGCTCTGTCTGGCACTGCGCTGCAGGTAGGCCGGACACCTGCAGCAGGGCTGCTGCTCCTGCAGCAGGAGTTTTCCCCTGTGGATCTCAGCCTCTGAGAGGGCTCTCAGATCCACGTCCCTCTAGGTCTGGGGCATGTCTCCATCCTCTGGGGTGATCATGGCGGGGGAAGAAACTTCCTCTCCTTTTTTTCCCTAGGGCTCACACTTTCCACTTCCCCAGGGAAAGCTAGGAAGCTCACCTGGGCCTGCAGGCGCTCCTCCTTTATGGTCTGGTCACTTCCTGGCACTTGAGAGTGTCCTGCCACTTTGCGGGCACCACCTGGTCCCCCCAGGTGTTCAGGCCCTGCACTTGCTTCAGCAGCTCCAGCAGCTGGGTCGGCCTCTGCAGGTGCTGCTGCAGGGCCTCTTTCTCACAGTTCAGCCGCTCATTAGAGGCAATGTGCTGCTCACAGGTGGCTCTGAGCACCTGCAGCTGGGCCAGGGACTGCTCTTGTTGCTCCTGTAGCTCCCATGATGTTTCTCTCTCTCTCTCTCTCTCTCTCTCTCTCTCTCTCTCTCTCTCTCTCTCTCTCTTTCTGTCAGCCATCTCTATCCATTCCTCTATCTTCTCCTCTGAGTGGTCTAGGTGTTCCCGCAGTTCTTTCTTCACTTGTTGCTGAGTCCAGGATGCTGGTGAGCTCCTCCTTCTCACCGTTCCCCCTGTGGAGAGTGTCCCACAGCAGGGCAGCTATTCCTCTGGCTATGGATCACACAAACACACATGTACCTTATGGGGTCTAGGGTATCTCTTGTAGATCCATGGCCTTATCCTCCAGTCTGCAGTTGCTCCTGCTGCTCTGTGTTCTGGAGACAGAGCTTCTGGTTTTCCTGGACCTGGTTGTGAAGTTGTTACTCCAGGTTTTTCAACTCCATCTGTGTGCAGTAGGCCTAGGCCTGTAACTGCAACTGCACCTGAGATGGTCCTGCTGGGGGCCATGGCTCTGTCAGCTTCTTTCTTAGTTACCCCAGCTCAGTTTCCAGCACCTGCCTCGCCCTTTTCTCCTTCTCCTCTGTCAGTTGGTTCACCTCCTCGGGCAGCCACTGAGTCTCCTCTTCCCATGCAGACCTCTCAATGCTCAGGTCCTCTGTGAACGTGTCTCTCACCAGACTTGCTGAGGTCCCATCCAGCTCAGGTTGTCCAGTAGTCTCTTCAGTAACTCATGCCCCGCCCACACTAGTTGGAACTTGCAGATTCTGTTCTTCGGTGGTGTTCTGTGTCCAGAGCACTTCCAGGTTCTGAAACTCTGTGTTCACTTGCTGCCGGTCATCGAAGCTTCTGGTCTTTTCCTCAAGCTGAAAGGTCACATCATTCAGCCGTTCAAAGAACATTTCAGTCTCCTTCTATGCAGCAGTGACCGCAGAAGCCACCATATCCAGCTCTGCCACACACCGCTCTGTGGCCTGCAGGTGGCTGGTAAGAGCTTCATGCTCCATTTATCTGCCATTGGCCACCTGCTTCACTTGGGCCGGTGTAGATTGTAAATCTCTTTCTGCTGAAACCAACCTCTCTATGGGTGACTTGTGGATCTCTAGCTCTGTTTGTGGTGCTTCATGCAACTGGCCTATCTTCTCACTCTCTTTCTCTGGTCGATCCTGCAGGTCTGTATTCTCCTGCTTCAGTGGTGGAATTTTGGCACTGAGTGCCTGGTTTCTTCTTTTGCTGCAGTCCAGTGGGCAACACGTGTCACTAGCACCTCTGCAGATCCTTGATGGTATCAGGAACCTTGACACTCTGGCTCCTGGTGACTGTGACTGTGTGCAAAGCCAGGGAAGGCCCATGGTCTGCATCACCTTTGGCCAGCGTTGAATCACTCTCCCCAGTGGTGTTTGTCTTGGGGATCCCTCCCTTTTTTGTGTTCTTTGTTTTGGTGAGTGTTGCAGGTCTGATGGGAGAATACTTTTGCTGGTGTTCTGGAAGTAGTTTCTTGCCTGTAGCTCTTTCACGGAGTCCTGTTGTTTCAGACATCTGAGCGCTGGGATGGCATAGATGGGCTGGCCATTTCCCAGGCTCTGGGAAATACTCTATTCTCTCGCTATCTGACTAGGACATCAATTTTCCACTCTACTCCAAAGTCGCCTCATGTCTCATGCTCATCACTCAGCCACCTCTTCCTTCCTCAACTGCTGGTGGTAGTGTCAACCACCAAAGGGAATACTGGTGCTGGGCATCATGGAATGTGGGTGTGGCCACCATTCTTGTATCCCATTGTTCTGAAAGAAACATTAAAGAATGGGGGTGTGGCCGGAATCCTGTGATGTAAGCAGCATGGGTGGAGTCAAGATGACAGTGGCTCCCCCAGCCCCTTTCCTAGGGAACATTTTCCAATCCAGCTGGGGACAAGAGGGTGACATGCTTTAGCTGGATAGCTGCACATATTGTTGTGTATGTCTGTTTGTTGCCAGTCCCGAACCTTGAACTCAGGATCTGGGCACAGTCCATGAGCTGCTTTTGCTTAAGGCTAGCCATCTACCACTGTAGCAATATGGCTCTACTTCTGGCTTTGTTGGAACTGAAGGTGGACAGGAGTCTCAAGGACTTTCCTGCCTAGGGTGACTTTGACTATGATCCTCCTATCACAGCCTTGTAAGTATCAAGGAGGACTGCTGAGAGCCACTGGTGACTGCCTAATCACTGGTCTTGTTGATGTTCATGGACAGACCGGTGAGTTACCTGTCCTCAGGTTTAAGTGGTAGGAACTGGAGCCTATAGTTCGAATCCTGGTCCTGCCATCTCCAAATGGCAGAAGATCCTAAGAAACTCATTCCTATCCATATGAATACCAGTGGAATGTGATGTATGTCACGATTGAATGGGCCGTTCTTGAATGATCCTAGGATAAAATTATACACAATTTTATTATAGGACACTGATCAATTTTAATTAATACTTCATGAATCATTTAAACAATCACATTCATTAAATTGAGGCATAATGAAATACCTAAGAATTGGGCATCACATAGTATAGAGAGGCCATTTTTCTGCCAGGACGTTCTTTAGTTAATTGGTATATACCATTTTCTGAATGTAGTTTGCTTTATGAATCTAGGATATATTATGCCTGACCTGAAAATCAATTATTCAAACAGTTTTTTTTTTATCAGAAATGCTTATATCCAAATGTAGAGGGTAATCCAAATTATGTATATTCGAAGACAATGCTTGGTTAGTCCTCTTCTCACATTACCCATCCCCTTCTTGAGAACAATACACATTGTAAGGAAATGCTTAGAATGTTTTGGAGAAATTAGTTGACTTGAAACCAGTGAGTTAATCTATGCTGAATTTTGTTTACTTTATATCCAGAAAAGCTAAATTCTTACTTTATCATTTTCCTTAGGCTTTACACTCAGATTTAATCTCTGATCGGTGACAAATAAAGATATAATTTTTTTTTGTCAGTCATGGGGCTTGAACTCTGGGCCTGGGCGCTATCCCTCAGCTCTTCAGCTCAAGGCGAGCGCTCTACCACTTGAGCTACATCGCCATTTCCGGTCTCTCTTGCCCGGGCTGGCTTTGAACCGTGATCCTCAGATCTCAGCCTCCTGAGTAGCTAAGATTACAGGCGTGAGCCACCAGCGCCTGGCTATAAATATTTTTTTAGCAAAATTCAGGCTGAGGAATCTAGGTACAATGGTACTCATGCAGATAGGCCTCATCAGTCGTGAGACCATGGTATCAAAATGTTAACCAATGCTTACTAGTGTCATGCTTAAGAGATTTTGTGTATTATAAACAGTCGTTATTAGAATTTATTTTTGTAATCAACATCATTTCATGGGTTAGGAACTGAAGTGAGACATTATACTCAGAACAAAATTTAACGAGGCATCCAAAATTAGTTACTAAATATACATCACATTACACAATGTTTTTAAAATGCAAGCTAAAGGAAATAATTTGTGAAAAAAATCAACATTTACAATAAATACAGAATCAGTATGACTGATTTTTCTTTTACCTAAGTTGCAATATAGCTTACATGATGACTTTTCTGGTTATGTATTTAGTTAGGTCTTGATATTTAGTTGGAGAAGTTCTTTCATATATTTGTTTGTCAGAACGAAGAGGAAGTGAATTCCTTGCCAGGGTCAACTCCCATAATAATGTTACAGATGTATACTGATACTTTGCCGAAGTTTCAAATCTGCGCGAGTAACTTGGGTCTTTTTTGGATCTAAATAAATAGATATGCAATTTTGTCAGTACTAGAAAGATTTTGACTACCATTTATTAAACTATTATTTTGCAGAAACTACTTCTCTCTTTTCATGAGACTTTTATTTTCATTCATATTATATGTTGATGTTTTCCTTTAGATAAGCCACATTCAGTCTTCTACAAAGTGTAATTTGGAGTAGTTTAAAATTATGTACACTCATGTACAATGCTCAGATTCTACTATTTTCATATTTTTTCTTGTTAAATCAGTAGGAATTAGTTCTCAATATGGATACTATTGGAGTTATTCATTACATTTCTGAATTTTTTAAGTATGTCATGATTTTGTTATTTTATTCTTTTAAATATGTGCAGATCTCACTCCGCATACTGTCACATTTGTTTTAAACAATTTGATCCATTCAAGGGTTTTGCTATATTAGGTTCATCTAGATGAATTTAATTACAAATTAACACAACCGTATTTCTGAGACACAGTTACCTTTTTGGCTCTACGCCAAGTTATCGTGTATTTGAGGTTTTTGTGCTTAAAAAAAAACTGGGCACAACATACTTTTGTTCCTGGGGGAGTTCTATTTTGTTGGTTGTTTTTTCAGTTGTGACTTCAACATATGTGTGCATTTTATTTCAATTATTTTGTGTCTATATTTTGTTTCCTATAACAGAAACTACAAAAAGAATCAATGATTTAGAACTTTTCCAAATGGAATTCTAAGATAGACACTTGAAATTTTGTGACAACTGGGAATAGGCAGGTCTTCATACAAAGACATTGTTTGACATGATTTGAATTCTTCCTCCTTTTTGGGCACCAGTGGCTCACATATCTCCAATAAACCACTAGAAAACCAGAAGTGGAGCTGGGGCTCAAGAGGTAGAGCACTCGCCTTGAGCTTCAGAGCACAGGGACAGGGCTCTAGCCCAGGATACAAGCCTCACGACTGACCAAAAAAAAAAAAAAAAAAGATTGAATTCTTCCTCCTCTTGCCTCACTATTTCCAATAGTATTACTGCAAAGTCATAAGTGGAAAGAAAATAATTTTGTCTGTATGAATTCAGAAGTTTTGTTTCAATTGGGACACACTACACATTCATACTTCATTTTAACTCAAAAATCTTTCCTTTTAAATCTTCGTCTAAAATCACAGATGTGAATTTATAATGCTAAAATAGCAGCTACTAATTTATCTTAAATGATCCAAACTATTTTCACTTCACATTATATGTAATATAGAGTGTAATAATAATAGTAAGTAATATAGTATGTAATAATTGACTTTGGGGAAAGTCAATAACTATGGATTTTTGTGAGATACTGAGTAATACTAAAACATATATAATTCGATTAAAAAATTCACAGTTACATCTAAAAATAAATCATAGATATAAACTAATGCTGAAAAAGAAAGGTTGTTTATTGGAAAAAGCCAGAAGTTTCAATAAGCTTACTTTTTAAAAATTGTCTTAGATCTGGGCTTTGTTGGTTCATGCCTGAAATCCTAGCTACCCAAAAGTCTGAGATCTGAGGATAGTGGTTCAAAATCAGCCTGGGCAGAAAAAGCTGTGAGACTCTTATCTCCAAGATATCTCTTGAAAACTAGAAACGGCACTGTAGCTGAAGAGATACAGTGGTATCCTTCAGCGGAAGAGAGGAGGGACAGTGCGCAGGCCCAGAGTTAGAGCCCTATAACCGACAAAACAAAATTGACATGAATTTTAATTTATTATTTTATGATTTTTTATGGTGAAAATACAGAGGGTTTACAATTACATGAACAAGGTAATGAGTACATTTATCAAGCATTTTTGCCTCCTCCTTTGTTTCCCCTTCCCATCCCTTCATATCTCCCCTTCTACCACCCCACCACCCCCTCTGCACCAAAGTTGTAAAGTTCGTTTTTCGACATAATATTTGTACACGTCATTGTGGTAATTAGTCCACCTGTATAAAAATTGGATTTTCCCTTGCCATCCCCAAATTATACGAACATCAAATACAGTGAAAACAGGGGTTATACCGTGGGGGAGGGACATAAAAAGCAACAAATAAATCACATCATAAATATGGCAGAAACAATAGCAAGAACGAAAAAAAAATTGAGTCCTTATCTTAAGGTTCATTTCTCCTACCATCAACTTGTCTAACAGTTTCTGTTTGTCTCAGACATATACTAGTTATTGCAAATAAGAGAAACCATGGCACTTATGTTTCTTTGGGCCTGGATTACTTCACTAAATATAATTTTTTCCAAGGCTTTCCATTTCCTAACAAATGGGGCAATGTCATTCTTTCTGATGGACGCATAGAATTCCATTGTGTATATAAACTACATATTCTTGATCCATTCATCTACTGAGGGGCATCTGGGTAGGTACCGTATCTTAGCTATGGTAAATAATTTTGCAATAAACATAGTTGTGTTGGTAGCTTTAGTATGGTATTGTTTGTAATCATTTGGTTAAATGCTCAAAAGTAGGAGTGCTGGGTCATCGGGGAGCTTTATGTAGAGTCTTTTGAGGAAGCTCCATACTGATTTCCAAAGTGGTTGAACAAGTATACAGTCCCACCAATATCCCCACCAGCTTCTGCTGTTATTAGAGTTATTGATTATAGCCATTCTAACTAGGGTGAGGTAGTACCTCAATGCTGTTTTGATCTGCATTTCTTTTATGGCTAGGGAGTTGGAACATTTCTTCTTGTGTCTATTCGCTATCCTTATTTCCTCTTCAGAGAAGTTTCTCTGTAAGTCTTTAGCCCACTTTTTTTTATTGGGGAATTCTTTCTTTGAGGATTTGTTGTTGGGGGATATAATTTTTTGAGTTCCAGGTATATTTTAGATATGAGATCCTTGTCTGTTGTATGGTTAGTGAAGATCTTCTCCGAATCTGTGGGCTTTCTATTGATCTTGCTAGCTTTGTCCCTTGCCAGGCAGAAGCTCTGCAATTTCATGAAATCCATTTATCCAACCTTTCTTTGATTTTTCATATTTCTGGGTCTCTATTAAGAAAATTTCGGCCTTTGCCAAGGAGACCTAGGGTTTCTCTTATTCCATCCTGTAATGTTTTCAGAGTGTCTGCTTTGTCTCCGAGGTCTTTGATCCATTTGGGGTTGATTCTGGTGCAGGGTGATATTTAAGGATCTAGCTTTAGTTTTCTACAAGTAGTTAATTTTGCCAGCACCATTTACTGAAAAGTCTGTCTTTCTTCCATTCTATTTTTTTAGGTCCCTTATCGAAGATTAGATGGCTATAGGTCTGTAGGTTCATTTCTGGGTTTTCAATTCCATTCCATTGGTCCTGAGGCTTGTTCTTGTGCCAATACCAAGCTGTTTTGAATACTATGGCTTTGTAGTAGAGTTTGGAATTTGGTAGTGATATTCCTCCAGCACTGTTCTTTCTGTGAAGGAACATTTTTGCTATTCGGGGTCTTCTATTGTTCCATATGAATTTTTGAATTGCCTCTTCAATTTTCTTGAAGAATGATTTTGGAATATTTATAGGTATCACATTGAATTGGTAGATAGCCTTTGGAAGTATTTCAATTTTCACGATGTTGATCCTTCCAATCCAGGACCATGGGAGTTTTTCCATTTTCTAAGTTCTGTTTTGACATTGTTTTTCAGGTTTTTAAAGTTTTCATCATAAAGGTCCTTCACTTCTTTGATTAAGTTAATTCCTAGGTATTTTATTTTTTTGTGGGGCTATTATGAATGGAGTTGCTTTCCTGATTTCAGCCACACTTCTCATTGTTGGCATGCAGAAAAACCATTTATTTTTGAAAGTTAATTTATACTATGTTTCTTTGCCAAAATTTTGAATCAGCATGAGTAATTTGGGAGTGGAGTCTCTGGGATTCTTTAAATACAAGACCATGTCATCTGTAAAGAGGGAGAGTTTTACATCATCTTTCCCTATTTGGATCCCTTTTATGTTTGCATCTTGTCTTATTGCTGTCGGTAGGCATTCTAATACTAAATTGAAGAGAAGTGGGGAGAGTGGACATCCTTGTCTTGTTCCTGAGTTAAGAGGAAATGGCTTTCGATTTTCACCACTAATCATAATGCTGGCTGTAGGTTTGTCATATACAGCCTTTATTGTATTGAGGTATATTCTCTGGGTTCATAGTTTTTCCAGAGTCTTCATCATAAAGGGTGTTGGATCTTGTGAAATGCTTTTTCTGCAACTATTGATATATCCGTGTGGTTCTCATCAATGCTCTTGTTGATGTGATGAATTATATTAATTGATTTGCATATATTGAACCAGCTTTGTATCCCTGAAATAAATCCTGTTTGATCGTGTGTATGATTTTTTGGATGAATTGTTGAAGTTGATTGGCCAAAATTTTGTTGAGATGTTTAACATCCATGTTCATCAAAGGAATGGGTCTATAGTTCTCTTTCTTTGATGAGTCCCTGCTTGGTTTGGGATAACGGTTATGTTGGTATCATAGAATGAATTCAGTAGTGAACTTACTCGTTCAATTTTATTGAATAATTGGAGGAGGTTTGGTGTGAGCCCTGCTTTGAATGCCTTGTAGAATTCCACTGCAAATCCATCTGGTCCTGGGCTTTTCTTAGATGTGAAGTCTCTTATTGCTGTTTCTATTTCTATGCTTGATATGGGCATGTTAAGTTGTTAACTCTTGGTTGAGTTTCAACATGTCGATATTTGATAGGAAAAGGTCCATTTCTGCCATGTCTCAAACTTATTAGCATACAGTTTTGAGAAGTATTCCATTATAATGTTCTGATGGTGATGTTCCCATTCTCGTCCCTGAGTTTGTTTATTTGGGTGTGTTCACTTCTTTTTCTGATAAAATTTGCTAAGGGTCTGTCAATTTTGTTATTTTTTGGGTGGGATGGTCCGGTCATGGGGCCTGAACTCTGGGCCTGGGCGCTGTCCCTCAGCTCTTCAGCTCAAGGCTAGTGCTGTACCACTTGAGCCACTGCACCACTTCTGGCTTTTTTCTTTTTGCTTATGTGGTGCTTAGGAATTGAACTGAGGGCATCATGCATGCAAGGCAAGCACTCTACTTCTGAGCCACCTTCCCAGACCTAATTTTGTTAATTTTTTCAAAGAGCCAACTCTTTGTTTTTTTATTCTTTTTAGGGTGTTTTTGGATTCTAATTTACTTAATTCTAATTTAATTTTAATTATTTTTTTCTGTCTACTGCATTGGGGTTTATTTTGCTGATCTTTTTGAAGGAGGTTCAGATGTCTTATTAAATTGTGGTTTCAGATTTCTCTAATTTGTTGATGTAGGAATTCAGAGCTATAAACTTGCCTCAGAGTACTGTTATTGTTGTGTCCGAGAAGAGCTGGTAATTTGTGCGTTCATTTTTGTTGAATATCATGAACATTTGCATTTCCTTTCTAATCTCTTCCATGACCCACTGGTGATTCAACAGTGTGTTGTTCAGCCTCCATGTGTTAGAGGACTGTCTTTGGTCGCTTTTCATGTGGAGTTCTAATTCTTTTCCCTTAGATGCCATTTCTTGGCCTTTGTCTTGTTAGTTTTCTATTGTAGGATATCTTTAAGTACCTTTGTAGGGATGGTTTTGTGGAGATATATTGTTTCAATTTTTATTTGCTATGGAAAATTTTTATTTGACCTTCAGTTATGAAGGAGAGTTTAGCTGGGTACACTATTCTTTGTTGTGGTTTGTCTTTAGGGCATGGCCTACATCACTCCAGGCTCTTCTTGCTTTAATCATCTTTGCTGAGCAATCTGATGGTATTCTAATTGGTTTCCCTGTATAGGTGATTGGTATTTTCTCCTTGACAGCTTTAAGGATCCTTTCCTTGGTCTGAGTTGATCCTGTGCGGATTATAATGTGACAGTGACATGTCCTGTGCTGTTCTGGTCTATTTGGGGTTCTGAAAGCTTCTTGTATCTGATTAGGCCATAGGCCTATCTTTTTGCATGTTTGGTAAGTTCTCTGCTAGGATTCTGTTAAATAAATTTCCTAGACCATTAACTTCTGTCTCTAGGTGCTCCTCTATGCCCATTATCCTCAGATTAGGCCTTCTGATGGTGTCTTCCAAATATTGGATAGATCGATCATATTTCTTGGATTTATACTGGATAGTTGTATGTTATTTCTCTATAATATCTAGGCTGTCTTCAATCCCCGAGATTTGATCTTCTGCCTGGTCTAACCTACTGTCAAGACTTTCTATTTGTTTTTAATTCCTTTTCCTTCTAGTTGGTCGGCTTTGATGGCTTCAAATTCTTTGTTGGAGCTTTGGTTTAGATCTTGTATGAGCTTTACTTACTTAATTTTGTGTTCAGTGTTTATTCTCAGATCACTTAGCTGATTGGTTATGGTTTCCTTGGACTCCCATTCCTTTTGGCAGGCTCTATTCTGCATTCCCTTTGTGGTCTCCCTGAATTGTTTCAGCTGTTTCTTTATGAATTTTTTGAATGCCTCTATTTATCTCTGTCTATTATGATCACACTCTCGCAATTCCTGTATTACCCTTTGATTAGTTTCCTCACATTAAAGCAATTCCTGTAATTCTCTATAACTGTTCTCAGCCTGCTTATGCAATTCCTTTATTAATTTTTAAGTAGCTTCCTAATGCTCACAAGATTCCTGTACTACTCTTTGGATTCCCTCCTCTTGGTCCCTTTCACGCTCACAGTGAGACCTTTGCAAATTTTCAATCATTTCATTCACCATGTTTACCAGTAGTGTTTGTAGAGCTTTTGGGGAAATATTAATTATTATTTTACTCATTAACTATTCTTCTTATTATTATCATTAATTATTCTGTCACCTGATTATCATTAGTGGGAGTTCAGATACCTGGACTTGCCATTTTTCTTGTGTTTTTCTGGCTTGTTCTGCCCATTTGGTATGAAAGTAACAGCAATTTTGTGCTAGAACACTATTTTAAGGTAAGCATCAACCAGAGTCCTTCAGTTGCACAACCAAAATGGTTGCAGATACAATCTAGTTCAACAGATACAATCTATTCTAAATCAAACAACCATGGATTAATGGGTTAAGAACAACGAAGAAGGATTTGGCAAACCAGAAATTATTAGCTTCAGGGAGAAATGTGGGTCAAAATAGGACTAGAGGGATGTGGAGAGGTAAAATGAGAGTAAATATAACCAATTCCGGACAGAATCATAGGAGAGAATTTTTTTTAAAAAAAGAAAAAAATGGAGAAACAAAAATTTAAATTTAAGAAATGAAAAACATAAAAATTATGTAAGTTTAAAGAAATGATATTGAGAGAAGAAAAGGATAGGATGAGAGGAGGGGAGGGATAGAAAGGAAACGTGAAAACTAAAAAATAAATTTTTTAAAATTAGTTACTTGAAAATTATGTAGGTATAAAGAGATAATACTGCTATTAACGAAGCTAAGCCTAAGAGCTTGTGAACTGAGTAATAAATTTCTGGCTTAAGTAAGTACATAATGGGGGAGAAGGTCTAACAATTGACAACAGGTATGTATCTGGAGTTGAGCAGAACAGCAATTAAGTCATGCAAAAAATAAAGAAAGAGAGAAAAAATGAAACCAATAAAAAGGACCAAAAAGTCAAAGAGATTAAACACACACACACACACACACACACACACACACACACACACACCAAAAATCAAAATATGAGAAAATAAAGATCAACATAAAACACTTTTAAAAAATGAAAAATTAAAAAATATGTTCAAAAAAGAGTTCTTTGTTTTTGGTTTTTTTATTTTGGAGGGGGTTGGGAAGAGCCTGTATCTCCACTGTGTCTATAACCAGTGTCTTGGTGGAGTCTCTGGTCTGCTTGTGATGTTTGGTTTTCCTATGGCTTGATTGGATTCTTAAGTCAATTTGGTCAGGCAGAAAATGCCCGGTGTTAGGCAGGATTTTGTGATCCTCCTCCCAGGCTAGTTCAGTGGGAGGGAGATCTTTGAATATCACAACAGAGGGAGATGGTGGTTTCCTCTAGTTTGGAGATGCTGTGGTGAGGCTAGGTTCTGGGTTGGGTTGAAGCCTTTCAGCAAACAGTAGCTTTTCCCTGAGGGGGTAGCACCTGAGACATTCACAGAGCCCAGCTTAGAGCCATTCTCAGGGTTTATGTTTATTGAATTTCAATTGTTGTTTAGGCTTCTGTAGGATGGGGCAGCCTCTGGCTCTGTTTACCCGGTGAAGAAAGTCTTTTCTCTGAGGACAGTTTACTCTGCCTGGGCAGAGTGACTTTCCCCTGGGTGTAACTTAGCCTGGCAGGTCACTTCTAGTTCCTGTGACCTGCAAAATGACTCTTTTGTTTTTTTTCCAAGGCCTGACTCGGAGCTATCTGCTCAACCGGGCCTTTGTCAGTATCAAAGATGGAGACTTCCGGTGGTGGTGAGGGGAAGGGTGGCCTTCCTACCTCTGCTCCCTGAGGAGTGAGGAAGTCAGGGTTCTACTCATACCAGAATCTTGGTTCCTGGACCCACTCTGGTCTGAAATCTGCAGGACAAAGATATTTGCTCCTTCTCAGTTCTTGCTGGTGTTGAGTAGAATCCACCAGTCTACTGTGTCTGGCTCCTTTGTCCTGGACTCTAGGTTGTAGGTATGGTGTCTATGGCCGCCACCGCTGCCACCACAGCCCTTGCAGCTGCGGCCACTGGCAAGTGCTCAGATCTCTTTCCTTGCCTGGATTTTCCCTCTCTGGCCATACTCCTTGTACTGTGATGGCGCACTTGAGTATGATTCTATAGCCTAGGACTGTTCACAGGAACACTAAAACTGCTTTCTATGAGAGCACTTATTTCGAATCCTACCTCTCCTCAGATATTTTCTTCTGAACTCCCTTAACACATTATTATGACATGATATTGTGACATCACATTGACATTGTGATATCACTGTGCCATTCTGTTTTCACAAACTTATTATGACATCTCATGTTAGAAAAGTCATGGGTTTTAGGACTTTTAGCTCCTTCCTTGAACTCTTGTCCTCATTGTAACCTAGTAGCAATTGAAATCAGACATGTGATTGTAATATTACAAACTAGTAGTGACATCACTATTCCATGGGTGACCTCATTACCAACCTGATATCACAAACCTATTGCAGCATCGCATTGCCATTATGACATCACAATCACATTGTGACATTTCAATCGGTTATGACCTCTTAGCTCTTTTGAAAAAGCATATGGCCTTTGCGACATCAAAGTTCACTTGTTTACCCATATAAACATTGTGGTCTAAAAAGATCATTTATACTATTGTAATATTACAAACCCTTGGAGGCAGGATCACCAGTGTGACATCATTAACCTGTCCTTTCCTCATAACTTTGACACGATGCCCTTGTGATACATAGGCATTTGTGATCTCATAATGTTTTTGACTTCATATTTCAGGTATGATGTGTGATATTAGAAATGCACTCTATCATAAAAATTGTGTCATCATTGTCAGATGTCATGAGCATGTGTTACATTGTGATATCACATACCTGTTGGGAGTTCATCACATTTGGGCCAATGCATGACTGTGTAGATCTCACAATCCCATTCTGAAATCATATTCGCATTGGGAGTTAATGAAAATTGAAGTCCAGCATGCCATTGTGACATCATCAACCCAATTGTGACATCATAAACCTATTGTGACCTCATCACCATTATGGAATCACCAACTAATTATTATATCAAAATGTTATTATGAATTGATATTGTGACATCATATTGCCATCATTGTCCAATTGGGATTTGCAAACCGATTATGACCTCATAACATTTTACAAATTTCGTGGCCTTTGAGATTACTAATGTGAACTATTATACTTATGATGCATAAAACAGAAGACAATCCAATAAGGCACATTGAAAATAACTTTATTTACACTCAAAATGGGCCTGCATTTAACTTGTCCTGGTCTGTACACTCAGTGACAAGCCAGCACCAACCACGAAATCTCAGACCTCGAGTTAGTGGGCAGCCACACATATTTAATTGGTCTACAAAGCACCAACTCCCCAAATTATCATCTCCAAAGCTCCAAACTTCAATAGGTAAGGCGTTGTCCTTTTCCCTTACTCCCTCCTTCTTTATAGACTTTCCTTCATTTCCCTTTTTCCCTTCCATCACTTCCTTTTTCTCTTTAGGCCTCTCCACTATCCACAGTCCTACACTTCTCTGACCTGGTGGCCAATTGGCATACTTTCCCTCCTACTCTCCCTCAAATTCCTCTTCTCCCAAGAATTTCCCCTCCTGCTGTCTCACCACTTCCTTCCCTTGATTTTCTCCAATTCCATTTCTCTGACCATGCAGCATATACATAGTTTGAACACTTCCATCACTCCAGTGGGTCTCCTGCCTAACAGTTTTCAACCATCACTTCACAAACTGCCCGTTCCCCAATCACTTCTTCACAGCTAATCAAGTGAGGATGACATCCTACCCCTTCCAACAACATACCCTGGCCCTTTGGTGGTATGTCCCATGCACTCCAGTGGGCCAGGACATGGGGCCACATTGATTAGTGGGCCCTGCTGATTATTAGGGCCCCGCTGCTTTATACACCCCCCACTGGTTTTCATATCCAATCAAATCCTTGATTCCTTCTTACCAAATCCTAAAAATTCCCTTCTCTCCACCCAATGAACAGGCTTAAAATGTAAATTTAATAGAAAACAAGTAAATTATAGAAACACACTAGTTAGCAGTAATTAACACTTAGTAAGTCTTATCCTTAAGGGATCATCTGAGTGTCTCTGAACAGTTCATCTTGCAGCCTTCTCTGTATATTGGTCCCAGCACCACCAAATATGGTCCTTTCAACTTTGGTTCTAATTCAGGAGCATGATGAATTTTTCACCAGCTGTTCCGGCAAGAAAGAGTGGGTGAAGTTTTTTTTCATCTCCATTTCTTAGTTTATTTCACTTACTTAAGGTCTAGCTTTTGAATTTATTGTTGAAGGAGACTTGCTACAGAATAAACTACATCACTCTCCCCAAAGAAATTTGCCTTCCAATTGGATTTAATTTCTTATTTTATATTTGAACTTATCTGTTGCCATCATAATTATTTATTTTTTAAATACTTTGTATTGTTATTATTTTTAAGTAGTTGTAGAAAGAAGTTCCCATTCTACAAAACAGTACATGAATACAAGCTGTCTGACAACATTGTCACCCATCCCTCATAACCCTTCCCTTCTCACACTTTTTTGTAAAAATTGCGATAGGTGATTACATATATTTCACATATTTCACAACATTGTGGAATTGTGATACTTAGTTAAAGTCACAAACACATATTAAACTTGACAAGGCAAAGTATCGTTATCATGGTCTAAAGTTTGTTAATTCTATGAGCTTTGACAATCCAAATTATTTTTCCTACCTCAGGTGATGTTTCATTTATTCCCTTTTGCTTAGTGTAAGCTATTCCCTCTTTCCCTCTCATTCCTCCCTTCCCATCAGTGTGTTTGGGTTACTTAGTTATTTTTCTTCTATGTCCAGTGCAGCTGATGGACACCTTTGTTGTATGTTGTTCCATTTCCCACTTATTCTGTTCCTCCTCCTGGCTTCCCTCCACTGTGTGCATATTTCTACCATCTACATAGTCAAGAACATGAAGTCATTAACAGTGATAAAACAAAAAGAGTGGCTGTCCTTTTTTTCTCGAGTTCTGTTTACTTTGTCATACCTTCTTGCATTTTGGCTTTAGAATCCACATATCAGGTAGACCCTGTGCCATTTGTCTCTTTGTTCTTGGCTTACCTCACTCAAATAATTTTTTTCTAGTTCCATCCATTTCCTTACAAATGCCATCATTTTATCGTGTCTAATCGCTGCATAGTATTCCATTGTATATAGGTACCACAATTTTTGGATCCACTTATCAGTAGTGGCTCATCTGGGTTGTTTCCATATCTTAGCTATTGTGAACAGTGCTGCAATAATCATAAAGGAGTGTGTGTCTTTGTATACTGGTTCCTGCTTTTCTGAGTAGATGCCTAGGAGTGGTATGGCGAGTTCATAGGACAGGATGATATTTTTGAGGTACCTCCAGACTTCTTTCCAAGTGGTTGTATTAGTATACATTCTCACCTGCAATGAAGTAATGCATCTCTTTCTTTGCATCCCTTCCAGCATCTGTCATTGGCTGAATTTAGGATGTGGGTTATTCTGACTGGGGTAAGGTGGTATCTCAGAGTTGTTTTTTATTTGCATTTCCTTTACGGTCAGGGATGTTGAACATTTCCTCAATGTTTCTTTCTTGTTTTTACCTCTTCTTCTGAGAAGTCTCTCTTTAGCTCCCTTGACCATTTCAAAATTGGTTTGTTAGGTTTGTAAAGGGTTAGTTTCTTGAGTTTACCATATATAATGGATATTTGACCCTTGTCTGATATATTGCTGGTAAATATTTTTCCCAATTATTTGGCTTTCTTTCTAGTTAGTTGCTACTTTTTATCTGTGTAGAAACTTTTTATTTTAAGGTAGTCCCATTTATCGAGTAATTCTCCAATTTGTTGTGACCCTGGGAATCTGTTCTGGAAGTTCCTGCTTTTGCCTATAAGTCCAAGTCTCTCTTATACTCGGTCCTGCAGTATTTTCAGAGTTTCAGGCTTGATGTTAAGGTCTTTAATCCATTTTGAGTTTATGTTAGTGTATGGTGAGAGGCTAGGGTCCACTTTTAGTTTTCTACATGTGGCCAGTTTTCCCAGCACCAGTAGTTGAAGAGGTTATGATTCTTCCACCTTATGTCTTTGGCTCCTTTGTCAAATATCAACCGACTGTACATGTTCAGCTATATTTCTGGGTCCTCTAACCTGTCTCACTGATTTTTGGGTCTCTTTTTGTGCCAGTACCAAGTTGTCTTTGTTATTATGGCTCTATAGTAGAGCTTGAAGTCCTGTATCATGATCCCTCCTGCATCCTTTCTTTTGCCTAAAATTTTTTTGGCTATGTTAGGGCTTTTGTTGTTCCATATGAAATTTTGGACTATTTTCTCTATTTCAGTAAAGTAAGTGGTTGGAATTTTAATGGGAATTGCATTGAATGTGTTTATTATTTTTGGCAGTATGGCCATTTTCACCATATTAATTCTGCCTATCCAGGAACATGGGAAGTCTCTCCATTTCCTGGTATCCTATAAGATTCCTTTTTTTAGGCTTTTATAGTTTTCATGAAATAGACCTTTTACATCGTTGATTAGGTTACTTCCTAAATACTTTTTTTTTGAGGTTTTTGTGAATGAGGTTGTTTCCTTGATGTCCATTTCTGTTTGTACTTTGTTGGTTTACAGAAAGCCGACTGATTTTTGTGGGTTAATTTTGTATCCTGTTACTTTGCCAATTTGGTTTATAAGTTCTAAGTGTTTGATGATGGAGCTTTAGGGATCGATAATTTATAAAATAATGCCATCTTCAAAAAGAGAGAGTTTATATTCTTCCTCTCCTATGTGGATCCCTTCAATGTATTTTTCTTGCCTTATTGCTCTGGCTAAAAATTCCAGAACTATATTGAAGAGGAATGTACAGAGTGGGCATCCTTGCCTTGTTCCTGTTTTTTGGGGAATTGGTTGTAGTTGTTCCCTATCAAGCATAATATTGGCTTTTGGTCTACTATGTAAGGCTTTTATTGTCTTATGAAATGTTCCTTCTATTCCTATTTTTTCCAGAGCTTTTAAGATGAATGAGTGATGAATTTTATCAAAATCCTTCTCCAAATCAATGGAGATAATCATGTGGTTCTTGACCTTGGAACTGTTGATGTGATGGATTACATTTATTGACTTACATATGTTAAATCATCCCTGTATCTCTGGAATGAAGCCTACTTGGTTATAATGTATGATTTTTTGATATGTTTCTGGATTCTGTTGGCTGCAATTGTATTGAGCAGCTTTGCATCTGTCTTAATCAAAGAGATTGGTGTGTAGTTCTTTTTTTGTTGTGTCTTTGCCTGGTTTGGGGATGAATGTGATATTGGCTTCATAGAATGAGTTTGGGATTACCTTCTCTGTTTCTATTTCTCTGAAGAGTTTGAGGAGTATGAATATTAGTTCCTCTTTAAAGGTCTTATAGAATTCTGTAGTGAATCCATCAGGTCCTGGGCTTTTCCTGTTGGAAGATTTCTTATTACTTCTATCTCATTGTAGGTTATTGACATTTGTAATTGATTTATTTCTTCTTGGTTCTGTTTGAGCAATTTGTATTTCTTTTTTTTCATGCAGGAAAAGAAGTTTATTTACCAAAAGGCTGCCCCCACCATGCATGGTGGAAAAGCATGACTGAAAAGGAAGGGGGTAGACCCACCTATGATCAAGTCTTATCTAGGCCAAGGACAGGAAGAGGTGTGGCCAGGTGCTGGAAAATTGTGGCCACATTGGATCTGGATGAATAGTAGAGAGCAAAGAGATCCTGAAGGTAAATAGACTTCTCACAATGTACCATTGCAGAGACATAAATTGTCTATATCTGAGAACAGCAAAAAATATTAGGTTATATGGCTATCCAGGGAGCGCAGGAGGCTTGTCAGCGGGGTTTCACGGGTCGGGAATGACTCACAGGACCCTATTAAATGTGTTAGAGAGTCAGTTTGGTGAGTGAAGGAGAGCTGACTAGGAAGAAGCAGTGTCCCGGCTTGCTCCAGACCCCTATAGAGAGAAATGGCTAAGCCCCCCAAACCAGGCATTCTCCGCTTCAGAGATGACCATCCTTTCTGATAAAGGCCATAGGAGCTCTGTGGAATGGCACCACATCTGAGCAGAGATTGAGCAACAGAGAGCCGTGGAGAGTAGTTTCATTCACCAGAGTAGAGAAGTGGTGTGCACATGGATGTGAAGGCAAGCAATGCTATTGACTTTTCACCAATTGCTGAAAAGTCTCACATGGTTTATCAAGGCAGTTTGGTTTGCAGAAAAGGGGTGGTTAGGAAATTCTAGCATTTCCAACTCAAAAACCTCATCCCAGTCATGGCACCATTTGTAAGGTATATGAAATAGGTAGATTTCATTAAGTAGCCCATGAAGAGAACACCACACGTATTCAGGCATGAAAAGAAGTTTATTTACCGAACTGCTGCCCCCACCATACACCTTAGAGAAGAATGGCTGAAAAGGAAAGAGGGGGATAGCAATTTGTACATCTGTAGAAATCAACCATCTCTGCTAGGTTTTCCTTCCTTTGTGAGTAGAGTCTGGAATTATTTCTTTATGATTGTTTTGATGTATTGGATGTTTGCTGTAATTTTTCCTGTCGTATCTCTGATATTATTGATTTGGGTCTCCTCTCTTAGTTTGTTAGTTACTCTTGCCAGTGATCCCTCAGTTTTACTGTCTATTATTTAAACAGCTTTTAAAAATTAATTTTATTTATAATTTTCATAGTCTGTCTCATTAATTTCAGCTATTATTTCGGTTCTCTTTCTGTCTAGCAACTTTAGGTTCAATTTTTTCTTGTTTCTCTAGTAGTTTTAGTTGCATCATAAGATAGTTTACTCATTCTATGTTTTCTTGATGTGTGCACTGAGAGCAATGAATCTGCCCCTCAGGACTGCTTTCGCTATGTCCCATTGGTTTCTTTGTGATGTTTCTTCATTTTCACTGAATTGTAGGAACTTTTAAATTTCTTCTTTAATTTCTTCTGTGATCCATGTATTGTTCAACAGAGTGCTGTTTAATTTCCATGTGTTTTTTTTCTATTTATGCCTTGTTCTTAAGATCGAGTTAGATTACACTATGCTCAGATAGAATACAGAGTATTATGTCGATCCTCTTGTATTTGCTTAAATTCCATGTATGAACTGAGAAATGATCTATTTTAGAAAAAGTTAGGGGGGTTGCAAGAGGAAGACCCTACTGGTGTGAATACCTGTAATTCTAGCTACTCAGGAGGCTCAGATCTGTGTATTTAGGTTCAAAGCCAGCCCAGGTAGGAAAGGTCATGAGGCTTTTCTGGGGTTGCTCAGCACCACACCCTGCCTATAGTCTGGGGTTGTTCACCACTTTTGCCACCATGAGCTGCTTATGCATGCCAGTATGTAGAGGCAGAAACCACCTCGAGTCTGGACTTGTTCACTGCAGCTGTCCCCACTTCAGCCACTGCTGCCACTCCTGGCTGGTCTGGGCAAGTGCCAAGAGGCATTGTGCCCCAATTCTGGGTGGTTTGCCACCACTGCCAGCTGCTGCTGCTGGTTCAGGTTAGGCTAGGCTATTTACACCAGCAGGACAGAGGTGCCACCCTGAGAGTTTAGGATCCTTTGCCACTGTTGACAGCTGCTACTGCTCCTGACTGGGCTGGGCTACTTGTATCAGCCAGGCAGAGGCCCTGTTCCAGCGAGGTTGAGGGGAGTCTTTGTTCCAGCTCTGCCTTCTGAGATTTCTGTTTGTATATTCTGGGTTGGCCCAGCTCTTGGGAGTTCCTGGGAGACTTGGGAAGCTTGTGGGTGTGTGGTCCTCAGAGGGTCCAGACCCGGGGCACTTAAGCAACTTGGCACAAAACCCTGTCACTTAAGCTGTGCAACGTGGAGCCCCATCACCAACAAAGAGTGGGGGAAGGGTCTTCCCACTTTACTGTCTGTGTAGGTTTTTCCCTTTTCTTTTTGCACTTCCTTTAGCTCTCTGAGTAATTGCCTATTTTTGTGGGTCACTTGGAGAAACAGAGCATTGAAATACAAACTCTGTATTTGGTTGGAGAGAGCTGTGGTGTTTCCCTGCTGTTCCCTCACCTTCTTGGTCCCTCCCCTTCAGGTGGAGTTTTTCTTAGCCGGCCAGTGGGCCTTGGTTACCAAAAGAAAGGTACATAAAAGAATATGTTGTAAAGCCTGCAAATTGAAGTTAGACACTTCTGTTAATATAGCCTTCCTAATTGTAGGAACCCAAGGGGGTGTCCTACACTAAAGTATTTCAAAGGGAATGAGTCCTTTAACATAAGGGCTACATCTTGCTCGAAAGAGAGTGAAGTGGAGGAGGCTTACCTAGCTATGGCCAGTCCCTGTATTTAATTTAGTTAAAGTTTCCTTTAAGGTCATTTTCATTCTTTCTAATGCTTGAACTCTGAGGCTTATAAATGGATTGTAACTTCCAACTTATTCCTAGGGCATTAGTTAATAATTGAGAACTTGGGCCATGAATACTGGGCCATCTTTTGGACCCCACAGCTAAGGGTAAACCAAATCAAAGTATTATTACATGCCTCAGCTCAGCCTGAAAAAATGTCCATTATTACTAACAGATACCAATAGCCATACTTTCCAGGTTTTACCTCTGTGGAGTCCACTTTCCCAAATTCACCATCTGAGGTTCCTCAAATATGAATTATTTTCATATGTTCCAGCATTTCAGCATTTACCTGTTGGAAATTACCTACACACATTACAAAGTATTGTCAGGCTGAGGCCCCACCGGTTTTCAGAACAGTTTTAGGCAGTGTCCTCGGGCAATTTACCAGGCTGCAAATATCTACATGTAAACTGACAGAAAGCTTGAGCCTGTATGCATTTTTCACAAGTTCAGTATCAACATTTGCACACTTATTACCACTGTTTATGCTTCTACCTTTAATATTGATGACCAGTATTTCTAGAGAAACAACTAGTTTTAGAGTGGTCTCCCAAGCTACCTCATCAACTCAGAGGTTTCCCTCTATCTTAGGGTCTCTAGTTTCTTTAACTCCTGTAAAGTACTCTGAAACTTGGAGACTTCTTCCATTTTATTCTCCTCCTTTTATCTTAAACTTGCTTTCATGATCCCACTATCCTTCTCAATGTGCTCCTTAACCTACAAGTGTTTTGGCAGGGTCACCGGAGAGTTCCCTTGACTGGCCAAGTGCTGCTCCTTCTCATAACACCTTTGCTTGCTCTTCAGCTCCTCCCTTAAGTTCACAAAGGTGCCATTGAGAGGTATTTTTCCCACCTCCACCTGTTCCACTGGGACACGATGCTTCTGCATTACATTTTTGGTGAAGATCTCAGCAGTCTTTTGGGGCTTTTACGTTAGTAGTTTCTCTTTCTAGTTTTCCACTTCAGTGTATTTTTGTGACAGATCTTTCAACTGTTTGTTTAGCATTTCTGCTTTTCTTCCTAATGGTCTTTCCCTTTCCATGGCATTCTCTATCAAAGCAAGTGGTCTTTTAACTCTTTCTGAAGAGAAACAATCTCTTTCTTGAGCCTGATATTTTCCTGTTCTCTTTTCTTGGCCTCTTCTTCTATGACACAGCACTTTCCCGTCTTCTCTGCTAACTACTCTTTCCTACTTTCTCTGTTGCTTTGTATTTCTGGTGACACTTTTCAAAGCTTATAATCGACATGTACTTCAACCTAATATAATCTTATATCAGGTCCAGCTCTTTTCTTTTTTTTCCTTTTTCTTTTGGATCTGATCGTGGGGCCTGAACTCTGTCCAGGACACTGTCCCTCAGCTCTTGAGCTCAAGGGTAGTGCTCTACCACTTGAGCCACATTGCCACTTCTGGCTTTTTTCTTTTTGCTTATGTGAGGCTGAGGAATCAAACCCAGGGCCTCATGCATGCAAGGCAAGCACTCTACCACTGAGCCACATTCCCAGCCCCCCAGCTCCATTTTCATAGCCATAATTTCTTAATGGAATTCAGAGGTCCTTTGCATGTTTCTCCAGAGCAATGAACACATTTTCCTTGTAATTAATGTGATTACTTAACCTGTCATTTACATTTTCCATGTGGTGAATGTGTCCTCCTTGGACATTCCTTTTTCTAATGTCCATTTTGCTTGCATTAAGCTCACTGATCTAGTCCTAGAGGTTCCCTTCTGCCATTTGCAAATGATCTGTACTGTATTTGCCAAAGGTTTCTTGATCCCTATTCTGGTGCTCCTACCAAAACTCAAACTCTTTTTTTAGACTCGTTTTTTTTCAGGGTGTCTCTGTTATCAAACACCAACTGAGCAACCACTTTACCTCAAAACCTTCTAACTTTTCAAGCTTTCTTCTAATATCTGTGGCTGACTGGGTAACAAAGGCCATATTTAGGGCTCTTTGATTCTCCAGGATTTAAAGATCTATAGCCTATAGGTTCTATAGGCTTCTGGCAGAATTTCCAGAAAAAGCATTAAGGTACTCACTGGGGAACAGTACCATCTCACTCACCTTAGATTGAAGACTGGGCTTTCTAGCCACTGCAGTATCCCTGCTAGCTAAACCTGGAAATAATTGGTAAACACCTCCATATCTCGACTGCTGTAAGCCTCAGCTTGGGTAAGTCTGGAGAAAGACTTGTTTCAAATAGTCTGGGTCAATAGTGGGGCTACTGTCTGGTTCAAGGACCACTGTCAAGTCAACGACAGTATTCACTCCCTTTTCTACCAGGTGAAAAACACCTGTAAAATTTGCTGACAGTCATCCCAGATGTGCTTTTGTGTGAAAATTACTGTCTCTAATGAGGTAATGAGCCCCTGTTTTTGTTTTTTTTTTTCTGAAAAGGATGGATTTTTCTGTTTCCAGTTACACAGGTCATTACTTGTAAAGGGAACATATATTAGAAAGGGGTCCTGCCCACCATCTCCTCCATGTTCCTGTCTCAAGGGTAATAAGGGTAACATACCACATTGTACCACCTCAGTCTGGTACAAGTAACCACTTTTAGTATGGGAGAACTCATTAAAGTTGCGATGAAAAAGAATAGGAGAGAGAGTACAACAGTGCATCTTCCTCTGAGGGATTCTGTAAACCTGGGGAAGAATATTTTTTGGATATGACAACCTAAGGCCTTGTTCTCCCATCCTGAGAAAAGGAGTAAACAGGTGCATACAGGACATAGATAGAACTATCAGCATACATACAAAGACCAAGATCCATAGACACTTAACCCACATGTCCCATACCTCTCAATGTTGACCTCTACAGGAGGTCCCAGATGACAGAGAGAACGTCCCAGATTGCCTCTTGAGGAGGCTACAGATGACCTCTGGAGGATGTCACATATATACTACTTAGGACGCCCTAGATGACCTCTCATAGAGGTTCCAAATGGATTCCCAAGGAATTGTCAGATGACCTCCAAAGGAGTTTCCAGATGTCTTTTCAATGAGGCTGAGATTACCTCTCAAGTAGCTCCCAGATGGCCACTCAAGGAGGCCACATGAACTCCAGAGAAAGTTCCAGATACCAGATAACCCTCTTGAGAAAGCGACAGATGACCTCCAGAGAAGGTCTTATATAGCTTCTCAAGGAAGTCCCAGATGATGTCCAAAGATGGGCATAGATTTCTCATCATGGTAGCCTGAGGTGACCTCCCAAAGAGGCTCCAGATGACCTCAGGAGGTGGTCCTAGATTGCCTCTTAAGAAAGCCCCAATGACTACTTTTGAAGAGGTCTCAGGTGGCCTCCTCAGGAAGCCCCAGGTGACCTCTGGAGATAATCCAAGATGGCCCCTGAGGAAGGACCCAGATGACCTCCAGTGTAGGTCTCAGACGTCTTCTCAAGTAAGTCGCACATGTACTCTTGATAAGGTTCCAGATGGCTTCTCACGGAAGCCCTACATTATCTCTCAAGTAGGTTCTAGATGGCATCCCAAGGAAGCCACAAATAGCTTCCAGAGGTGTACAAAACAAGCTGGCAAGCTTGCGAAGATGCACCTCTAGAGGTACATAAATGACTTTTGTCCATGTTGGACCTCCGGAGACAAACACTCGAGGTAGACTCTCAACCCTGAGGGCTGACACTCTCACCTATGGGTATTTTTCCGTGGGGCCAAGGCCAGATGCAATCCAAATGGATTATCTCGATAGTCTTCAAAAAAAAGGGACCTCTGTAGTTCAAGAAAATCCATCGAGACACGTTTTATATAATAAATGTTCTCCAAACCACCAACCCCCAAAATTATGATATCCAAAGCTCCAAACATCAAAGAGAAAGCCTCTTTTCCCCTTCTCTTTGTCTCTCCTTCGCTACAGACAATACTTCTTTCGAGGTGTTTTCCTTTTTCCCTTCTACCAGTTCCTTCTTCTCTTTAGGACTCTCCACTCTCCACAGACCTGAACTGCTTTGCAAGGCTCATCAGTTACGATCTTTCACCTTCTGCCCTCCCTCAACTTCCTCTCCACCCAGGTCTTTCCCCTTATGCTATCACACCACTTCCTTCCTTCCAGGACTTTTTCTTTTTCTCTCACCTTCTATTGCTCTGAACAAGCAGCCTGTACCCCTTCTGTACCCCTTCTCCACTCCAACTGCCTGTTTTCAAACTGCCCACAGCCAATCACTTCTTAACAGCTCAATTCGTGGTGATTAATGCACCAGTCCCTCCCACAGGATGCCTCACCTTCTTTGGTGGCATTCTTTGTCCTCTCCAGCTGGCCAGGAAATGGGCCCATGCTGATTATCAGACCCTATAGATTATCGGGCCCTGCTGATTATTACAGTATCCTCCGTGTGAACAAGTAGCAATTGAAATTGGAAATTTGATTGTGGTATTACAAACTCATTGTGACATCACAAACCCATTTTGACATCATCACTACCACGACATAACAAACCCCTTGTAACAACATTGTCATTGTGTCATCATGATTCCATTTTGACATCTCAAATCTATCATGACCTCTTAGCTCTTTGGAAAAATAACATGCCATTTTCAACATCACTGTCCCTTTGTGTACCCATATCCTTGTTGTGAACTGACAGTTGAGATCAGACATGCCATTATAACATCAAAAATTCTTTGTGACATCCTTAACAGTGTAACATCACATTTTCATTATGAGAGCATCAGCTCATTGTGACATCACCAAACTTAATGACAGAATCGCATTATGACAACAATTCTTGTGAAATCACAGACACATTGGGAATGCCTATTCTGTGATTTCATTGTATTTCAAATGTGGCATGAGAGTTGATATCAGAAACGCATTTTTGTGCATACAAACCATTTTGACATCATACTAACTTTGTGACATCAAAGTACCATTGTGATATCACTAACACAATGTGACATCAAAAACCTCTCCTGTCCTCATAACTTTTGTGACATGCTGACATTGTGATATGTTAGACTTTTTGCCCTCATAATTTGTTTTCAACCTCATATTTCATTTATCACATGAGATAACAGAAATCAACTCTGACACCATGACTATTGTGACATCACACTGACAGATGTCATGATCATCATGTCACATTGTGATATCACAAAAGGTTTTGATATTACAATTAATTGGTGATACCATACAGTAAGGGGGCTATGATGTCACAATTGGTTAGTGATATCCAAATGGCATAAGGGATCTCAATTGTTATAAAATCACAGAGAATATGAGTTCACAACAGACTGTGGTATCTCCAAAGTCATGTGTTTTCACAAATGTTATGAAGTCATAGGAGGATTGTGATGTCACAGTGTGACACAATGTTTACGATGTCTGTCAGTGTGATGTCACAATGGTCATGATGTGACAGTGGATTTCTGATATCATATATCATAACTGAAATATTATAAGGTTGAAAACAGATTATGAGCTCATAAAGGGCCTAAGACATCCGAATTGCTGCACATCACAAGACTTATGAGGTCTGGGCAGGTTTTGGATGTCACAGTGTGTTAGTGATATCACCAAGGCACTGTGATGTCACAAAGTGATTGTGATGCCGTATATTTATGAGATCACAATATATTTCTGACATCAACACACATGCCACATATGAAATAGAATGAAATAAGAGAATAGGCATTTACAATGTGTCTATGACTTCATAATGACAATATAATGTCATAATGCTATGAGATCATTGTAAATTGGTAATGTTGCAAGGAGGTAATTGTGTAATAATGAATATGTATTGTCACACTGGCGATGGGATCACAAGGGGTTTGTGATGTTACAATGGCATATATGAATTCAATAGTCATGTGTTCACAATGAGGATATGGGTACACAAAGGGCCTATGATGTCACGTATGCCATGTGTGTTTACAAAGGTACTTGGGGTCATGATAGCTTTATGATACACAGTTGTGATGAAGTCACAATGGGCTTTTGATATTATAATGATTTGTAATATCTCAAACACAAGTACATTTTCAATTGTTACTATTTCACAATGTGCATACAAGTTCACAGAATGAGCTGGAAGTCATAATGGACATGAATTTTTAAAAATGTTAGGAGGTCATTTTGGTTTGTGAATATACAATGGGACAGTGATATCACCATGACAATGTCAACTCATTACATCATGTCAAAATATTGTTTTGCTGTCACAATTAGTTGATGATTCCACAGTTGTGGTGAGGTCACAAAATATTGTTTTGTTGGGCATGTCACAATGACATGATGATTCTCAATTGTCTTAACTTACAATGTGTATATTAGTTCACAAAGGGACTGTGGTTTCTCCAAAAGTATGTGTTGTCACACATATATTGAAATCCTAAAAGGTTTGTGATGTCAGAATTTGACACAATGGATATTACATCTGGCAGTGTGATGCCACCATGGTAATGATGTCACTGGGAATTGTGATATAAAATATCATCTATGAAATCTAATGAGGTCAACAACAGATTCTGAGGACAAAAAGGCCTAAGGTATCAGAATTGCAGCATGTCACAAAAGTTATGATGAGAGGATAGGTTTGTGATATCATGGCGGGTTAGTAATATCACAATGGAAACATGATATACAAAGGGATTGAGATATCACAATGGTTATGAGTTCCTGATTTGTTTATGATATCAATGTACATGCCACATTTGAAATAGAATGAAATCACAGAAAAGGCATTCATAATGTGTCTTTGATGTCACCATGACAATGTAAAGTTTTAATTCTATCATATCATTTTAGTTTTGTGATTTCACAATGAGAAGATGGTATAAAAATGGTAATGTGATGTCACAATTGTTATGATCTCACAAATTGTTTTGGATGTCAAAAGGTCATGTCTGATTCTCAATTGTCAGTATTTCACAGTGGTGCTTTGGGTACACAAAGAGACTCTGATATCACAAAGCTATGTATTTTTCAAATGTTATAAGAGGTTATAATAGATTTGGAATGTCACAATGTGATCCTGGTATCAAAACAACAATGTGAAGTCACAATGGGTTTGTGATGTCACAGTGGTGATGAGGTCACAATGGGTTAGTTATGTCAACAGTTTGTAATATCACAATTATTTGCCCAATTTCAATTGCTACTAGTTCACCATAAGGACACAGTAATAACCAGAAGTGCCCCTATAATCCATGGGAACAGATAGTCATCATGGCCCCCTAGTCTGGACCAATGGAGAGAGGGGTGCATGACACTGGAGGGGGCAGAACATGCTGCTGAAGGAGATAGGATGTCAAGCCCCACATGGTGAGCTGCCAAGAAGTGATTGGGAATGGACATTTGGTAAGTGATAATTGAAAACTGGAAGGCAAAAAACATATTGTAGTTGGGGAAGGGTACAGCCTTTATATAAGCTGCATATTCAGAGCAAGAGAAGGGGAGAGAAAAAGGTTAAAGGCCTGGATGGAAAGAAATGATGAGACTGTTGGAGGGCAAAGACCTGGGAGGAGAGGAAATTGAGAGAGAGCAGGAGGTGAAGGACGGCAATTGGCCACCTGGACAAGGCAGGGCAGGCCTGTCAAGAGCAGAGCAGCCTGAAGAGAAGAATTGAATGGTGGAAGGGAAAGAAAAAGAACTGAAAGGTAGGACAGATCTGTAGAGAAGGAGAATGAAGAGAAAGGAAAAAGCCTTGTCCTTTGAAGTGTGGAGCTTTGGAGATCATTATTTGGGGGGTTGGTTGTTTGCAGACCAGTTAACAAGTGGCTGAACTGCTCTTTGGAGGGTTCATGATTGAGACTGAATTTAGCTCTCAGCATCCAGCCCAGGCCAAGTTAGTCGTTTGTTACAAAATTTATGAGGACAAGACAGGTTTGTGATGTTACATTGCAATAATGATATCACAATGTCAATATGAGGTCACAAAAGGATTGTAATGTCACAATGATGATGTGGTCACAATGGGTTTCTGAAATCAACCTATATGCCCCATTTGTGATAGAATGAAATCACAGAATAGGCAATTGCATTGTCTCTAGGACCTCACAATGAAAATTTGATGTCATAATGCCATGATGTCATTGTCGTTTTGGGATGTAACAATGGGCTGATAGTATTATAACAACAATGTGATCTCACTCTGGAGATGATGTCACAGTGCGTTTGTAATGGTACACTGGCATGTCTGATGTCAGTTGTCTTTCTTCACAATGACGACATGATAACCCAAAGGGACCATAATATCACAAAAACCATGTGCTTTTTCAAAGGTGTTAAGCAGTCACAACAGGTTTGGGATGTCACAAGGTTATGATGATATCAATGTGGCAATATGATGTCATAATGGGATTGTGATGTCAAGTGGTGATAAGGTCACACTTGGATAGGGATGTCACAACGAATGTGTAATATCACCATTACATGTCCAATTTCATTCTACTAGATCACAATGAAGATAGGAGTTCACGTAAGGAGCTAGAAGACAGAAAGGCCATGAATTTTGTAAAATATGAGTACATAATAAGCTGGTGAAAATGCAATGAGACAGAAATAGATGCAGAAAAAGCATTCGACAAGATCCAACACCCCTTTATGATGAAGGTTTTGGAAAAATTAGGAATCCATGGAACATTCCTCAATACAAAAAAGGTTGTATATGACAAACCTACAGCCAGCATTATACTCAATGGTGAAAAACTAAAGCCATTTCCTCTTAACTCAGGAACAAGACAATGATGTCCACTCTCTACACTTCTCTTCAATCTATTATTAGAATGCCTAGCTACAGCAAAAAGACAAGATGCAAACAAAAAGGGGATCCAAATAGGGAAAAAAGAAATAAAACTCTCCCTCTTTGCAGATGACATGATCTTGTATTTAAAGAATTCCATAGACTCCACTCCCAAATTACTCAAGCTGATTCAAAACTTTGGCAAAGTAGCAGGGTATAAAATTAACCCCCCAAAATCAATGGCTTTTCTGTATGCCAACAATGAAAAAAGTGTGGCTGAAATTAGGAAATTAACTATATTTGTAATAGCCCCACAAAAAAATTACCTAGGAATTAACTTAACCAAAGAACTGAAGGACCTCTATGATGAAAACTTTAAAAACTTGAAAAAGGAAATCAAAACAGAACTTAGAAAATGGGAAAAACTCCCATGCTCCTGGATTGGAAAGATTAACATTGCGAAAATGGCAATACTTCCAAGGCTATCTACAAATTCAATGTGATACCTATCAAAATTCCAACCTCATTCTACAAGGAAATAGAGGAGGCAATCAAAATATTCATATGGAACAATAAAAGACCCCGAATAGCAAAAACGCTCCTCAACGGAAAGAACACTGCTGGAGGAACATCAATATCAAATTTCAAACTCTACTATAAAGCCATAGTAATCAAAACAGCTTGGTACTGGCACAAGAACAGACCTCAGGACCAATGGAATGGAATTGAAAACCCAGAAATGAACCTACAGACCTATAGCCATCTAATCTTTGATAAGGGAGCTAAAAAAATAGATTGGAAGAAAGACAGACTTTTCAGTAAATGGTGCTGGCAAAATTAACTACTTGTAGAAAACTAAAGCTAGATCCTTAAATATCACCCTGCACCAGAATCAACCCCAAATGGATCAAAGACCTCGGAGACAAAGCAGACACTCTGAAAACATTACAGGATGGAATAAGAGAAACCCTAGGTCTCCTTGGCGCAGGCTGAAATTTTCTTAATAGAGAAAATCAAAGAATAAATCAAAGAAAGGTTGGGCAAATGGTATTGCATGAGGTTGCACAGCTTCTCCATGGCAAAGGACACAGCTAGCAAGATCAATAGAAAGCCTACGGATTGGAAGATCTTCACGAGCCATACAACGGACAAGGTTCTCATATCTAAAATATACTTGGAACTCAAAAAATTAAATCTCTCCACCAAAAATCCTCAAAGAAACAGCTGCCCTATAAATAAGTGGGCTAACGACTTAAAGAGAAACTTCTCTGAAGAAGATAGAAGGATGGCCAATAGACACATGAAGAAATGCTCAACCTCCCTAGCCATAAAAGAAATGCAAATCAAAACAACATTGAGATACCACCTCACCCCAGTTAGAATGGCAAAATTCAAGAACTCTAATAACAACAGATGCTGGAGGGGATGTGGACAGAAGGGAACCTTACTGCATTGTTGGTGTGAGTGTAAACTTGTTCAACCACTTTGGAAAGTAGTATGGAAGTTCCTCAAAAGCCTTCACATTGAGCTCCCCTATGATCCAGCAATCCCAGTTTTGGGCATTTACCCAAATGTTTACAAACAAGACCACACTAAAGCTACCAGCACAACTATGTTTATTGCAGCATTATTTACTATAGCTAAGATATGGAACCAACCAGATGCCCCTCAGTAGATGAATGGATCAAGAAAATGTGGTATAGATACACAATGGAATTCTATACCTCCATCAGAAAGAATGACATTGCCCCATTTGTTAGGAAATGGAAAGACTTGGAAAAAAATATATTAATTGAAGTAAGCCAAGTCCAAAGAAACATAGGTCCCATGGTATCCCTTATTTGCAATATCTAGTATATGTATGAGTCAAGCAGAAAAGGTCAGATAATGTGATGTTAGGAAAATGAACCCTCAGATATGTATTTTAATGTTTTTTCTCTTATGCATGTCTTTCTAACGCATTTATAAGATTATTTCTTTGTTGCTTTGTATGTCCCTCCCCCACAGTATAACCCTATTTTCACTGTATTTGATGTCAGTAAAATTTGTGGAAGGGAAGGGGAAAAACAGGTCGTTTAAATTAGGATACATGTGGACCCATTGCAACAATGAGAATTACAAGTTGTCATGTCAAAAATGAACTTTACAAGTTTGGTGGGGGGGGGGAGCTTTGGGGAGGGCTGGGGGAGCCTGGGAAGGGATGTGAAGGGTAAACAAAGGAGGAGGCTACAATGCTTGATAAGAAATGTACTCATTATTTTGCCCATGTAATTGTAACACTTCTGTACAATATGTTCACAATACACAATAAAAATAAATAAAAAATACATCATACTTAATTTTGGTATTAAAAAAAAGAAAATGCAATGAGACAGATATATCCCATTGGCAATGTGATGCTACCATTACATGAGATAGTATTGTTTTGCAGTCACAAATGGTGATGCCCTACAGGTGATGAGGTCACTTAAGTTTGTGATTTCACAATGGATTGGTGATGTCAAAATCTCATGCCAGATCTCTAATTGACAATGACTATATAAGTTCTCAAGTGATAATGATGTATCCAAAGGCCTATGTTGGCACAAGTGTAATGAGCCTTAACATGTTTGCGATGTCCTCATGTGACTCAGTGGTCATGACATCTGGCAGTGTGATGTCACAGTGGTCATGATATTACAGTGGATTTTTGATATCACATGTCATGACTTAAGTATTATGAGTTAAACAATTTATGTACTCAGAGAGGCCAAAGAGATCACACTGGCAGAATGTCAAAAAGTTTATGAGGATAAGACTGTTTTGTGATGTCACAGTGGGTTAGTGATATTATAATGGTAATATGGTGTCATCAAGGTATTGTGATATTATAATGATTATGTGGCCACAATGTATTTCTGATATCAACCCACCTGCAACATTTGAAGTAGAATGAAATCACAGAATAGGCATTCCAATGTATCTGTGACATCACAATTACATGTGATTTGATATCATTGTTGTTTTATGATGTCATGTTGGGCTGATGTTATCATAATGACAATGTGATGTTACACTGGTGATGATGTTACAAAGGTTTTGCTAAGTTAAAATGGCATGCCTGATCTCAATTGTCATTAGCTCAACATGAGGATATGAGTACACAAAAGGCCTGTCATGTCACAAAGGCCATGCTTTCTTTCAAAGCTTCTGAGGTCATAATAGTTTTGGGAATTCACAATGTGATCATATTGGTACAATGGGAATGTGATAACACCATGAGTTTGTGATGTCTCCGAGGTGATGAGGTCACAAAGAGTTAAGAATGGCTCATCAAGTTTGTAATATAACAATGACATATACAATTTCAATTTCTTCTAAGTCACTATGAGGATACTATAATAACCAGTGGGGCCAGAATTATCTGTGGGAGCCGATATTCATTGTAAATTCTTGGCTTGGCCCACCGGAGATTGTGGGGAATGCCGTTAAAGGTGGAGGTGTCATGCCTCACACGGTGAGCTGTCAAGAAGTGATTGAGCATTGGGCAGTTTTGGAAGTGATGGTTGAAAACTGTTAGGCAGGAGATCCGTTGGAAGGATGAGGGATACAACCTATATATAAGTTGCATTTTCAGAGCATTGTAATGGAGATAAAAATCGGAGTTACCCGGATGGAAGAAAGTGGTGAGACAGCAGGAAAGGAAAAGCCTGAGAAGAGAGGAAGCTGAGGGAGAGCAGAAGATTGGCAAGTGGTCACTGGTTCAGAGTAGGGCAGGCCTGTGGAGAGTGGAGAGGCCTGAAGAGAAGAAGGAAGTGATGGAAGGGAAAAAGGGAAAGACCAGGAAGGAATGAGAGGTCTGTAGAGGAGGAAGAATGGAAAAGAAAAAAAGCCTTGCCCATTGAGCTTTGGAGCTTTGGAGATCATAATTTTGTGATTGGTTGTTTGCAGAACAATTAAGAAAGGGCAGGGCTGCCCCTTGGAAGTCTGAGGTTTGGTGGTCAAGGCTGCTCTTGAACCTGGGTATCCAGTCCAGAATAAGGTAATCACAATCCCCTTTCTAGTGAAAAATGGTTTATTATATTAAATGTGACTCGATGATTTGTCTCCTTTCCTTAGAGGTCATATGTACATGAGTTCACAGAAAGAGCTTGAAGTCTCAAAGTCCATGAATTTTCTAAGATCTGATGAGGCAATAACAGGTTTTTAAAAACACAATGGGAGAGTGATATCACAAGAGCAATACTACAATATTATGAAAAATTATGATTTGATACAACAATTAGTTGTTGATGCCATTCTCATGATGAGGTCACAATAAGTTTGTGATGTCACAATGGGTTCAAGATGTCAGAGTGGCATAGGAGATCTCAACTGTCATTAATTGGCAATGAATATATCAGTTCAAAAAGGGACTGTAATGTCTACAAAGGCATGTTTTGTTACAAATGTGATGCCGTTCTCACAGTCTTGTGAGGTCAAAATGTGACACAATGGTCATGAAATCTGGCATTTTGATGTCACGGGGATTTCTGATATCACATGTCAAACCAGAAATATGAGATTGAAAACATATTATCGGCTCACAAAAGGCCTAATATATGGCAATAGCAGTATGTCACAAAACTTATAAGGACAGGACTTGTTTGTGATGGCACAGCATGTTAATGATATGACAATTGCAATGTGAAGTCACAAAGGATTGTGATATGACAATGGTTATATGGTCAAAATGGGCTTCTGAAATAGATTGAATTCACAGAATAGGCCTTCACACTGTTAAGTCACAATGTCACTGTGATTTATAATGCTATGATGCCATTGTCGTTTGTTTACATCACAATGAGCTGATGATGTCATAATGACAATTTGATGTCATTGGTGATTTAAGGTGTTACAATGGTTATGAGGTTACAATATGTTTCTGATACTAACACACATGTCAACTTTGAAACAGAATGAAAAAGCCGCGTGGTGGTGGCTCATGCCTGTAATCCTAGCTACACCAGAGGCTGAGATCTGAGGATCGTGGTTCAAAGCCAACTCAGGCTGGAAAGTCTATGAGAATCTTATTCCCAATAAAAAAAAACCATTAGAAAACCAGAAGTGGCTCTGTGGCTCAAGCGATAGAGAGCTTGCCTAGAGCTGAAGAGCAGGGACAGTACCCAAGCCCAGAGTTCAAGCCCCAGGACTGACAAAAAAAATTAAAATTAGGCATTCACAATTTTTTTATATCATCACAATCACAATGTGATCACATAATGCTGTCTTGTCATTGTAGTTTTGTCATGTCAAAAGTAGTTGATGCTGTCATAATGACAATGTTATGTCACTGTGGTGATGTCACAAAGGGTTCATTATGTTAAATTGGCATGTCTGATATCAATTGTCAGTTCATAATGAGGGCATAGTTCCACAAAGGGGCTGTGTTGTCACAAAGGTCATGTGTTTTTTTCAAAGGTGCTAAGAGGTCCTAATAGGTTTGCGTTGTCACAATGTGATAGTGATGCCAAATGGCAATGAAAGCTCACAATGCTTTTGTGATGACACATTGGTGATGAAATCAAATAGTTTTGTGAAGTCACATCTCATAATCACATGTCCAATTTCAGTTGCTACTATTTCACAATAAGGTATGAGTTCACAGAAAAAGACAAGTATAAAAGGCCATGAATTTTCTAAAATGCTATGAAGACATACTAGGTTTTTGAAAACACAATGGGACAGTGATATCACAATGGCAATGTGATGACTTAATAGTATTTTGGTATCACAATTTGTGATGCCACACTGATGGGTTCACAAGAAGTGTGTGATGTCACAATGGGTTGGTGATATCAAAATGACACATGTGATCTCTATTGTCATTAACTCACAATGAGTACATGAGCTCACAAAGGTACTCTGATGTCTCCAAAGGCATGCATTTTCACAAAAGTGATGAAGTCCTAACAGGTGTGTGTTGCCAGAATGTGACAAAATGCTCATAACATCTATCAGTGTGATGTCACCATAATCTAGATGTCACATTGGATTCTAGTATCACATTTCATACCTGGATTGGGTTTGAAAGCATTGCAAATTCACAGTGGGTTAGTCTTATCAATATGGAAATGTGGGGTCACAAAGGAATTGTGCTATCAGAATGGCTATTAGATCACAATGTGTTTCTAGTATAATAGGTTTGTGCTGTCACAATTGGTTGGAAATGTCACAATAGCATGCTAGATCTCAAATGTCATTAATTCACAATGAAGATATGAGTTCACAAAGGGGCTGTGTTGTCTCTAAAGTCATGTGTTTCACAAATATGAAGTCCTAACAGATTTGTGAGTTCATAATGTGCTACCATGGTCTTGATATCTATCAATGTGATGTTACAATGTTCATGATGTCACATTGTTCATGATGTCAGAGTCAATTTCTGATATCATATGTCATACCTGAATTATTATGAGTTTCAAAACTGATTATAAGCTTACTAAAAGCCTAAAATATCCTAATGGCAGCATATCACACAAGTTATGACTAAGTTATGACCTCCTCATCAGTATGGCATCACCAGTTGTGACATCAAGCCATTATTATAACATGATGTTGAAACATCACATTGTCATTGTGAAATCACTGTCCCGTTGGGTTTTCACATAGTATGACCTCACACTATGAAGCTTCTTCTATCAACTGGTATCCTCATATTGAATTATGGGTAACTGAAATTGGATATATCATTCTGATATTACAAACAACCTGTGATATCACAAAGCCATTGTGACCTCATCACCACTGTGACATCAAAAACCCAATGGGACATCTCATTTCCATTGTGACATTATGGATTATATTGTGCCATTACAAAACTATTATGACTTATAACCACCTTTGAAAACACACATGGCCTCTGTAACATCACCGAACCTTTTTTGAATCCATAACCTCATGGGGAACTAATGACAACTGACATCAGACATACCAAGGAAACATAACAAATGCTTTCTGACATCATAATTGTGACATCATGTTGCCATTATGACACCAGCAGCTCATTTTGACATGTAAAATTACAATGGCATCATAGCAATTCAACATCACATTGTTATTCTGATGTCATAGACATGTTGTGTTTGCATATTATGTTATTGATTCTATTTCTAATGTGGCATGTTGGTTGATATCAGAAACCCACTGTGTGTTCATGACTATTTTGATATCACAATGCCTTAGTTCCATCACGTTGCCATTGTGATGTCACATTGCCAAATTGATATCACAAGGGATTTTGATGTGACAATGGTTGTGACATCACAATGAGTTTCTGATATCAACCCACATGCCACATTTCAAATACAATGAAATCACAGATTAGGCATTCATAATGTGACTATGATATCACAATGACATAATGGCAAATGTTATAATGTCATTGCCATTTTGTGATGTCACCATAAACAAAAGATGTCATAACAACAATGTGATGTTACACCAGTTATGATGTCACACAGGGTTTATAATGTTACAATGGTTATGAGGTCACAATGTGTTTCTGATATCAACTGATATGCCACATTTTAAATAAAATGAAATCACAGGATATACACTCACAATATGTCTACGACAGCAAAATGGCAATGCAATGTCATTCTATGTGGTCACTGTAGCTTGTTGATGTCACAATGTGCTGATTGTCTCATAATGATTGATATCAAACTGGTGATGATGTCACAAATGGTTTGTATGTCACAATGGTATGTCAGATCTTAATTGCTATTAGTTTACAGTGAGGACATGAGAATGAAGTCACCATGACATACACAAATTAACTGTGATGACACAAATGCCATGTTTTTTTGTCAAAAGTGCTGAAGTTCCTAACAGGTTTTGGTTGTCAAAGTGTTAATGATATAAAAATGGGTTAATGATGTCAAAACTATTTTGTAATATCACATATTATTTCAAATTTCAATTGCTACAAGTTCACATGATACAAGTTCACAGAAGGAGCTTGATGTCCCAAAGGCCATGCATTTTCTAAGATGTGATTAGGTCATAATAGGATTGTGAAAGCATGATGGTACAGTAATATCACAATTGCTATATGATGCCAAATTCTAATTAATTGGTGATACCATAATAGTGATGAGTTCAAAATTGTTTTGTGATGTCGCAGTAGATTGGTGATGTGACAATGGCATTCCAGACCTCAATTTTCATTAACTCACAATAAGTATATAAATTTAGAACGGGCTTGTGAGGATTCTAAAGCATTTGTTGGCAAAAATGTGATGAAGTCAGAACAGATTTGTGATGTGACAATATGACACAATGGTCATTACATCTAGCAGTGTGATATCACTATGCTCATGATGTCAAAGTATATTTCTAATATTTCATGTCATTTCTGAAATAATATGAAGTCGAAAATAGATTGAGCTATCAATGGGCCTAACATAACACAGTGGCAACATGTCACAAAACTTTTGAGGACAGGACATGTTTGAGTTGTCACAGTTGTTTAGATATCACAATTTCAATGGTACATCACAAAGGGATTGTGATGTCACAATGGTTATGAAGTCAAAATGTTTTTGATATAAACCCACATTCCACATTTGAAATATAATGAAATCACATAATAGGCATTCATAATGTATATATATGATGTCACAATGACAATGTGATGTCATAGTAGTATGATGTCATTACAGATATGTGATGTCACAATGAGCTGATGTTGTCATAATGACAATGTGCTGTCACATCGATGATTATATTGTAAATACTTTGTGATATTTCTTTGGCATATCTGATCTCAATTGACATTTCACATTAAGGATATGGATACACAAAGGGACTGTCATGTCACAAAGAACAAGTGTTTTTTCAAAGGTGCTAAAGATGTCATAATGGGTTTGGGAGGTCTCTAGGTGATTGTAATTTCATAACAGCAACGTGATATCACAATGGCTTTGTGATGTCACATTGGTGATGAGGTCACAATGGACAGGACCAGTTTGTGATGTCACAACAGGTTACTATAACAATGGCACTGTGATGTCACAAAGGGATTTTCATGTCACAATGGCTTTGAGGTCATAATGGATTTCTGATATCCACCAATATCGCTCCCTTGAAATAGAATGAAATCACAGAATAGTCATTCACAATATGTCTATAATGTCACTATGACATATGATGTCATAATACTATGATATGTAAGTTTAGTGATGTCAAAATGGCATGTCTTATCTTATTTGTCATTAGATTACCATGAGGATCCCAAAGGTTGCTATGTGCTGAGTCCTTCAAAAGGCTCATTGTGCTGAGTGCATTACACAGGGTTCTTTGTGCTATTTTTTAAAATTGTTCTGAGTCCTTGAGAGGTAGGTATCCCAACAATCACACACACACACACACACACACACACACACACACACACACACACATGGAGGGACACCGTGCACCTGCTTGGTGTATGGGGTGGATGGAGAAGAGTCCCCCAGCGGTTGGTCTGAGGGGAGATTTGATGCACCCCCTGGGCAGCTGCTGGGGTTGGGGGGAAGCCCTGACCTGAGGTAAGGCTTTTTCTGCTATAGCCTGATAGCCTTAGGGCAGAGTCAGGACAGCACAAAACCAGGGATGGAGGCGTGGCTGAGGGGGGAAGAGGCGTGACCCAGGGAGGACAGGGCATGGCTGAGGGGGCACATATCCGCTGAAACCAGTGGCACACAGGGGGTGGAGCACTTGTGCAGCGGGGGCAGGGCAGCCTGGGAGAGAAGTGGGGACAGAGAGAGAGCAGAGAGAAGAGCAGGCACATACATCAGGGGTGGCAGCCTCAATGCCTCTGCTGCTGTGGAGCATGGGTCTGGGCCAGGAGCACAGAGCTGCTGTAGGAGCATGGGTCTGGGCCAGGAGCACAGAGCACACAAAGCCAGCACATCAGGCACATTCCTCGCACCACCCCAGGGAGGCTCAAAGGCTCTAAGTCTTAGGCCCCTGGCTGGGAGCTCAGCTGAAGAAGGGGCATGCTCAGCCCAGCCATCCACCAGCCCCTGCCCCTGCCCCATCTCCTGCGCTCCCTGCAGCATTGCATCGCCTCTGGCTCAGACCTGCGGCACCTCTTGGAGTCATCCAGTGATGGTGTGCCCTCAACCGGTTTAAGGCCCGGACCTGGTACAGACCCCTGGTCCTCTGCTCTGGGGCCAAGCGTCCACCATGCCACTGCCATCACTGCAAGCTGCACACAGAACCACAGCCTACAGATTCTCCCAGCAGCACAAGTGAGTGGCCACCTGCAGGTCAGCACCTTGCCACCTCCCCCTACCACTACTTCTGACACCCTGCAAATCCCGCCTCCCCTCTTGTGTCCCAACCATGCCTCCCCAGCACCATTCAGGCCAGCCTTGACTCTGCCACAAATGCGCCCCAGGAGTGGGGGTGGGGGTGGGGGATTGGGTGTTGACTCTGGGAACTCACACCCATCCCTAGTGGCCAGTATCGCTGGAAATGGGGAGATGCAGGAATGGGTGAGAAGGGGTCACCACTGAGCCCCTGGCTGGAGTAGTGGGAGCCACACAGTCCCACATCTGCACCCTTCCTCTCTCTGGTGGGAATCTGGTGTCTTTAGGCAGAGGTGGGGAACAGCACCTTTGCACCTGCCTTATTGGGTCTTTTTCTTTTTTTCTGGGAGTGGGGGGTGTTGGATGCAGAAGATAGGCCTCCCTTGCTGTGTGAGCCCTTGTCCTCTGTGCTCAGTCACCTTTTCATCTGAGGAGGGTCCCAGAAAAGCCCACTAGGGAGGTGAGGGCACTGGGGGTCAGATAGTAGGTGAATATATGGGTGGAATACAGGCCCTCAGACACACATATACCTGGTCTATCCCCCACCCCAGCTGTCAACAGTACTCACAGGGTGATCACATTTCCCATCTCTGCCAGCATCTGGTGGTGCTCCCTGTCCATCTGGTCTCTTTGTCCTCCACAAGAATCTGCCCAGTTGACCAGAAGAATCTAGGCTGGAAGTAGGAGTCTGTCCATGTATGTAGCCTTTAGGACCACATCCATGTCCTCAACACTGCCCCCACCCTGGGTCACACACCCCCCTTGGGACCCCATGACCCACTGCTTGTTTCAGTCCTGGCTCTGAGGAGCCACCTGTCTGGGGATTCCTTCACCCAGCGTCCTGGCCTAGGGTTTTGGTGAATGGGGAGTTAAGGCTGATTGTTCCCAAGGAGAAAAGTCTGGCCCTGGAGAAGGGGAGAGGAGGGGTCGTGCTGTGCCATTAGAGTGGTGCTCCCCTTGGGTGGGAGCCCTTGGTTCTGACAAGGGAACAGAGAATGGGAACCTGCATGCTCCAGCTAATACATTGTCCCAGATGAGGAATCAACAAACTTAGGAGAGGTACTATTCTGAGTCTGTGTGTGTGTGTGTGTGTGTGTGTGTGTGTGTGTGTGTGTGTGTGTGAGAGAGAGAGAGAGAGAGAGAGAGAGAGAGAGAGAGAGAGAGAGAGAGAGAGAGAGAGAGAGAGAGAGAATCTTTCTCCTTGTACAGCCTGACCATCCTCAGGTGAGTGATTAGTTGGCAAATTGCAGGTGCTGCATGGAAGAGTCAACTTTCACCATTCTGGAGGGGTGTGTGTGTGTGTGTGTGTGTGTGTGTGTGTGTGTGTGTGTGTGTCTGTGTGTGAATGTGTGTGTGTGTCTGTGTGTGTGTTGGGAGAGCAAGGAAATGAGAACAATGAAAATATATTTAAGTCACCATGTTTAAAACAGCAAAAGCATTTTCTTTCTCTCTGTGTGTGTATTTGTTGTTGTTCTTTCTTCATCAATATCAAATACAAGCCCAGCCACAATTTTTGTTTTCTCCTTCACAGTTTTATGGCTTCTTTATGGAAGATTTCAGTAGACATTACTTTCCTCCCCTTTCCACCTCTCTCTTCCCCCTTTCCTGTAGCCCACAGTAGCTGCTGGGCCTGAGTGGGCCTCCCTTAGAAGAACAGTGTGAACCCTGGACTGGAGTGGATGTCTGTCTTTCTATCCCCAGCCAGAAGTTTGGTGAGGCAAATGATATCACAGCCACATTCTTCCAGCCAGACACTCTACTCTTGTGTGTTTAGTTGGAGATAATTCAAGGATGTGGAATGTGTCTGCCCAACATAATTAGAGAATGAGATGAGGGAAAGAATAGGGCAGGGGCTGTGAAGCTATGAGGTTTTGGGGACTGGCGTACGATGTGACATGGCAGATGGTTCACCATGAGAGTGGATGAGAGGAGAACCATACCTAGTGCATTAACAGTCTCTGTGGGCAAACCGGGCACAGGGTTCTGGGCCCCACTGGTGGTGAGGATACCCTCCTGGGGCAGTGCCCAGTGTCAATCCTCCCTGGAGTCCTGCAGAATCCAATCTGTGTTCCGCCTGGGCTGTTTCTAGCTGGGCAGTAGTTGGCAAATCCATTCCCCCTGCTGGAGCCCGCTCGGTATCAGGAAGTGGCAGTTAGCTAGGTCTCGCTGAATGCTATTTTCCGTAACCTGCTATAGGTTGTCTGAAGGAAAAGGGGACCACTGACTTTGGAACCCTTTAAGTTTGATTGGGACAAATTAAATACCACATTTTCCAGGTTTTTTTAATTTAAGCTGGCAAATTCGACTAATGCCTGGGATTATGGATCAAATTAGATGGATGATTTCAGCCATCAAACAATGATGTTCAAAGCGACACAGGCAGAGTTCCCAAGCCAGATCGTGTCCTGCTTTGAGCGTTGTGCCTTGACTGCCTTTCTCTGGCAGCTGTTGAATCTCTCTAGAGTGACCACCCCACTCGCAGACATTGAGGGGGGCAGAGATTGTGACCTCACCATGCTCAGCCTGTCAGCTATGAGCATAGATGATTCCCAGCACCTGTACTGGACTCTGGGAGATTCAGAGAACCCAGGCTGCCTCAAGGATCCTTCCTCGGCAGCATGAAACTTAGGGGCCAGATGTGGTGGACGATCCTGACTGGCCCCAGGGGAGGACAGGAGGCCCCTTGAGCCAGCTCACAGCAACCTCATTCACACCTATGTAGGGAATTGAGTGCCACAGTGCTGGTCAGCTGCTGGACAGAGATCTTTGAGATGATAGTCATTCCAGAGGCCCTGGAATGTAGTGAGTACATAGTGGCTCACACCCTCAGAGCCAAAAACCATTCAGTGTGGTGGCACCAGGACGGGGTAAGAGGGAGGAGGGAAAACTGTGGGAGAGCTTCATCAGGATTCATCCCCCCTCCCCCACAGAGGATTCTTACCTGAATCAGATGGGACTTTTCTGTAGTATTGTCATAGAGAGATGCTCATTTATTTATCCAACAAACCATTACAGTGTGCAACAGACTCTGGGTTGTCATAGACAATGAAAAGTTCCAGGACTGGTTCCACAGCCCATGAAGAAACTTTGGATTGATTTGGATGCCAGTGCTTCAAGCCTGTCATCCTAGCTATTTAGGAGGCTGAGATCAGAGGATTGAGGCTTTTGGCCCAGGCAGGAAAGCCTGTAAGACTCTTGTCTTCAATTATCTACCAAAAACAAAAGACCAGAAGTGGATGTGTGGCTCAAACCATAGACTGTTAGCCTTGAGTAAAAAGGCTTAGGGACAGCACTTAGGCTCCGAGTACAAGGCCCAGGACTGACACAAAGAAAGTGAAGAGAGAGAAGAGGGAAGGACAGAGGGAGAAAACGAGGAAAATAAGGAAGAAGGGGAACATGCAAGCCTTGGTTTGGAGTCCATGGATCAAGGGAGCCAACTATTCACAATCTATGTGAAGACAGTTTCAGAGCCTAAAGCCAGTATGTAGGACCAAGCCACTGACCCCTCAGCAACTTCATGACAGCCAGGAGCTGTGTGATCACCAACTATAGAGGGAACTAGCCTCGGGTAGACCCTAGGGCTCAGGGTGGGTCACCAGGTTTCAATTAACCCCAGCCTCATCTGGTCAGATCAGAAGAAAGTTTCCAAGATCTAGGGAGGTATTGGAGTGAGAGGGTTTCAAGGCGGGGGGGGGGGTGCAAAGCATAAGTAGGAATTTGAAGAGGGAGAAAGGTCAGGTGTGTAAGGACATTGGAGCCATGACCTCGCCTGACAACAAAGACTACCAGCCTTTGATCCAGCCACACTGCTATTAAAAGTCCTGGCACCTTGGGTTCATCATTGACAACCTGGCTGCCGTTCACTGCAGGATGCCTGTGCAGTATATCCTTAGGGACTAGGACATTCCAGGGCTCAATCTGATGATACCACCCCCAGTGTTCTTTCCTTCTCCAAAGACTGAGGTAAGCATGCCACTGCCACAGGACAGCCTTGGAATTAGGGCAGGAAATGGGTCTCTTGGCTGGCTCAGTCTTTAGTCTAGATGGCAGATCTGGGATTCAGAGAGGGCAGGCTGAAGGTGGGGCAGAGCTCGGTAGAGGCTGGTGGGAAAACCAGAGTGACTGGGCTTTGAACAAGGTTGTTTCTTTGATAATACTCACAACGTAGGAACATTTCTGGGATAGAGCAGCCCTTTTCACCTCCCCAAGAGGACCTAGATCCCCCCAGTCTCCGTCCCTTGACCAGGAATCCCTTTGGTTCCCATATCATATGGTTGGATAACTAGACCTTACCTCACTGCCCAGTGTTTAGTCAGGACAGTGAGAGATCCTGATTCTTTGATAAGGTCATGGGATCTTCAGTTTGAGATTGTAATTGAATGTCCCAAATTGGTGCATGGTCAGTCCTATCTAAGACTGCCATGATGTAGGACATAATATCTAGGGAATCAGAGCTGGATGGGGTCTGTTCTGGGAGTTTTGAGTATTATGTGTTGGCTTTGAGCTTCCGTGTGCCCACTTGCTTCCCTTTCTTGGGTGGGTTCATGCTAGAAAAAGCTTGAAACTAGTGTGTGGATCTTTTCTTTTATGCTCCAAGATAGCACTCTACCATTTGAATCACAGCTCCAATTCCAGCTTTTTGGGTGTTTAATTAGATAAAGAGTTCTCACGGGCTTTGCTGCTGCTAAGTGGCATCCAACCGCAGTCCTCAGATTTCAGTCTCCTGAGGGGAAAGGATGACAGGAATGGAAAATTTTTTTGGCTGGGTGCCAGTAGCTCATGACTGTTATCCTAGGTACTCAGGAGCTGAGATCTGAGGATCACGAGTCAAAGCCAGCCTGGTCAGGAAAGACCCTAAGAGTCTTACCTAAAAGGAATTTACAGAAAACCAGAAGCCGTGCTGTGGCTCAAGCAACTGAATGCTTGCGTTAAGCTAAAGAGCTCAGGGACAGCACCCAGGCCCAGAATTCAAGCCCCACAACATAAAAAAGAAAGAAATTAAGACATCTTTGCCTGCAAATGATGGTGGAGGTGTGGGGGTATGGGGAGGGTGCTGTGTTTGGGAGACCAAGTGCTGGCCTCGCTGTACAGACATTTGTAAGAACTCCCCAAGTTTGCCACAGTTCAAAGCCACAGCTTCAAGAGGACATGTCCTGTGACAGGCAGGGAGTGGGCAAAGGGGTGCAGGTGTGAGATTGTTGTGTCTTTATTTCCTCCATTGAAGGATAGATTTGGATGCTGGGTATCAAAATATGAAGTGAAGGGTTGCAAAAAGTTTGTGGCCTGACGAGATGGGTTTCCTCTGTGTATATGAAGTTGGCTGAAGCTGGAAGCCACCGGTGGCTTACAATTCTCATCCTAGCTACTCAGAAGGCTGAGATGTGAGGACCGTGGTTACAAGTCAGCTTGGGCAGAATAGTCTGTGAAAATTGATGATAGACCACTCGAAAACAGGTATTGTTGCTTTGGCTCAACTGGGAGTATGCTCACCTTCAGCTGAATTGCTGAGGGACAGCACCTTGGCTCAGAATTCAAACCCCTGGACCAACAACAAAAAAAGAGGTGACTAAGTTTTCCACATAGCAGTGTGTATGATAGGAAATGCCATGCTGGTCTATGAGACATTCCAGATATGTGTGAAGCTCAATGTTTTGTCTACAGTGGGTCTGCTGTTGGTACTGCCACCTTCTAGGGGTTGAGATCTGATGCTAATTGAGGGAGTTCATGTTTCTGTTCTCAGGGACTGCTGAATCCTTGGGCTATCCTGTGTGTGTGTGTGTGTGTGTGTGTGTGTGTGTGTGTGTTTGTCTGTCTGCTCTCTGTCTGTCTGTCTGTCTGTCTGACTGTCTGTGTCTGTGTCTGGGTGTGTTCAGAGGTAGAAGACCTGGGCCTTGAAATCACGGCCTAGTTGCTGTCCCTGAGATATCTTGCTCAAAGCTAGAGCTCTGACACTTGAGCCACAGGTCCACCTGTGGCTATTTGGTGGTTCAGTGTAGATAGGAGCCTCAAACTTTCCTGTGTGGATGGCTTTGAACAGTGATCCTCAAACCTCAGCCTCCTGAGTAACTAGGATGACAGAAAGGAGCCACCCGTTATGGCTCTGGTGTGTGTGTGTGTGTGTGTGTGTGTGTGTGTGTGTGTGTGTGTGTGTGTGTAGATATTTGTTGAAACAAGGAGTGCTGGAGCCTTTGGTAACTTCTTATCACTGTCTTTGGGGGGTGCATGTGCTTTGTGGCTGAGTTCTAGGGGACTAGAAGGGTGAGACATTTGAAGGGGACTCAGCACCTATAAATTATAAGAGCAAGGGATTTTGTGACCTGGAACTGTCTACTCCCTTGGACCTGGTTGGTGGCAGAGGGAGCACGGGAGGACCAGGGGGTGGGGCCCATAGGGGTTGGCTCCCCAGGAGGACAGAGAGCATGGTCAGCACTTAGTAAGTCTGTGAGCCCTGTTAGTATGGACCTTATTGGCATGGGTCAGCCTCTGGGTCATCTCATCATGACATCTGATGGGCAAGGCCAAACCTATTTTAAATCTTGACCTGTGTTCTTCAGACCTCAGCCTCCTGAGTAGGTAGGGTTATAGGCATGAGCCTCTGGCACCGGGCCTCAGATTCTTTTTGGTATATTAGGGTTTGTACTCAAGAGCTTAGGCTTTCCAGTCAGGTCCTCTTCCATGGGAGCCAAGCCTTTCTGTCTTGGGCATTTCTGAGATGGAGACTCCATTTATGCTCAGGCTTGGCTGGATCATGGTCCTCTTGTGACAGGCATGCGCCACCATGCCTGGTCCTCTGTATTTGGGATGGTAGATATGTAGCACCATGCTCAGTCATTGGTTTAGATGGTTGTCCTAAACTCAGTCCACAGCAGCCGATTCTTGACCAGAGTTGAAGCTCTGGGTTCGGCCTCGAACCATTGGTCCTCAGTCTTCTCACAGGACAGTTGTGAGGAAACAAGGGATCAATACAAGAGGAACTCTGGTGCAGGGCCAGGCATAGAGGGAACGGTCATCATATAAGTTTCTTGGCAATTCTGTGAGCATATAACAGGAAGATACCTGGAAAGGACTAAGAAGGGGCCTGTTATTTATCATGCCACAGGTATGGGATTAGGAAACAAAACATGGCTCTCTTTCATCCTTACCCTATCCCCATGAGGAAGGGGATCATTCACTATTCAGCTTTGCAGCTGGGGTAAAAGAGGCACAGAAAAGCTGGGTGACCTACTCATGACCCCCAGATGACAGGAAGCTCCGCCTGACTTGTCTGCCATGCTCCTTAGGACAATGGGTGCTATTCAGTCCATTTCTTGTGGTGGGAATTCCACTTATTGTCAGTCGTGAGTTTTGAACTCTGGGCCTGCGCACTGTCCCCAAGCTGCTCAGATCAGGTTTAGGGCTCTACCACTTGAGCTACAACACCACTTCTGGGAGATAAGCGTCTTACGGACGTTCCTGCCTGGGCTGGCTATGAACCATGATCCTCATATCTCAGCCTCCTGTGTAGTTACCATTGTAGGCCTGTGCCACTGGCATCCGGCTTAAGTGTAATTCTCTTTCTCTCTTTCCCTTTCTCTCTCTCTCTGTCTCTGTCTCTCTCTCTCTCTCAGTAACATGTTGAATGTGTGCTGGAGGTTTTGGCTCAGCGTCCCCATATGGCTGGGACCCTAGGTGACCCTCTCATTCTGGAGGTAGGCTGTGGGTCAGGATCATTTTGGCTTGGACTGTGGAATTAGCTTCCTTAGGTAAGCCCCTCTGTGCCTGGGATAGACCATGATGGTTACTCATTGTCAGTCTGTCTGGTGAGTCCTTCCCCACTACCCTCTGCTAAGTCACTTAAAGGAAAGTGGATGAGGAGGCATCGCATTGTCCAACTGCACAGCACTATCTCGAGCCTCTGATCCTCACTGCCACTTATCTGGCCAGACCCTGATTATAAGAAACTGAATTCACTCTATGTCTACCTTACATTGCTGCAGTGTGTCGTTTCGGGGATAGGGGACAGTGTGCAGAGGAAAGACCACAGATCCGACACTTCCTGGGGGACATTTGTTCTGTGACAGCACGAAGTCATTGCTGTGGATAAGGAGGAAGCCAGCATCAGACTGAGCCGGAACAATGCTCAAAGGTAGGTAGGCTATTGAAGTATCAAACCGACCCATGTCTGCTTCCCAATCACAAAATGGAGAATGCAGTGAAGGTAGCCCAGCACTGGCCCTAGGGGACTATATATGGATGGTGGCAGTCAGGTGCCAGTGGCTCTTGCCTGTCTTCCTGGTTATTCGGGAGGCTGAGTTCTGATGGTCGTGACTCAGAGCCAGCCTAGGCAGGAGAGTCTGTGAGATTCTTATCTCCCATAAACTACCTCCTCCCCCCCCCCTGAAAAAAGCCAGTTGTGGTGCTGTGGCACAAGTGATAGAGCCTCAGCTTTAAGTAAAAGAAGCTCAGGGATAACACCCAGTCCCTGAATCCAAGACCTGGGACTCACAAAAAATAAAATAAATGAATAGTGGGCACATGTTATCTTACTACCAAAAAGGATGGATTCATTCTTCTCTCCAGTACTTGTAGCCAAAGGAAAGTGGCGTCCCTTGATTTTCCTCTAAACATCTCCTTCTGTCTATTATTTCTCCTGGATTCAGTTGCAGGATAGAATTCAGATCATCCCACTTGATATGACCTTAAGTACCCTCCCCTGCCCGACTTTCTTGGGGTGGGGATCCTGGATGTACTCACCACTGGGTGAAAGAAGCACTAGAGAGAGTGGAGTAGGTATCCCTGAAACTCATACACACACACACACACACACACACACACACACACACTCACCTAGGCCAACTCTGACTAGCCTTTTGCAAAGATACTTTATCTCCTTGGGTTAACTGGCCTAGAGAGGAACTTGATCCCCTATAAATGACTATTTTAAGTAGGGCTTGCTAGTTGATACAAGATAAACAGAAGCTTAAAGGAAAGGTTCTGGACCCTCTCTGGCTCAGGCTCACACTTGACATTCTGGCTCCTCGGTAGGCAGAGATCTGAAGATCAAAGATTGAAGCCAGCCCTAAGCTGGAAAGCCGATAAGACTCTTCTGTGCATGGAACCACCAAAAATCCAAACGTGGAGTTTTGGCTCAAGTGGTAGAGTAGCAGCCTTGAGCATGAAAACGCAGAGAGACAGCTCCCAGATCCTCAGTTCAAACCCACACAAGAAATGGCCCCATTTGTTGCCCCCAGACTGCCTGGGCCTCAAGTGCCCTCTCACAGAGTGTGATACTGCACTGGTCCTGGGTAGTGTATCAGAGTCTTCAGAAATTAGGTGGTGAAAGCCAGGCCTTCACCTTTGCACGCTCTCAACCACACCAGCTTGAGGCAGAGCATGACAACACTAGCAGCCTGCAGAGCCAAGAAGATCCCCCTCTACCAGGGTGATTGGAGCGGGCTTCTTAGAGGCAGCACTTGAAAGGGTGTCTTGCTTAACAAGGAGGATGTGACAGGAAGCACAGAGAGAAAAGGTGCCATACATCATGGACAACATAGCAGACCGTGTTCTTTTCCAGCCAAGGCTGCTGGTTAGATACTCGGTAAATATTTGCAAGACTGTCCTGAAACAGGCCCAAGGGGTCACAGAACAGCTATCCAATGTTGGGATTTTATCTTAGCAGTAGTGGGCTCACCTAACACACAGGAAACCATGGGTTCTATTCCTAGGTCCCACATACACAGAAAAAGCCAGAAGTGGTACTGTGGCTCAGGTGGAAGAGTGCTCACATCAAGCCAAAGAAGCACAGGGACAGTGCCTATACCCTGATTTCGAGCCCTAGCACTGTCAACGTAAAACTTCACTCCAAGAGACCTGGGTGACAGATGGATGGTGTGCCTTCTAGCACTTAGTAAATCCATCCATGCTTCGTGTCTCCTTCTATGACAGAGGGCATCTGGACACTCCTTCTGCCCTGGGCACCCCTAGACCCGGTTATCAGCAACCTTCCCAAAGGCTTCCACTGGGACATGGAGCAACTGGCCCCAGAAATCCTCAGGTACCGGTTGTGTGTGGCGGGGGATTACAGGGCAGGCCTAAGAAGTCCTAGTGGGTCTGATCTGCCCCAGACAACCAGGCCATCCCGAGGAAGTGGATGGGAGCTTAGAAAGGGGAAGTGATTTGAAGGGGACTCTTTAATGCCCATGGCCCTACCCTGATTCTGAGCCTCCATTTGCTGTCCCTGAGGGAGGTAGAGGAGGGTCTAGGTGGTAGTGTCTGGAGGAGGACTAGTTGGAAATTGTAAAGAATAAGACACCCTAGGCCATGCGCTGATGGCTCATCCTGGCTACTCGGGAAGTTGAGATCCAGAAGGTCCTGTATCCTTGCACAGGGTGGAAAGTCCAATGAGAGTCTCATTTCTAATCTCCAACCGGATGTGGTGCCATGGCACAAGTGGAAGAGCACTGGCCTTGAGCAAAGTTCATCATCAGGTACAGTACCCAAGCCCTGAGTACAAGCCCCTCATCCAAAAAAACAAGAAAGAAAGACACCCCTTGCTTGGCAGAGATGGTGAAGGAGTGGGGTTGCTGTGGTTGGGACACCAGGTTCTGGCCTCAGTGTACAGCCATTTTTAAGAACTCCCCAAGTTTGCCCGAGTGTGAAGTTAAAGCAGGCTGGGCATGTCTTACCAAGAACTCCAGAGGTTGTGGCCAATCATAGGCAGGGTTTGGGCAGGGTTGGAGGGTAGTGTCGATTATATTCTCTCCAACCAAGGAAGAATGGCTTTGGATACTGGTGTCAAAGTCTGAAAGTGAAGGGTTGCATGTGCTTTATGGCCTGACAAGCTGGATTTCCCCTGGTTGTAAGAAGGTGGCTGAAACCTGGCATTAGCAGTATCTCACAACTGTCATCCTAGCTAATCAGGAGGCTGAGATCTGAGGATCACGGTTCAAAGCCAGCTTGGGTAGGAATGTCTGTGAGACTTTATCTCAAGTGAAGCACCAGAGAACTGGAAGTAGTGCTGTGGATCCAGTGGTAGGGTGCACACCTTCAGCTGAAGAGCTGAGGGATGGCACGCAGGCCCAAAGTTCAAACCTTATTACCGACAATCAAAATAATGTGGCTGAGTTTTCTTAATAGTGGTGTGTACAGTACGAAATGCCATGCTGTTTTATGAGCCATTCCAGATGTGTGAGAGGCTCTGAGTTTTGTCAACATTTGGTCTGAGGATGGTAGTGCCATCTTCTCAGAGTTTGGGATGTTCAGTTGCTCAGGGACTGCTGAGGCCTTGGGCTACTTGTGTGTGTGTGTGTGTGTGTGTGTGTGTGTGTGTGTGTGTGTGTGTATTTTTCCCTCATCATTCTCTACCCACTTCCTGGATGCTTGTCTCCCTCTTCCTGACCTTGGATGGTGCCCTTCCTCAATAGCAACCCTGTCTTTAGTCATGGTCTACAATGAGTCCTAAATTGCCAGAGACCTGAATGCATATTCCAGGTTTTCCTTGGGACCCAAGTCCGGGTGTCCATAACTTTGTCCTCATCCAGGGGATTCTGGGTCCTCAGTGCTGGCTAGCATATGTTCTCTCCTGCCTCTGGGGGGGTGCAGGGTCAGTCATGCTGTGTCCTGTCCTTTTCTCAACTGGACCCCTGGCTGCATGTCCCACTCCAAGCAGGCTGGTAGTGGTGTGGAGGAAGGGTGGATGCCAGTGGCTCTGGCCAGCTAGACATTGATAGCTGACTGAAGGCCCCCAAACAAGGATAATCTGGGGCTACATGAGAGGTGAGGCCAAGGTGGCATGGATGTGGATGTATTGTTCGATGTCTAGGAAATGTCAACGTACCTTATTGTAGGCAAGTCTATCTTCTGGCCCCAGCTGGGCCTCTCAGGTCCTTGTAGACAATTCTGGATGCCCAGAATACAGAGGCATATACTTTAGATTCCAGGGCCAGGGAACTGGGGGATGAGAGATTGGTATAGCCAGCACCTCATTGTTCTGGGGCATTAGTTTTGACCTGGATGACCCAGCCTTGAATTTCCTGCCTGCCTTTGCTGAAGCCATAGAACCTTCATACCACTCACACCACCTGCTCTGCAGCACACCTCAGGACCTATGCCCATGCTTTACCTTCTGCCTGAGGCGCTCTGTCTTGTACCCACATATTAGAACTACTGTGGAATTTTGGCACTGGCTATATCACTTCCTGGAGTAAATCTTTCCTTCCCTTCTCCATCTTTATTGTTTTTTAATATTGGTTTTTAGAGATGGAACTTGTGCAGGCTGACTGGCAAATGCTCTATATTGGTGTGTGTGTGTGTGTGTGTGTGTGTGTGTGTGTGTGTGTGTGTATGTGTGTGTGTGTTTGTGTGTGTATGTGTGTGTATGCCAGTCCTGGGGTTTGAATTCAGGCCTAGATGCCATCCTATCCCTGAGGTTTTGTGCTCCAGGCTAGCACTCTACTACTTGAACCACAGCTCTATTTCTGGCTCTTTGGGTTTTTAATTGGAGAAAAGTGTCTCATATTGATTTTCCTGCTTGCAATTGGGATCCTCAGATCTCAGCCTTCTGAGTAGATTACAGGGGTGAGCCACCAGCACCTGTCCCCAACTCTACCTCTTACCTATAACCTCGGCCCTCCTCTGAGTCTCAGAAGAATATGTCTCACCAGGCTCAATTTTTTTTTGCCAGTCTTGGGGCTTGAACTCAATGCTCATACTTGGGAGAGACTCTAAACATGTGAAGACTGTGACAAATGCTTCCATTTAATTATGTATCATGTTTCAACACTTAATAAAATGTTCATTAAAATGAGTCAATGCCCTAAATTATTGTGTATAATTTTATATTAGATGTGCAAAATATAAGATGTGTATAACAATAGTAAATACAATAATCAATACATGAATCAAAGAAAAATAAAATACAAAATCAATAATAAAAATCATAATAGGAAATTAACATGCATATATATGTCATGTATTACACATTTATAGAAATATTTCTTCCATTGCAGGGCCTTCATTCAGGCCCTGGGAACTCTATCCTGAATTTCTTTTCCTCATGGACAATGAGCTTCGCATTATGCCATGGTGCAAAAGAGTTATCTGGACGGTGAGCTCAAAAACTAGCAATGGCAGAAATACTGGCCCCAGTTTCAAGAGAGTGACTTAATTTTTTAAATGGAAGCAGTTATGTTTATTCAGTTCCATACTGAACATTAAAAAAAGCAGTGTAGATTTTTGTACAGCTATTCAAACATCCTTCCCTTACCTGCAAAGTGCTTCTCTGTGAACTACATTGTTTCTCTTTTTTTGTACATTTTTCATTGTAAAAATGTTCTGCAGAGGGGTTACAGTTCCAGGAGCAAGGTAATGAGTACATTTCCTATTGAGCATTGTTTACTACTCCTGTGTTTTTCCCCTACCATCCCTTCCCTCCCATCTCCACAACTACCTCCCCCTGCCGAGGTCAGTGACTTAGTTTTTCATTTTTGGTTGGCATGGGGTTTGAACTCAAGTAATGGAACTCTTTGCTCACATTGCTACAGATTTACCAAGACCCTGAGTTCAAATCCCAGGCTAGGAAAGAAAACTGGCAAAAATTCCAAAACAGGGAGCTTCATTTTTTAAAATTTAGTTAAATAGTTAATTTTTATATGTTCTTTTTTCTTTTTTTTGGCCAACCATGGGGCTTGAACTCAGGTCATGGAAACTCTGCTTCAGCTTGGATCTCGCTTGGCTGGGGTGCACTCATTGGACCCATAGCCAATCATGAGATCCTGGGTCAAGAGGACTTTCAGGAAGAAAAAAAAATTGGAAAGCACAAAAAGTGGTGAGCTGCAGAGAGCTGGGGTTTTACAAATTTTTTTCTTTGCACAGTGACCATCCTGGATCTGAATGGCAAACCTGCAAATTGGACCTGTCCTGCCATTGCTGTGGTTGGTGGGCTATCAATGAGGCCATAGGCCAACCTGTCAACATAGACCCTGGGTTCAAATCCCAGTCCTGACACCAATAGCAGGAGATCACAAGAGACTCATACCTATGCATAGGAATACCGATTGAAAAAGTAGTTTAAGCATCGGTCTACTCTAAAATTGGATGCAATAATCCTAGAATGCTGATTGATCTTAATTAATAATTTATTAATCGTGAAAAGAATAATGATCCTTCAATGGCGGTTTAATAAATACCTAAGAGTTGGTAGGAACATAGTATGTGTCCTTCTATCATAGGGAAACGGCTATGGAATTCTTTACCAATATATATTTATTTGTATACCTCCGTCTGCCTATCCATGTATCGCTGTTTGGGTCAAACCTGGGGGTCCATCTCAGAGCCTGGGAACCACCTGACATCTTCATTGGCTAGAGGCTGCCATGCTCTCAATCTCACCCAATCATGAATTGGGCCTGCTAGGCACAAAGTTCAGATCCTGGCATTGCCAGGCATGATGGAGAACACATCTAACATCTGGATGTTATGTGATAGGATGTAAACAATATAATAAATGGTATAGGTGTCATCAGAGTCAATAAAATAAATTCTAAATAAATGAATGAAACAAGAAATAAAACAAATAACCACATCAAACACAATATGGACTGAACATCTTTCCAGAAGTATAAATCTTATCTTTTAAATATATATAAGGAGGGCTGGGAAGGTGGCTCAAATGGTAGAGCACTAGCCTTGAGGTGAAGAGCTGAGGGATAGGGCCCAGGCCCAGAGTTCATGCCCACGAGTGGACCAAAAAAAAATAGTATATAAGGAGTATCTTTTCCAGGCCTGAAGCTTGAATTCAGCCTCCCTACGAGGAGGGAATGGCGGGAAATCCTGAGATACTCGTTTGTGGACCTGGGATGAATCATGGAATGTGATCGATCTCATCCTTGAATGAGTAGTTCGTGCATGATGCAAGTAGGAAATGATAGGCAAAACTCATGGGGTATCGATTATTTGTAAAGAACAGTTGATGAAGCACGACAATAATCATCACAATCATGAAATGGAGGCATTAGGAAAGATCCAAGAATCGGTAGTCCACAGATTGGATTCCACCACAGATTACCATCTCTCCTACTCTATTCAAATGTGTACTTATTTGCATACTACTTTCACCTTATGAATGGATGACTGTTGTGGTCCCCGCTCTACCCTCGGGGTCGGGGGCTCAATAGCAGGTCCTTGGAACGGCCTAGCTCCTTCGTGGGTCAAAGGCTGGTGTGCTCAATTGGACCCATTCGCCACTTGGTTCTACTAGGTCCCGAGTTCAGATTCCCCGCCCTGCCAAAAGATTCATCTTGATGTCAGAAGTCAATTGTTGCACCTGTTTTTTTTTTTTTTTTTTTTCCTGTGCAAGACCTGGATCTCAGCTAGGATCGAGAATGCCTGGGCCACCCTTTGGCCATGGGAATAAGTTGTTATCCATGTCAGCCCAGGTATAATTGTCATCATATACTCAAGAAAATACACAATACACCCATGAATAGCATACAAAATAAAGAGAATAACTACACTCAATGTACGATGCAGTCCAAACACGGATGTGAATATACATCCCATGTTTAAATGATCATTGAGGACTATTTTGGCCTCCCTGGGGCTCCATCTCAGTTCCTGGGAATGGCCCAGCTCCTTAGTGGTTCACAGTCTGGTGCGATCACGTGGACCCATTGGGCAGTTGGGCCTTCTAGGCCCAAAGTTCGAATACCAGCACTGCTAAAAATTCACCCTGATGTGAGAAGCCAGTCCTTGCACCTGTTTTCTTGTACTGTGCAAGTTCTGGGTCTCAGCTAGGAAGGAGATTGTATACGCAAGTCTATACTCATTGGAATAGGTTGTCATCCAGTTCACCACAGTTATATCTGTCATCCTATACTCCAGGAAATACACAATACATCAATGAATAAGACACAAAACAAAGAGAATGACTACACCAAACCCAAGATGCCACCCACCCATGTTAGGTAACCTAGATGCTCTATTTAATTATGAAGTTATGACTATATTGGCCCCCACCAGGGCTCCATCTCAGGTCCCAGGAATGGCCTAGTTCCTTAGTGGCTCACAGCCTGGTGTGCTCACCATGACCCATTCACCAATTGTGCCTGCTAGGCTTTGAGTTCAAATTCCTGCACTACCCAAAGATTCATTCTGATGTGAGAAGCCTATGTTGGCACATGTTTTCCTGTCCTGAGAATGTCCTGAGTCTCATTGAGGATAGAGAATGCTATATAGGCAACTCTTAGCTATGGGAATAGGTTGTCATCCATGTCAGCAGAGTTATATCTGTCACCCCATGAGTAATAAAATACACAATACATCCATGAATAAGACAAAATAGAACGAATAACTACACTGAATGCAAGATGCATACCACACCTCTAGGTAATGAGAAATTCTATGTTTAAAAATGGTGGGCTTGCTATTTTGTCCAGTGCTGGGGTTTCAAACCAGGCCCTGAACCAGGCCTGACATTCTAGTCTTCAAAGATGATGAGCTTCCCTGTCCCCCACAGTGCAACAGAGTTACACAGTCCTGAGCTCAAATCCCAGCACTGACAAAATTTCATCCTGATGTCAGAAGCCGGTCGTTGTGACTTTTATCCTCTCCTATGAAAGTCCTGGGTCTCAAATATGATGGAGAATGCATAAACAACAATGTAACCATCGGAACATGTTGTCATTCATGTGAGCACAGGTATACCTGTCACCATACTTATTAAAATACACAATACCTCCATGATTTAGAGACAAAATAAGGAGAACAATTGCACTGAACACAAGATGCTGTCCACACATGTATGTCAATATAGATCCTATGTTTAAATTATGAATTTATGACTATAATGGACCACCCTGGGGATCAATGTCAGATTCTGGGAATGGCCACACTCCTTAGTTGCTCATTGGTTCATATGATTATCTTGACTGATTGGCCAATTGGTTTTGCTCTGCCCTGAGTTCACATCCCAGCACTACCAACAAGTGGATCGTGTAGTAAGAAGGACAGTGTAAAACTTTTTTTCCTTTTCTCTGTGAATTCTGGGGGTCAGGCATGATGGAGAACATTTCTACAAATCTTGATGTTCTGTGATAAATTGTCATCAATGTAATAAACAGAATGGGTTTCATCATAGTAAAATCAATGGTAAATAAATGAATAAAACAAAAGATACAAGGAACAACCACACCAAACATGTATGGACTGAACATCTATAGGTATGTATAAATCTTATGTTTACAATATATATAAATAGTATGTTTTCCAGGGCTGGGTCTTGAATTCAGGACTAGTGAACAGGCATGACTTTTTTATCTTCATGTAAGGTGATCTTCCCCTTTATCCACATTGCTGCAGATTTACCCAGATCCTGAGTTGAAATCCAAAGCCTGTAAGAATAAACTGTGAATTGCAAGCCAGGGAGCCAATTTTTTTTTCTCAGCATGGGACTGAGCCAATTTTTTTTTCTCAGCTTGAACTCAGGTCATGGCAAGTCTGCCTCAGCTTCGATCACCCTAGGATGGGATAAAGCCACTGGACACGCAGGTGCTCCTGTGATCCTAGAACCCCAGGTATTGCAGGGAAAACAATACCTTTTATGTTTTCTTCCTTTGCAGTGACCCTTCTCGGTCTGAATAACACTTTTGCAAAGGGTACTTTGCACCTTCCATTGCTGAAGGCTGACAGATTATCATGGAAGCCATAGGCCCATGTGGCAACATAGGTCCTCATTTCAAATCCTGGTCCTGACACCAACCAATGGCATGAGATGCTAAAAAACTCGTTCCCAACCAAAGCAATGTTACTGGAATTTTCTCAATGTCACAGTTGAATGAGTTGATAGTGAATGATGATCCTATAAAATTAAACAACATCATTTCAGAAGCCTGGTTGATTTTATTTAATATTTATGAAGCATTAAAAGAATATTATTACTTACAGGAACACAATAATTTCAGGACACTGAGTGCTTTCATTAATAGTTTAAGGACTTAAACAATAACATTAATTACATGGACACATAATGAATACTCAGGAATTGGTAGGAATATAGTCTATATAACTGAGTAATGTATAGACATCTCTGGAACTCTATAAAGATATATATTTATTAGCATACTGCCATCTGCGTGTCAATCTGTTCTTATTTTGTTAAGCCCTAGGGCTCGTTCTCAGGTCTTGGGAACATCCTGTCAGCTCAAATTGCCCCAGGATGGCCTGTTGACACTCACCCATTCTACTTGCTTCACAGGATTCTGGCCACACCCCCATTCTTTCATGCTCCTTTCTGACCAATGGGATACAAGAATGCTGGCCACATCCACATTCCATGCTGCCAGGTAGCACTGGGATTCTCTCTGTTAGTTTACACCACTACCAGTAGTTGAGGAATGTAGAGGTGGCTGAGTGGTGAGGAAGAGACTTGAGGTGACTTTGGAGTATAGTAGGAAATTGATGCTCCCACCCCCACCTGGCCCCTTCCTTCTGTTCATGTGGTGCCAGGTTTCAAACCTCAGGCAATGGCATGCTGCCAGCAGGCCGAAATCCCCGACCTGGTCCCTGCTCCTAGTCTTCTGCTCTGGGCCTATGTGTCCGCAATGCTGCTGCCATCTCTGCTGCTGCACTTGGAGGAGCTGCCAACAGCTTCTCTCAGCAGGTGAGTGGCCACCCCAACACCAATTCAACCGGGGTCAAACACCCCTCTGGGGGCACCATGACCCCCGTACTTGTTTCCTCTCCTCGCCTCTGATGAGCCACCTTTCTGTCTTGAGCATTTCTGAGATAGAAACTAAATATAAGCTCAGGCTCGGCTGGATTGCAGTCCTCTTGTGAAAGATATGCTCCACCGGGCCTAGTCCTCTCTAGTTGGGATGGTAGACATATGGCACCATGCTCAGTCATTGGTTTAGATGGATTATCCCAAACTCTGTCCACAGCAGTGGATTCTTGACCACAGGTGAAGTTCTTTGTAGAGCCTCAGACATTGAACCTCATTCTCCTCACAGGACAGTTGTGAGGAAACCAGGGATTTATACAGAGAGATCTCTGGAGAGTGGCTAGGCAGAGAGGGAGCGGCCTTCAGATAAGGTTTTGGCAATTCTGTGAGCATATGACTGGAAGATACTAGAAAGGGCTCAGGTGTGGCCTGTTATTAATAGTGCAACAGGTGTGGGATTATGAACCTAAACATGGCTCTCTTTCATTATTACCTGTTCAGTTTTGCAGCTGGGGAAACTGAGGCACATAGAAGCCAGGTGACCTACTTATGACCTCAAGTTCACAGGAAGCTCGGCCTGACTTCTCTACCATGATCCCTAGGATAATGGGTGCTGTTCAGTCCACTTCTTTTGGTGGGAAGTCCATTTCTTTTCAGTAGTGGGTCTTGAACTCTAGGATTGGGCACTGTTCTGGAGCTCCTCAGCTCAAGGCTAGCACTCTATCACTTGAGCCCACAGTGCCCATTCCAGTTTTCTGGTGGTTCTTTGGAGATAAGATTCTCACAGACGTTCCTGCCTGGGTTTTCTATGAACCATGATCCTCATATCTCAGCCTCCTATTTAGTTAGAATTAGAGTTCTAAGCCACTGGCACTGGATTTAACTGTAATTCTGGTTCTCTCTCTCTCTCTCTCTCTCTCTCTCTCTCTCTCTCTCTCTCTCTCTCTCTCTCTCTGGAACTGGTTGAATCCATGCTGTAGGAGGTGGCCCAACATCCCCAGGTGGCTGGAAGCCAAGATGGCCTACTCATTCTGGAGGTGGGCTGTGGGTCAGGAGCTGTCTCACTCAGCGTTTTGATACATCTCCATGAGGTAAGCCCTCTGTGCCCTTGCTAGACTGTGAGGGTTAGTCATTGTCCATCTAGCCATACTGCATTTATTTTATTGTATTCTTTCTACATCATTTTCTAGCACGTGGCCAATATTATGGTACATAGTTATGGAATGAAAATGTAATGTCAACTTAAGAAAGTCATTTAGGGTTCTGGAAATGTGGCTTCATGATATGGTGATTGCCTTGCATGCATGAAACCCTGAGTTCAATTCCTCAGTACCACATAAAAAGAAAAACACTGGAAATGGTGCTGTGCCTCAAGTGGTAGAGTGATAGACGAGCAAAAAAAAAAATTCAGGAATTATTCCCTAGCCCTGAGTTTAAGCCCCTTGACTAGCGAAAAACAAACCAAACCAAAACAAAACAAACGCAAAAAACATTTAGTTAATAAATACAAAATAAGGAACCCATACTTGGAATATAAAATTGCTTCTCCATACTGACATGCCATGGCACATACACTTGGTTGAAACTTCTGTAATGAAAGGTTCTGGACAGGAATGGAACCTGGCATAGACTCATGCCCCAGGCATCCCCCAGGAGTTGGTGAAGAACCGGATTCCCTAGAGAAGACAATCTGGTTAGACTTAACCAGTTGTTCTCTGAGAAAGAGAAGTTCCAGTGTGACTGCTGCTCACCACAGTTACCCAGGGCCCAGTGGCAGGATGCCTGCCCTGTGCCCTGACAAGTCCCACCTGGGAGAGCGTCTGTCCTGCCTCCAGGCCAGTTCAGGCCTGCCAATGTACACAACAACCCTTGTTTCCTCCTCTAACAAGCAGCTCAATATCCAACCACCATGGGAACCCAGTCCGAGAGGCACAGGCACAATGGAGGGGAAGCTGCTGAAGCAAGCGTTTGGAAAGGAGCAGAGATCACAGCAGGCAAACCAGCCATGAGGATGTGTCTGCAAAGAGTCCTTAGCTGGGTTCAGCAAAGAGAGGCTGGAGTAGGTGAGCGGGACACTTCCATAACCAATTTGAACATCTAATAAAGCTGCCTGTGGTGGATAGATGGCTTCTGATTTGACATCGGCAACAGAATAAGGGGCTGCAAATTCAATGAATAGTCTCTGTCCAGATAAACAAAGTCAAACGCTTAAGTTTCTGCACTTCCAGTGGTTCCTGGTATCTCCAGCTGAGTGTACATCTTTCTGTGGCCAGTTGGTGCAATGCCACCTTCTGCGGAGTCTGCGTGAGAGATCACGTTAGACAAAGAGCTTCAAGGAAGCATGCCTGCAGGGAGGGGGTGTTGGTTCAAGGCTTCCCATACACTTCGCTGCACCTTTATAGCCTCTACCTTTATTTTTACTATATTCTTCTTGGCTGTACATTCGTTGCCTTTATTCTCGTTTCGGCTATTTTTCTACTGATCCGCGAAGAGAGCATGTTGTATCTTTCCAGTCCAGTAGAGATGGCTTCTCTAAGTAATAAAGACTAAGACCAAAGATTAAATGTGGGCAATGCCCCAATCAATCTATCATCTGATGTTAAGTTGCCTCCAGAAACTCCTACAACTTCACAAGCGGTTTTGCAGCTCACGCATAGTAAATATATAGACTTAAAATTTCCAGATATGTCCAATAGACAAAATCAATGAATTAAACTAAGTTAGAAAGAGTTATCCGAGTAGTTCAGAGAGTTCTAAAAAAAAAGGGACCTCTGTTTATAAAAGAAAAAGAAAGATTCTCCCAACAGTTAATATTAAGTTTAGTCCAACTTATGTTATAGGGAATAGATGGTGGTTTCACACAAAATATAACCAACCGAAGAACCATTTCCTTATACAGGAGCTTATAAAGATGAAAATTGTTGGATAAAAATAAAAATAAAAAGAGTACAATATATGTACATCCCTGCCTTAGGTTTCTTAATTATTAAACATAAAAAGGCTGAATTGATGACGCATTCTATTAAACAATATGCTAGACTTGTTTCACACCACTTAGCTTAAACTGTTGGTGGGATAGTCATCAATTTTCATGTAATTCATCAATGCTTTGCCTTTAAAAAAATTGATTACGTGCTTAAATAAACAAAGAATCTATGTCACAATCACACACTGTATAAAAATGTTAATTCTCTTCAATAAAGATACACTCAGATGCAACACTTTTGAGTCTGTGTCTGTTTGTCACTTCGCCGACTCCTTGCCCACCTATCCAGAGATCCCTGTCCCATCGGTCCCAGTGCTCTGGCCGAGCTGGTCTGTCACACTGACACCTGACTATAGTCCCTAATTCATGTACTTTACTTATATTAGGATATTGTGTTGAAAAAAAGTTTTGTTCATTAGGTCACAGCAATTAATGGCTTGAATGTGCTTACAAGTCAGGTGAAGATTAATTCTGGAAATTCAAAGTTTCCAGGTTTTTGAATGGTCACTGCTAATCACAATGAGAGGGGTAGTTTAAGTGAGATTTGGAAATATTTTTGGTCATTCATGTCACCAAAACGGCAGAGACAAATTAACAGTAGTGACAGAAGAGAAGGAATAATTCCAGAGTTAATGAACAAATGACAGTAAATAAGGTATACCAGAAATTGTTTTAGAGAACCATTTTTGGTTATTGAAGAAATAGTTATCAACTAGTCTTATTCCATATTGCCTTTAGCATTCTAAATCTCTTAGGCTACTTCTTAATTTCTGTGTAATAAATGTGTCTCCTTCTGTGCTGTTCTTTCATACCTTATCTTTTTTGCTTTCTAAAAATCTCAGTCTTCTATATTCCTCTATGAACATTTCCTGATACTAAATACAACTACAAAGATGGCAGAGGATGCTAATGTAAGGGTCCAATAGCTCATGAGTCATTAATGAAACAACATGGAAAAGAGGACATATTTATTGCTACCTCACAATTTTCTGAAAAGCTGCAATGCCATCATTTGATTCAAATTTCCATTATTTGTCTACATAGTGTCATTCAGTGCACATAAGCACAAATATGAGCTGGTTCACGCCTGTAATCCTAGCTACTCAGGAGGTTGAGACCAGAGGATTGTGGTTCAAAGCCAGCCTGGTCAGGAATGTCCATGAGACCATTATCTTCAATTAACCACCAGAAACCCGGAAGTGTTGCTGTAGCTTAAGCGGTAGAGCACTCAACTTGCGCTGAAGAGCTGAGGGAGTGCCCCCAGGATCAGAGTTCAAGCCCCACAACCAACAAAAAGTGCAAATATTACTTTAAGTTTCCCAAAAGAACGGACAAGATCAGTAATCTTCCCAAGCAGAAAAAATAATTTCAAAATGATTCAGTACACCTATTTTTGCTGAGTTATTTAAGTTATGGCTTCTTTGCTAGACATATTCTCTTCCTTTAAAAATTGTCACATATTAGCTTTACAATAAACTTCATCTAACATTTCTTGTTCCAAAAGAGAAGTCTATACAGTTGATGCCACTTAGCTTTCTTATTATCTTAATTCAAAGCCAAACCAGGCAGGAGAGTCTGTCCAACTCTTATAGCAAATTGAACACCAAAAAACCAGAAGTGGAGTTTGGGCTCAAGCAGTAGATTACTAGCTTTGGGGGCAGGTGGGCAGGAAAGACAACTGTTCAGGGACAGGATCCAGGCTCTGGTTTCAAGCCCCAGAACCAGCACAAACTAAACAAACAAGCAAACAAAAATCCCAGATATTTCTTTGGGACCTTCCTTAAAAGAGTACTGGTCTGAAAAGAGGCTCCTTTTGCTGATCATACTCACTGGATCCTGCTTTTTTGGAATCCTTATTGCTCTGGAGAACTCAGGACCAGACCAAAGGAATTGATAACTGACTCCTGCATCAAGAGAATCATCTCAGGGGTGAAATGTCCATCCATATGACACTTTAAAACCTCTTTGTTCCTTTGCAGGAGAACACTTTTAAAACAACGTTATTTCCTTTTGTATTATGCTGGTCGTCAAACGGTACATTATTTCATTTTGTAATACTCTCAACTAGAAGTTTACAGAAAAATTTTATATGAGTAAAGAACACATTCGGAAAAGCCAGGGACAGAGTTTCCTTCAAGTCTTGGGATACTTTTCTTGTACAGTAAAAAGGAAAGCACAAGGTAACTTGAACTTTGTTAATCCTCTATGTTCCATTCCTCTCCTGGGGTCATTTTCCACATCCAGTAAAAGTTACTTCCAGTAACAATCGATGGTGCTGCTTGAAATATAATGAATGCTTTCTGGCTTCACTGAAATAACACTAGGACACCTTTGGACCTGAGGTAACACGTGTTTCAGAGAAAACTCAGTAAATAGAAAATATGAAATTTATATTGCTTATAAATACATTATACATGAGTACATTGAGTTCAAACTTTGTAAGTTCTCTGTAAATTAAGGCGAATTTTAAATGGGAAGAAGGTTCTCAGAACATTCTTTTGTGAGTGTATGTGCTGTTCATAATTTCCCAAATGTACATGAGCTAACAGTAAGGGAATCAATAGCAATAATAGGAGAAAGAGAAGTTCTGTGTTTAAGTATAAGGCTTCACTACAATATAACAAACTACAAATAAGACAACAATGAAACAATAAAGCCAAGTCCAGTATGTAGATTTATGGGAGTGATATACAGAAAGCAAGACTCCTACATGGAACATGAATTATGAGGCCACTCTCATTCTAAATCATGCTTGCTAATCATGCAATTTTGTAGAAAGTAGAATGGAAGAATAATATTGTTCCCAAAGCAAGTCAGATATATGAGCATGGATTTAACTGAAAAAAAAATGTCCATCTTGTGAGAGCAGGGATTATATTAGCAATGAACTGGTGGCTAAGATCACATTTCTTTTTTTTTTTTCTTCACTTGTATATGTATATTTTTTTGTTGGCCGTGGTCTTGGCACTTGAACTCTGGGCCTGCGAGCTGTCTCTCTTCTATTCAGCGCAAGGCTAATGCTCTACCACTTTATCCACAGTGCCATTTCCAGTTTACTTTTAGTTAATTGGAGAAAAGAGTCTCTAGGACTTTCATACCTGGGCTGGCTTTGAACCCCAATCCTCATATCTCACCACAACCCAGGTTAGATCACATTTCTAACAGTGTAACTCAGGATAAGTAATGTGTGTGTTCATCTATCTTTATAAGAATTCTTGAGTTAGGGGCTGGGAAGGTGGCTCAGGGGTAGAGCAGTTGCCTTGCATGCATGAGGCCCTGGGTTCGATTCCTCAGCACCACATAAGTAAAAAAGAAAAAAGTCGAAAGTGGCGCTGTGACTCAAGTGGTAGAGTGCTAGCCTTGAGATGAAGAGCTGAGGGACAGCGCCCAAGCCCAGAGTTCAGGCCCCATGATCGGACCCCCCCACCAAAACAAAAAAAAACAGAATTCTTGAGTTAAAAATCTGGGCTACAGCTTAGACATTACCCTCACAAAAATGTTTGTAGTTTAAAAGTTGATACTCCTGGAGAAATAAAACCTTAGAATGAAAAGGAGTCTGGGAAGTTCAGTTTGCATCCAGCTTGGGCAGAACAGTCTTTCCAACAGTAAATATAATAAAGCAGCCAAAAGCTGGATTGGAAGAATGGCTCAGGTGGTAGAATACCAGTTATGAGCAAGATTGCCGAATAAGAGGTTGAGACTTTTGCATGCATACATAGAAACATACACAAACACACAGAGGCACTTATATGTGCACACACAAATACACAAATGAAACAACTCTCAGAATGTGTAGAAAAGTTAGAAAACAACAGAATATATATCCTGATTAAGACTCGAATCAAGGGATAATTTTTAATATTAGAAAGTCCTCAAATGAACTTCCTTCAAAAAAGTTTGAGAATATTACATAGGTACTGTCCAGACATAGTAAGAGAGTCAATTAATCATTATTATAGGGATCGCATCCATGGAGGAATGAATCAGAGACCCCGCAAGTGCATCTGAAAATATTCATATCCTGTGTCAAATGTTAGAACATCTTTGAAAATAGTAGATAAGCAGTCTGAACAGTCACTATGGTGTATAATATCCCTGGAGAAGTTCAGAATTGGTAGTCTGTATCTAGATTAAACAAACCAAGAAACTATGGCAGGGCAATGTGATACAAGCCTAGAATTCTAGCACTGAGATTAAGACAGGAGATTAGAGAGTGGAATTACATAGTGATACCTTCCCTGGACCAGGTAGTATAATTTTGTCTTAATAAAAAAAAACAAACCAGAAAGGAATACATAATTGGACGTTTGGGCTAATTTTGTCACTATGTTTTGAGAAGTCAAATTTTCTGTTGAAATGCAACTCATAATTAATCCTCACTTGTGTTTTAAATTCTCTCTTCATTACAGATCATTCCTAGATGCAAAATGATTCATGATTCCCATCCAAAATTTGAAAAAGTAAATAATCATCATTCTGTTGTATCTCAAAGAAATGATGTAGGATTACAACAACTTAAGCCTAGAAAAATAGCAAAGTTCGTCTAATGTAGGATTTTGAAGATCTTGCTAAATTAGAATTTAGATTTAAAATAAATATTTTGATTTTGTTTTTAATTTCATATTCTATTGGATGCTAAAATTTCTTTTTAAGTAGAGGGTTTAATTGACAAATTCACAAATGATTTTGCATTCTATTTGCCTAGAATATTCTTTCAAGAGAGTTATAATTAGAACTTATTTAATAGATAATTCCAATAATTAATGTATAAAATGATAATGTGAATGGTGTAGACAGTTGCCAAAAATTGATGATATTAATTTATAAATTTAGAATAAGAGCAATTTTTGGAGTCTTTGTTATAACATGGTATGAAGAGAATAATCATGTGACATCTACTTTCTTCTACCTGTATGTAACACAGGAAGCAATTTCCTTAATTATTTGCCACTGTATACAATGAGAAAAATGTTAGTTTTGAGGTTCCTTTTTATTTTTGTTTTTGTTTTATTGGTTTGTCCTAGGGCTTGAACTCTGGGCCTGGACACAGTGTCTTAGCCTGTTTATGCTCAAGGTTCGTGCTCTCCCCCTTCAACCTCAATGTCACTTGTGTCTGACTTTTGCTGATAAGTTTATACGATAAGAATCTCGGGAATCTTCCTGCCTGGATGGGCTTTGAACTGTAATCTTCTGACCTTAGCATCCAGAATTTATATGATAGTTAAAAAAGTATAAATATAAATAATATTTGCAAGTGTTCCCATCTCAAGAATAACAGTGGGGGGGGGGGAAATGATGCAACCCAGTTTATTGTGGTGTTCTTTCCAAAACATGTATGGCATCACATTAGCAGAGTTGTATTTTTTTCACAATAGAGATAAGCTATACATGATGTGAATTAAGGGAAGTTTGAGGTGCACCCTAAAATTTCTAAACTGTTGGACTAGGATGATTCTATGTCATAAATATTGGGATTGGTGGTCATAAAAAAATAGCTTACTGTGATAAACAATTGCTTACTCTTGAAGAATTATTACCTATGCTACATAGTTTTATCCTCAACCAGAATGTGGTTATTTTTCTGTTGACTCTCAATCTGTAACAACCCATGGAAAAATGCATCTATTGCAGAATTACGTAACATGCAAGCCGGTACTGTTTTGAATCTCTCAGGTATGCAATCTTCTGAATTTGAAAATGAGTAGTTATTAGTCATTGGAATGTTGAAGAACACATATATTCTGTCTTCTTAACAACTTATTTACTTTTAAATGTTATAGGTTTCCATAGAATTAAACTGTTTTCGCTTTTAGTATGAGAAAGTACTATATTTATTCTTTTTTCAAAATATTGGTAGTCAGATAGCATTCAAGTTGATGGTCCTCTGATTAAAAAGGATAGTTAATTCAAATTAGACGCCAAACAGTATTGATTTTTAAAAAGGTACTACATAAAGAATAATATTTACTATACCAATACAGTGAAATTTTATTTCATGCAGCTTATTTTTTAAATTTAATTTTTTTGTCAAAGTGATGTACAGTGGGGTTACAGCAATTTTAAGGTAATGAATAAATAACTTTGCAAACTTGATACACCTTCCCTGGTTTTCTTCAGTTTTCCTTCACCCCAATACTCCTCACAAGTTGTAATGTATATTTACAACATATTGTCTTGTGAGTATTGCTATTGCATTGGTTTGCCTTTGTCCTTTGTCTCACCATTTTTTTGTTCCTCTGCCCTTCTCTAATTAACGTAAATATATACACAATACACAGGCTACCAAAATCAAATACAGCAAGGAATAAAGCACAGGGGAAAAACCCCAAAGAAAACAGAAATCACATAGCACATTAAAAACAACAACCGCAAATAATACTCTCGGTTTCATATCTTGGAGTTCATTTTGCTCAGAATCAGCTTATATGGTTTTATATACGCATAACAAAGCCACTAGAAAATAATAGTTTCATGGACACTATATCATGAAAACAACATGTTAACTGTTTTTCATGGTAAAGGTGGGGTTAGGATTGGTGAATTCGCAGTTCTAATAAAAGAATTTCAAAAGAGTTTTAAAATTATAACAGGTAAATTTTTATTTGTTCAAATTTTTTAACAACTTTGCCTATTATGAAAATTTAAATTTGCCTGGGAAAATAGGCGTTCATGCAAAGTAATCCATGGAGACTTTGCTGAGAGGGAGCAATGTGGGTGAAGATGGCTCATTTTCACACTAAACAAACCTCAGAAACCTTTCTATAAATCCTGTAGGTTCCCTTGAGAATTGTCCTTACCCAGGAAATCTACTCTTACTGTGTGAGACAAGGTTGTAGTGGAATTTAAATTCAAAGTTCTTTAAAAAAAAGACATCAAAATTTGTGAATTGACTTTAATTACCAAACAGTAATTCTCTGAAAAAGATAATTTGGGTCCAAATATTTAGGGAGAAAGTGCCCTCAACATTGAAAGAAGGTATTGGGTTTACACTTTTCTGTTTGTAGTACTTTCCACAATGTCTTTGCACATGAAGCACTGAACAACAGAAAAAAATCTGATTGGATACTTGAAACCAATGATTTCACATTTTTTAGTAGCTTACAATATGTAATATCCTTATTAACATGAGATATTGAGGACTTCACTTATTAAATAAGCCAAAAAGTTTGGGATCAGAAAATAATTGAGCAAATTGAAAAGGCGAGAAAACTCATTCTTAGAAGCCCTAGCTAAGCATATTTACTTCAGGAGTGGAGGGAGGCCAAACTTTTTGATATTCATTGTCTTAATATATTTGATACCTAAAGTGATTTTACGGAGCCTATTTAGCTCACTACAATGCAGAACAGATTGAATGAAGACATGAAAATAAATTCCACATCCAAATAAATGAGTTGTAAAAGGAAATCCATGAAGATGTAGTGTGGGTAGAGCCGGTCAGATCTGGTTGAGTCAGCTAGAGTAGCAGTTGAAGCACACTTCCTGCTAATAGAGAAGTGACCCACAGGCATGTCTGCCTAGCTTGCCAGCCATGAGCTGTCCATTCTCCCTACAAGCCCGGGAAGACCAATCAGTGCCTGTCACCAAGCAGTGCCCATCACAAGTGCCTTACATCAACTCCCCACTAAGTAATTGGCTGGGAAGGACTCAGGAGGTTGGGAAAGCTGGGGCTATATAATCCCCCTCTTGTGCAGAAATAAACAAGACCTGCATACGCCTGTTCTCCCAACATGTGTTCCTTGTGTGAGTCATTCATGCTTACCTCCTGCTGGAGATCTAGCCCTACAAGTGGTGCCCAACGAGTGGCTCGATCGCTTTCTGCAGATGGACGGTCGAGGGTCTAGTGCAAAATTAGTGCCTCCATGGGCAACCTTCCCCCAGCAGCAGGAGAGCCTCAAGCACAAGCATTTTTTGCCCTGCTCCGGAGTAGGCAGATAAAAGTATTACAAAAAGAAGCTAGATTAATATGGGAAATAGTGAATGAATTTTATCCCTGGATTGACTCCGGGGCCATTTGGGATCCAGACAGGTGGACCCTGGTCCTTCAGGCAGTTCATAAAAAGGAAGTCCGTGACGGCTCTGAGCTGCCCCTAATCTTTTACCCCAGTAGTAGCTATTCAAGCCTGTCTATCAGGGAAAGAAGAAGGGGAAACTCTGCAAGCGTTTAACACTTCGCTGCAAGAAGAAACAGAACAAAAGAAAAATTGCGAAGCTGCTTTAGCACTCCCATCTTCTTGTGACACAGCAAACAATTCCAGCAAGAACACAGATAACCAACAACTTCCATTAACAGGTGACCCAGGGGGCCAGCCAGCTACGCTTGTACAACCGCCTCCCCCACACTATCAGTCACAGGAAGCCTGCCCAATCACTTCTTTTGGCTGTTTAGGCAAGCCTGGGAATTCTCCTCAGAAAATTTTGTATCCTTGGGCAGAGATATCCAACTTTGCCCAAGAACAAAAACTCGTTGTTCCCCCTGTAATACAACAGTTGTTCACAGGCCCCACATCTACCATGGCAACGACAGCCAAGCCTATAAATGAACCCCAGTTCATGTTCCCTGAAAACGTCCACCGAACATCTGCCTGACCTAACCAATGGTACCCCCATGACCCAAAAATACCGGGCCGCTGTCAAGGAAGATGGGTTACACTCCCTGAATGCTCAACAGATGCTCGAAACCCTTAGCATTGATCTTAACTGCCCCCATGATTGGAAGAGCTTAATGATCTGTAGTCAACAAGAAAGTTTAAAAAAGGCTTAGAATGTATTCCTAAGTACCAGTTTTATAAATGGCTTTGCACTGTGGTTTGTGGTTATTTTATTTTACATGAGATAATATTTTCTACTACCAATAAGTTTTGGAAAAAGAAGAAAACTAAAATTTACTATTGTAGAGGAATATGATAGAAGTAGAAGAAAGATTTTATGTTTGTCAAATATTTGATGAGAACCCGTATTCAAGACTTAAAGTCATATTTCTTACTATGTTAGACAGATAGGGAAAACAAAACACCATATGATAAGGCAACTATTTGTGATTTTTTAAAATGTACTTAGCATGTGATGAAATTTACTTTATTAGCTAATGTTTTGGTTTGAAATATGGGAGGCTGATCTATTTAACAAATTTTTGAAGTCAACTACTGAAAAAACAAATGATGGGGGGTATAATTTCTACACTCTAATGAATGGATGAACCTTTTTGGCATTAGTGCTGGGTAAACAAACTCTATTGTAACTTGCTCCCTACCCTTGAAAAACTATTTATGTCACTAAATATCATCTACTTGTAAAGTGTTATTTGGCAAATGTGATTTTTAAAAGTTTATTTGAAAAGGAATATACTTTCAGGAGATTAAATGTAGGTTATCATTTGTTTGACAATGACAACATTTTTATACTATAGAACCAAGTTTTACTGAAGTACCAGTGTTTTGAAGCACTAAGGATCTTCTCAATTAATATTTTTCTGAATTATATTTGAACTCTACGTCAAGTATTCCTAGCATTGGTAGACCAAATATGGATCTATAGTTCCAGGAACTATTTTTAGGGCCTGCTGATGCTGGAATGAAATCATTCATTAATCATTAGGAGAGGGGTATTACAAATGATCTTGTGACATTTGTGGTCTTGTTCAATCATATATGATGGTCATCTGAAAATTGAAAGTACTTTCACATTTTGTGATTTCATCTTGCATTTTAAGTTGCCTTGCATTTCCCAATTGCTTACTGATAATTCCTGCATTTCAAGGAATTGGGGCTGAAATATAGAAAATGAGAAATTGAGATGGGTCTTCAATTACTTTCTGTTGGCATGTTGCATGGACGTAGGTGAGAACTCTTGCCTTAGTTATCTGATGATGCGGATAACTGGGACCTGGGATCCTAGGACCCGTGGATCCTGTAGAAGAATAATAGCTTTTAGACATCATATCAGAAAAATTTGAGTATAATCAGTAGGAATGCTTCAGAAACATGGAGAAAAAGAGTTTGGGACCAGCGAGTTAAAACAATAAACAGAGCAACAAAGCAAAATCCCTTATAGATTAGAAGCAAACAACATTGTTTTTTTTACCATGTGAATTCAGAAGACCAAGAACATTTAGAAGTTATCACAAGTTTATACCGCAAACATTGCATTGATAATTTTTATATTCTAATATATATTCTAATCCTAGTTATTTATATTCCAATCTATTTATTGGAATAAATATCAATTAATTTTTCAAATTATAAATTAATTCTAATAAGATTCACTGTGTGAAATATAAAGTCAGCACATATAAATATAAAATATATAATAATATATAATATTAGAAAATGTTTGGCATTGTTCTGTTGTGGTAAGGGTATCAAAGGCAACAGTTTTTTTTTTTCTTTCTGCTTATGTGGTGATGAGGAATCAAACCCAGGGCCGCAGGCATGCAAGACAAGCACTCTACCACTGAGCCACATGAGGCAACGGTTTTAAAGTATTATTCCATTACCTCTACCTCAGTGTTTGGTAGAATTAGAGCTAAAGCTTTACCATTCCGAGATATACAGCCTAGAGACAAGAAGAATCACTGTGATTAAAACATTACCAATTGAAGGCCTAATAACGAGGAGAAACATATGGACTTCTTTTGGAGCTATGGAATATATTTGGTGATAGAAAATCAGTGGTGTAAGTTCCTGCCTGCTTGGATGGTAGACAGGCCAAGATATTAGGTAATCATACATATGAACAATTTTTTCACCTTCTTGGCTTTAGCTTCTTTTGAAATGTTAGGGTGTAATAAACAATTATATTTTGAAAAAATACCTTCTAGTCTGAACAGTTCTGTCTGAACTGTTTGTCTCTTTATGATCCCTTGTAACAGATTAGTTTTGCTCCAATAAGAAAATCTATGCTGTCAGGGTAAGATTCTGGTTGGTCTGTTCCTACATGGAGCAAGGATAAAGGGTCAGGAAGACATTTGTGCCAGTAAGACCTCATTTGGGAGATTTTAAGCTGCAGAAGTTTAGAAGTAGCTCTTAAGCAAGGCTTACTTTGACTCCATTATCTCCACAAAGCTAAATCAGTTAATAAATAAGTACTTGAAAATCCATCATCATTGGACCTAGATATAAAGGCTGCAAAGTATGATCCAATTTCAAATGTAAAAGACTTAAAATAGTCATTGAAAAAATTGCAAATGTGAGCAATTGAACAAACAATATAAGTTTTTTTCCACCATACACAGAATTTTACAGAAATAAGATGAACTGCAATTTTGGGAACAATAAGGTTTCCTTCTTACAAATAGGCAACCAAAGATATATGCCTGTCTTAAGATTGCATCATTAACTACTTAAATTTCCAGGATACTACATACTTCAGCAGCACGTCTACCCAAATTACAATACAGAGATTTAGATGGCTCTTGTACAAGGATGATATGAAAATTTGTGAAGTATTGCACATTTTTCATTCTTCTGATGCAAGAAATTAAAAACAGTTATTAAAAAGTTGATTACAAATATACAAGTGTAAGAATACATGTAATTCATAGAAGTAAAAGTTAGTTTGGCATCATTCAATCTTCACTTTTTACAAATTCCTTTACATAGCATAACCTTTATAAAACTTTTGAAGTAAGATAACATTGTCATTTTATCCTAAAGAAATAAAATTCTTTAAGGACCTAGGAATTAAAGGAATCTTAAACTGTTTCTATATGGAATGCAATCTGAAAGGACACATTTATTAATGAACCGCTATATTATAAAACAATGTCGAATTCAAAAGATTATATCTAGGAGAGAATGAAATAGGTTATGGACATTACACAAACAGAATACTAAATATTTTTAAATATACTTTTTTCAGACATGCACCAGAAATATCTTTACTTTCTGTATTACTCATTTCAACAGATAAGTTAAAATTATTTATGATTTAAAAAATCACAAACTCTATAGAAATCATTATAGATGTATACAAACAACTCGAATATATTTTGACATCAAAGTCAGGCAATTCACTTGGAAGAATACCATGGAATCCATGAATTTTTAAAGTAAAATATTGCTGTTGCTTTGTATTGTGAAAATATTTTGTATAGACACATAGGATGGACTGGCTATTTTGAAATTTAAGAAACTTAACCGAATCATTCAGACTTAGGAGAACAATTTGTACAGCTTTCCAAAACTTCAAAGAGGTAGTAATACATACTTATCCTTTTGGCAATATCAAATGCAGCTTCTTCCAAGTTGTGCTTCAGACCTGGTTTGAAATAATGGTTCACCAGAAGGAGATCCAGCATATCTTTGCTATATCTATTACCAGCATCAAGATGCAAGGGGGTCAAGAGGCCTTTAGTTTGGGCTTTGTATCTGTATCATAATGAAATAAAGAAGCCACTGTGGTATTATTCCATGTATAAGTACTGTGCAGGGGTGTCCAGCCATTCACAATTATTCCAGGAATATCTACCTTGAGCCACCAACTCATGGACAATGTCTAAGTGTCCACTGTAGGCTTCTCAATGAAGAGGGGTATACTCATCGTCATCCCTAGTATTCACATGAGTGGCCTTTTTGGAAAGTCGTCTCTGCACTGTAGTAAGGCGGTTATTTTCAGCAGAACAATGAAGAAATTTGCTTCAATCCTTCGCCATTTTTTTTCTTGCAACTGATACCATTTCTCACTTTTTCATCTTGTTCTTCAACTTCATAGGAATTGCCTAACCAGAGAATTTGAGTGCCAGTGAGAATGAGCTGTCCATGTATTTTCCCAATAGTTCACATTGGATGAAATGGTTAGAAAAATCCGGTGAATTTTCTGCATTTGTTTTTTTCACTATTATTTATTTTCTCTTTTTTCATTTTTACTATTCTAAATTATTCTAACTGGAGAGTAGGGAATTGGTAGAGAGCAGAGGAAAGATTTTCCTCCGTATTCAAAGGTACAGAATGAAAATGAGGACTAGTGGTGTCTTCATGAGCAACTTATTCTAGGAATGAGAAAATAGGAAATAATGCTTTCTATGTAAATGAATTGGGAAATGGCAGAGGAGAAAGTGAAATGATGCAACCAAAAATATAAAAGCAAAATAAATTAGGATAATTATGGAGCAATCTTATTATCTATGAGAACCATGAAAGGGAGAGAGGAAGAGAGAGACAGATGTGCCATGATCTAGCTAGCCACAAAATCCATCCTTCTGATCAAATTATAGTGCAAATAATTTTATTTTTTAAAAGAAATGGAAATAGAATTTAAGATCAAATGTCTCCATTGTTTTTAATTATATTTTTATTATCTTAAATACTTGTACAAGGGAATTTCCATTAATCAAATCAGTTTTTTAAGTATAATGGATCTTTATATAACTTTTCCACATCCTTCCAAACCTCACCCCACTTTAATTTTTTTCTAGTTTCATACTATCTGAATTGAATATTATACCTTCACTCTCTTCCTCCATAACTCTCTTTATTCCTTTCTTTTGTCTTCCCCTCATATCTTCCAAGTGATAGTTTCCTGGTATTCATTTTGTTGGAGTAAAGTTCAATTTCATAAGAAATTAAACCTTTGAAATAATCCTCTGCAAATAGCATGCTTTGGTTAATATTTTTGTGTAAACTTGTATAAATTTCTATCTTCCAAATATGAGACAGAGCATGGGTCCTTTGTGTGTCTGGCTCTGACTTAGTTCACTTAATATATTTTTAGATCTATCCATTTCGTTGCAAATAATGTAACAGTCTTCAAACTGGACGGGTGCAATCCAATTGTGTATATGTGCCACACTTTCTCCAACCATCACTCCACCAAAGGACATCTGGGCTGTTTCCGTAACTTGGCTACGGTGAATAGTGCAGCAGTGAACATGGTTGTGAAAGTGATTTTCTGTAACCCTTTGGAAGAATTCATCGCTACCTTTATAGGAGCAATCCTCTAGCTAGTTTTCCAGAATAAGAATATCCCTCCCTTCATCTTCATCACAATGTATTGCAAGTCTTCAAAAACACATTTCCCCCTACAGGTCTCAATAAGCTAAAACCACACTGTGCCCATATTCTTTCAATACATTTTTTACATAATTGGACATATAATTAAGTGAGAACCTTCTATATACTTTCCTAATGTGGGAATGAGGGGCATGACAGAGTAAAAGTAAAAAATATGTAATTTAATTAGCTATTATCATATGTAAAATCATTTTCAGCTCTAATTCATAGCCTCACATAATATTATTTTAATCTTTATTTGATTACTTCATCTAACCCATAAATTATAACAGGTGAGTTTAAAACAAAGGCAAAAAGTGTGGTTTGATTTTGACACTCATGTGTGAAGTTGCACAACATGGGCAAATAGATGGATTGGAATTAATAGCTCTTATCCATTTTGTTAACGTAGAGACGGTTTTCCCAAACTGATTCTCGCAATTCGCATTCCATTCAACAACAAGAAACATGTGATAATTTCCTTTGATTTGCTCCTTATTAAATTTTGTTTCCATTTAATTTTATAATGGATGATTTCATAAATCTACTGTAGATACAAAAATATGTTAAAATATTTCTATCCGTATGCATTGATATATACATACACACATATATTACACAGGTTATAATGATAATGTATAACTTCAGTAACTGTACAATTTACTAAATTATTAAAACTATCGACGGCTCATGCCTGGCATCCTGGTTACTCGGGAGGCTGAGATCTGACGATCATGGTTTGAACCTATACTGGGCAAGAATGTCCAGGAGCCTCTTATCACCAAACAACCAACAGAAAATCAGAATTGGAACTATGACTCAAAGTAGTAGAGTGGTAGCCTTGAGAGAAAAATCTCAGCGACATCATCCGAGCTCTTAGTTCAAGAAGTTCAATCTACCCAAATAAACATCTATTTAATTTAAACATGTGTAAGTAAAGTATTTCCATCACCCAAATGCACAACCATGCTCATTTGCAAGGTAACTCTTTTTTCTGAAGTACCATAAAACATTTTCACTTAAGTTAAAAGCATTGCACCATGAGTTCATTCTCTCATTCATTTTTCCACTCAAATACTCAAATCTTACAATTTTTCCAATTATTTAAAATCATAGATTTTTACTTTAATACCCAAATATTAGAGTTTGAATTGAATGTCTTATGCCCCCTAAATGGGTGTTATTACCATTTTGTCATGTCCCCAACCGTAAATTATCCTTATTATTTTTCAGATACTTGTGTATGACCTTGAGTTCAGTCCATGCTATGTTATTCTTCCTGGAATTTAGAATAACAGGTGCATGGGATTGTGCACAGATCTTTCTGTCCAGTCTGGGCTTTAACCTCTATCCTCACAACAGTAGACTTCCAGGTAGTATGGATTTTCATAAGCTCGTCATAGCTGATGTTTTTTTTTAAGTCTTTGCATTTCCTGCAGGTTTATGAGTACTGAATTAATTTGTTTTCTTGGGTTGTTTTTATTTTTTTATTGTGTTTCATTTCAATGGATGTGTTGAGTTTTTCCTCACTTTTCCTTTTGTTTCTTTCAATCAAGTTCTTACCTAAAGTGCTGAGAAACCAATTCTTCTTTTTCACGATAGTCAAGATGAACATGATTTATTCCCAAGCAATTTCAATAATATTTAAACACCTTCATATCTATGGATGGTATATAAATGATAAGTGCTGCGAAGGGTCTTTTTATTTTCACAGCAGTCTTTGTCATATAGAGACAGATCATGAAATATATGCAGATAATAAAACTACAGATGTAAGCAAAGAGAAGAAAAACCTATTATTAATTGTTTGTAAGAGCTTTCCTTCCAGTGAAAGAAATGCGTTGCTTGATGCAGGATTTCACAAAATTATATTGTTAGGAGGAAGCTAAACAATCATCTAATTCTATAGAATTGAGGGAGAAGAATCAAACTCCTGAATAGTTTATATTTGGGTCAAATAAAAGCATGCTTCCAAAAAGAGAGTTGACTTTAGAGAAACATGATGAGTTTATGTAAGTAGGTGCTTAGCTGATTTTGTTAATTTGTAAACTAATACATGGAAATAGAGTACAGCAAGGTAAAAAAAGAACTTCGCATTGCAATACTTATGTGTGTGTGTGTACACATGCACGTGTATACACGCACATGCATGTGCAAGTGCTCATTCATTCATCATCTCTAAGCTTCTGTGACCTAGGATAGTGGTTTACCACTTGAACCATCGTTCCAATCCTGTTTTTTTGGAGATAATCACATGTATTTTCATGATTGGACTGGCTTTGAACAGTGGTCTTCATATCTCAGCCTCCAGAGAAGCTAGCTAAGCTTATTCATCCTCCAAGTAGCTAGTTAAAATTGGGCCTGTCCTCTATGCTTCACTGCTCTTTTATTCTTGTCCTGAGTTGTTCACATGCCTAAATCATATATATGTCTAGTTGCCTTAAGAAATACTCTTACTGCTTGGCACCAGGGGCTCCCATCTGAACTCTTAACTAATGAGGAGGCTTGAGAACAGAACCCAGGCCAAAAGTTTAGTGAACTTCCTTCTCAATCTATAGCTGGGTGCATTGGATCATTTCCACCATCCTACACTATCTACAGGTTAAGATTGGAAGGACTGCAGAATCCAGGCCAGCCAAGGTAGGAAGCTAGACAAGTTGGTGTGCAACTCTTATGCCATTGATAATGGGAAGGCTAAAACGACAGATCAGGTGCATGTTCTTGTGGAAAGGGAACCCCTATCCTAAAATTAACCACTGATATGACACCAGTCCAACAAAAACAATACTCCAAGTTGAACACAATTTCCCACAACCAAAATAAGTATATACCTTAACATCCAGAAACTTAGTGCAATCTGCTATTTGCTCTAATATCAGCTTCATCTAATTATCATATGATGTAACAAAATAGTTTCTTCATTAAATTTATTATATATTTAAAAAGACCTAGAAAATTCTTTCTCACGTATTAAGTGCAAACGAATGGCAAATTGCCTCATTTCTTACATATTTGACTACCACTATAAATTCATCTTATGATTATTATTAATATTAATATATTCTGATTTATTACTTTATTTTGTAACAGTTTTTAAACTTTTGGCTTCTCTGCTGAAGTTGAAGTATTTTAATAGTATTCTCAAATAATATTACTTGGGTACTTAGAGCAGTATTTTAAAAAGTTTTTAACCAATGGTTTCTAGTAATTCTGTTTTTTTTTGGGGGGGGGTCTGGTCCTGGGACCTAAACTCTGGGCCTGGATGCTGTTTCTCAATGCTAGTTCAAGGCTAGCACTCGACCATTTGAGCCACAGCACCACTTTTTCTGTTTATGTGATACTGAGGAATCTAACCCAGGGCCTCAAGCATGTAAGGCAAGAGCTCTACCACTGAGCCACCTTCCTAGCTCTCTACGAATTCTTAATTTGTATATTATTTAGTTTATTTTTAATTTCAATTTAATTTTATTGTAAAGGTAATGTACAGAGGGATACATTTACATAAATAAGGTAATGAGTACATTTATTATGGAAGGAATATTGTTACCTCTTTCATTGATTTTTTTGCACACTCAAAAAAAAAAACAAGAATTCTATGCTTCCATCATAAAGAATGACATTTCCCCATTTGTTAGGAAATGGAAAGATTTGGCAAAAATTATATTAAGCGAAGTGAGCTAGGCCCAAAGAAACATACGTCTCATGGTTTCCCTTATTTGCTATAAATAGTATATGTCTGAGACAAGCAGAAAAAGTCAGATAAGTTGATGTTAGGTAAAATGAACCCTAAGAAATGTATTCAAATGTTTTTTTTTTCTTTCATGCATTTGTTTCTAACGCATTTATAAGATTATTTCTTTGTTGCTTTGTATGTCCCCCCTACCCTCACAGTATAACCCCTTCTTTCACTGTATTTGATGTCGGTATAATTTGTGTAGGGGAAGGGGAAAAACAAGTCATTTAAATAAGGATACAGGTGGACCATTGAAACAATGAGAAGTACAAGTTGTCATGTCGAAAATGAACTTTAAAACTTTGGTGTGGGGGGGGAAGATTGTGTGGGGAAAAGAGGGGAAGGCTGGGAAAGGATGGGAAGGGGAAACAAAGGAGGAGGCTACAATGCTTGTTAAGAAATGTACTCATCTTGCCATCTAATTGTAACCCAACTGCACAGTATTTTCACAATAAAAAATAAATAAAAATTAAAAAAAAAACTACTGATGCTTTTCCTGTCATCATTGATCAATAGGTACTTGTCAGTCTTTGTTCATGCATTTTTTATTATAAAATTGATATACAGAAGGCTTACAGTTACTTAAGTCAAACAAAGAGTACACTTCATTTTATTTTCTAAATTTCAAATTTTGAGCTTAATTATTTTCTTTTGTTTCTTTAGGGTAATTCTTTTTTTTTTTTTTTTTTTTTCAGTCGTGGGGCTTGAACTCTGGGCCTGGGCGCTGTCCCTCAGCTCTTCAGCTCAAGGCGAGTGCTCTACCACTTGAGCTACAGCGCCACTTCCGGTTTTCTGGTGGTTTATTGGAGATAGGAGTCTCACGGTCTCTCCTGCCCGGGCTGGCTTTGAACCACGAGCCTCAGATCTCAGCCTCCTGAGTAGCTAGGATTACAGGCGTGAGCCACCAGCGCCTGGCTTCTTTAGGGTAATTCTTTTATTCAGAGTTGTAGGATTAGTTAATTTAGTTTTGCATAATTTTAACACATGTAAATTATTCAGACATATATTTTGCTTTCAAAATAGTTAACATGTGAATATTTAAAAATTATTTTCTTAAATTTTATATGGTTGGTGAATTTAAATAAATTTATTATCTCATAGCTCTAAACATATTTGTCCAGGTAACAAATACTTTATTTTCAAGAAGCACATACTTTATTAAAAAAGCCTTCATTACATGGTCACTTTTTGGCAATATTTGTACTTAAATTTAAAAAAAAGTCTCTTTGAGCTGAGCATAGTGATTTGTGGTTTCCATTTTCTAACTATGGTGGCAAGTGTAAATAGGGTTTGTAATTCGGGAAAGAATGGGAAACTATGAGACCTTATCATAAATTTCCAGAGTGAAATGATTAGAGATATAGCCATCCCTAGCAAGATATAGAGCACCTGGTTATCATATTCTAAATCTTGAATTAAAACACCAGTAACAACAATCTTTTGTCAAAATAAAAGGATACATGTTTCAAAATGTTTATTATTTAAAACTTGTTTGCAAAGTTCTCATGTCTTTTATTTCTTAATTTTCAATTTACTTAATCTATAAGAATCCAAGTATCTTGTGACTATTTTATTTCTACTAAACTTTTAAATACTATGAGCAATATTATGAATTCATATATTAAAATACTTTTACTGTTTGTGATAATTTCCTCTGTTTCATATGATAATAAGAATATTCCAAATGTGTGTATATGGTGTGTGTGTGTTTATGTGGGTTTTGTGTGTGTGTGCTTTTTGTGTACTTTGTAATGCTTAGGAGATCACACAATTGCTTCCCATATGTTAGGCCAATGTTTTACCACTGAACTATACTGTTTAGTTATAATACAAATTGTGTTTTAAGTTATGACTTTTAAATTTTCATTCCTAGTAAGCTTTTTCAAAATTATATATGATAAAATGTGATCCAAATTCTTTTTTTTTTTAATTTAATTTAATTTTATTTGTGAACATACTGTACAGAGGGGTTACAATTACATGGGCAGGATAATGCGTACATTTCTTACCAAGCATTGCAGCCTCCTCCTTTGTTTACCCTTCACCTCCCTTCCCAGCCTCCCCCCTCCCCCCAATTCCAATCCTTCTCCTTTCCCCCCCTTCTGCCCCCTCCCCCCCCCCCCCCCGCACCGACTTGTAAAGCTCGTTTTGGACATGACAACTTGTACTTCTCATTGTTGCAACAGGTCCACCTGTATCCTTAAACAACTGGTTTTTCTCCATCTCCACCACAAGTTATACTGACAATGGTTTCCCTTATTTGCAATATCTAGTATATGTATGAGTCAAGCGGAAAAGGTCAGATAATGTGATGTCAGGAAAATGAACCCTTAGATATGCATTTTAAGGTTTTTTTCTTTCATGCTTGTGATCCAACTTCTATCCACGTTAGCAATTGTTATTGTTATTTTTTCTCTTATTTCTTTGGAAATTAATTATATTCTTATTACAGCTTTTTTACATTGTAACAGCTCTATACAATGCTTTATTTTCTATTTTATTTTTTCCATGTTATCTGACTTTCAGTCCAAACTATCAGGTGGATTAAAAAGAAACTTAATTCAGGACACTTTATTTTTCTCCTTCTCTTCTCTGAAGTCTTTCTGTTTTTTGAAACAATACCAATGACATACAGCTCCTTTGTGGTCCACCATTCTTCCCCCCCCCCCTCGTTCTGCAGTACAGCTCAAGTCGTTATCATTCAGCTTTATTATGCTATAATGTTATCTAAACCTAACTCATTCCTAAATTAATTTTATTTGCTTTGAGCAATCACTAAAGACATTTTTCTAAATATAATATCGGGGGTTTGTGTTTTCACAAGGTGTGAAATATGAGTGACTATCCAACATCTAGATATCTCTGGAGAATATTGGTCCACATGCTCAACAATCACGTGTGTAAATTCAAGGAATACAGGTCAGTCAGAACAATGTTGTAAAATGGTGTTGCTGGAGGCTTCATACTAGCTTTGAATCGTATTACCATGTTTAGTGAAGATAACATAGTTCTACTATAAGAACAGACACATAGAAGAAGGTAACAGATTTTTCAAAAATAAATTCTTAGTTTTATGGACCACAGACTTTTGAAAAAGATGCTATGACTTTATGAAATAAAACAGAATCTTAAATGGTTGCATTGGCACAATTGCCTCTTTAGATTTAAAGAATGATCTTAGACTACTACCTCAATCTTTGTTTGTTTGTTTGTATGTTGGTCATGTGGTTTGAACTCTGGGCTTGCAAACTGTCCATGTGCTCTTCAGCTCAAGGTGAGCACTCTACTGCTTGAGCAACAGCCAAACTTCCGGTTTTCTAGTGGTTTATTGGAGATAAGAGTAACATAGACTTTCCTGCTCGGGCTGGCTTTAAACCACGATCCTCAGATCTCAGCCTCCTGAGTAGCTAGGATACAGGCATGAGCCACCGGCACCTGGGCTACCTCAAACCTTATAAAGAATGATTATCAACGTAAATGTGAGATGTAAAAACCTATAAAATATAAATATAAAAATTCATAACATTGGCTCAGTAAAGGTTTCTAAAAATTTGACATGGAAAACATTAGTGGCTAAAGAAAAGCAAGAACTGGATTATATCAAGTATTAACCTTTCATAATTCAAAGGACATTATAACAGAAATGAAAACATATCCAACAGATAGAGGGCACATATTTGTTAATGCTACAAAGTTAATGCTACAATGATTCTGAAACAAGTATTTTAATATCTTCTAATTCTATATAATTTTTTTTCCTGAATAGGATATTTCTTTAAATTACATATGTAAATTAATAGTCAATAGGAAGAGCATATGAAATAAGCTCCTCTTTAGTGTCTAAGAAATAATAAAAAGAAAAATCACTATTATGACCATAATATAAAAAGAGGACGCAAAATATAGTAATTCATTTGTGGAGAAATTGATATACTTATAGTGATCGATTTGTATAATACTGCAATCATTTTAGCAAACAAGTTTTCAAGCCTTCAAAAGGTGAAAGGTGAATTGTATAGGATTCAGGCATTACACTTCTATGAATGTATTTAAAAGAAGTAAAAAACTTTTTTGGACAGAGAATATAGTTAATTGACAGTGAACTTGAATAGTATGTGTGAGACCCTGGAAATGATCCCCAAAAACAAATTTTGAAAAGACACACTATAGAGGACGTATGCTGGGCAAATTCCTGTAACTGAATTTTATATATATTTTAATGTCGGTTCTAAAATTTACAGCATTTCTATTTGAAGAATTGCAAGTTTGTGAAAATTAGGCTTTGAAAACCTAGGAAGGTAAAATTAACTTCCAAAGCACTAAAATGTATACAATAAAAGGAGATAATATATTGTAAGTGAATTGCATGTCAGGAAAAAAAAACTACTTTTAAACTTCTTCACACAAAATGCAGAATCGCTAAAAAGATGTTTTTGGTGTTGGCTAAAAACTCATTGTGAACTACTGCATTAAAAACACAGATATGATTTCTGTTTATTTTGCGAGTATTTTGTCCGTTTGAGTTTATACAGAGATAACTCAATCCAAAAGTATATGTCGTAACTGGAGTACCTAGGAATTATACATCACTCCTAAGTATTTTTTTTATTATTTTTTATTGTGAAAATCCTGTACAGAGGGGTTACAATTACATTGGCAAGATAATGAGTACATTTCTTATCAAGCATTGTAGCCTCCTCCTTTGTTTCCCCTTCCTATCCCATTCCATCCTCCCCCGACGCCCCACCCAATCCTCCCCGCTATTCCCCCCCACCAAAGTTGTAAAGTTCATTTTTCGACATAACGACTTGTACATCTCCTTGTTGCAATGGGTCCACCTGTATCCCTAGTTTTTTTCCATGGTTTCCCTTATTTTTAATATCTAGTATATTAATCTAGTCAAGCAGAAAAGGTCAGATAAGGTGATGTTAGGGAAATGAAGCCTAAGATATGTATTCAGATTTTTTTTTCTTTCATGTGATTGTTTCTAACAAATTTATAAGATCATTTCTTTGTTGCTTTGTATGTCCCTCCCCCACAGTATAACCCCTGCTTTCTCTGTATTTGATGTCGGTATAATTTGTGGAGGGGAAGGGGAAAAACTTCTAAGTAATTGAGAAACTTTTCTGGAAGAAACTTATAGCAAATGACAGAAAACACAAATCTATGCATCTGCATTTTATGAAAGTCATATGTTATTTGCTCAATCCAATTGCTTATCTCTACTTTGCTAGGAAAAATGTATTCTCAAGGTAAAGCCAAAAGCAGTGAAAAGAACAAAATACACAATCATCTTGGTTTATTTGTGAAAGTAACAAATGAAATAAAACAATTCCACTTAAGGGACTCCAATATTAGTGTATGTGAAGATGTTCCTGACTGCCAATATCCATTAAATTTTTGGAATTTTAATTTCTACCAACGTATGAAAACTAGAACAAGAAAACAAATATAGACTTAGAGTGAACCAGCCTAGAAATCATTTTCTTAATTGTTTTGAAATTACAAAAGAATTGATACTCCTTTGCTTTTGAAATCATTTAAAAATATTTAACATTTATGATAATTCAAATACCAAGGAAGAGTAATTTTATATAATCATTATAAATATCATTTTATTACTATTGTAAAATAGAATAAAAAACAGTCCCAATATATGACCTACCTATCATTATTCTTAAATTCTAATCATTACCTAAATATCTTAAACAATCTAAATAGTCATGTCTTTAACATAGATGTAAATATTCTATACTATTTTACTTAATATTTTCCAGGGGTATGTATTCATGTTTCTAAGAAATGTTCACAGCAGTTAAAACATGGTTTTGTGAAATTAATGTGATACATTTTGTTGTTGTGGGTGTTGTTTTTAGTGGTTAATTGGAGATAAGAATCTAACAAGTACTTTTCTGTCTGGGCTAGTTTCGAAAACAATTCTAAGACCTCAGCACCCAGAATAGCTCTTATTATAAGGGTGAGTTATCGGCACTTGGTTTCAAGAAGTTTTTTTTTTATTTTAATTATATTTTAAGATGCTTGTTTCGCTATAATGTATATAATTCTACACATAAATTAAGATATATGTATATATTTCTGAGGACAAATTATCTCTAAAAATGTACTATTCTACACATAATATTTATATATATATATAGAAGACATATATATATAGAGAGAGAGAGAGAGAAGACAGACTCCTTCTAAAACTTTTATGCTACAATTTTTGACCTTTTTCATTTCAAAGATATACAGTATATTTTTCTAAAAGTTTCCTAGAATAAAATAACTAATATTTCAATAGAAAGTAGAGTTTATTACTTTCAAGGTAATTTTAGATATAGACATGATATTGTAGTTACATTTACAGTATGTTACTTGAAAAGGTTCTGCGCAAACTCTTAAATATTTCATTGTAGTTAGGGGGAGAGAGGAAGTAAATTCATACTGATTAGGAATTTGCAACGCTTCCAAAAATCTATTCTGTAATTTGTTATAAGCACATTGTCACACTACCTGATATGGTTAAGTTTTTTATTTATTTGTTCAAAATTTCAATATGGATGCATCCACAGTGGTAAGATTAAAATTATTAATCAAAAGACAAATAATAATAAAATCATAGACACATATCCGACGTTCAATGATTAGCACTTATGATGCTAATAATAATTTTGATGAAGAGGATGATGACCACAGTGTAGCCTGATAATGACGATGTAGTGATTGAAAAGGAAAAAAAACTTAGACATACTTGAAAATGGATTTTCCACATTGAATGCCTAGTTATAAACAGCGTTGGATTACAACAATAAGAATAACAGGAGGAGGGCTGGAAAGGTGGCTCAGTGGCAGAGTGCTGGCATTGCCTACATGAGGTTCTGGGTTTGATTCCTCAGAACCCCATAAGCAGAAAAAGCGCGAAGTGGCACTGTGGCTCAAATGGTAGAGTGCATTGAGCTGAAGAGCTGGGGGACTGTGCCAGGCCCAGAGTCCAGGCCCCATGACGAACCAAAAAAAACAAAACAAAACAAAACAGAATAACAAGAGGAGAGTTTGATTATCAAGAAAGTCAATCACATAAACAAGTAGAGACAGTAAAAACCCTAATGTTATTCCAGCAGTCTTTCTAATGTATACTCACTTTTCTTGGTGGTATTATTTTCTTATAAATAAAATCGTTTATTTCCACATTTTGATGGACTAAGATGTAGGTTTCAACTTTGTGTGATTAGTTCAAATAACATTCTCATATAGATACCATTCAATAACCAATGTTTTCCAATGATATATTAAGAGTATGTTCTTCAGTACAGCTGTAAACACATAACACAATTTACATAATACTACTTACATATCTGCAGTTACCATAAAAGGACACAGGCTATAGAGCCAGGAGTTAAAATTTATTTTTATTTCTGCATGAAAGTATTTCTGACTTTATACCAACAGTCTGAATTTGACACTTTCCTTATTTGAAAGCTAAGGTAGACAATGTAAGGACTCTTCACTTTTCTTTTTCCTTGCTCTAGAATTCAACAAATATATTCTTCAATATTTCTGGTAGATTACATCCATTTACAGATGAGAAATGTAAGATCACCAGTCAATGTTGTGAGTAAATAATGATACTAGAATTTTTGTCTGAGTTCTTCACTCTGTGTGCTTACAAAGAGAGTCATTGGGTGATGGAGAGGAACAATATGAAAAGACTATGGGGAGAAATGCATACTTTGTAAACAGTTGTTTTAGGACTGAGTGACTGGTGATGAGTATTTGCAATTGGCTGGTGTCAGGGGCATAAAAAGGAGTACATAGAAATTACATTAGTGACAGAAACTGTGAAAATCATGATCATTCATCCTATCTAATGGATGGAGGTAGGGTAAGAGGAAATCTAAAGGTTTTCCACATCTCTGTCTTCTAACTGTGTTAGTTACACTCTTGGTGATAAGGACTACAGGTGGAAAAGATGGATTTAGAGGAAAAAACTCTCTGATAGTTCTAAGGTTTATGTTAAACAGATGCAAAGATAGGTCTGTTTGGACATCCTCAAAATATTCACGACCATGAATATGAAAAATAATCATAAAGTCAGTGACTTTATTAAAGGGAAGAGGAAAAGGAAAGTTCTGATGAAAGTGTGAACAATGTAAGTACCAGTGTGGACAAGATTGGAGGAAAGAGATAAATAAGGAAACAAAAAAGTAATAAACACAGATTTTCAGAAGAAAAGGAAGGAAAGAATTTTCAGGCAGATATTGAAGGAAATCTGCTATTTGGATTTGAAAGGTAAAATGACATAGACAAGTTCAATAAGAACAGTGTTTTGGTGAATGTCATATTGATTAAACGTTGAGATATGAATATGAAGACATAAAAATCTGGATCCATTTATTCAACAGATCCTGTCGATTCTAAATGTTGGGAACAAATGCTTTAATCCTGACCTTGGAAATGTTATACAGATATAAATGTCATGAACTTTTCTTAGTGATATTCTGTGAATATTTTTGAAAACTTTATTTAGCCAGGAGATTATAGATTGAACTACAGCACAGACAAGCCTAATTTGTCCTACAGTTCCATTTAGTGACCCATCTATCCATATCAGTTTGGAATTTTATTGAAATATATTTAGATATGTTTGGATATCTTATCAGCCTACTCATTATAAATGTAGGACAAGTAACACCAAGTATTAGGTTGAACATACAGCTTTACTGATGTGACTGAAGGCTCCTGGAATTGATTCCACTTTAGAACAGAAAATGCCTCAATAGCCATTGACAAATCATAACTGCCATATATACTATTGAAATCTAATTCTTGTTAGGTATACCTCCATGCTGTGTCAACAAACCTGACACAAATTCTTATATGTAGGAAAATGTTCTTATAAATTCAAGCTTTTATTGAATGGAAAAGTTCAGATATTGCTCTCACCACTAGGATTAAATGCCTAAAAAGATAAGACATTTTGCTTTAATGTCTTTCTATCATTTTCTCATACACATTGTCAAGGAGTGAAGGATACTGATTTAACAATACTACAATCGTGACTAGTATTAACACAACATCTAGGATCTAATGTTAATTCGGATACTTACTAATTAGCTCCAAATTTTGTGGATATTTATATTTCTCCTGGGTAAACTAATGAACTCCAGGAAAAAGTCCATAAGGAGCCTTTCGATTCTAATATCACTGTTTGTTGCACAGTGCTTTAAATTCTACATTCTCGAATGTGGGCATAGGGTTATATTGTGGAACTTTTCTACTCAGAGAGTTACTATTACCCTATTGCTTAGCATGGACAAAGTACCTTCATACTAAGACTGGGCGTGTACAAATAAGAAGTGGTAGTTGAACAATGTTCTTACCAGTTTGTACAGACGAAATGGAAATAGAGCAACGATGAACTCATAAGGAATGTGCAAAGAAGACAAAGGCACAAAGTAGAATGTGCCAAGAAAAGCTTAAGTATAATTTCAAATAATGTGCTCAGGTGTGAGGGTGTGTTCAAAGTACAGGTTCAGACAATGTAGTTGGATATCTTGGGCAGAAATCTGCTTTAAACTATTCTGAGATAATTGTACAAGTAGAAGCCCCTAACTCTGACTCTAATCAGCCACAACATCATCAACTTAGGAACTATTTTTCAAGTGCAAAGTGAGAAAAAGAGGGCTGATCACAATTAGTGTTCAAGTTGAAGCAATTGCAATCACATAACTTTTCTTATACGTGTTCATTTATTTTGGAACATTAAGTAGGGAAAAGCCAAGTAAATATTTTGCATGTACCTAAATTAAGTGTACGTATTATATTGGTCTCTCTTTTACTTGGAAGTTATAGATTATGTCTTTTTATACTCTAACTTGGGACAATGATCTACTGTCAGTTATTTTCTTCTCTTACCCTTCTTTTGCCTTTCCACTTACATAATTATTATTTAAAGAGACATAATTGAGCTTGCACTTCTAAATGCTTCAAAATTATCTGAACTACTTCATACTTGTGGCAGGCTCCTATATCTTTCTCAAGGGAATATTTTGTCACTACCAATTTGATCCTACATGATATTGGATATCTTCCTGCCTAATTCAGTTTAAGATATATATTAGACTCATCCTATATCTCAACACTTGTACCAGCATAAAATACTATCTTACTTAGAAATCATGATATTGTTATATCTGGTGAGGTGGAATCTGTCATTTTTGAATGGCCTTTAGTGATATTTACATGCAATCATGTTTTAAACCAATATGCCACTCAGTAGATGAACGAATTGAAAAATGTGATTTATATATGTACGGAGTAATTCTATGATTCCTATTCATAAGGAAATGGAAAGACTTGGAAAAATCCTACTAAGAAAAATAAGCAAGACACAAAGAAACAGATTCCATGGTTTCCTTCATTTGTAATAACTAGGAAATATCTAAGATAGTCCTAGCAGATGAGCAGAATGGCTCAATAGCTATGTATAAATGACCATATAAAATGATGCTGAGCAAAATAAACTCCTAGATATGGAAAGAGAGGTTTTTCTTTTTGGTTGTTGTTTTTAATGTACTTGTGACTTCTTTTTTGTTTTGTGTTTTCCCGTATGGTTTGTCCACTGTTGTATTTGATTTCAGTCTCCTGTGTATTATATATACATTTATCTTCATTTGGCAAGGGAAGCAGAACAATAAAATGGTGAGACAAAGGACAAAAGGTAAACCAATGCAATAGCCATACTCACAGGACAACATGTTGGAAATTTACATTACATCTTGTGAGGAGTATTGGGGTAAAGAAAAAGTGTGAGAAAAATGAGGGAGGGCGTAAAAATTTTGACATGTTATGTATTCAATACCTTACAATTACTGCAACCCCTTCTATATATCACCTTGTCAATAAAATTAAGTTAAAAATGAGCTACATAAAATATAATTTCACTTTATTGATATAGTAAATATTATTCTATGTGTATTACCTTTTAAAAAATGAACATTTTGGCTGCTAACTTGAGTTAGCTCTTTCTTTTTCAGAGGGACATCAACTGGAATGTTATCAAACTATACAATATTTTCAGAATATACTTGCCATTATTTTGAAAAAAAAACATTATTTTAGTATTGGCTCATACTAAAACAGAAAACAGTTCAATTCTATGGAAACCCTAACTTTTAAAACTGAAAACTGACTAATTGTTAAGAGGCCAGAATATATGTGTTCCTCAACATTCCTAAGACTACTAACTACTCATTTTCAAATACTGAATATGTCATACCAGACACATTCAAAATAGTACCTGTTTGCATTTTATTTAATTCTGCATAGATGCAGTTTTCAATGCTACATTACATATTTAAAAGTCAACAGAAAAAATAGACATGTTCTTGTAGAGGGTAAAACTATGACGTATCTATAATAATTAATTCTTTGTTTGTTTGTTTTTTTTGGTCAGTCCTGGGGCTTGAAATATGGGCGTGGGTGCTGTCCCTGCGCTCTGCAGCTCAAGGTGAGCGCTCTACCACTTGAGCCACAGTGCCACTTCCTATAAATCATTCCGTAAGAGTAAACATTTGTTCATCAGAGTAAGCTATTATTTCTATGACAATCAATCCCAAGTTTTTATGCTGTAAAGTCATCCTAGTGAAACAGTTTGCAACTCGTAAGGTGCACCTTAAAATTCCCTAAATTCACATCATGACTACTTTATCACTATTGTGAAAAAATACTACACTTCTGCTAATGTGATGCCCTTCCTATTGTGGAAAGAATACTACACTAACTTTGCTATATCATTTTCCCCGCAGTAGTTTTCTTGAGATTAAAACACTTGCAAATATTATTTATTATTATTTTTATTTTTATATATTTTATTATATATAATCTATCATAGATATTCAAGAGATCTGTATATCTTAATATTAAGATTTCAAGATTATAGTTGAAAGCCCACCCAAGCAGGAAAGTTCCTTGGATTCTTATCTCCAATAAACTCATAAGGAAAAGCCAGACTGAAGTGGCATTGAGGTTCAAGTGGTAAAGCAATAGCCTTGAGAAAAAACAGGCTTAGGGACAGTACCTGAGCCCAGAGGTTAAGCCCTATGACAAACCAAACAACAAAAACAAAATAAAAACAAACCTCAAACCTAGCATTTTTCTCATTGTATACAGAGGTACATAAATAAGGAAATTTCTTCCTGTGTAATGGATAGGTAGAAAAAAATAGATGTCACACAATTACTATCTTCATACCATGTTACACCAAAGTCTCAAAAGATTGCTCTTTTTCTATATTTATAAATTAATATAATCAATTTGTTGGCAATTTGTCTAGATTATTGACATTATCATTTTACACATGAACTGTTGGAATTATCTATTAACTAAGTTCTTATTATACCTCACTTGAAAGACTAACTACTCTAGTCAATTAGAATGCCAGAATCATTTGTGAATTTGTAAATTAAAACTTTTACTTGAAAAGAATTTTGTAGTATCCTATCGAATATTAAAGTATAAACAAAAATATATATTTTAAATCTGAATTCTAATTTAGCCAGGTCTACAAAGTCCTACATTAAATGAACATTCCTATTTCTCCAATAAACTTTTGTAATCCTTCAATTCTTTGGAATCTAAATGAATGATGCTTATTTTTTCAAATTTTTAATTGGGAATCATGAGCTCTTTTGCATCTAGACATGTTCTGTAATTAAGACAACATTTACAACACAACTGAGGATTATAAATGAGTTGAATTTCTATAGGATACTTGACTACCAAAACATAATGACAAAATTAGCCCAAAATTCCAGCTGTGTATTCCTTTCTTTTTTATTTTTTATTCCTTTCTTGGTTGGTTTTATTGAGACAAAATTATATTCTGCTATTTGGCCAAAGTTTCTGATCAACTCAAGTAACTTGAGAGTGGAATCCATGGAGTCCATTAAATGCAAGATCATGTCATCCTCATGTATTTTTTTTCTTCTTTTTCTTTCTTTTTAAAATTTATTATTTTTTCTTGTGAAAATACTGTACGGAAGGGTTAAAATTGCCTGGGCAAGATAATGAGTACATTTCTTGTCAAGCATTGTAGCCTCCTACTTTGTTTCCCCTATCCATCCCTTCCCATTTACCCCCTGCGCCCCCACCCAATCCTCCTCCCCCCCACCAAAGTTGTAAAGTTCGATTTCAACAGAATGACTTCTACATCTTATTGTTGCAATGGTTCCACTTGTATCCCTATTTAAATGATTTGTTTTTGCCATTCCCCCCCAGAAATTATACGGACATCAAATACAGTTAAAGCAGGGGTTTTACCATGGGGGAGGAACATACAAAGCAAAAAAGAAATAATCTTATAAATGTGTTAGAAACAATCCCATGAAAGAAAAAAAAACAAAACATTTGTATACAAATCTTAGGGTTCATTTCCCTAACATCAACTTATCTGACCTATTCTGCTTGAAGCAGACATATTCTAGTTAATGCAAATAAGGGAAACCATGGGAGATATATTTCTTTGGGTCTAGCATACTTCACTGAATATAATTTTTTTCCAAGTCTTTCCATTTCCTAACAATTGGGGCAATGTCATTATTTCTGGTGGAGGCATAGAATTCCATTGTGTATATATACCACATTTTCTTGATCCTTCATCTACTGAGGGGCATCTGGGTTGGTTCCATATCTTAACTATGGTAAATAATGATGCAATAAACATAGTCCTGCTGGAATTTTTAGTGTGTGTGGTCTTGTTTGTGAACTTTTGGGTCAATGCCCAAAAGTGGGATATGCTGGCTCATAGGGGAGCTCTATGTGGAGTCTTTTGAGGAACCTCCATATTGCTTTCCAAAGTGGTTGAACAAGTTTACACTGCCACCAATAGTGCAGTAAGGTTCCCTTCTGTCCACATCCCCTCCGTCGTCTGTTGTTATTAGAGTTTTGATTATAGCCATTCTAACTGGGGTGAGGTGTTATTTCAATGCTGTTTTGATTTGCATTTCTTTCATGACTAAAGAGCATTTCTTCATGTGTTTATTGGCTATCCTTCATTCCTCGTCAGAGAAATTTCTTGTTAAATATTTAGGTCACTTATTTATTTGGATGTTCTTTCTTTGAAGATTTGTTGTTGGGAGATTTAACTTTTTGAGTTCCAGGTATATTTTAGATATGAAATCCTTGTCTGTTGTACGGCTAGTGAAGATGTTCTCCCAATCCGTGGGCTTTCTAGTAATCTTGCTATCTATGTCCTTTGCCATGCAGAAGCTCTGAAATTGCATGCATTCCCATTTGTCCCATTTGTCTTTGATTTTGTTGTGTTTCTGGATCTCTATTAAGAAAATTTCGGCCTGTGCCAAGGAGACCTAGGGTTTCTCCTATTCCATCCTGTAATATTTTCAGAGTGTCTGCTTTGACTCTGAGGTCTTCGATCAATTTGGAATTGATTCTGGTGCAGGGATATAAATAAGGGACTAGCTTTAGTTTTCTACAAGAAGTTAACCAATTTTGCCAGCACCATTTACTGAAGAGGCTGTCTTTCTTCCATTCTATATTTTTAGCTCCCTTATTGAAAATTAGATACCTATGGGACTGTAGGTTCATTTCTGGGTTTTCAATTCTATTCCATTGGTCATCTTATATGTTTTACTTCATCTTTCCCTATTTGGATTCCCTTTAAGTTTGCATCTTGTCTTATTTTCCCAGATAGCATTCTTATACTAATTTGAAGAGGAGTGGAGAAAGCAGACATCCTTATCTCTTTCCTGAATTTATAAGAAATGACTTTAACTTTTCACCATTAAGTATAATGCTGGCTATAGGTTCGTCAATCCTTAGCCAAAAGAACAGCACTGGAGCAATATCAGTTCCAAATTTCAAAGTATAGTGCAAAGCCATAGTAATAAGAACATCTTGGTACTGGCACAAGAACAGTCCTGAGGACCAATGGAATAGGACTGAAGATTCAGAAATCAATCAAGTGACCTATAGCCACCTAATCTTTGACATGGGAGCTAAAAAATAGAATAGAAGAAAGACAGCCTTTTCAGTAAATGGTGTTGGCAAAATTGGTTAAACACCTGTAGAAAACTAAAGCTAGATCCATATATATATATATATATATATATATATATATATATATATATATATATATATATATATATATATCAGCCTGCATGAGAATCAAGCCAAAATGGATCAAAGACCTCAAAATAAAAGCAGACACCATGAAAACATTACATGAAGGATAAGAGAAACTCTAGGCCTCTTTAGCACAGGCCAAAATGTTCTTAATAGAGAACCAGAAACAAAACAAATCAAAGAAAGGTTGGAGAAATGGGATTGCATGAAACAGCAGAGCTTCTGATCAATAGAATGCACACTTACTGGGAGAAGTTCTTCATGAGTCATAAAACAGACAAAGTCTTAAATCTAAAATATACTGAGGACTCAAAATCTTAAATCCCCCAACAACAAATCCTCAAAGGAACAACTGCCCAATAAATAAGTGGGCTGTGGACTTAAGGAGAGACTTCTTTGAAGATGAAATAAAAAATGTCCGTTAGACACATGAAGAAATGCTCAACTTTTCTAGTCATAAAAGAAATGTAAATCAAAACATTGACATTGCACCTCACTCCAGTTAGAATGGCTACAATCAAGAACTGTAATAATGACATATGCTGGTGGGGATGGGGCTAAAAGGGAACCCTACTGGATTATTGGTAGGAGTGTAAACTTGTTTAATCACTTTGGAAAGCAGTATGGAATTTCTTCTAAAGACTCCATGTAGAGCTCCCCAATGACCCAGCAACCCCACTTTTGGACACTTACCCAAATGATCACAAAGCTACCAACACAACCATATTTTTGCAGTATTATTCACCATAGCTATGATATAGAACCAATCCCGATGCACCTCAGCAGATGAATGGATCAAGAAAATGTGGTACACTCACACATACACACATACACACACACACACACACACACACACACACACACACACACACACACACACACACTGGAATTCTATGCTTCCATCAGAAAGAATGGCATTGCTCCATATGTTAGGAGATGGAATGCCTTGGCAAAAATTATATTGAGTGAAATATGCCAGACAGAAAGAAAACATAGGGCCCACAGTTTACCTTGTTTTGCCTTTGAAGGATTAGAACATGTCTAGCACAAGGAGAGAAGATCATATGCTAAGAACATATGACCATACAAGATAATGTTATGCAAAATATACCCCAAGTCAGAGACACAAGTGGTTTTTCCTTTTTTTCTTTTGTTTTTAATATGTTTATAATGCACTATGTAATTCTTTTGTAGGTTCATCCCCCCAGTGTATACCCCTGTTTTCACTGCATTTGATTCAAGTGTTCTGAATCATATATATATATATATATAATATATATCTTATACCATACCATACATATTTGTAATATGGGGAGTGGAAGGGATATAGCAGAATGCTTAAATGGGGATTCAGGTTGACCATTGTGACAATGAGATGTACAGGACACTGTGTCGAAAATGAATTTACAGTGTCAGGCAGGGGTCGAGGAGGGAGGAGTTGGAGATGTGAGGAGGGAAAAGATGGCAGGGGAAAAACAAAGGAGGAGGTAACAATGCTGTAAAAGAAATGCACTCATTACCGAGTCCTGTAACTCTGAGCCCTCTGTACAGTATTTTTACAATTAAAATATATTAAAAAAATCTCTGCCTAGTGTAGATTTCTAGTGCTGCCCTCAGAATTGCATTTTCTGCCTATTCTGGCTGTGGTGAGGTCCACCTGCCCAATGGATCAGTAGTCTTCAAGGCGTCTTGGTCCTGAAGTGGGACTTGGATTATCCAGTGGTGGTTAGAACCAGGCCAAGGACAGGACAAAACCACTTCCAGGACATGGCTTCTTCATTCCTCATGCAACTAAGATTGCAAGCAGAATTTCTCTGAATTTGACTCCAGAAAACAATCAGTGAATCAAAAGGCAAGTCCACCAAACACCTCACTCCTCCCCCCGCATTTCCTCCTTTCTCCCTGTTGGGAAAGTACAAAATAATTTTGCAGGCTTTGGCACACACACAAAATACCCACCATCTCCCCTGGTAAACTAGTTTTCAATTCACTGTCATGTAAGCGGATAATGCTGCATTCATTATTCTGGACAACATCTTCAGGCTGTTTGATGCTTTAATTTTAGTTGTTGGTGGTGGCGGTGGTGGGGAGCCCTGACATCTGGGTCTGGGTGCTATCCCTGAACTGCTCAACTCAAGGCTAGCGCACTGCCACTTTAGCCACAGTTCCCCTTCCCGTTATTTCTGCTTATGTGGTGCTGAGGAATTGAACGCTGGACCTCATTCATGCAAGACAAACATTCTACCACTGAGTCTCCTTCCGGCCCTAATGGTTTAATTCTTTAAATTTCTTCTTGTCACACATGGGGCTTCAACTCAGGTCCTGGGTATTAACATATCCCTGAAATCTTGAGCTCAAGGGGAGCCCTCTCCCACTTGAGCCACAGTGCCACTTCCTATTTGGAGATAAGTGACTCACAGACTTTCCTGCCAGGGTTTGCCTTGAACAGGTGAATTCTTAAATTATATTTCTTCTAGGTGTTTATTGGTACCTTACAGTTTTCTGGAATTTAAAGTTTTCTGTAAACTTTTGTCTTCAAGTAATCCAACAGCATTAAATATTACATTTTGAAGCTATCCTTTAGCACATCCATTTTGAAATTATTATCTTAAGATGAAATTCTAATTCTTTGTAGTAACAACCCATTAAAGTCCAAATGAGAAATATGCTAATTTTTCAGCAGCCTTGACTCTCCTTCCTTTTTTCTCTCTCCAGTATTTTTTCTTGTTTTGGAACAAGTGTCATGGACTGTCCAACCATTCAAAAGGAAGCTTATTCCATTAATTTAAGAGGAAAAGAACCCAGCCTGCCTGCATCTCAAGGCAACTTTGAGTATAATGTTAATCTAATAATTCATGTCAGTGGATTTTCAGTCATTTCGATATTTTTTTTGTTTAACCACTCATTAAAGAGGTTCCATAAAGCAAGAATCAAAAATCATGTTCTGCTTTCTAAGAATTTTTAAAAAGCTAGTGATTCAACAAGACACATTCTCTTCTTCCAATATTCCATGGTGAAGAATTTCTCTTTTATCATAGCCCTTACCACTGACCCCTTCCCTTCAAATGTGTAGCTTTGTTCAATTTTCTTGTACCAGCTTGCGTTTTGGTATTAGCCTCAGTAATCTCCTTGTAGTATTTGACAATGAAATTCTATTTATTTTTAGAGAGCTCAATTCATGTTGCCAAAGGCAGCGTAATGAGCATATCATAAAGCACAAACCATTGAATATCATTAACATGATCATATGCAACTATTTCATAAATTAATATAAGTACCACATAAATGTGCATCTTCATATACTTTTTAAAATGCCAAGTAGTTACATATCTATGTCATAAAATAATTCAGATCACTGGTATATGAGACTAAGCTAAACCTTTTATATCATCCCCAATAATTTTTCAAATTTTCTTTTCTCATTAAGTTTCACCTTAGTGTCTGCTTTTCCTAGCAACAAGGTATAAGTTGATATCCCTGGATTTTAGTCCCCTCTGAGTAACCTTTTTTCTTTCCACCACTAGTTGGTCCCTCATGATAAATACCTGAGGAAAACGTCCCATTGTGCCTGCAAGAGGAATACCCAAGTCGACTGTCTGTGCCTACTCTTGCCTTGCTTTTTTTGGGAATGTGGTAGCAGAAACAGGCGTGTCAGCGATCAGGTGGCTGGAACCATGGTGTTAAGAATTATGGGTAGCAAAATGAGTAGCAGAGAAAGCGAGTACCAGGGATAGGGTAATTGCTGAGTTGCAGTGGCAGGATATTGGGTAGCAGCAACAGCTTTGTAGGGGTAAGGGTAGCTAATACAGGAATCCAGAAAAATTTAGCAGGGACAAAGAAGCATAGACAAATTGAAAGATAAAGGTTGTGAGGTATTGTGGGAATTTTTTGTCTACCAATGCTATAAAAACAAAGGAGGGTTATTTTAAAGTAAAACTGCAAAAGAAAATGTAAGGTCTTGATGCTAACAAATCTACCCAGGTGTTATTACATTAAACAAAGAATTCAAAATGGTTTTTCTTCATGAATACAGAGATCAAAGGTATTATAATACTTATTTCAAAATGCAAATTAAAGGGAAAAATCAGTCAGGAGTTAAATTTACATCGAATGTTAACATTTAAGAGGAAAAGAAGATCCTAGATGGCAAACTAAAGAAAAAGCAATATCAGAGCACTATATGTTCAATAATAAAGAAACATTAATTGAAAAATTGAGCTGGAATGTACACATCAGGCAAAGACAAGCAATCTGAGCCTACCATCAACAAAGAAACACCATAATGTACATACACACACGCATGTATGCAACGGCTTAATCTAATCACATCCATTCAACATGAATCAAAGATCTTCCTGTAATATTTGAAACTATAAAATTTTCAAGTCTTACTCTGAAAAAATTACAGGACGGAATAGGAGAAACCCTAGGTCTCCTTGGCACAGGCCGAAATTTTCTTAATAGAGACCCAGAAATACAAAAATAATCAAAGACAAATGGGACAAATGGGATTGCATTAAATTGCAGAGCTTCTGCATGGCAAAGGACATAGATAACAAGATCACTAGAAAGCTCATGGATTGGGAGAAGATCTGCACAAGCCATACAACGGACAAGGGTCTCATATCTAAAATATACCTGGAACTCAATAAATTAAATCTCCCAACAACAAATCCTCAAAGAAACATATGCCCAATTAATAAGTGGGCTAAAGTCTTAAAGAGAAATTTCTCTGAAGAGGAAAGAAGGATGGCCAATAAACACATGAAGAAATGCCCAAACTCTCTAGCCATAAAAGAATTGCAAATAAGAACAACATTGGGGTACCACCTCACCCCAGTTAGAATGGCTATAATCAAGAACTCTAATAACATCAGATGCTGGAGGGGATGTGGACAGAAGAGAACCTTACTACATTGTTGGTGGGAGTGTAAATTTGTTCAAACACTGTGGAAAGCAGTATGGAGGTTCCTCAAAAGACTCCATATAGAGCTCCCCTATGACCCAGCAATCCCACTTTTGGGCATTTACCCACATGATCACAAACAAGACCACACACACTAAAAATTCCAGCACGACTATGTTTATTGCATCATTATTTACCATAGCTATGATATGGAACCAACTCAGATACCCCTTAGTAGATTAATGGATCAAGAAAATGTGGTATATATACACAATGGAATTCGGTGCCCCCATCAGAAAGAATGACATTGCCCCATTTGTTAGGAAATGGAAAGGCTTGGAAAAAATTATATTAAGTGAAGTAAGCTAGACCCAAATATACATAGGTCCCATGGCTGCTTTATTGCAATAAGTAGTATATGTCTGAGTCAAGCAGAAAAGATCAGATGAAGTTGATGTTAGGTGAATGAGCCCCAAGATAAGTATTCAATTTTTCTCTTTCATGCAGGTGTTCCTAACATATTTATAAGATGATTTCTATATTGCTTTGAATGTCCCTCTCCCATGGTATAACCCCGGATTTCACTGTATTTGATGTTGGTATAATTTGGGGAGGGGAAGGACAAAAACAAATCGTTTAACTAAGAACACAGGTTGACTCATTGCATCAATGAGATGTACAAATCATTATGTCGAAAAATGAACTTTACTACTTTGGTAGGGGTAGGAGGGGTTTGGCCATCTACTTTCCACCTGATCTCTTGGTGTAGAAGCAATATGTAATACAAAGCAATACAAACCAGTTCTTACTATAAAGAATTTTTCTCTGAACATCTTAAAAATAAATTCTGACAAGATGAAATAAAAATCTCTAAGCTTAAAACATTCTTCTAGACAAGTTAAAGAATTACTGAGAACAAGTATTTTAAGAATAATTTCAGAGAGCTTGAACCCAGGGCCTGGGTTCTGTCTCTGAGATTTACTACTCAAGATTAATGTTGCCACTTTGAGCCACAGTGCCACTTCCAATTTTCCCTTGATTAATTGAACAGAAAAGTCTCACCAATTTTCCTCTCCAGAATGGCTTTATACTAAGCTCTCTGAATAACTATGATGATAGGCATGAACCCCTGGCACCTGGCTAGAAAAATTACTTACCTGAGACAGAGGCCAGTTAGTATTAAATGTCAATCATGTTAACTTTGTAAAATAAAGTTAACTGAAATGTCTTCTGCTAGAAATAAGGAATCAAATGTGTAGGTGGTTTACAAAGTTTTTATCAAAAGCCACATATTTTCCTCGTTTAATTTTTTCTTCCAAAATTGTGTGCTTTCCAGAATCATACCTTATCTTTCCTTGCTGGTTTCTTTAGTTTATCTCATACATGTCCACAGCTCCTTCATTTATAAATTCTTTATGTGAAGACCTTGCAAATATCTATTTTCAGTCCAAACCCCTTGTATGCACCTCTCATCCATATATTCTACTGACATAAAAACTTGTGAAACAGTAATCATCTCTCATCATTACTGGATATTAATGTGTAAATAAAATTTAAGAAAATAAAGAATAACAAATAAATATAACATGATTTTAATAGTAATGCTAAACATAAATACAACGTCGATTATTTTCTGAGCAATTTAATAAAAACCTCAAGGAAAAGAAATCAACTTTTTTGAGTGCTGATATTATGGTTTAAACTCAGGACCTTACCTTGTCACTTAGGCTTTTTCCCTTAAGGGTGGTGTTCTGTATTTGAACGACAGCTCCCCTTCCAACTTTATTTGGGGGATTATATAGAGATAAGAATCTCATGGAATAAAAATCATTTGTGTCCCTATCTTGGGGTTCATTTCACATAACATCCTCTTATATGGTTATATGGTACCAAATACTAGTTACTGCAAGTAAGATTAACCATGGGATCTATGGTTATTTTAGCCTGGCTTATTTCACTTAACACAATTGTTTCTGTGTCTTTCCATTTCCTAGCAAATGGGGCGATGTCTTTCTCTCTGATGGAGGCATAGAATTCCATTGTGTGTGTGTGTGTGTGTGTGTGTGTGTGTGTGTGTGTGTATCACATTTTCTTGATCTACTCATCTACTGAGGGGCATCTGGGTTGGTTCCATATCTTAGCTATGGCAAATAATGCTGCAATAAACATAGTTTTGCCGGTAGCTTAGTTGGGTCTTGTTTGTGAACATTTGGACAAATGCCAAAAATGGGATTGCTGGATCATAGGGGAGCTCTCAGTGGAGTCCTGGAAAAAATTATAAAAAGTGAAGTAGGCCAAACCCAAAGAAACATAGGTCCTATGGTTTCCCTTATTTGCAATAACTATTATACGTCTGGGACAAGCATAAAAGTTCAAAAGCTATGTACATACGACCAGATAAGATGATGTTAAGCGAAATGAACCCCAAGATAGGGTTTATAATCTACCATGTGTTTTTTTTTCTTTTTATGTTCATCCCCCACGGTGTAACCCCTGTTTTCACTGTATTTAATGTCAGTGCCCTGCGTCTTGTATACACCCTTCTCTAGCTTGGGGAGGGGAAGGGAAAAAATAGTTAAATAGTGATACAGCCTGATCCATTGCAACAATGAGATGCACAAGACACGATGTTGAAAAAGGATCTTTACAATATAGGCGGGGAAGAGGGGAAGCGAAGAGAGGGGAGTATAGTTGTGGAGGTAGGAGGGGAAGGTTAGGGAAAAACTAAGGAGGAGGTAACAATGCTTGATAGAAAATATACTCATTAACTTGCTCATGTAAATATAACCTATCTATACAGCATTTTTACTATTAAAACTTCTGCTGAAAAACAGAAGGTGTGCCGGGCACCGGTGACTCAAACCTGAAATCCTAGGTATTTGGAGGTTAAGATCTGAGGATCACGGTACAAAGCCAGCCTGAGAAGGAAAGTCCGTGAGACTCTTATCTCCAATAAAACCACTAGAATACCGATACTGGTGCTTTGGCTCAAGCGGTAGATTGCATCCCTTGATCTGAAGAGTGCAGGGACAGCGCCCAAGCCCAGGGTTTAAGCCCCACGACCGACAAAAAAAAAAAAAACACACACACACACACACACAAAACAGAAGGTGTCATGTACACCATATATAGTAGCCCACATCTGAAATCCCAGCTGATTGGGAAGCAGAAATGATATGCATCATGGTCTGAGGCCAGTCCAGAGAAATAACTGCCAAGACAACCATCTCAACAAATGAACTGGCCATAGTGGTTCATATCTGTAATCCTAGTTAATTATGTTATGAGGCATTGGTAGCAAAGTCTGTCAGTCTAAGATCAGACCAGGACAAAAAGTTCAAGACCTCAAGTAAATAAAATGGACTAGAAGTATGGCAAAAGTAGTTGAGTTGCTTGGTGCTATACAGACAAATTCCTGTCTAGCAAGCAGAGAACCCATGAATAGAACCCTAGTAATATTCCTTTCTTCCACAAAAAGCCTAAATAATTTTGTCCTATTTGAACATCTAATTTCAAGGCCACTGACAAATCAGAGATGGTGACATTCTCTTAAAATTTAGGTATTCAAAGAGACAAAGTTCCTTATGTTTTGAAAAAATTGAAAAGGAAGGAAAATGCATGTGATTTTTGTTAGCTACATAATTCTTGAAAACATAAAATGTACTCAAGTATTTAATATATATCAATATGTGTGCTTATATCCATGTATGTATAAATGTGTGTATGTATATAATCATATATATATACATACATATATATGTATGGTTAATCTCTTTTCTTTGTAGCAAATGGTACAAATGAATCTGTACAATCACTACTCATAGGCATGAATAGACAAAGAGAATGAGCAGAGAACTCATACTCAGGAATCTATGGTTAGCCCATAACCCTGAAAATCTTTTTCATCAGTTTGCATGTGTCAGTTAGTGCAGTACAGGGACAATACGATGGCAATGAGATACCAGGCAGATGACATGAGAAATGAGAGCCACAAATGGTACAATATTCTTTTTGATGGGTAAGTAGAATTTCCAGTGTGTGTGTGTGTGTGTGTGTGTGTGTGTGTGTGTGTGTGTGTGTGTGTGTCTAAGTGTGTCAGTCCTGGGGTTTGAATTCATGGCCTGGATGCTATCCCTAAGTTTTTTTTTTTTTTTTTTTTTTTTTTTTTTAATTTAATTTTATTTTATTTGTGAACATACTGTACAGAGGAGTTACAGTTACATGGGCAGGATAATGTGTACATTTCTTACCAAGCATTGCAGCCTCCTCCTTTGTTTATCCTTCACATCCCTTCCCAGCCTCCCCCCTCCCCCCCTAATCCCAATCCTTCTCCTTCCTCCCTCCCCCCAGCCCCCCCCCCCCCACCAACATTGTAAAGTTCGTTTTGGACATGACAACTTGTACTTCTCATTGTTGCAACAGGTCCACCTGTATCCTTAAACAACTGGTTTTTCCCCATCTCCTCCACAAGTTATACTGACATCAAATATAGTGAAAGCAAGGGTTATACTATGGGGGAGGGACATACAAAGCAACAAAGAGATAATCTTATAAATGTGTTAGAAACACATGCATGAAAGAAAAAAACATTAAAATACACATCTAAGGGTTCATTTTCCTGACATCACATTATCTGACCTTTTCCGCTTGACTCATACATATACTAGATATTACAAATAAGGGAAACCATGGGACCTACGTTTCTTTGGGCCTGGCTTACTTCACTTAATATAATTTTTTCCAAGTTTTTCCATTTCCTAACAAATGGGGCAATGTCATTCTTTCTGATGGAGGCATAGAATTCCATTGTGTATATATACCACATTTTCTTGATCCATTCATCTACTGAGGGGCATAGGAGAAACCCTAGGTATCCCTAAGTTTTTATGCTCAAGGCTAGCATTCTACTACTTGAACCACAGCTCTGGTTTTTTTGGTGCTTAATTGGAGAAAGGTCTCATAAAGACTCCTGCCTGCACTTGCTTTCACATATAATCTTCATATCTCAACTTCCTGAGTGCTAGTATTACAAGGGTGAACCACCACCATTGTGGTGAGCTCACAAGTGTGAGCCCTCTACCTATTACCTATAACCTCGGCCGTCCTCTGAGTTCCAGAACTGTATGTCTCACCAAGCTCACATTTTTTGACAGTGTTGTGGCTTGAACTCAGGGTCTGGGCATGTTCCTGATCTGTTTTTGCTCAAGGCTACATTCTCTCACTTAAGCCCCAGTGACACTTTTGGCTTTTTCTGTTTATGTGGTACTGAGGAATCCAACCCAGGGCTTCAAGCTTGCTTGGTAAGCACTCTACCACTTAGCCACAGTCACAGCACAAGGCTTACCTCTAACAGGAACTATGAGGGTGGAATTTATTGGCATTTTCTTTTCAGCAAAGAAATCGCTGGCCATTTCATATCTTTGCCAGGATTTGGGACCAGTGTGAGACTCGGCAATGCGGAATGATGAATGAGTGATAGCCACCAGGACTCAGAGATCTAGGCTCACAACTTACAGAGGGATAGGGAATATGGAGCCAGAACGTTCTACAACTCCTACAGCCTAGGAAGAGTGGTCTCCCTGGCTGCTAGATGTCCCAATGGGACACCTCAGCCAGAACATAATGCACCCGTTGCATACCCCAGCCAAGGCAAGCCTTCTGGGCTTCAGTTATTAAATGGCACAGAAGGATGCTTTGTTCAAGCTACTGGCTCAGGCTTAGTACTCTCTGAGGGATTGTCCCAGCTTGCCAGGTTGGGGGTCTGGTCATGGGCAACCTGATGAATGCCCATCATTCATACATCATTCATAAATACACAGAGAGACATGGAATTATTGCCTTCTTTTTTTTTCTTTGGCAGGACTGAGGTTGAAATATGAGCGTAGGCACTATCCCTGATCTCCTCTTTCTCTAGGGTAGCTCTCAGCCCTTGAGCCACAACCACAACCCTTGGGGATATTTTCATGTGATCTCTTAGAAATAAGAGTGTTGTGGACTTTCCTGCCCTGGCTGTATTCAAATTGGCATTCTCTACATCTCAGCCTCCTGAGGAGCTAGGATTACATACAGGAGCCACTGAAACCTGGGTTTCTTTTCTTCTTGTTGTTCTTTTTTGAATCGTGACAATCTGAAATCTTCAGTGTCATTCCAATGATTTGCATTCGAAGTAAAATTCCCAGGCCTGGAATATGAATGCCAGGACTGCCACACACAAATGGAGGGAGATCCTGACAAACTCATTCCTATTTATGTGAATGGTAGTGGAATGTTATAAAAGTAATTAAATTTGAAGCTACTTCATGATTCTATTTTAGAAAGCCATACAAAAATTATTACATTTACATTTTCCTTTCTAGCACCATGTTATGATTCCCCTAATGGAAGGATATTGATTAATTTTTAATTAATGCTTTTATAAGTATTCAACTATGATACTTCATTAAAGGGAGACATAACTTAATAACTAATTATTGGTAACTATATATATATATATAATCTAATGATATCCTCACATTCTCTCTCTCTCCATATATATATGCATATATATACAGCAATCTATAACCTCCCTCTCTTTCTCTTTCTCTTTCTCTCTCTCTCTCTCTCTGTATATATATATGTATATATATATATTTGGCACTACTGTGGATTGATAACAGGTCGTCAGAACTTCCTGGCACCTCAGTTTGTCAGAGGTTGGTGTGCTAAGACTGTGACCCCATTTATGGATTGGGCATTGTAGGCTGTGAGTTGAAATCCTAGCATTGCCAAAAATTTATTCATGGATTACGAAGACACTTTTGACACATTTTTTTTTCCTGAAAAACTGTCCTGGGTCTCATAATGATGCACACTTCTTATGCAAATATATCTTGTGTGATAGGATATAATAAATGAAATGTTATATGTGTAATAATACTAAATGAATAAGGGTAATAAACCTCATACTCACTAAACTCATGTATATATTTTTCCAGTGCTGGGGCTTCAATTCAGGCCCTGGGAACTGGTCTGAATTTCTTGTCTTCAAGGATGGTGAGCTTACCCTTCACCCACAGTTCCACAGAGATACCCAGATACTGAGTTCAAATCCCAGGCCTTCCAGAAAAATGGTGCAAATTTCAAGCCAGAGCCTTATTTTATTTTATTTTTGCCAAGCATGGGGCTTGAACTCAGGTCTTGGCATCTCTGCCACAGCTACCTTGGGATCCTAGGACCCAAATTCAAATCTCGGCGTTAGTAAGAAATAAAATAAAAAGGAGAAGGATAAAATGGAGAAATTCAAGAAGGTGGTTTTGCATTTTTTCCCTTTGCATTGTGACCATCCTGCATGTAAATGACAAGGCCCAGAAAGTGTACATGATATAGCATACTGATGTTTGGCTGGCTATTAGGGAAGCCATAGCCAAAACCTCAAATTAGGCCTGGAGGTCAAATCCCCGGACTGCCACTAAGTATTGGCATGAGATTCTAAGAAACCCATTCCCATATACATCCATACGAATGGAATTTTATAAAAGTAACAAATTAGTAATTAGTGTATGAGTGTACTATAAAATTATACACAACAATTATACTACATTGACTAATTTTCAATTAATACTTTATTATGTATTCAACCATAACCATGATACTTAAAAGTGGAAGGAATAATTTGATTGTCAATAATGGGTAGTAATATAATATATGTAATTTCATACTCTACAGACACCTTTCTCTTGTTTTATACATATATATGTGCATATATATATGTGTATATATGTATATATATATACACATATATATGCATATATGCCAATCTACACATTTATCTCTTCATACACTTGTCACTCCTGGGGCTCAGTGATATAATGATGGCTAGTACATACAAAGCCCTGGATTTGATTCCTCACTACCACATGCACATAAAAAATCCAGAAGTTGTGCTCTCGCTCAAGCAGTTGAGCATTAGCTTTGAGCACAAAACTTAGAGACTGTGTCTAGACTCTTACTCAAGGTCCAGGATGGGCATGAAAAAAAGATTGAATGTGACTGCAACTCTATAAGGAAAGGACTTCAAATACCTCATCACAGAGCAAGCCGGGAGACTGATACTGACAGCTGCCATCTAACCTGACTTAGTCAGAGGTATACTTCTGCAACTCAGCCACACAGAACAAGATGCTGCTGGCTTGCTCACCCCTGTCATCCAAGATTCTCGGGGGCTGAGATCTGACACTGGTGGGTTTAAAACCCTGCCCTGGCAGGGCTATGGATCAAAGTGATACATCTCTACCCTTGAGCAAAAGATCTTAGGACAGCACCCCCAACATTTTAGTGCAATCCCTGTGGCTGACTCCCCCACCAAAAAAAAATACCCCTCTGAATCATTAGATGTGAACTTTGTGCAGTTTGTGATGTGTTTCTGAAAGAATGGTGATACTGATGAAAGCAACTGAATACTAATGACAACTTGTGGGATACATCTATGTGATAAGTCCTTCCTGGTGTGCTTGGGCCCTCACGGGGTGCTGTGTGCTGAGTCCTGCATAGGATGCTATGTGCTGAGTCCTTCACGGGGTGCAGTGTGCTGAGTCCTGCATTGGGTGCTGGGTGCTGAGTCTTTCACAGGATGCTGTGTATTGAGTCCTGTAAAGAGGGTTATTTGGAGCCCAGCACCAGTGGCTCACACCTGTAATCCTGACTACTCTGGAGGCTGAGATTTGAGGATGGTGGTTCAAAGCCAGCCCAGGCAGGAAAGTCGCTGAAAATCTGATCTTCAATAAACCACCAGACAACTGGAAGTGTCTCTATAGCTCAAGTGCTAGAGCACTAGCCTTGATCTGAAGCGCTGAAGGACAGAGTGCAGGCCCATATTTCAAGCCCCATGACCGACAAAAAAAAAGAGTGTTATGTATTTTGTCCTTCAAAGGGTGCATTCTTTCATCTTGTTCTTGTAAGAACTCCACAACTGACATGACTATTCAGCAAAGAATATTGAGGCTCAGATCTGTCCCCAGGGCAGGGACAAAATTATGTATTACTGAAGACTAGTGAGTTGTCTACAGGAGACAATTATTTTGTCTTGGTTTTTCTAAGTCATGAACCTTGAACTCAGGGCCTAGGCTCTGAGCCATAGCTCTTGGGCTCATGGCTAGCACTCCACCACATGGAGCCAAGGGCCCCTTGCAGCAAAGTGCCACGGCTTAGGGTTCTATAACTGAGATCAGTCATCTTGCCTTCTCAAGAAGCTGAGATCTGGTTTCCAACTATCCCTGACACAAAAGGTACCATGAGACTATTATCTCCAATTCACATCTGAGGAAACTCAAGAGGAAGCAAGGTGCTTGTGGTTCATGCTGGTCATCCTAACTACTAAGGAGGATGAGATCTGAGGATCATGGTTCAGAGCTAGCCTCGACAGGAAAGTCCTTGAGACACTCAGCTCCAATGAACCACCAGTAAACCAGAAGCGGCTCTGTGGCTCAAGTGGTAGAGCACAAGATTTGAGTTGAAGAGCTCAGGGACAGCACCCAGGCCCAGATTTCCACTCCTACAATGACAACAACAACAAAAAAGGCAGAAATACACTAACAAACTTGAAGTAGAGGGCTGGGAATGTGCCTTAGGGGTAGAGTGCTTTGCATATATGAAACCCTGGGCTTGATTTCTCAGAACCACATGAGTAGGAAAAAGCCTGAAGCAGCTCTGTGGTTCAAGTGGGAGAGGGCAAACCTTATACAAGAGAAACTAGGTACAGTGCTCTTGTCTTGAGTTCAAGCTCCAGGACTTGTGTATGTATACACACATGCATGTACACACACTCACACACAGAGAGAAAGCAGAAGTGAAGGTGTGACAAAGTGTAAAGCACTAGATTTCATCTCTGAGCTCATGGTCAGCACGTCAGGCCCTGTGTACAACCCCAAAACCTAGCCACTCAGGGCCCAACTAGGAGAAGTCAAAGGGTTCAAAACTTCATGAGCTTCACCAGTCCTAGATGATAGCAAGCTTTGTGCTACCAACATGTGCTTGGATTTCCCAAGCTTCTGGAAATCTAGGAGAGACATTATAGGCCCATCATTGCTGGCAATGAAATGTTTCATTAGGTTCAGTGCCCTAGTTGTCTGCCTGAAGGACTCCTGAATTATATTGAGCACTGTAACTGAACACCGGAATATAGTCTCATAAAGGCAGGATAAGAGCACAGAACTTGACCTGCCATGGGAGATGGCAAAAATGAAGGTCTCCTGTTAAAACAGAGCACTGGGAAGAGAGATAGCTAAGGGTAAAAAGAGTCCTTTTTCTCCTGACCTTCAGAGCCCACCCATACATCATCACTAATTGGCCCAGATGGAGTTATTTGGTACACAGCTGTACAGGAGTGAGGTCTTTTGTGTTCCTGTCCAGACAATGAGGGAGACTTCCTCCAGCAGGCCTGGGATGCAGAGAAACCCTCAGGCTACATTGGGAGCAGTGACGGGAGCCCTGGAACATGCAATATCATAAAAGCAGTCTCTGTGTTATGAACTCATTGTATTGAATACAATTTTCCATGCTTGGTGTGATTCATCATAGCTACTCAGGTGTTTCACCTATAGGAATACATCCATACATACACAAAGAAATTGAGGTACAGGTTTTTTTGGAGGGGGACGGTCCTGGCGTTGAACTATGAGTCTAGGCCTGGTCCAAGAGCTCCTTTTGCTCAAAGGTACTGCATTAAGCTTGAGTCATAGGCCCACTTCTGGGTTTCTCTGTGATCCCTTAGAAATAACATTGTCAAGGACTTTCTTCCACTCAAATTCTCTACATGTCAGCCTCCTGAGGAGGTGGGATTACAGTCAGCAGGCACTTTCACCTTCTTTCTTTCTTCTTTGCTCTTAATCTGGAATGACTTCTTAATAGGGTCATTCCTATGGTTGGGACTTATAAGTCAACTTCCCAATGCTCTTTATATCTGCTTTATCTGAGTGTATTTTCTCTCTTCATCTTACCCTCTGGTCACAGGTTTGAAGCCAAAAGTGAGAAATGACTGTTACAGGATTTAGGAGCAATGTCCACAGGAAATGCCAGTTCTGTCACTTAGCACTGAGTTGCACTGAATTTACTGTCTCAGGATATGAGGACCGAAACCTGGAGCGATCCTCACACTATCTGCATTGCTACTTTTGCCTATAAAGTGATCTAATAATTATGAGAGTTGTGTGTCTCAAGTCGTCATTATCTAGAGCACACTAGAAACATGTTCCTGTGTCCGTTTTTCTCTAGTACCTCTCGAGATTTAGACTAAAGTTTTGGGTGGAGTGGCTCCTAGGTGAATCCTTGAAGAAATCCACTTGAAGCTTCCTCGGGAGATCTCCATTCAAAGCCAGCCCTAGCAGGAAAAGTTTATTGTCTCCAATAAACCACCAGAAAACCAGAAGTGGAGGAGTGGCCTAGAGGGTAGAGCTCCAACTTTGAGAGAGAAAGTCAAGCAGGAGATACAGGGCCTGACCAGGCAGGAAAGCCTGGGTGGTGCTTATGTCCATTGAACAACCAGATGGCTGAAAGTGGAGCTGTGGCAGTGGTAGAACCTCAGCCTTGTGAAAAACAGCTGAGGAATGCATTGCATCCTCAGTTTAAGCCACGGGATGGTCACAAAAGAAAATTCATAAAGAGAAGCCAAGTTTATGTATCAGTGTCCTACTTACTTACGTGTGTATATTACTTCCCTAAGTGCAAAGTGGCTGTATGCAAAACTTCTGCTTTTATTTACTGATTTATGTTTTAGATATGCTCATTGTACATGCTGCATCATTCTCTTCATTTCAGCCCCATTGCTTTTCTCTTCCAGGTTTCTGGGCCTGTTTGCTTATATGATGCACACTGAAGCTCTCAGGAGCCTTTATTTACATTTTATTATGAGGCCAATGCAGGAGCAGTCACAAATCAGGCAGGGGAAGAAAAGATCATAGTTCATAGAAATAAGCGGTATTCAGAAAATTATACTTGGGTACTCAAAATGGTAGCATATATATGTAAAAACTACCATTAAGAAAAAAGAGGAGGGGCCTGGGAATGTGGATTAGTGGGAGAGTGCTTGCCTAGCATGCAAGAGGCCCTGGGTTCGATTCCTTAGTAACATATACACAGAAAAATCCAGAATTGGTGCTGTGGTTCAAGTAGCAGAGTGCTAGAGACAGTGTCCAGGCCTTGGGTTCAGCCCAAGAAATGTGAAAGAGATAACTATGTAGGTAGTTAGGTAGGTAGGTAGGTAGGTAGATAGGTAGGCAGGTAGGTAGGTTGGTACATAGATAGATACATAGATACATAAAAAGCAAGAAAGAAAAAAGATAGAAAGAAGGAAAGACAGACAGAAAGAAAGAAAGAAAGAGAGAAAGAAAGAAAGAGAGAGAGAGAGAAAGAAAGAAGGAAGGAAAGAATGAAAGAAGGAAAGAAAGAAAGAAAGAAGAAGGAAGGAAAGAAAGGAAGAAAGAAAGAAAGAAAGGAGGAAGGAAGGAAGGAAGGAAGGAAGCAAGGAAGGAAGGAAGGAAGGAAGGAAGGAAGGAAGGAAGGAAGGAAGGAAGGAAGGAAGGAAGGAAGGAAGGAAGGAAGGAAGGAAAGTCAATAGACAGATAGATAGGTAGATAGATATATAGAAAAATGATAGATGAATCTGGTCTTGGACTTCAGGAAGAAAGAAGAGAACAATTCCCAGTCATGTGGCCTTCTGCAGTGTGCCAGGACACCAGCATCATCTTCACACAACCACAGAGCAGGAAGAATGTCTCTTTCACACTTTTCAGGCCGCCGAAGGCCCCAGAGCCAAGAGGGCAGAGCAAGGGTGTAACTCAGCTGCTTGGAGCCAAAAGAGAAATGACCCTGCCTCACCTTGGACTGGGGATTAGCATAAATGATGTGGAGAATGAAGGAAGGAGAAAAGACTGGCAGAGGTAGAAGAAGGGCCTTCAAATCTGATAGATGGAGAGTAAAAAACCCACTCCCTAAGACCAGAGAGCAGGGCCTTTCTACTCTGTTCCTCCCCTCTTCCTAACTAAACTGGCTCTCTATTGGTAACCTAAAGATAGCCTGAGGCTCCCTTCACCTGAGGGAGGAAGGTTAGTCATTATTTGAGGAAGCTGAGAAAAGCCTGACCCTGGTGTAACTCTAACAAATGTTTCAGGTTTCCCCCCATTGCTGGCTGTGCCTGGAATGAATGAAGTGGTTTTGCAGCTTGCTTCCCTGTTGAGTGTGTATATTCTGCCTCCTTGTTCTCTTCACCTAACTTGGCTTTTGAAACTGTTTTCTGTCCTTCAAATGCAGTGTTACACTGGAGTTCTTCCTGCTAACTGTGCCAGGGCTTGGATTCTGAGAACTTCATTTGAACCTAGGATGGGTCAATGGATCAAGAACACTAAGAACATTTAGAGTAACTTCTCATCATCAAAGGAAAAACAAGAAGCTCTTGAACATCTGACCTTTCAGACCTGGAAGTCAGAGTGTCATAGACTTTCCTGCCCTGGCTGGGTTCGGTGTGATCCTGAGACCTCAGCCTCCTGAGCTAGGGTGATTGGCAAGAGCTACTGGTGCTCTGCTAGGTTCAGACGTGTAATGACATTGACAATACAAGCCAACTGCTTATCACAAAAGGCTTTGGGAGCATATTAAGCCTTTCAACATTGGACATTTAAGAACTCTGTGGACACAAGGTTACAATGCTAGAGTCTATGAGGCTGGGTATGTGGATCTGCTACACTTAAGCCTAGAGGTCTGACTCCAATTCTGGTGTATATGAGCGTTGATTTTCCAGAGAATGTTCTCGTAATTAGCAAATAGAAAAGTACTTTGATTAACCCTCAATTTTTTTTCCAGTTGTGTGTCTTGTAACAACCCTGGGCACTGTCCCTGAGCAATTGAGTCAATGCTAACTCTCTACCACTTGAGCCACAGCTCCACATGGGATTTTTTAGTGGTTCATTGGAGATAAGAATCTAACAGGCTTTTGTTGCCTAGGCTGTCTTTGAACGGTGGTCTTCAAATCTAAGCCTAATGAGAAGGTAGTTTTCCAGGTGTGAGCCACCGGCATCTGGCCTATTGTTTTTGACAGTCCTGGGGATTATTTTTCTCAAGGCTGGTACTCTACCATCTGAGCCACTCCACTGTGTCTAGCTTTTTCTGAGTATGTGGCACTGAGGATTCAAACCCTGGTATTCATGCATCTTGAGTGAGCTCTTTACCACTAAGCCACATTTCTAGCCTCCCCCTTACAACTTTATCCAACAACTTGCCTGTCCTCAAGAAAAGGCTTCTCAGTATAAATTATCTAAAGACATCCCTATAGGAAGGTGTCCAAAGATAAGTAAGACAAAGCTCATTCTTGGGAGAGATTCTAAACGTGAGAAGACTGTGACAAATGCCTCCATTTAATTATGTTTCATGTTTCAACATAAAAAGTTTTAATGATAAATGAGTCAATGTCTTAGATTATTGTGTATAATTTTATAATAGATGTGCAAAATGTAAATGGAATGATAATATAAGTAAAATAAAAAATAAAAAAATGAATCAAATAAGAAATAAATACAAAATCAATAATGAAAAACATAACATGTAAAAAACATACATATGTAAGGATATATCATATATTACACATGTATAGAAATATCTTTTCCATTGTAGAGCCTTCATTCAGGCCATGGGAACTCTAGCCTGAATTTCTTTTCCTCAAGGACAGTAAATTTTTCCTTCACCCATGGTATAAAATAGTTACCAGGATGGTGAGATCAAATCCCAACAATGGTATAAATACTGGCCCCAGTTCCAAGACAGTGACTTAATTTTTTAATGGAATCAGTTTATTCAGTTCCATACTGAACATTAAATAAAAAGCAGTGTAGAATTTTGTACATCTATTCAGACATCCTTTCCTTAACCCCAAAGTGCTTCTCAGAATACTACATTGTTTCTTTTTTTGTATGTTTCTTATTGTAAAAATGTTGTACAGAATGGTCACAGTTACACGAGCAAGGTCATGAGTATAGTTCCTATTGAGCATTGTTACCTCCTCCTTTGTTTTCCCCCTACCATCCCTTACCTCCCATCTCCACTACTATTCCCCGTGCCAAGCTCAGTGACTTAATTTTTTAGTTCTGTCTTGGCACGGGGTTTGAACTCAAGTAGTAGCAAATCTGCACTTTCCCTCACATTGCTACAAGTTCCTGAGTTTAATTCCCAGTCTAGGAAAGAAAACTGGCAGAAATTCAAAACCAGGGAGCTCTATTATTTTTAAATTTTGTTAACTAATCAATTAATTTTTGTCTTTTGTCTTTTTCCTTTTTTTTTTTTTTTTTTTTGGCCGATCATGCAGCTTGAACTCAGGTCGTGGCAACTCTGCCCCAGTTTCGACCACCCTAGGCTGGGTGCAGCCTCGGGACCCTTACCCAATCCTGGAATCCTAGGCCCAGAGGGCTTGCAGAAAGAAAAAAGTGAGATAGCACAAAAAGTGGCAAGCTGCAGAGGGATGGGTGTTTTTTTTTTTTTTTTTCTTTGCATGGTGACCATCCTGTGTCTGAATGTCACGGGTGCAAAGTACACCTGACCTGCCATTGCTGAAGGCTGGCGGGCTAGCAGGGAAGCCATAGGCCAACCTGTCAACATAGGCCCTCGGTTCAAATCCAGGTAAGGCCAACTACCAATGGCAGGAGATCACAACATTGGTCGAGCCTAAAATTGGATGCAAAAATCCTAGGACAATGATTGGTCTTAATTTCATGCTTTATTAAGCATGAAAAGAATAGTATTCGTTTAATTATGGTACAATAAATACCTAAGAGTTGGTAGGAATATAGTATATGTCATTCAATCATAGATAGGCGGCTATGGTGCTTTTTACCAACATATATTTATTTGTATACTACTGTCTGCCTATCCTTGTATCGCTGTTGTGGCCAATCCTGGGTCATGATCTGAGCACCTGGGAATCAACTAACAGCTTCATTGGCTAGAGGCTGCTGTGCTCACGCTCACTCATTCATGAATTGGACCTGCTAGGCACTGAGTTCAGATCCTGGCAGTGCTAAAAATTTAATCTTGGAGTATGAAGCCAAGTGCGACACCTGTTTTCCTTTTATGGGAGAGTCCTGGGTGTCAGGCATGATGGAGAACACATCTACAAATCTAGATGGTATGTGATAGGATGTAAACAATGTAATACATAGTTAGGTGTCATCACAGTCAATAAAATAAATGGTAAATAAATGAAAAAAATAAAAAATACAGTGAATAACTACACCAAACATAATATAGACTGAACATCTGTATGGAAGTTCAATCCTATCTTTAAAATGTATATAAGGAGTACATTTTCCAGGTCTGGGGCTTGAATTCAAGCCTAGGGAACAGGCCTGACTTCCTGGTCTTCAAGCACGGTGAGCTTCCCCTTTCCCCACAGTGCAACAAAGTTACCCAGACCCAGGGTTCAAATTCCAAGACTTGCAGACAAAAAAATGGCACACATTCCAAGCCAGGGAGCTTCATTAGCATTTTTAATATTTTTTAAATTCACTTTGCCTTTATTTGATACATATTGATTTTATAACATGAGAATTTTTCAAAAAAGAGTTTAAACTTTTACATTTCAGCATAGCACATTGGTGTTTCTATTTTGACCATCTGCCTTGAAGAATGAGAATGAAAATAAGGACATCATTTCTCCCTAGAATGTCGGGACTGTTGAATTTATTTCTATTTACAGTTATTTCTATTATAAACTCTCTGCATTTGTGTCATATGAGTTTTTCTCAGTGCCTACCAAGAAATACACTAGGGGAGTCCTCATAGCACAAAAGGTTGGGTTTCTGAATAAAACCTCACTTCTGTGAGGACAGTAGGTACTTCTAAGCATTTTGGGAATAAACTGGATTGTAACATGGAAAACAAAACAATGGGACTGTGATGTATCTCAGTAGTGGAGTACTTGCCTAAAGAGCATAAGACCCTGGCAGAAAAGTTTCCTAAAGCTCAGAATGTTAGAATTTTATGATCTGCATGAACAAACTTCTTTTTTTATTTATTTTTTGGTCCTGGGGCTTGAACTCAGGGGTTATGCCTGTGCTCTTCAGCTCAAGGCGAGTGATCTACTACTTGAGTCACAGTGCCACCTCGGTTGTCTAGTGGTTTATTGAAGATAAGAAACTCTCGGACTTTCATGCCTGGGCTGACTTTGAACCACCAAACTCAGATCACAGCTTTTTGAGTAGCTAGGATTATAGGCTTGAGTCACCGGTGCCAGGAACATGAACAAACTTCTTAAAGATTGATTCTGAGAAAAGAAACTTGGAATACACTTTTAGTATGAATAATTTATAATGCCATGGTTAAGGCACTAATTCAGAAGTATTTATTCATTGGCTGGTTTCTTAGTTTATTTAAAGATATATATATATGTATATATATATATATACATGCATTATAAATATATATATATATATATTATTAAAAACATAGCTTTGAAGTGCACCTAAGAGCTTATGTGCTCGTGTACAGTTATACAACTTCACAAGCTTCATTTTTTTTCAGTTTGGTTGGTACCTTAAATTAGGTGGGATTTATGTATTGTCGTTTTGTTCTCTGTTTTTGGAGGATTTCTCTCCTTTTTATTCCCCTACCTCCTCTCCTCACATTTGCAGTCAGCTTGCTCTTTTTGGCTTCTTTTTTCATAGCTGATTTTCTATCACTTCAGCTATGTCTGTAGCCTGGCATTTGCCAGTTAATTGGAGATGATACCTCTCAGGCTTTTCTGCATTCATTGGCTTTGAAATTTCATCTTCCAGTTCTCAGCCTCCTAAGTAGCTTACAGATGAGAGCCACTGTGGTGCCTAGGGATAAATTAGACTTCAGTAAATTAGACTTCAGTTGGTATATTCTTTCTGCTTTTCTAAGCATGGCATCATCTACTATAGTATTTCTGTGAATGTCCTGGGTCTGAAGTAAGATATAGAATACATATGCAAATCTGTATAATTTTCATAAGATGTAGTAAATTAAAATGTGTTATAAGTGTAATAATAGTCAATAAATATAATGAATGAATAATACAAAAAAGCAATATGCAGTAAATATAAGTATGTAGATATTAATAATTTCAAATGTGGATGAAAATTAATTTACAGGGCTGGGGATTGAATTCAGTCCTAGGGAACAGACCTGAATTGCATGTATTCAAAGAGGGGGAGTTTCCCCATTCCCCACAGTGCATTAGAATTTCCCAGACTCCAAGTTCAAATCCCAGGCCTGGCAGAAAAAAAAAATGAGTACGCATTCCAAGCCAAGGAGCTCCATTAGTATTTTTAGTATTTTTAAATTTTTTTAATTTATTTTATTTTATTTATTTATTTATTTAGCCAAGCACGGAGTTTGAAGTTAGGTCGTGGCAACTCTGCCTCACCTTCCATCACCCTAGTCAGGGTTGGTGCAGCCTCTATACCCACAGCCCATCCTGGGATCCTATGCTTCAGGGGCTGACAGGGAAAAAAAAGTGAAAATGGCAAGGAAAAATAGCCATGAATTGCGAACTGATAGGGTTTCTCGGTTTTCCTTCCTTGCATGGTGACCATCCCTTTTCCAAATGACACAACTGCAACCTGTAGGTCACCTGGAATTGTTGTCAGCAGGCTGTCAGCGAAGCCATAGGCCAATCTGCACACCTGGGCCCTGAGTTTGAATTCTGGCCATGACATTTACAAAGGGCTGGAGAGCGTAAGAAACTATTGCCTGTCCATAGGAACACCAGAGGAATGTCGTCAATGTCATGGTTGGAAGAATAGTTTGTCAATTAGTCTAGCATAAAATTAAACCCAGAATTCACAAGATGTGGATTGATTTTATTTATAGTTTATTATGCATTAAAATAATAATCTGTGTGTGTGTGTGTGTGTGTGTGTGTGTGTGTGTTTTCAGTAGTGGGGCCTGAACTCTGGGCCTGGGCATTGTCCCTCAGCATTTCAGCTCTGGTTTAGTGCGGTACCATGTGAGACACAGCGCCATTCCCAGCTTTTTCTGATCGTGTGTTGCTGAGGAATCGAACCAGGGACTCATGCATGCAAGGCAAGCACTATCAAAATGAGCCACATTCCCAGCCCCTAAAAGAATACTATTGATTAAATGGAGTCCTCACTAAATATCTGAGAATCACTAGGCAGGTAGTATATGTCATTGAATATTAGATAGACATCACTGGCAATATCTAAATATATGTTTATTTTTATACCACCATCTGCATAGAGAGCTATTGCTACTTTGGACAAACCTGTGTCTCCATCCTAGGTCCTGGGATCCACCTGGCACCTGAATGTGCTAGAGGCTGCCGTGCTAACACTCACAAATTTGTGAATTGGGCCTCTAGGCCCTCAGTTCAGGTCCCAGCATTGTTAAAAATGTCTTCTTGGAGTAAGATTGCAAGTGTGATACCTGTTTTCCTTTTCTGTGCAAGTGCTGGGTGTCAGGTATGATGTTTATAATTTGTCTGCAAAGCTACATGCTATGGAATAGATTTGACTGAATGTAATAAATGTTATAGGTGTACTCACAGTCCATAAAATAAATGGTAAACAAATAAATATATAATAAAATATAATGAATCATTCCAACAAACAAGATATAGACTGAATGTATGGATGTAAGTATAAATGATATAATAAAAACATCTGTAAATGTTATGTTCTCCAAGGCTGGGGCTTGAATTCAGGCCTGAATTCCTTGTCTTCAAGGGAGGAGAGCTTCACTTTTCTCCCACCCCTTGCCCCAAGTGCATCAGAGTTACTCAGATCCCAATGTGACATCCCTGGCCTGGTAGACAACAAAATGGCACAAAATCCAAGACAGGGAGATTCAATAGTGTTGTTAATTAATTAATCAATTTTTTGCCAAGCACGGGGCTTGAACTCAGGTTGTGGCAACTCTGCCTCAGTTTCTATCACCCTAGGCTGGAATGGTGCAGCTTCTGGACTCACAGCTCATCCTGGGGTCCTAGGCCTCAGGGGCTCACAGGAAAACAAAATGAAAACAGCATAGAAAAAAAGTCACAAACCGCGGAAGGTCAGCAGTTTCTGTTCTCCATCCATGCACGTTGACCATCCGGGGTGTGAATGACATGGCTGCAACCTGTAAGTCACCTGGCATTTCTGATGGCTGGTGCTGTCAGTGAAGCCATAGGCCAACGTGGACACTAAGCCCTGAGTTCGAACAGCAGTCATGCCACTTACAAGGGGCTGAAGAGCCTAAGAAACTATTGCTTGTCCATAAGAACACAAGAGGAATGTGATTAATGTCATGGTTGAAAGGGTAGTCCGTCAATCAGTCTTGCATAAAATTAGACCCAATAATCACTGGACAGGGTTTGATTTTAATTCGTAGTTTATTATGCGTTAAAAGAATACTATTGATTAAATGGAGTCCTAACTAAATACATGAGAATCAGTAGGAAGGTAATATATCATTGAATACTAGATAGACACCTCTGGCAGTACCTAAATATCTAAATTTATATTTGGGCTGGGAAAGTGGCTCAGTGGTAGAGTGCTTGCCTTGCTTGCCTGAGGCCATGAGTTCAATTCTTCAGTACCACATAAGCAAAAAGTAAAAACCCGGACGTGGCACTGTGACTCAAGTGGTAGAGTGCTATTCTTAAGCTGAAGAGCTGAGAGACAGCGCCCAGGCCCAGAGTTCAGGCCCCACGACACAACCCCAAAATAAATAAATAAATAAATTTATATTTATTTATTTACCACCATCGTCATACAAAGTTACTGCTATTTTGGCCAAACCTGGGGCTTGATCCCGGGTCCTGAGATCCACTTGGAAGCTGAATGGGCTAGAGGCTGTGGAGTTGACACTCACTCATTCATGAATTGGGCCTCTCAGGCCTTCACATCAGGTCCCATCTTTACCAAAAATTTCTTCCTGGTGTAAGATTTCAAGGGTGACACCTGTTTTCCTTTTCTGTACAAGTTCACAATATGTCTGCAAAGCTACAAGCTATGGAATAGATGGGAATAAATGCAATAAATGTTATAGGTGTACTCACGGTCCATAAAATAAATGCTAACTAAATAAATGATAAAATATAAGGTATCACTCCAAAAAACATGATATAGACTGAATATATTGATGTAAGTATAAATCATATATTTAACATGTCTATAAATGTTATGAGGTGCTTGAATTCAGGCCTAGGGAAGAATTTAATTCATGCATGATTCTCATAGGAAATGATAGGCAAGATGTATGGCACAACAATTAGTTTTAATTAAGCGTTCATGAAGTGTGACAATAAGAATCACATTCAGGAATTGGAGGCATTGGGAAAGATCCAAGAATCAGTACTCAAATGGTAGATTGGATACGAACACAGCTCACTACATCTCCTACTCTTTCCAAATAGGTAATTAGCATACTAGCTTCAGCTTATGAATGGATGAATATTTTGCCCCATCCCCACCCTGGGGCTCGATCTCAGGTCCTGGGTATGGCCTAGTTCCTTAGTGGCTCACAAGCTGATTGGCTCATGTGGACCTATTTGGCTGTTGGGCTTCCTAGGCCCCAAGTTCAAATTCCAACACTACCAAAAGTTTTATCCTGATTTGAGAAGCCAATCCTTGCACCTGTTTCCCTGTACTGTGCAAGTGCTGGGTCTCAGCAAGAATCAAGAAAGCATAAGCAACTCTACACCTGTGGGAATAGATTGTCATCCATGTCAGCACAGTTTTATATGTCATTCTATGCTCAATAAAATACACAATACATCCTTGAAAAAGACACAAAATAAAAAGAATAACTGCACTGAATACAAGACGCATACCACACCTGTATGTAAATAGAGATCCTATGCATAAAAGAGCTGGACTTCACGGATTGGGAGAAGATCTTTACTAGCCATACAACGGACAAGGGTCTCATATCTAAAATATACTTGGAACTCAAAAAATTAAACCCCCCAACAACAAATCCTCAAAGAAACAACTGCCCAATAAATAAGTGGGCGAAAGACTTAAAGAGAAACTTCTCTGAAGAAGAAAGAAGGATGGCCAATAGACACATGAAGAAATGTTCAACATCCCTAGCCATAAAAGAAATGCAAATCAAAACAACATTGAGATATCACCTCACTCCAGTTAGAACGGCAAAAATCAAGAACTCTAACAACAACAGATGCTGGAGGGGATGTGGACAGAAAGGAACCTTACTTCATTGTTGGTGGGAATGTAAACTTGTTCAACCACTTTGGAAAGCAGTATGGAGGTTCCTCAAAAGACTTCACATAGAGCTCCCCTATGACCCAGCAATCCCACTTTTGGGCATTTACCCTAATGTTTACAAACAAGACCACACTAAAGCTACCAGCACAACTATGTTTATTGCAGCATTATTTACCATAGCTAAGATATGGAACCAACCCAGATGCCCCTCAGTAGATGAATGGATCAAGAAAATGTGGTATATATACACAATGGAATTCTATGCCTCCATCAGAAAGAATGACATTGCCCCATTTGTTAGGAAATGGAAAAACTTGGAAAAAATTATATTAAGTGAAGTAAGCCAGGCCCAAAGAAACGTAGGTCCCATGGTTTCCCTTATTTGTAATATCTAGTATATGTATGAGTCAAGCGGAAAAGGTCAGATAATGTGATGTCAGGAAAATGAACCCTTAGATGTGTATTTTAATGTTTTTTTCTTTAATGCATGTGTTTCTAACACATTTATAAGATTATCTCTTTGTTGCTTTGTATGTCCCTCCCCCACAGTATAACCCTTGCTTTCACTATATTTGATGTCAGTATAACTTGTGGAGGAGATGGGGAAAAACCAGTTGTTTAAGGATACAGGTGGACCTGTTGCAACAATGAGAAGTACAAGTTTTCATGTCCAAAACGAACTTTACAACGTTGGTGCGGGGGGGGGGGGGGGGCTGGGGGGGGAAGGAGAAGGATTGGGATTAGGGGGGGTGGGGGGAGGCTGGGAAGGGATGTGAAGGGTAAACAAAGGAGGAGGCTGCAATGCTTGGTAAGAAATGTACACATTATCCTGCCCATGTAACTGTAACTCCTCTGTACAGTATGTTCACAAATAAAATTACATTAAATTAAAAAAAAAAAGAGCTGGGCTTCTTATTTTGTCCAGTGCTAGGGCATCGAATAAGGCCCTGGACCAGGCCTGACATTCTTGTTTTCAAGGATGGTGAGCCTCCCCTTCCCCCACAGTGCAACAGAGTTACCCAGACCTGAATTCAAATCCCAGCACTGACAAAAGATTCATCCTGATGTCAGAAGCCAGTCGTTGCACCTATTTTCCTCTCCTGTGAAAGTCCTGGGTCTCAGCTAGGATGGAGAATGAATACATAGGCAACCGTATAACCATGGGAACAGTTTGTAATCCATGTCAGCACAGTTATAACTGTCACCATACTCAGTAAAATACACAATATCTCCATGAATTAGACACAAATTTAGGAGAAGAAATGCACTGAATGCAAGTTGCTATCTGCACATGTATGTCAATATAGATCCTATGTTTAAATTATGAATTTAGGAGTATAATGGCCTCAGCTTCAGTAACCTCAGGGTGGCGGGCTGCCATGGGCCCATAGCCAACCCTGGGATCCTAGGCCCTGAAGTCTTGCAGGAAAATACACACACACACACACACACACACACACACACACACACACACACACAGAAAAAAAGCCGCGAGATGGATTTTTGACATTGGTTTCCTTTCCACGGTGATCATCCTGGCTCTGAATGACTCGCCTACAAAGGGTACTTCACCTTGCATTGGCGAAGGCTACTGGGCTATCAGGGAAGCAGCAATGTTGGCCCTGAGTTCAAGTGCTGGTCCTGACACCAACCAATCGGGGGATTTCCCAAGAGACTCATTCCTATGCATCGGAATACCGATAGAATGTGAGCAAACTCTTGATTGAGAAGTTTCCCCATGGATGGGTCTAGTCTAAAATTAGACACAATGATCCTAGGATGCTGACTGATCTTATTGAATAGTTTATTAAGCATGAAAAGAATCCTATTCCTTCAATGGTGGCATAGTAGCTACCTAAGAGTTGGTAGGAATGTAGTTGATGTCATTGAATCCTAGGTAGATGTCTCTGGCACTCTATACATATATATATTTATTGGTATACTACCACCTGCCTATCCATGTATGTCTATTTTGTCCACCCCTGTGGCTCAATGTCAGGGTCTGGGAACTGCCTGGCAGTTTCCTGGGCTAGAGGTTGCCGTTTTGACACACCCATTCATGAATTGGGTCTGCTAGGCCCTGAGTTCAGATCCCAGCACTGTCAACAATTGGATCATGGAGTAAGAAGCAGAGTGTGACACCTGTTTTCCTTTGCTCTGAGCATTCTGGGTGTCAGACATGTTGGAGAACATGTCTACAACTCTAGATATTATGTGACTATGTGATAGGATGTCATCAAAATAATAAATGGAATATGTGTTACCACGGTCAATAAAATAAATTGTAAATAAATGAATAAAACAGAAATACAATAAATAACCACAACAAACAGGATATGTACTGAAAATCTATGAGTAAGTACAAATCCTATCATTACAATGTATATAAATAGTATGTTTCCCAGGGCTGGGGCTTGAATTCAAGCCTAGGGCCTAGGTCAGACTTTCTTGTCTTCAAGCACGGTCAGCTACCCCTTTGTCCACGTTGCTGCAGAGTTACTCAGACCCTGAGTTCAAATCCAAACCCTGGCAGAAAAAACAGCACCAATTGCAAGCCAGGGAGATATTTTTTTTTTTATTTTTTTTTTTTTGCGAAACAAGGTCTTGAACTCATGTAAGGCAACGCTATTTAACTTCCATCACCATAGTCCGGGGTGCAACCACTGGAACCACATGTGATCCTGGGATCCTAGACATCCAGGCCTTATGGGGGGGGGGGACGCACAGAGAAGAAGTGGTGGGATGGAGTTTTAACATTTTGAACCATGATCATTTGGGTCTGAAGGACACGGCTACAAAGGGTACTTCACCTTGCAGTCCTGAAGTCTGGCAGGGTACTGGGGAAGACAGTCCTGTAGGACAATATAAACCTAGAATCCAATCTCAGTCATGTCACTTCTGAATGGCGGGGGATCCTAAGAGAGGGAGTAATGATTGAATGTTGTAAGTGTCACAGTTGAATGAGTTGCTCATGAATGATACTTGTATAAATTTAGACATCATGATTTCAGTAGGCTGATTGATTTTATTTAATATGAAGCAATAAAAGACAACTATTTCTTACAGGGACACAACAATTTCAGGACACTGATTTACTTAATAGTTTATTAAGGATTAAAACAATAATATTAATTATATGGAAGCATAACAAATACCCAAGAATTGTTAGGAATGTAGTATATATAACTGAATAATGGATAAACATCTCTGGCACACTATAAAGATATATATTTATTAGCACACTACTATGTGCTTGCCAATCTGTTCTTATTTGGTCAACTCCACAGGCTCAATCTCAGGTCCTGAGAAATGCCTATCATCTCAGTTTGCCCCAGGATGGCTGGTTGACACTCAATCATTCATGAATTTGGCACTGTAGGCCATGAGTTCAGATGCCAGCACTCCCAAACAATGAATCATGGAGTAAGAAGCAGATGGTGACATATGTTTTCCTTTTCTGTGAAAGTCCTGTGTGTCAAGTATGAAGTGGAATACATATGCAGACCTATATCCTATATAATCAATGTAATCAATATTCTATGTGCCATAATAGTCAATAAAATAAATGGTTACTACATGAACAAAACAGAAGGTAAAATGAATAACTACACTGAATGCAATATCGAGTCAATATATGTATGTAACTTTAAATCATATATTTAAAATGTACACAAATAGAATGTTTTCTAGTGGTGGGGATTGATTTCAGGCCTAAGGAACATACTTGAATTTCTTGACTTCAGGAAAGCAAGCTTCCCCTTCCTACACAATACAACAGAGTTACCCAGACCATGAGTTGCAATCCCAGTCCTGGCAGAAAAAAAATGGCATCTCTATGCTATGTGACAATCACTTCTTAGGTATTTCATTATTTCTCCTTTAATGAAGGTAATTTTTTAAACGCTTCATAAAGTATTGATTAAAATCAATCAGTATCGTAGAATATAATTGTATATAATTTTATCCTAGAATTATTCAAGAACTGCCCATTCAAGCATGACATATATCACATTCCATTGGTATTCATATGGATAAAAATGAGTTTCTTAGTATTTCCTGCCATTTGGAGGTGGCAGGACCAGGATTAGAATTGTAGGCTCCAGCTCCCAACACTTAAACCCGAAGTTAGCGAACTCACTGGTCTGTCCAAGAACATAAGCAAGACCAATGATTAAGCAGGCACCAGTGGCTCTCAGCAGTCCTCCATGATACTTACAAGGCTGTGAAAGGAGATTCATGGTAAAAGTCACCCTAGACTGGAAAGTACTTGAGACCCCTGCCCAACTTCAGTATCAACAAAGCCAGAAGTAGAGCCGTGTGGCTCCAGTGGTAGAGGTGTAGCTTTGAGCAAAAGCAGCTCATGGTCTGTGCCTAGATCCTGAGTTCAATGTCCAGGACAGGCAACAAACAGACATACACAACAATCTGTGCAACCATCCGGCCGTCTGTTGGTTGACACCACTACCAGCAGTTGAGGAAGGTAGAGGTAACTGAGTGGTAAGCAAGAGTATCGAGGCGAATTTGGAGTACAATAGGAAATTGAGGACCTAGTCGGTGAGTGGGAGAATAGAGGATTTCCCAGAGCCTGGGAATGTGGCCAGCCCATCTTTCCCATCCCAGGACTCAGATGTCTCAAACAACAAGACTCTGAGACAGAGCTGTGGGCAACAAACTACTGCCAGAACACCAGCAGAAAAATCCCATCGTCAGACCTTCAACATTCAAGAAAACAAAGAATACAAAAAAGGGAAGGATCCCAAAGACAAACTATACTGGGGAGGGTGATTCAATGGAGGGTCTGGCCAAAGGCCTCCCCTGCCTTTGGACACAGTCACAGCCACCACGGTCCAGAGTGTCAAGGGTCCTGATATCACCAAGAATCTGCAGAGGTGCTACAGATATGTGGTGCCTGCCCTGCACTACAGCAAAAGAAGAAAGCATGTGCTCTGTTATAAGATCCAACCACTGAAAAAGGAAAAGAAAGACGTGCAAGATTGACAAGAGAAAGAGAAGGAGAAGGTAGCCCAAGTGCACAAAGCACCAAAACTGAGCTAGACATCCACAAGCTACCCATACATAGGCTGGTTTCGGCAGAAAGTGACTTAGAATCGGCACCAGCCCACATGCTGCTTACAGCCGATGACAGAAATGGAGCATGAAGCCCTCACCAGCTGCCTACAGGCCATAGAGCAGGACATGGGGGAGCTGGAGATGGTAGCTTCTGTGGTTACCACTTACAGAAGGAGACTGAAATGTTGTTCCAACAGATGAATGATGTAACACTTCAGCTCAAGGAAAAGACCAGAAGTTTCTATGACATGGAGCAAGTGAACACAGTTTTAGGAGAAGCTGGAAGCACTCTGGACATAGAGGAGCAGCAGGAAGAACAGAATCTGCAAGTTCCAACAAGTGCTGCAGAGGCATGATGTACTAAAGAGACTACAGGACAACCTGAGCTGAATGGTGACCACAGCAAATCTGGAGACAGACACGTTCTCACAGAACCTGAGCATTTAGAGGACCCTGCAGAAGGAGGAGGACTTGTGGCTGACCGAGCAGGTAAACCAACTGACAGAGGAGAAGGAGTGAGGATTGAGATAGGTGATGCACCTAGAGAATAGCTGGGGGAACTGAGAACGAAGCTGGCAGAGCCATTGCCCCCCGAGGGTCCATCTCAGGAGGAGCAGCAACTGCAGGCCCACATCTACCGCACGCAGATGGGGTTGAAAAACCTGGAGGAACAACTTCACATCTAGGTCCAGTAAAACCAGAGGCTCCGTCTCCAGATTGCGGAGCAGCTAGAGCAACTGGGAAGACTAGAGGAGAAAACCAAGGATCGGCAGGAGATCCCTGAGACCCCACGATGTGCATGTGTGTGCAACCCACAGCTGGAGGAACAGCTGGCCTTGCTGCGGGATGCTCTCCACATGATGAGCAGTGAGAAGGAGGATATCACCAGCATCGTGGACTCAGAACAGCAGCTGACGAAATATCTGCGGGAACAGCTGGACTGCTCAGAGGAGAAGATAGAGGAATGGAAAGAGGTGGCTGAGAGAGAGCCAAATGGCTCAGGAGCTGCAGGAGCAGCAAGAGCAGTCCCTGGCCTAGCTGAAGGAGCTCAGAGCCACCTGTGAGCAGCACATCACTTCCAATGAGCAGCTGTGCTCCAAGTAGTAGGTCCTGCAGTAGCAACTGCAGAGGTAGACCCAGCTGTTGGAGCAGCTGAAGCAAGTGCAGTGTCCGACCAAATGGGGGGACTAGGTGGTGCCCCCAAAGTGGCAGGACAGTTTCAAGTGCTTGGAAGTGACAAGTCCACAGGAGGAGCACCTGCAGGCCCAGCTGAGCTTCCTGGCTTTCCCTGGGGAAGGGGAAGATGTGAACCCTGGAGATGCAAAAGCTGAGGAAGCGACTCTCCTCGATGTGCCCATGGCAGAGGATGGAGATGTCTCCCAAACTGAGGGGGACTTGGCTCTGTTAGCACTCTCAGAGGCTGAGATCCACAGGGGGCAACTCCTTCAGGACTGCTGCAGGCACTCCTCCTCCCTGGGACAGCTCAGTGCCAGATAGAGCCAGAGCCACAGGTCCCCTGCCCCGTGATCTGCCACCACAACATGTGAGAGAATGGGAAGTGGGACATGTGGGCATCCGAGAAGAAAATCTGCTTCATCCACAACCTGTCTGATGAGATGGACCTCCAAAGTCCTGCAGATGAGCTCCAGCATCGATACAACCAGCTGTCAGCACATATCCGCACCGTCCAGGAATCCCTCCTGGCATGTAAAGGACAGATGTTCATTCTGGATCAGCTGTGTCAGGAGAAAGCAGAGTGCAGGTGCCGGCTGACTCAGGAGAAGATGAAGAGTAGATAACTGCAAGTGCTGCGGTCTCTCTTACACAGGGTTCCAAATGCTGACACAGGCTGAGCTCCCCACAAGTGCAGTTGCTTCAGAGGTCTCAGGCTCCTGGGTGGTCAAAATGAGGGAGAATCAGAAAGGTTTTGAAGAATTGCAACTTCAGTATAGTGTGGAAACTGCAAGACCAGAGTTCAGGGTTCCCTTCCCTGGACTCCCCCACAGAGCATGTCGTGCTGCAGATCCCCACATCCAGAACTGCCCACAGCTGGTGAGCTCAGACTTGCAGTGCTCTGTCCCTTTTTCTGTAAGCTGATGGGGATGATGACTCCCTATGTGACATATTGAGTCCCCAAATCCTCAGCAGCCACCAGAACTAGGTGACCAGGTGAGTTTCTCTAGGCCTCAATCTGCCTGGTGATAGGAAGCGTAAACTCCGGGCCAAGTAGAGCAGAGGCTGCTGGGAGGAGGCCTAAATTCCAGGGACATCTAATGGCCCATTGGTGGTCAGGAAAGAGGCCTATGGTATGCTTATCACAAAGAATAAATTATTTCCAAAGGGAAAATAAAGCCTCCACAAAGATTTCTTCTTCCAGTTATAGGGCTTGAACACAGGGCCTGACCACTCTCCTTGATCTCTAATTGATCAAGCCTGGTAGTCTACAAGTTGAGCCCAACCTCCCCTTCCACCTTTTTCTTTTTTGGAATCAAACACAGGCTTCAGGCTTGCTAGGCTACCACTCTATCACTGAGCCACATTCTCAGCTAGGATGATTCCCCGCCCCCAAACCCATATGGCCAATCCTCAAATAAATAGGAATTAGGGGCTAGGATGAATATGAAGCACAAGTACTTCACACGGAAGTACTCCTCTGCCCCCTCTTTGACACCCTTATTTAAAGTTTCTCTTTTACTATTGAGGGATGAGAGAGGGAGAGGGACTTCCTAGAGAGTAGTACCAAGAACAGTGGCCCCCTGAGTCCCACAGCCTCCCACACACAAGTGGTCCTACAGATTCCCATTTTACCTAACTCAATGTCGTGTCTACACTGTCTCTCTAACCATGCAAGGCTCAGAATGAAATAAATGTCAGCCCTGGCCTCAGCCCACACCCAGAGTAGAAGCTCCTAGTCCCAGGCTGACTTCCACCTCTGACTTCCCCAAGTTAGGCTGGACCCACCACTCATCACTGTGTTGGTGTCAATGATCTCATGGATGGATTTCAGGAAGAAGGTCTATGGCAAAGAGCAGAAGCAGCAGTGTGAACAGGGAGGAAGGAGCTGGGGCAATTGGTCTGGAATCTTCCTCCTTGGAGCCTTCCTGTCAATCCAGAGCCATCCTGACCTGAAGCACGGCCAAGGCCACGAGGTGGAGAAGATAGTGGAGCAAGGGACTAAAGGAGGTACTGCTTTATCTTGGCACACTTGAAATTTGTAATATTTGGCCCATGCCAATCCCAAAGCCAACATGCAATGCCTCTCCTTGTTGTTGTTGTCCATGAGCTGTTGCCCCTGAGCTCTTTTTCTCAAGGCTTGCACTCTACCACTTGAGCCACAGGGACACTTCTTGTTTTCTGATGGTGCATCGAGGATAAGAGTCTCACACACTTTCCTGCCCAAGCTGGCTTGGAAGCCAGATCTCACCTTCCTAAGTAGCTAGGATGACAGGCGTGGGCCACCAGTGCCCAGAATGTGATGGCTTTTTAAAGGATCTTGGCAAGTCTGTAAAAAGAGCCCCAAAGGGTCTGGATAGACCATGACTCAATCAAGGAGCTGGGATTGGGAAAGGCTGATCCGGGAAGCCATTCTGTTCCCCAAAATTATAGATGTCAGGTGGTGTTGGATGCATCAAACTCCTAGGCCAACCACCAGACTTAGTGGGGAAAAATGTAGAGAATACCCAAAGGTTACAGTGTAGAAATCTCTGATTTTGTATGCATATGGGTTGTGTGTGTGTGTATGTGTGTGTCTTCAATGATGGTGGGTTTCCCCTCCCGCACAGTGCCAGAGAGTTAATCAGACCCTGAGTTGAAATCCCAGTCCTGTCAGAAAAATGGTTCAAATTCCAAGGACGGTCTTAAATTTTTTTTGTCCAGGAATGTGCCCTGTCTTGAAAGCACTCTCTGTGCCATGACATCATTCTATTCAAAGCAAATTTGTTAGCTGGGTGCTATTCTTGATAACAACTATGGATGTTCACTGATAGAAATACATGTATATATACACAAACACATGCAGTTACTGGCTCTTTTTTTTTTTTTTAGTGCAGATCCTGAGGCTTAAACTATGAGCCTAGAAATTGTCCTTGAGCTCCATTTACACAAAGAGCACTTTATTGTGCCTTAATCCATGATACTTCATTAAATGGAGGCATAATTTAATATCTAATAATTATTAGTAATATATTACATGTAATTTAATAATATATAGACATCTAACATTCTATAAATATATTTATATTTAAATGTACAGTAGAATATACATATACATCTCTCTCTGTCTCTCTCTCTACATTTATATACACGTATTTGCAACAATTTATGCATCTATCTCTTTATATATTGGCCACTCCTCGGGCTAGAACTCTGGTCCTGGGAACTGCCTGGCATTGAATTTGTTTGTGGTTGCTGTGCTTAAACTGACCCCTTGATGAATTAGACATTCCAGGCCCTGAGTTCAAATCCCAGCAGTGCCAAAGTCAATAGGTGGAGTAAGAAGCCAATGTTGACTTGATTTCCTTTCTGTGGAAATATTGTGCCCTAGGTACAGCATGTAATATCTATGCAAATACATATATATGACATATATTATACTTGTATACAAATATTATTTTTGCCAGTTCTAGGGCTGGAATTCACACAGTGGGAAATGCTCCAGATTTTTTTCTTCTAGGAGGTTAGCTTTTATTTCACTCAAAGCACATTAGTGTTACCCAGTCCCTGAGTTCAAATTCCACGTGTGGCAGATAAAATGGCCCAAACTGCTAGCCAGGACCTTAACTGTTTTTGGGTGCAGGCACCTGTTTCTGGGTGCAGGCACGGGGCTTGAACTCAGGTCGCCACAACTCTGCCTCAGCCTTGATTACCCTAGGCTTGGGTGCAGCTTTTACACCCACAGATGATCCAGGGATCCTACAACCCGAGTTCAACTCCAGCTCTGGCAAAAAAAATAAACCAACCAAGATGTAGGAAAAAAAACCTGGAAGTTTTAGACAACAGTTTTACCTTTGTTTCCTTTGCACTGTGACCATCCTGGCTCTCAATGACTCGGCTAGAAAATTGCTCATGTCCTTGCATGGCCGAAGGCTGGCTGGCTGTCAGGGAAGCCTGAGCCCAACAAAGACACCTAGGCCCTGAGTTTGATCCTAGGACTTCCACCTACTCGTTCCTATCTATAGGAACAATAATAGAATCTTTGTAATGTACCAATTGAACTACTGATTAGCTAGTCATTGTAGTATAAGATTGTACGCAACAAATACAGGTCATTGATTAATGTAATTAATACTTTATTAAGTCTCCTACCGTGATTAATTAATGGAGGCATAATTTTAGACCAAATAATTCATAGTAATAGAATATATAAAAATAAGATATAAGTCGTCATTCTTTATATAGAGTTATAAACTAGCATCGACATAAATGTCTGGTTCTCTATATAACTTTATTTATAGATTCATATACATATGTAAATATGCACACATACTGCAATCTACATATCTATCTGTTTATATATTGGCCACTCCTAGGGCTTCATCTCAGGTCCTCAAATTTGCCCGACAATTTCACTTACGTCAGACTGGTGTGCTAACATTGACCCATTCATGAAGTGAGCCTTCTAGGCCCAGAGTTCAAATTACAGTACTGCCAATAACTTAATCCTGGTGGAAGAAGGCAATTGTCCCACTTGTTTTCCTTATTAGTGAAAGTCCTGGGTCTCAGGAATGATTTACATAGGCAAATCTATGTTCAATGTAATAGGATGTAAAAAAGTTATACATGTAATCATACTCTCTAAAATATATAATAAATTAATAAAAAACAAAATAAAATGAATACACTAACTGCAATATGCAGTAAACATGTGTATGTAAGTATAAATCATGTATTTAAAATATATAAGAATATTATTTTTGCGAGTGCTAGGAACAGGCCTGTCTTTCTTGTCTTCCAGCCTTGTGAGATTTTCCTTCCCCCACAGTACTGCAGATTTACCCAGACTTTAGTTCAAATCCCAGGCCCCGCAGAAAAAATGACGTGAATACAACACCAAGTAGCCTAATAATTGTTTAAATATTTTTAATGTATATATGTACACATGCATATATGTATTAAGTATTTTTATTTTGTCAAGCACAGGGTTTGAACTCAGGGCATTGCAACTCTGCCTCAGCTTTGATCACTCTAAGGCTGGGTTGCAGCCACTGGACCCACAGCCGAGCCTAGGTTCCTGGGTCTCAAACTCTGACAGGAAAAATAAATAAATAAAACGACACAGAAAAAAAAAACAACAGTAACTTGCAGATGGCGGCCAGTTTTACATTTGTTTTCTTTTCAAGGTGACCATCCTGGGTGTAAATGACAGGGCTGAAAAGTGATGGTAACCTGGCATTGCTGAAGGCTATTGGGCTTCCAGAGAAGCCATGGGCCAAAATGATAACATAGGCACTGTGTTCAAAGCCGGGTCCTGACCCCTACCAATGGAGGGAGATCCTAAGAGTCTTGTTCCTATTCATAGGAATACCGATGGAAAGTTATGAATGTCAAGGTTGAATTACTTGTTTCTGAATGATACTAGCATAAAATTAGAGAGTAATTTTAGGAGGCCGATGGATTTTAATGAATATTTTTTGACACATTAAAAGAATTCTATTAATTACATGGACAGTTTAGTTTCGGGACAGTGGTCGATATAATTAATAATTCATTAAGGATGAAAACAGTAATAATAATTACATGGAGGCATAATAAATACCCAAGAATTGGTAGGAATGTAGTCTATATAACTAAACAATGTATAGACATCTCTGGCACTCTATAAAGATCTATATTTATTTGTGTACTAGCATCTGCATGTCCATCTGTTCTTGTTTTGTCAACCCCTGGAGCTCAATCTCAGGTGCTGGGAACTGCTTGTCGGCTCCATATGCCACAGGCTGGCGTGCTGACACTCACCCATTCATGAATTGGGCCATGTAGGCTGTGAATTCAGATGCCAGCAATCACAAAAATTGAATCATGCAGTAAGACACAGGGTGACACATGTTTTTTTTTTTTTTTTTTTCTGTGAAAGTCCTGGGTGTGAAGTTACATACATAGGCAATTCTATTTCCTATGTAATAATTGTACTAAATATTCCATGTGTTATAACAGTCAATAAAATAAATGGTAAATGAATAAAATAATAAAATGAATAACTACACTAAGCACAATTTGGAGTCAATATACGTGGCTCAATCTCAGGGCCCGGGCACTGTCTGGCAGCTGAATTGGCTAGTGGCTGCTGTGCTGGCAGTCACCCATTCATGAACAGAGCATTCTTTGCCCTGAGTTTAGATCCCATAACTCCCAAAAATATAATCTTGGAGTGAGAAGCCAATCATGACACATGTTTTCCTTTTCTGTGAAAGTGCTCAGTGTCAGGTAGGATGTATAATTTGGATGCAAATCTATATGCTATATAATAGGATGTAATAAAGGTAAAAAACATCATAGGTAGAAGAATTGCCACTACAATAAATGATAAACAGATTGAATCAGTAGTGAATCATTCTAGGATAAAATTAGATGCAATAAGTGTAGTTTGTGCACTGTTTAATTAATATTTTATTAAGCATTAACAGAATAAAAATTACATGGAGACATAATTAAATAACTAATAATTTGGAGTAACACATGATGCATAATTTAATAATATATAGACATTGGTCTCATTCTATGAAATATCTAATTATATGTATAGATATATGTATATATATGATAAACTATTATAAGATATTGAGTAATTATTAATAAATGCTTTATTAGCATTTATTATAAAAAATGCTTTATTATTGTTAACTGGGAGACATCATTAAATGGAGACATAATTTAATACCTAAGAATTGGTAGCAATATTATCTATAATTTAATGATATGCAGAAATCTCTTTTTGTGTACAAAATATTTATATACAGCAATCGCTATCTATTTATACCTTGTTCACTCCTGAGGCTCGGTGGTAGAGTGCTCTCATAGTAAGCATGGAGCCCTGGGTTCGATTCCTCAGTGCCAAAAAACAGAAAACTCAGAAGTTCTGCTATCTTTCAATCAATTGAGTGCTAGCCTTGAGCACAAGCGTTTAGCGACAGTGTCTAAGCTCTTAATCAAGCCCCAGGTCTGATGCCAAAAAAAGGTAGGATCTTCTAACTGTAATTATAGAAAACAGAACTTCAAAAACCTCATTAAAGAGCAAGCTAGTAATCTGGTGCTGACAGCTGCCACCTAACCTGACTTAGCCACAGATAAATCGCTGCAACCCAGCTCCATGGGTTACCCATGTCATCCTGGCTTACGCCCTTCATCCTAGCTGCTCAGGGGCTTTAAAACACAGTCCTGGCATGAAGTCTAAGAGACACCTCAAAATGTTGCTCCAAGTGGTAGAGCTTTGAGTTCAAGCCCCATGGCTAACAAACCCTCCCACGAAAAATACCCCACTAAACCTTTAGATGTGAGCTTGTATGGTTTGTAAATTTTTCCTCAAAGAATGGTGATACTGATGAAAGAACCCTAATTCTAGTGACAGCTTGTGGAATGGAGCTATGTGCTGAGTCCTCCATAGGGTGCTCCATTCTGAGGCCTGCACATGGTGCTATGTGCTGGGTCTTTCACAGGATGCAGTGTACTAAGTCCTGCATTGGGAGCTGAGTGCTCAATCTTTCACAGGATGTTGTGTGCTGAGTGGGGCAAAGACTGCCATGTGCTATGTCCATAACCGAGTGCATTCTTACATGTTGTCTATGTAAGAGCTCCACAATTTTGATGATTATTCAGACATGAATATTGAGGCTCAGAAAGGTCCCCATGTCAGAAACAAAATTATGTATTACTGAAGACTCATGAGTTGTCTACAGCAGACAATGGTTTGGTTTATTTTTTTCTTGGTCATGACCTTGAACTCAGGACTGAGGCACTGACTCTTACCTCTTGGACTCATGGCTAGGACTCCACCACGTGGAGCCATGGACCCCCTTGCAGCAGAGGCCATTGCCAAGGGGGCAGTAGCTGAAGTCTGTCATCCTGCCTTCTCGGGAAGCTGAGTTTTAAAGATCTGGGTTCCAAACTATCCCAGACACAAAAGGTACCATGAGACTATTATCTCCAATTCACTACTAACAACCTGAAGGGGAAGCTGGGTGCTTGAGCTCATGTAGGATATCCTACCTACTCAGGAGGATGAAATCTGAAGAGCATGGTTCAAAGCTTGCCTAGGCAGGAAAGTCCTTGAGAAACTTAGCTCCAATGAACCACCAGAAAACCGGAAGTAGCTCTGTGGCTCAAGTGGTAGAGCACAAGACTGGAGTTGAAGAGGTCAGGGACAGCACCCATGCCAAGCTTTCAACTCCTTCAATTGACAACAACAACAAGAACAAAAGGCAGAAATAAACTAACATAGCTGAAGTAGAGGGCTGGGAATGTGCCTTAGTGGTAGAATAATTTGCATATATGAAATCATGGGCTTCATTTCTCAGGACCACGTCACTAGGACAAAGCCTGAAGTGGCTCTGTGGCTCAAGTGGGAGAGGGATATCATTCTACAAGAGAAAATAAGTACAGTACTCATGTCCTAAGGTTAAGCTTCAGGACTCATGTATATGTGTGCATGCACACACACCTGTGCACACACACACCGTGTTGTGCACACATACACACTCACACACACATACACTCACAGACCAGAAGAGATGTTGTTACACAAAATGATAAAGAACTAGGATTCTGCAACTGAGCTCATGGTCAGCACCCAGGCCCTGTGTTCAAACCCAAAACCTAGGCACCCAGAGCCCAACTAGGAGAAGTCAAAGGTTTCAAAACCTGATGAGCTTCACCAATCATAGATGTCAGGGAACTTTGTGATATCCAACATGTGCTTGGATTTCCCAAGCTTCCACAAACATAGGAGAGGCATCATAGGCCCAACATTGCCTGCAATGTATCGTTTCATTATGTTCAGTGCCCTAGTTGTCTGCCTGAAGGACTCCTGAATTATATTGAACACTGTAACTGAACACCAGAATATAGTCTCACAAAGGGAGGATAAGCACACAGAACTTGGCCTGCCATCGGAGGTGGCACAAATGAAGGTCTTCTATTAAAACAGAGCACTGGGGATAGAGATCGGTAAGGGTACAAAGAGGCCTTATTCTCCTGACCTTCACTCATCCTCACTAACTGGCACAGATGGAGTTGTTACCCAACTGTACAGGAGTGAGGGCTTTTGTGTGCCTGTCCAGACAATGAGAGAGTTTTCCTCCAGCAGGACTGTGATGCAGAGAAACCCTCAGGTTACACTGTGAACAGTGAGGGGACCCCCCCCGGAACATGCACTATCTTGAAAGAAGTCTCTCTGTTATGAACTCATTGTACTGAATACAAATTTATTAGGTTGGTGCTCTTCATCATAGCTACTCTGGAATTTCACCTATAAGAATACAATACGTAGACAAATACATGGAAGTACAGGCTCTTTTTGAGGGGGCAGGTCCTGGGGTGGAAATATGAGCCTATGCATGGTCCCTGAGCTCCTTTTGCTCAAGGCTATTGCATTAAGCTTCAGTCCAGCCCCACTTCTGGGTATTTCTGTGATCTCTTAGAAATAACTGTGTCATGGACTTTCCTACACTGGCTGCATTCAAACTATGTTCCTCTAAATCTCAGCCTCCTGAGGACCTGGGATTGCAGACAGCAGCCAATGGCACCTTATTTCTTCTCTTCTCCATTTCTTAATCTGGACAATCTGACTTCTTAACAGGGTCATTCCCAAGGTTTTAATTTATAAGTAAACTACCAAATGTTCTTTATAGCTGCTTTCCCTCAGAAGGATTTTCTCTCCTCATCTTCCCCTCTGGTCACAAGTTTGAGGCCAAAAGTGAGAAATGAGTGTCACCAGATTTTGGAGAAAATATCCACAGTACATGCCAGTTCTGTCACTTAGCATTGAGCTGCTGTGAATTTACTGTCTCAGCATATGGGGGCCGAAAGCTGGAGTGATCCTCATACAGTCTGCATTGCTCCTTTTGCCTATAAAATGATCTAATAATTATGAGTGTTTTGTGTCTCCAACATTAAGTGTGTAGAACCCACTAGGAGCATCTTCATGGGAAGGGTTAAAGTTTTGAGGCAGTGATCGCTTGTTGCTTGTTTCTAGCAGAGCAACACGTGCTGGTAATCCAAACACCTGGTTGGTTGTGTGCCTTTATAAACCCTGCAAATCTTTAGCTCGGGGTTCTCCAAGGCTCCGCTGTGTGAGAGTATAGGATGAGTCCCAAGCTATAGTCCGTTTAAATAAAACATTAAAACAGTTGTAAAGTTTGACTGTGGATGTTCTTCGTGGTGGGGATCCTGCGACCTGGGTATAACATATTAGAGTGGGCTCATCCAGGATCCCCCCAAAGACCCCCCAGATCTCAGACTCCAAAGGTAAAACAGAGCTGTCTTTGTTAATTTGTCTTGTCCTATCATTTGTCTGTTTTACTTTCATTTTCCTTTGTGAGGATGGCCATTCCGATTCATAAGGGGTTGTTGAAGCAGAAGTGCTTGCACCACAACCCTGGAGCAACTGGGAGATGTCCAAGATCATCTTTTGAGGCAGAACCCCGCCATGTGGGGCAGGAGTCCTTGGAACCCCGCTGTCTGTGGCAGCAGGGGAGGTCCTTGGAACACTGCTGTGTGTATTGTAGGCCGGGGGTCGGTTCAGTTTTGGGCTGGAACTGACCAAGAGGGCCTCTGTTAGGAGGCCCACTCTGGCTCTGCTCCTTCTGCTGTGTGGCGTGGGTGTGAAACCCCATCGTGACTTTATTCAGTGGACCAATTTGGGAGATCTCCACTTTGTAAGGCTTTTTTTTTTTTTGTAACTGTAGGGCATGAGTGTGTTTTGTTTGTACTGTTTATTGTTTTTTGGACTGTACGTCTGACGGGACTGGAAACCATAGGCACCACTCCATCTAGCCCCCTAGACTTACAAAAAGAAACTGACACAGAGGGAAAGAAAAGTACCCCCTGGTTTTTCAGGGAGATAACTTGGATGAAGAAATGTTTCCTCCCCCATTCTCTCCTTTCCAGGTTCCTTTTGCAGAACCTGTGAATGATCAAGAGGAGGAGGGAGCTATAGAACACTCGGCAGCTGCCCTTAAAGTTTCTGAGGGGCCAGTCACTCGACAATGCCATCATATCAATCCTCCTTCTAATGCACCTGTTTTTCCCTTATGCACCATAGGTCCTGTGGATGCGGATGGTCAACAGCAACTCCAATATTGGCCATTTTCTACCAGTGATCTATACAATTGGCACACCCAAAATGCCCCCTTTTCTGAGAAACCCCAGGATTTAATTCGTTTGCTTGAAATTATGCTCTTTACTCATCAGCCCAATTGGGATGATTTTAGTCAGCTTTTACAGGTCCTTTTTACCACCGAAGAGAGAGACTGTATCCAAGAGGCGGCCCAGAAACATATCCCTGGCCCCACAGGAGCACCTATCACAGATCCTGCCCTAATCACTACCTATTTTCCTGACATGCGACCAACATGGGACTACAATACAGTTGAAAGTAAGGAGCAACTCCTCGTCTATCGCCAGGCTCTGTTGGCAGGTCTCAAGGCGGCGGATTGCCAAAGTACTAATATGGCCAAAGTTTATGATGTTAGACAGGAAGGAAGTGAAAGTCCAACAACATATCTTGAGCGGCTCATGGAAGCTTTTAGTCAATATACCCGTATGATCTTGAGACCCAGGAGTCTGCTCAGATGATTATGTTTGCCTATATAAATCAAGCTGCACCAGACATAAAGTGAAAGTTGCAGGCTCTAGACAGACTTGGTGAAAAGTCTATTAGGGATCTCGAAGCTGTGGTGTAAAGGTTTACAATGAGAGAGAGAGATAGAGTAGCAAATACAGGAAAGGAAAGACAGAGAACGTGAAATTGAGTATGAAAAGAGTGACCAGGCGAAAGAAAAGAGGCCAGACTTGTTGGACTCGCCACTATCGCATGCCGAGCATACCTGGTTCACAAAAGGCAGCAGTTTCATTTGAGATGGTAAAAGGTACACCGGTGCAGCAGTCACCACGGACACTGAGATAGTGTGTGGAGAAGCACTCCCCCAGGGAACGTCTGCACAAAGAGCAGAACTAGTGGCACTAACAAAAGCCCTACAGAAGGGAAAAGGGAAGAGACTAAACATTTACACGGACAGTTGGTATGCTTTTGCCACTGTGCATGTCCATGGAGCCATTTACCCAGAGAGGGGGCTTCTGACAGCTGACGGAAAGGCTATTAAAAACGAACAAGAAATTTTAAGCCTCATCCGTGCCTCATGGGAACCAGTAAATATTGCCACTGTCCTGGACATCAAAAGGTAACTGATTCAATAACTGAGGAAATAACTTGACCGATCAGGCAGCTAAGGACGTGGATCTCCAGCCCAGAGCGGAAGTAGACCCAGGGCCATAAGCTTTGCCTCCTGAGCCTCAGTATTCCCAAGAAGACTTGAGGTAGATAAAGAAAATTTCCATGGACAGAGAAAGAAATGAAGACTGGAAGAAAACTGGTGAGGGGAAACTTATCTTGCCACAAAGATTGGGCAAGAGGATTCTTAGGAGAATCCATCTGGTGTCTCACATGGGAACCCGAAGAATGGAGGACTTGCTCCTAAACTCAGAAGTAAAAATCAGGCAAGGAAATCAACCCATTGAAGACATTGTTAAAAATTTTAAAGGCTGTCAGCTCACCAATGCCCCTAATCAATTGGTTACAAAAGGAGTTTGCCTCCATGGAGATAGGCCAGGTGTGTATTGGGAAGTAGACCTCACAGAAATTGAAACTGGAAAATTTGGATATAAATTTTTGCTAATTTTTATAGACACCTTTTCAGGATGGGTTAAAGCCTACCCAACAAAGCATGAGACTGCGAACATCATGGCTAAGAAGATCCTGGAAGAAATCCAACCCAGGTATGGCTTCCCATCCACCATCAGGTAGGACAATGGACCGGCTTTGTTCTCAAAAGTAATTCAGGGAATAGCCACGGCACTGGGGACGGATTGGAAATTGCACTGTGCTTATAGACCCCAGAGTTCAGGGCAGGTAGAAAGAATGAATCGGATTCTAAAAGAGACCTTAACTTAATTGGCCTTAGAGACTGGCCCAGGCTTTACTCCTTTTGAAATAATGTATGGACACCACCCACCCATTATCCCTAGCCTTCAGACTGAATTGTTTGCTGATTTGGATGATATTGAATTTCTGTGTAAGCTTGACTATTTACAGCTGGTGCATAAGAGGATGTGGCCCCAGCTTAGAGCATTATCTGATTCTGCTTCTATTCCTAACCCCCCTCCATTTGTATAAACAAAGGGACTGGGTGTTTGTTCGAAGGCACAACCTAATATCTCTGGAACCACGGTGAAAGGGATCTTACATGGTGCGACTGGCTACACCTACTGCCCGTAAGGTGGATGGCATTGTTGCTTGGACCCACTGCTCCCACACCAGAACGGCTGATCCCCTTTCCCTGGACAACCGTGAGGAAACATGGGAATTCTCCAAGCATCCTACCCAACCACTCTGCATACACCTCAAGAAAAGAAAAATGAACTGATTGTTATTGGTATTGTTGTTTAATAGTATGGCTAAGGTCAGTTAAGGACCATACCCATTCAAGATCAAGAGCAGTTGGAGTTTAGTTTGGGGCTGGAGCCACAAAATTGTGTCTCAGGACCATAAGTCAATGGGGGGAATGAAGGGTTAAAGTTGTGAGGCAGTGACCACTTGTTCTTTGTTTCTAGCTGAGCATCACATGCTGGTAATCCATACACCTTGTTGGTTGTGTGCCTTTATAAACCCTGCAAATCTTTACCTTGGGGCTCTCCTCCTAGGTGCTGCTGTTTAGAGTGTAGGACAAGGCCCTATCTGCAGCCCGTTTAAATAAAACCTTAAAACAGCTGTAAAGTCTGACTCTCAGTGGTCTTTTTGGTGGGGGTTCTGCAACTGGGGTATAACAATGTTTCCATTTTTCTCTAGTACTCCTAGAGATTTAGACTAAGGGTTTGTGTGGAGCAGATCCTCGGTGAATCCCTGAGGAAACCACTTGAAGCCTCCTCAGGAGAACGCCATTCAAGCTAGCCGAGCAGGAGAGTCTCTGAGACTATTTTCTCCAAAAAACCACGAGAGAACCAGAAGTGGAGAAGTGGCCCAGAGGGTAGAGCTCCAGCTTTGAGAGAGAAAACTGAGCAGGAGATACAATCCAGACCAGGCAGGACATCCTGGGAATTGCTTATGTCCAATTAACTACCAGCTGGCAGGAAGTGTAGCTGTGGTGGAGGTAGAGCTTCAGCCTTTAGCAAAGCAGCTCAGGAACACATCAGTCCCTTGGTTTAAGCCCTGGGATGGCCACAAGAAAATTCCAAAAGGGAAGGCCAAGTTTATATATCAGTGCCCTACCTACTTATGTGTGCATGTATATTACCTCCCATAGTGCAAACTCTGGTTTATTTTTCAGATATGCTAGTTGTGCATACTGCATCATTCTCTTCATTTCAGGCCCATTGCTTTTTCTCTTCCAGGGTTCTAGGCCTGTGTCTTTATATGATGCACACTGAAGCTCTCAGCAGCCTTTATTTACATTTTATTATGAGGGCAATTCAGGAACAATCACAAATCAGGCAGGGGAAGAGAAGATCAGGTTTCTTAGAAGTAACCAGTATTCAGAAAAATAAACTTGAGAACATAAAATGCTAGCATACTTATGTAAAAATTGCTATTAAGAAAAAAATGAAGGGGCTGGGAATATAGATTAATGAGAGAATGCTTGCCTAGCATGCAAGAAGCCCTAGGTTCGATTCTGCAGGCACCAGTACACAGACAAAGCCACAATATGTGCTGTTGCTCAAGTAGCAGAGTGGTAGAGACAGTGCCCAAGCCTTGAGTTCAACCCAACAACTGTCAAAGAGATAGCTACCTAGGTAGGAAGGTAGGTAGAGAGATAGAAAGAAATAAAGAGAAAGAAAGAGAGAGAGAGAGAGAAGGAAAGAAAGAAAGAAAGAAAGAAAGAAAGAAAGAAAGAAAGAAAGAAAGAAAGAAAGAAAGAAAGAAAGAAAGAAAGAAAGAAAGAAAGAAAGGAAGGAAGGAAGGAAGGAAGGAAGGAAAGACTGAAGGAAAGAAGGAAGAAAAGAAAGAAAGAAAGAATATTGATAGATGAATCTGTTTTTGAAGTCAGAAGGAAAGAAGGGAACACTTCCCAGTCATGAAGCTTTCTGCAGTGTGCCAGGACACCAGCATAGCCTTCACACAAACGCAGAGCAGGATGACTGTCTGTCCCACTTCTCAGGCAGCCAAGAATGCTAGAGTCAAGATGGCAGAGCCAGGTTCTAACTCAGGTGCTTGGAGACAGAAGAGAAATGGCCCTGCCCCTCCTTGGACTGGGGATTTGCATTAATGATGTAGAGCATGAAGTAAGGATAATGGATTGGTAAAGATTGAAGGACCTTCAAATGTGACAAATGGAGAGTCAAAAACCCACTACCTAACACCAGAGAGCAGGGTTTTTTTTTACTCTGTTCCTCCCCTCTCCCCCAGTAAACTGGCTCTCTATGGGTAACTTAAAGATAACCTGAAGCTACCTTCACCTGAGGGAGGAAGGTTAATTAGTCATTGTTTGAAGAGGCTGAGAAAAGCCTGACCCTGCTGTAACTCAATCAAATGTTTCAGGTTTCCCCCATTGCTGACTGTGCCTGGAATGAATGAAATGGTTTCACAGCTCACTTCCTTGTTGAGTGTGTATATTCTGCCTCCTAATCCTGCAGGCCTAGTTCTCTGCACCTAGCCTGGCTTTTGAAACTGTTTTCTGTCCTTCAAATGCAGTGTTACACTGGAGTTCTTCCTGCTAACAGAGCTAGGGCTTGGATCCTGAGAACTTCATTTGAATCCCAGATGGGTCAATAATATTTCTTTCCTTCTTCTGTAGCTCAAGAACTCCAAGAACATTTAGAGTGCAAGTAACTTCTCATCACCAAGGGAAGCACAGGAATTTCTTGAGCATCTGACCTTTCAGAACAGGAAGTTCCCTGCCTTTGCTGGTTTCACGCAGTGATAGAGACCTCAGCCTCCTGAGCTAGCGTGATGGGCATGAGCTATTGGTTCTCTGCTATGGTCAGAACTGTAATGACATTGACAATACAAGTTAACTGCTTATCACAAACGGCTTGGGGAACATATTAAGCCTTTCAACAGTGTGCCTTTCACAACCCTGTAGGAAACAAGTTTATAATGCTAGAGTCTGAGAGTCTGAGCTTATGGATGTGCTACAATTGAATCTTGAGGTCTGACTCCAATTCTGTGTACATCAGCATACATTTTCCAAAAAATATTCTTATAAATAGCAAATAGGAAAATTACTTTGATTATCCCTCACTGTTTTTTCCAGTTGTGTGTCTCAAATTGAAGCCTAGGTGCTGTCCCTGAGCTCTTCAGCTCAAGGCAAACACTCTACCACTTGATCCACAGTGCCACATGTGGTTTTTGTTGATGGTTCATTGGAGGTAAGAGTCTAGGCTGTCTTCAAAGTGTGATCTTCAGATCTCAGCCTCCTGAGAAAGTAGGTTTCCAGAGCCACTGGAATCTGGCGTATTGTTTTTGCCAGACCTGGGGCTTGAAATTAGGGCCTGGGTACTGTCTGTGAGCTTCTTTTTTCTCAAGGCTAGCACTCTACCACTTAAGCCACACCACACTTTCTGGCTTTTTCTGAGTATATGGCACTGAGGATTCAAATCCTGGCATTCATGCATGCTGAGCAAGCTCTCTACCACTAAGCCACATTCCCAGCCCAATCTTACAATTTTATCCCTGAACTTGCCTATCCACAAGAAAAGGCTTCTGAGTATAAATCATCTAAACAAATCCCTATAGGAAATTGTCCAAAGATAAGACAAAGCTCATACTGGGGACAGACTCTAACCATGTGATGACTTGACAAATGCCTCCATTTAATTATATATCATGTTTCAACAGTTAATAAATAAACTATTAATGAAAATGAGTCAATGTACTGAATTATTGTGTATAATTTTATAATATATGTACACAACATAATAAATATTATGTGTATAACAATACTAAATACAATAAACAATAAAATGAATAAAATAAAAATTATATACAAAATCAATAATAATAATCATAATATGAAATCAACATACATATGTACCTATATAGCTTATATTACACATGTATGCAAATATTTTTTCCTATTGCAGGGCCTTAATTCAGGCCCTGGGAACTCTAGCTTGAAAATCTTTTCCTCAAGGACAGGGAGCTTAGCCTTCACCCAAGGTGCAAAAGAGTAACTTGGACAGTGAGCTCAAATCCCAGCAATGGCAGAAATACTGGCCCCAGTTCCAAGAAAGTGACTTAATATTTGTAACAGAAACAGTTTTGTTTATTAAGTTCCATACTGAACACTGAAAAAAATCAGTGTAGAATTTTGTACAGCTATTCAGACATCCATCTCTTACCCCCAAAGTGCTTCTTGAGCACTACATAATTTTTTTTACGTTTTTTATTTTAAAAATTTGTACAGAGGGGCTGGGAAGGTGGCTCAGTGGTAGAGCACTTGCCTTGCATGCTCGAGGCCCTGGGTTCGATTCCTCAGCACCACATAAGAAAAAAAAAGGCGGAAGTGGCGCTGTGGCTCATGGTAGAGTGCTAGCCTTGAGCTGAAGAGCTGAGGGAAAGCGCCCAGGCCCAGCGTTCAGGCCCCACGACTGGACCAAAAAAAAAATTTTGTACAGAGGGGTCACAGTTACATGACCAAGGTAATGAGTACATTTGAGCATTGTTGCTTCCTGGTTTGTTTTTCCTCTACCATCCCTCACCTCCCATCTTCACAACTAACTTCCGTGCTGAGGTCAGTGACTTTCTTATTTATTTTTGGTTTGGCATGGGGTTTGAACTCAAGTAATGGCAACTCTGCGCTTTCCGTAATATTGCTATGGATTCATCAAGACTCTGAGTTCTAATCCCAGACTAGGAAAGAAAACTGGCAGATATACCAAACAAAAGAGCTTTATTATTTCAATTTCGTTAGTTAGTTAGTTAATGAATTAATTAGTTAAGTAATTTTGCAACCACCGGGCTTTAACTCAGGTCATGGCAACTCTGACTCAGCTTCACTCTCCCTAGGATGGGGTGCAGCCTCGGGACCCAAAGTTGATGCTGGGACCCTAGGCCCAGATGGCTTGCTGGAAGGAAAAAAAAGGAGAACCGCACAAAATGTGGGGAGCTGTAGAGGGCTCAGGGTTTTAAAATTTTTTCATTGCTTGCTGACCACCCTGGGTCTGAATGATATGGTTTCAAATTAGACCTGGCCTGCCATTGCTGATGGCTGGCAGGCTATCAGGGAAGCCATAAACCAACATGTCAACATAGGCCCTGGGTTCAAATCCTAATCCTTACACTTACCAATGGCAGGAGATCACAAGAGACTCATTCCTATGCATAAGAATACAGATTGAAAGAGTAGTTCATGCATTTGTCAAGTCTAAAATTGGATGCAATAATCCTAGGATGCTGATTGACCTTAATCATTTATTAAGCATGAAAAGAGTAATATTGTTTCAATGGAGATATAATAAATACCTAAGAGTTGGTAGAAACGTAGTAGATGCCATTCAGTCATAGATAGACAGCTCTGGAAGTCTTTACCAATATTTATTTATTTGCATGCCACCCTCTGCTTATCTATATATTGCTGTTTTGGCCAAACTTGGGGCTTGATCTCAGTGCCTGGGAACCAACTTGGCTAGAGGCTTCCATGCTCACACTCACCCAATCATGAATTGGGCCTGCTAGGCCTTGAGTTCAGATCCCAGCACGGCCAAAAACTTAATCTTTGAGTAAGAAGCCGAGTGTTACACATGTTTTCCTTTTCTGGGAGAGTCCAGGGTATCAGGCATGATGGAGAACACATCTACAAATCTAGATGGTATGTGATATGATGTAAACAATGTAATAAATGTTATAGGTGTCATCAAAGTCAATAAAATAAATCGTAAATAAATGAATAAAAAAAGAAATAAACCGAATAACCACACTAAACCTGATATGGACTGAACATCTGTGTGGAAGTATAAATCCTAACACACTAAACACGGTATCTACTGAATATCGGTATGGAAGTATAAATCCTATCTTTAAAATCTATACAAGGAGTATGTTTTCCATGCCTGAGGATTGAATTCAGCCCACCCCCATGAGAAAGCAATGGCAGGAAATCCTGAGATACTAGTTTCTCGACCAGGAAAAGTCATGAAATTCGATCGATCTCATCGAATGAGTAGTTCATGCATGATGTGACTAGGAAATGATAGGCAAGACTCATGGGGTATCGCTTATTTGTAAAGCAGTGTTGATTAAGCATGACAATAATCATCACAGTCATGAAATGAAGGCATGTGGAAAGATCCAAGAATCAGTAGACACATGGTAGATTGGATTCCATCACAGATTATCATCTCTCCTACTCTATACACATGTGTACTTATTTGCATACTACCTTCAACTTATGAATAGATGACTGTTGTGTGCCCTCCCCTGACATCCCCACCTGGGGGTCTATCTCAGGTCCTGGGAACGACCTTACTCCTTAGTGACTCACAGGCTGGTGTGCTCATATAGACCCATTCGTTAATTGGGTCTGCTCGTCCCCGAATTCAAATCCCAACAGTGCCAAAATATTCATCCTGATGTCAGAAGCCAATTGTTGCACCTGTGTTCCATTCCTATGCAAGTCCTGGGTCTCAGATAGGATTAAGAATGCATGGGCCACCCTGTGGCCATGGGAATAGGTTGTTATCATGTGAGCCCAGTTATACCTGTCATCATATACTGAAGAAAATACACAATACATCCATGAATAGAATACAAATTAGAATAACTACACTAAATGCACAATGCAGACCACATACGGATTTGAATATACATCCCATGTTTAAATGATGCATTCTGGACAATTGTGACCCCCTTGGTGCTGGATCTCTGTTCCTGGGAACTGACCAGCTCTTTAGTGGCTCACAGTCTGGTGTGATCACGTGGACCCATTGGGCATTTGGGCCTCCTAGGCCCAAATTTCAAATCCCAGCACTGCCACAATTCACCCTGATGTGAGAAGCAAGTCATTGCACCAGTTTTCCTGTGTCGTGCAAGTCCTGGGTCTCAGCTAGGATGGAGAATGCATAGGCAACTCTATACTCAAGGGAATAGGTTGTCATCCAGGTCACCACAGTTATATCTATTATCCTATACTCAAGAAAATACACAATACATCAATGAATATGACACAAAATAAAGAGAATGACTACACCGAATGCAAGATGCTGCCCATCCATGTATGGAAATATAGATCTTCGGTTTAAATGATGAATTTATGACTATATTGGCCCCCACCAGGGCTTCATCTCAGGTCCTGGGAACGGCCTATCTCCTTAGTGCCTCACAAGCTGGTGTGTTCACTATGACCCATTCACCAATTGGGCCTGCTAGACCTTGAGTTCAAATCCCAGCACTGACAAAAGATTCACCTTGATTTGAGAAGCCAATCGATCCACCTGTTTTCCTGTCCTGTGAAAGTCCTGGGTCTCAGCGAGGATGGAGAATTCTATATAGACAACTCCATAGCCATTTGAATAGGTTGTTATCCATGTCAGCTTAGAAGCCAAGTGTGAAACTTTTTTCCTTTTCTCTGAGAGTCCTAGGTGTCAGGCATGATGGAGAACACGTCTACAAATTTAGATTCCATGTGATAGGATGTCATCAATTTAATAAAGGGAATGAGTGTCATCATAGTAAAATCAATGATAAATAAATAAATAAAACAAAAATACAAGGAACAGCCACACCAAACGTGTATGGACTGAACATCCATAGGTAAGTACAAACCATATATTTACAAAGTATATAAATAGTATGTTTTCCAAGGCTAGGGCTTGAATTTTGGCTTACAGTACAGGCCTGACTTTCTTATCTTCAAATACAGTGAGCTTCCTCCTTCTTCCACAGTGCTGCAGATTTACCCAGATTCTGAGTTCAAATCCAAAGCCTGGCAGAATAAACGGGGTGAATTGCAAGCCAGGGAGCTAACCTCTTTTAATTAGTTTTTGCTCAGCAGGGGGCTTGAACTCAGGTTGTGGTAACTGCCTCAGCTTCGATCACTCTATGGTGGGGTACAGCCATTGGACCCACAGTAATCCTGGGATCCTAGACCCCCAGGCCTTTTGTGGCAAAAATGTACAAAAAAATGCAGTGAGGTGGCCTTTTTATGTTTTCTTCCTTTGCACGGTGACCCTCCTGGGTCTGAATGACACTGTTGCAACGGGTACTTCACCTTGCATTGCTGAAGGTTGTCAGACCATTGAGAAAGTCATAGGTCAACATGGCAATGTAGGTCCCGATTTCGAATCCCAGTCATGACACCAATCAATGGCAGGAGATACTAAGAGATTCATTCCCATTCATGGGTATAACAAGGTAATATTATCAATGTCACAGTTGAATGATTTGATGGTGAATGATGCTCCTATAAAATTAGACAGCATCATTTCAGGAGACTGATTTTATTTAATATTTATGAAGCATTAAAAGAATACTATTACCTACAGAATGCAATAATTTCAGGATATTGATTGATTTACTTAATAGTTTGATAAGAATGAAAACATTAACATTAATTACATGTAGTATTTATAATTGGGAATGTAGTCTATATAACTGAATAATGTATAGACATCTCTGGCACTCTATAAAGATATATATTTATTAGTGTACTACCATCTGCATGTCAATCTGTTCTCATTTTGTCAACCGCTGGGGCTCAATCTCAGGTACTCGGAAATGCCTGTCAGCTCAATTTGACACATGATGGCAGGCTGACACTCACTCATTCATGAATTGGGCCTTGTAGGCTGTGAGTTCAGATGCCAGTACTCCCAAAAAATGAATCGTGTAGTAAGAAGCTGATGTGACACATGTTTTCCTTCTCTGTGAAAGTCCTTAGTGTCAGGAAGGACGTGCAATACATATCCAAACCTATATCCTATGTAATCAATGTAATCACTGTTCTATGTGTCATAATAGTCAATGAAATGAGTAGTCAATACATGAATAAAACAAAAAATAAAATTAATAACTACACTGAATGCAATATGGAATCAACATATGTATATAAATATAAATCATATATTTAAATTGTACACAAATACGATGTTTTCTAGTGGTGGGCATCGATTTCAGGCGAAAGGAACAGACTTGTATTTCTTGAATTCAAGGAGGCAAGCTTCCCCTTCCCACATAGAGAAACAGCAGGGTTACCTAGACCATGAGTTCAAATCCCAGTCCTGGCAGAAAAAAAATGGCATCTCCATGCTATGTGATGCCCAATTCGTAGGTATTTCATTGGCCTCCATTTAATGAATGGGATTGTTTAAATGCTTCATAAAGTATTAATTAATATCAACCAGTGTCCTATAATGTAATTGTGTATAATTTTATCATTGAATCATTCAAGTAGTGCCCATTTAATCATGACAAATATCACATTCCTTTGGTAATCATATGAATAGAAATGAGTTTCATAGGATCTCCTGCCATTTGTTGGTGGCAGACCAGGATTCAAACTGTGGGCTCCAGCTCCTACCACTTAAACCTGAGGATATGTAACTCACAGGTCTGTCCAAGAACATCAGCAAAACCAATGATTAGCCATGCATCAGTGGCTCTCAGCAGTCATCCTTAAAACTTACACGGCTGTGAAAGGAGGATCATGGTCAAAGTCACCCTAGGCAGGAAAGTCCTTGAGACTCCTGTCCAACTTGTGCCAAGAAAGCAAGAGGTAAAGCCGTGTGACTCTAGTGGTGGAGAGCTAGCCTTGATCAAAAGCAACTCACAAATTGTGCCCAGATCCTAAGTTCAAGGTCTGGGAACAAACAGACATACACAATAATTTGTACAGTCATCCTGCTAAAGCAGGTCACTCTCTTGTCCCCAACTGGCTTGGACAGAGTTCTGGGGAAAGGGGGCGCTGTCATTTTGACTCCGTCCATTCTGCATCACAGGATTCCAGACACACCCCCATTGTTTCATGGTTCTTTCTGACCAATGGGATACAAGAATGGTGGCCACGCCCCCATTCCATGCTGCCCAGTAGCACTGTGATTCCCTCTGTTTGTTGACAACACTACCAGCAGTTGAGGAAGGTAGAGATGGCTGAGTGGTGAGCAAAAGACTCCAGACCTAGGAGGAGAGGCCTTCCTCAGGCCCACCATGTGCCTGCCTGAGCCCTGGCCCCTCCCCCCTTCCCCATGGAGCAGCATTTCAAACCTGGTGCTGCTGGGTTCAGACCCATGGATTCCTCAGGCAATGGTGTAATGGTGTGCCACGAGCTAGCTTGTGGCTCTGACCTGGTCCTGGCTGCCCTGTTCTCTGCTCAGGGCCTGAGTGTCTGTCATGCCTCTGCCATTGCTGCTTGCCCCACCTTGAGCAGTTGCCAACAACTTCTGCCAGCAACACATGTGAGCCCCGCACCCTGCTACTCCATATCCCCCTCACCTCCGACCTGGACCCACGCCTCCACTGTGCCCCACAGTCTGGCCCACACACTGACACAAATGTGCCCCAGGTGTGGGGGTAGGTGTTGACCAGAGTATCCCACCACCATTCCCAGTGGCTAGTGTCCCAGGAAATGGGGAGATGCAGGATTGGGTGAAGAGTGGGTGCCACAGATCCTCTGGCCTGGAGCAGTGGGAACCACACAGCCGCACATCTGCGCCCTTTCTCTCCCTGGTGGGAACCCAGTGGCTTTAATCAGAGGTGGGGAACAGCATGTCTACACCTGCCTTCTGGGGTCTTTTCCTTTTTTTCTGGAGATGGGAGATGTTGGATACAGAAGATAGACACCCTTGCTGTGTGAGCCCTTGTCTTCTGTGCTCGGTCAATCTTTCACCTGAAGACAAAGAGACAGAGAGAGGGACACAGAGAGAGAGATATCATCTTTTTCATTATACAGCCTGACTCTGCTCAGGTGAGTGATGAGTTGGCAAATTGCAGGTGCTGCATGGATGAGACTTCTGTCACCGTTCTGGATGTGTGTGTGTGTGTGTGTGTGTGTGTGTGTGTGTGTGTGTGTGTGTGTATGTGTGTGTGTGTGTAGAAGTGGGTTGTAAAAAGGAGGCTGAATGCTTTGGTAACTTCTACCTGCTATATTTGGGGCATGTATGGGCTTCACAGCTGAGGTCTGGGGGCCTGGAATGGTGAGAGGTGTGAAGGGGACACAGCACACTTAAATTACAAGAACAAGGGATCTGTGTGCAATGGAGCTGAGTACTCCCTTGGGCCTGGTTGGTGGCAGTGCGAGCTTGGGAGAACCTGGGAGTGCGGCCTGCAGGGGATAGCTTCCTAGGGGGACAGAGAGCAAGGCCAACACTTAGTGAGGATATGAGTTATGCTAGTATGGAGCGCAACAGCATAGGTCAGACTCTGGGTCTTCTCATCATGATGTCTGGTGGGTGAGGCCAGCCCTATTTTAAATCTTGAGCTATGATCTTCAGATCTCAGCCTCCTGAGTACGTAGGATTATAGGCATGAGCATCTGGCACTGGGACTCTGGTTCTTTTTGGTATATTAGGGTTTGACCTCAAGGCCTTAGGCTTGCCAGTCAGGTCTTCTACCATGTGAGTCAAGCTTTTCTGTCTTGGACATTTCTGAGATGGAGAATTAATATATGCTCAGGCTGGGCTGTATCATGGTCCTCCTATCTGTGACAGGCATGAACCACTAGGCCCAGTCTTCTGTAGTTGGGATGGTAGACATGTAGCGCCACGCTCAATCATTGGTTTAGATGGATTGTCCCAAACTCAGTCCATGGCAGCCGATTCTTGACCAGAGGTGAAGCTCTGGGTTGGACCTCGACCATTCAACTTCAATTTCCTCATGTGACAGTTGTGAGGAAACAAGGGATTAATACAGAGGGATCTCTGGAGCAGGGACAGGCACAGAGGGAGGCACCATCTGATACTGTTCTTGGCAATTCTGTGAGCATATATTAGGAAGATACCTGGAAAGATATCCGATGGTGTGTGTTATTAATGGTGCAACAGGTAAGGGATTGTGAAACAAAACATGGCTCTCTTTCTTTATTACCCTATCCCCATGAGTAACGGGATCCTTCACTTTGTTCAGTTATGAAGCTGGGGAAACTGATGCACAGAGAAGCCGGGTGACCTACTAATAACTTCCAGCTGACAGGAAGCTCGGCCTGACTTCTCTGCCATCCTTCCTAGGACAATGAGTGCTATTCAGTCCACTTCTTGTGGTGGGAAGTCCACTTCTTTTCAGTCATGAGGCTTGAACTTTGGGCCCGGGGCAGCTCCCTGAGCTCCTCAGCTCAAAGCTAGCAATCTACCACGTGAATCATGGCACCTCTTCCAATTTTCTGGTGGCTCTTTGGAGATAAATGTCTCACAGGTATTCCTTCCTGGGCTGGCTATAAATCACGATCTTCATATCTCAGCCTCAATTGTACTTCAGCTTATAGGCCTGATCCACCAGCACCTGGCTTAAGTGTAATTCTGACCTTCTTTCTTTCTCTTTCTCTCTCAGGAACTGATTCAATGCGTGCTGTAGGAGGTGGCCCAGCATCCCCATGTGGTTGGAACCAAGGTGGCCCTCTCATTCTGGAGGTAGGCTGTGGGTCAGGAGCTGTCTCGCTCAGTCTATTGTACCAGCTCCATGAGGTAAGTCCCTCTGTGCCCTGTCTACAAGGTGACAGTTATCCATTGTCCATCTAGCCTTCCTGGACTCCGTACTGTGGTCAATGCTCTTTTCTAGCAAAAATTTCTGGTTAAAATTATGATACATAGTTACAGTATGTTCTCAAATAAAATAAAATAAAATTTTTTTAAAAAAAAAGATAAAAAAAAAAAAGAAATCATTAAGTACATCCTAAAAAAAAAAAAAAAAAAAAAAGGTAATGCATCTTAAGAAAGTCATTTAGGGCTCTGGGAATGTGGCTTCATGGTATGGTGATTGCCTAGCATGCATGAAACCCTGGGTTCAATTCCTCAGTACCACATAAATTGCAAAGGAAACACTGGAAGTGGTCCTGTGCCTCAAATGGTGGAAGGTTAGCCTTGAGATAAAAAAGAAAAGCTGAGGAATAATTCCCAAGCGCTGAGTGTCAGCTCCAGGACTGCCAAAACAACAACAGCAACAACAACAACAATGAACATTTAATTAGTAAATGAAAAATAAAGAACCTATACTTGGAATGTATAATTGCTCCTTCCATACTGATACCTGACAATAGTCCCTAATTAATGTACTTTACCTGTGTTAGGATACTGTGTTGAAAAAATATTTTGTTCATTAGGTCATATCAATTAATGCCAGGAATGTGCTTAGATATTAGGTGATTATTTCTGGAAAATCAAAGATTCCAGGCTTTTGAGTGTGGTCACTGCTAATCACAATGAGAAGGGTAGTCTAAGTGAGATTTGGAAACTCTTTTGGCAAGTCATTGCACCAAAAAGGCAGAGGCTAATTAACGGTTGTGACAGAAGAGAAGGAATAACTCCAGATGGAAAGAAAAAATAATAGTAACTAAGGTATAGGAGAAAGCGTTCTAGGGAACTATTTTTGGTTATTGAAAAACTAGTTATCAACTAGGTTTATTCCTCATTGCCTTTAGCATTCAAAATATTCTAGGTTAGTTCTTAATCTCTGTGTGATAAATGTATCTCGTTCTATGTTGTTCTTTCATACCTGATCTCCTTTGCTTTCTAAAAATCTTTCTATATTTCTCTATGAACATTTTCTGAAATGGGATGCTAATATAAGAGTCCCATAGCTCATGAGTCATTAATGTAACAAAATGGGAAAGGAGGACATATTTATTGCTACCTCAATTATTCTGAAAAGCTTCAATGTCACATCATTTGGTTCAGATTTCCATTCTTTGTCTACATAGTGACATTAAGTGCACATAAATGCAAATATGAGCCGGGTGCTAGTGGCTCATGCCTCTAATCCTAGCTACTCAGGAGGTTGAGACCAGAGGATTGTGGTTCAAAGCCAGCCTGGTCAGGAAACACTGGTCCATGAAACACTTATCTTCAATTAACCCCCATAACCCGGAAATTGTGTTATAACTAAAGTAGTAGAGTGCTCAGTTGAGCTGAAGTGCTGAGATACAGTGCCCAGGATCAATGTTCAATCCCCACAACCAACAAAAAAGTGCAAATATTAAGTTTCCCCCAAAGGAATGTGAATTACTATTGTAATTGTCCCAAATGATTTAGTAGTGCACCTACTTTGGCTGAGTTATTTGTTATGGCTTCTTTGCTAAACATTTCTCTTCTTTAAAAATGGTCAGATATTAGCTATATAATAAACTTCATCTAATATTTCTTGGTTCAAAAGAGAAGTCCATACAGTTGATGTCACTTAGCTTTCTTACTGTCTTAGTTCAAAGCCAACCCAGGCAAGAGAGTCTGTGGAACTCTTATCTGTAATTAAATACCAAAAAATCCAGAAGTGGAGTTTTGGCTCAAGCAGTAGAGTAATAGCTTTGGGCCAGGTGGGAAAGAAAGACAACTGTTCAGGAACAGGGGCCAGTCTCTAAGTTCAAGCCCCAGAACAAGCACAAACTAAACAAACAAACAAACAAAACAAACCCTGGGTGTTTCTTTGGGACTCTCCTTAAAATAATGGTGATCTGAGAAGAGGCTGCTTTTGCTGATCATACTCACTGGATCCTGCTTTTCTGGAATCCTTATTGTTACGGAAAACACAGGACCAGAATAAAGGACTTGATAAGTGATTCCTGCAACAAGAGAATCATCTCAGGAGTGAACCATCCATCCATAAAACACTTTAAAACCTCCATATCTTTGCTTCTTTGCAGTAGAACACTTTTAAAACAAAGTTACTTTCTTTTGTTCTATGCTGGCCTTTAAATGGTATATTGTTTCCTTTTATAATACTCTCAACTGGAAGTTTACAGACAAGTTTTACATGAGTAAAGGACACACTCAAAAAAGTCAGAGACATAGTTTCCTTCAAGCCTTGGATTCTTTTCTTCTGCAGTAAAAAGGAAAGCAATAGTTAACTTCAACTTTGTCATTTCTCTATGTTCAATTTCTCTCCTGGAATCAGTTTCCACATCCATTAACAGTTACTTCCATTTTCTTCCAGTAACAAACTATGGTGCTGCTCCAGGAAAAATACGAATGTTTTCTTGCTTCATTGAAATAGCACAAGGACACTTTTGGACTTGAGGTAACACGTGTTTCAGAGCAAACTTAGTGAAGAGAAATGAAATTTAAATTGCTTATAAATACATTATCCATGAGAACATTTTGTTCAAACTTCTTATGTGCTCTGTAAATTAAGGTGAATTTTAAATGGGAAGAATGTTCTCAGATCATTTTTTTTGGGTCTATGTGCTGTGCATTAATTTCCCAAGTGTACATGAGTTAACAGTAAGAGAAACAATAGCAATTATAGGAGAAAAAGAAGTTCTGTGTTTATGTATAAGTGTTCACTACAGTATAGAAGACTCTACAAATAAGATAACGATAACATTGAAACAATAAAGCCAAGTCCAGTATGTAGATTTATGGGAGTGATATAGAGAAAGCATTATTCATAAGTGGAACATGAAGCATGAGGCCACTCCTTTTCTAAATCACGCTTGCTAATCACCTAAATGTGCAAAAAGGAAAATGGAAGAATGATTCGCTTTCCAACGCAAGTCAGATATGGGAGAATAGATTTAATTGGAAAAAAAGAGTCCATCTTAGGAGAACAGGAATTATACTAGCAATGAACATGGTGGCTAAGATCACATTTCTTTTTCTTTCCTTTTCTTATATTCTTTTTTTTTTTGTTCGTGGCACTTGAAATATGGGCCAGGTTGCTGTCCCTCCGAAATGCAGCTCAAGGATAGTGCTCTTCCACTTGAACCACAGTACCACTTCCAGTTTTCTGGTAATTATTGGAGAAATGAGTCTCCAGGACTTTCCTACCCATGCTGGCTTTAAACCCAATCCTCAGATCTCAAAACAACTGAGTTTATGATCACATTTCTAACAGTGTACACTCAGGATATGTAATGTATATGTTTATCTATCTTTACATGAATTCTCAAATTAAAAATCTGGGCTACAGGTTAGACTTTACACTCACAAAAGTGTTTGAAGTTTAAAAGTTGATACTCCTGGAAAAATAAAACCTAAGAATGTAAAGGAGTCTGGGAATTTCAATTTGCATCCAGCTTGGACAGTATAGGCTTTGCGACACTACCTATAATTAACTAGGCAAAAGCTGGAATACCACTCACGAGCAAGATTGCTGAATAACAGCTTTAGGTTTTTGCATACATACGTACAAACATACACATACACACAGAGGCACTTATAGGTGCACACAAAAATACACAAATGAAACAACGCTCAGAATACGTAGAAAACAATAGGAAATCGGTCTTGAGTAAGATTAGAATCAAGTGATAATTTTTAATATTAGCAAGCCCTCAACTGAACTTTTCCCCAGAAGTTGAGAATATTACATTGGGACGGACCAATGGGATAAGATCCATGGAGGAATGAATCAGGGAACCCTGCAGATGCATCTGAAAATGTTCATATCCTTTGTCAAATGTTAAAACATCTTTGAAAATAGTACATAAACAGTCTGAGCAGTCAGTCTAATGGATAAGATCATAGGAGAAGTTCAGAATTGCTAGTCTGTTATAGATTAAATAAACAAACTATGGCAGGGCAATGTGCTACAAGTCTGGAATTCTTGCACTCAGACGAGATTAAAGAGTGGAATTACATGAGGATACCTTCCCTGGACCACGTGAATAATTTTGTCTCAGTAAAACCAACCAAACAAAAAGAAAGGAATATAGAGTTGGAAGTTTGGGCTAATTGTGTCATTATGTTTTGAGAGGTCAAGGTTCCTAATGAATGCAACTCATATATATCCTCACTTGTGTTTTAAATGTTCTCATCATTACAGAACATTCCTAGATGCAAAATAGCTCATGATTCCCATCCAAAAATTTGCAAAAGTAAGAAAGCCTCATTCTGTTGGATTCCAAATAAATGTTGAAGGATTACAAAAGCTTAAGTCTGGAGAAATAGTAACATACGCCTAATGTAGGACTTTGTAGACCTTGTTAAATTAGAATTTACATTTAAAATATATTTTTTGGTTTTGTTTGTAATTTCATATTCTATAGGATACTACAAAATTCTTTTTAAGTAGAGAGATTAAGTGAAAAATTCACAAATGATTCTGGCATTCTATTTGCCTAGATATTCTTTCAAGAGAGTTATAATTAGAACATAGTTAATAGATAATTCACCCAGTTCATGTATACCATGTTAATGTGAATAATCTAGAAAGAGTTGCCAACAAATGGATGACATTAATTTATAAATTTAGAAAAACCAATATTTTAAGGGTTTGCTTTAATATGGTATGAACAGAGTAATTGTGTGACATCTACTTTCTTCTACCTATATGTAATACAGGAAGCCATTTCCTTATTTACGTGCCTCTGTATACATGGAGAAAAATGCTAGCCTGGGCAGTGTCTCTGAGCCTGTTTATACTCAAGGCTCGTGCCTTACCACTTCAACCTCAGTGCCACTTGAGTCTGGCTTTTGTGGAGTTTTCTGGAGATAAGATTCTAAGAAACCTTCCTGCCTGGGTGGGCTTTGAACCATAATTTTCCTATCTTTGCATCCTGTATATCTATGATAGTTAAAAAACTGTAAATATAAATAATATTTGCATGTGTTCTGATCTCAAGAATACCAGTGGAGGAAAAATGATGCAGTTCAGTTTATTGTGGTGTTCTTTTCAGAACAAGGAGGGCCTCACATTAGCAGAGGTGTAGTATTTTTTCAAAATAGAGATAAGGTATTCATGATGTGAATTAAGCAATTTTAAGGTGCCCCTTACAAGTTGGAAACTTTTGAGCTAGGATGACTTTATCGCATAAATCTTGGGATTGATGGTCATAGAAATAATAGCTTACTCTGATAAACAATTGTTTACTCTTGAATTAATTATTACACATGCTTCATAGTCTTATCCTCTACCAGAATGTGGCTATTTTTCTGTTGACTTCTCAATCTGTAACACCCCATTAGAAAATGCATCTATTGCAGAATTACATAACAAGCAAACAGGTACTGTTTTGAATCTCTCAGGAATGTTGCGAATTTAAAAATGAGTAGTTATTAGTCATACGAATTTTGAAGAACACATATATTCTGTCCTCTTAACAACTTACTTACTTTTAAAAGTTATGGGTTTCCATAGCATTAAACTGTTTTCTGTTTTAGAATGAGAAAGTACTAAATTTATTCTTTTTTGAAAAATTTGGCAATTATATTGTGAAAATATTTTCTAGTTGGATAACATTCAAGTTGATGACCCTCTGATAAAGAAGGGGTAATTAATTCAAATTAGATGCCAAATAGTATTGATTTTTAAAATATTACTACATAAAGAATATTATTTACTGTGCCAACACAGTGAAAGTATATTTTACGCAGCTTATTTTTTTCAATTTTATTATCAAAGTGATGTACAGAGGTGTTACAGTAATTGTACGGAATTAAATCATAACTTTTCAAACTTGTTAATACTCCCTCATTTTTCTCACAGTTTTCCTTCACCCCTTCACCCCTCACAAGTTGTAATGTACGTTTCCAACATATTGTCTTGTGAGTATTGCTATTGCATTGGTTTTCCTTTTGTCCTTTGTCTCACCATTATGCTTTTCCTCTTCCCTTTGCTAATTAAGGTAAATATATACACAATACAAAATGAAATACAGCAGGGATAAACCATAGGGGAAAATCCCAAAGAAATCAGAAATCACATTTCACATTTCTGGAAGGCCCTTACTGAAAAACACAAATTGTGGGTGGTACTATTTCTACACTTCAATGAAAGATGGAACGTGTTTTGCATTAGTGTTGTGTAAATAATTCAACTCTATTGTAACTTGCTCCCTACACTTGAAAAGCTTGTAATGTCACTAAGTATCATCAACTTGTCAAATGTTATTTTGGCGAATGTGATTTTGAAAAGGTTATTTGAAAAGGAATACACTTTTAGGAGATTCAATGTAGATTATCATTGGTTTGAGAGTGACATTTTTATACGACAGAACCATGTTGTACTGAAGTCCCAGTGTTTTGAAGCACTTCTTAGTGCTTCAAATGTTTTTTCTGAATTACATTTGACCTCTAAGTCAAGCTTTCTGGGCTTTGGTAGATCAATTATGGATCAATCCTTCCAGGAACTATTTTTTGGCCAATTTATGTTGGAATAAAATCTTTCATTAATCATAGGGGTGGGGTATTAAAAATAATCTTATGTCATTTTGTGAACTTGTTAACTCATATGTGCTGGTCATCTGTAAGTTGAATGTTTGAATTACAGTACTTTCTCTCAAATTTTGTGATCTCATCCTTCATTTTAAGTTGCCTTGCATTTCACAATTGCTTACTGCTAATTCCTGCATCTCAAGGAACTGGGGCCCTGAAATGTAGGAAATGAGAAATTGAGATGGGTATTCAATTACTTTGTGTGGACATGTTGCATGGGCCTTGTTGGGAAGTCTTGCCCCTATTATCTGATGATGCAGGCAACTGGGACCTGGGATCCTAGGACCCATGGTTAATGCAGAAGAATAATATTTTTTAGACATCTTAGCAAAATTTGGGCATAATCAGTAGGAATGATTCTGAAATATGGAGAAAAACAGCCTGGGACAAGAGAGTTAAAACAGTAAACAGAGGAGCAGAGTAAAATCCGTTGTAGATTAGAGGAAAACATTGTTTTTTACCATGTGGATTCAGAAGACCAAGAACAGTTACAATGTATCACAAGTTTATACTAAAAACATTGCATTGATACTTTTTATAGTTTAATATATATTTTAAACCTAATTATTTATATTCCAAATCTATTTATTGGAATAAATATCAATTTATTTGTCCAATTATCAACTAATTCCAGTAAGTTTCACTGTGTGAAATATAAAATCAGCACATATAAATATAAAATATATAACTATATATAATATAATTAAAAGACACATGTTTTGCATTGTTCTGTTGTAGTTACTGTATCAAAGGCAACTTTGTTTTAAAGTATTATTCCATTATCTCTACCTCAGTGTTTGATAGAATTAGACCTAAAACTTTACCATTTGTAGATTTACAGCATGGAGGCAATAGAAAACACTGTGATTAAAACATTATCAATTTAATGCCTAATAATGAGGAGAAATATATGGACTTCTGAAAATATTTGGTGATAAAAAGGCAGTAGTGTAAGTTCCTGCCTGGTTGGATGGTAGACAGGCCAGGACATTAAGTAATCATGCATCCCAACAATTTTTTCACCTTCTTGGCTTTAGCTACTTTTGAAATGGAAGGTATAATAAACAATTATATTTTGATAGAATACCTTCTAGTCTGAACAGTTCTGTTTGAACTGTTCATCTCTCTATGATCCCTTGTAACCAAGATTAGTTTTGTTCCAGTAAGACAATCTATGCTGTCAGGGTAAGATGTTCTGGTTGGTCTGTTCCCATATGGAAAAAGGGTAAAGGCTCAGGTAGACATTTGTGCCAGTAACACCTCATTTGGGAAAATGTCAGCTGAAGAAGTTTAGAAGTAGCTCTCAAGCAACGCTTACTTTGAATCCATTAGGTCCACAAAGCTAATTCAGTTGGATAAATAAATACTTGAAAAAGCCATCACTTTTGGACCTATCTATAAATAATTGAGAGTATGATCAAATTCCAAATCAAAAGACTTAAGATAGTCATTCACAAAAAAATTTGCAAATGTGAGTAATCAACTGTTTAATATAATTTTTTCCACTATTCACAGAATTTTAGGGAAATAAGATCGATAGCATTGTTAGGAACAATAAGGTTTCCTTGTTAGAAGTAGGCACCCATAGGTATAAGCCTGTATAAAGATTGCTTCATTAACTACATAATTTAGAGGATACTACATGCTTCAGCAGCATGTATACTCAAATTATAATACAGATATTAACATGGCACTTGCACAAGGATAATATGAAAATTTGAGAAGTATTCCATATTTTTCATTCTTCAGATGCAAGAAATGAAAAACAGTTATTAAAAAGTTGATTACAAAATTACAAGTATAAAAATACACACAATTCATATAATTAAATTTAGTTTGACATCAGTGTATTAAATCTTCACCTCAGATAGGCGTTTACATAACATAAACTTTACAAAAATTTTCAAATTAGACAACATTGTCATTTTATCCCAAAGAAAAATAATATTAAGACCTAGAAAAAAAAGGAATAAAACTGTTTCTATATGGAATTCAATCGGAAAGGACATGTTAATGAACCTATATATTATAAAATAATGTAGAATTCAAAGTATATCTAGGAGAAAATAAAATAAATTATGAACATTATGCAAAAATAGAATATAGAATATTTTAAAATATACATTTTCATGCAAGCACCAGAAATATTTTATCTTCTGTACTACTCATTTCAACAGGTAAGTTAAAATTATTTCTGATTAAAAAATCACAAACCCCAAAGAAATCACTGTACATGTATACAAAAACTATTGAATACATTTTGACATCCAATGCAGGCAATTCACTTGGAAGAATTCTGCGGAATCCATGAATTTTTATGGTAAAATATTGGTGTTGCCAGGGACTGGTGGCTCATGCTTATAAACCCTAGCTACACAGGAGGCTGAGATCCGAGGATCACGGTTCAAAGCCAGCCTGGGAAGGAAAGTCTGTGGTACTCTTATCTCCAATAATCCACTAGAAAACTGGAAGTGGAGCTCTGGCTCAAGTGGTAGAGCACTCATCTTGAGCTGAAAAGCACAGGGATAGCTCCCAGGCCCAGAGTTCAAGCCCCATGACCGACCAAAAAATAAAAAAAGATATTGCTATTAGGACTTAGGTGAACAATTTGTGCAGCCTTCCACAACTTCATAGAGGTAATGATACATACTTATCCTTTTGGCAATATCAAATGCAGTTTCTTCTATGTTGTTCTTCAGGCCTGGTTTTATATAATGGTTCAAAAGAAGGAGATCCAGTGTATCTTTGCTATCTCAATTCTCAGCAGCAAGATGTGAGGGTGTCAAGAGGCCTTTAGTTTGGGCATTGGTATCTGTATCATGATGAAGTAGGAAAGAAGCCACTCTGGTATTATTCCACGTATATGCACTATGCAGGGATGTCCAGTCATCTACAGTTATTGCATGTGCCTCTTGAGACACCAACTCACTGACAATGCCTAAGTGTCCACTGTAGGCTTCTCGATGAAGAGGGGTATACACATCGTCATCCCTACTATTCACATGAGTGGCCTTTTGGGAAAGAAGTCTCCACACTGTAGTAAGCTGAATATTTTCGGCAGTCCAATGAAGAAAATTGCTTGGATCCTTCTCCATTTTTTTCTTGCAGTTGATACCATTCCTTACTTTTTCATGTTGTTCCTCATATTCCTAAGTATTGTCAAACCAGAGACTTTGAGTTCCAGTGGGAATGAGGTGTCCATGTATTTCCCTAATAGTTCATATTGTTTGAACTGGTCAGAAATATTCGGTGAATTTTCTGCATCTGTTTATTCACCATTATTTGTTTTCTGTTTTTCCAATTTTACTATTCGTAGGGAATTTATGGAGAGCAGAGGAAAGATGTTCCTCCGTATTCAAACATACACACTGAAAATGAGGACCAGTGATGTCTTCATGTGCAACTTTTTCTAGGAATGAGAAAATAGGATCTAATGCCCTCTATATAAATGGTTTGGGAAATGGCAAAGCAAAAAGTGAAATGATACAACCAAAAATATAAAAGCAAAATAAATTAGGATAATTATGGAGCAATCATATTATCCATGAGAACCAAGAAAGGGAGAGAGAGAGAGACAGATGTGCAGTGACCTAGCTAGCCACAAAATCTATGCCTCTGATCAATTTATAGAGCAAACAAAATTTTATTTTTTAAAAAAGATGGAAATAGAATTCATGTATTTACTTGAAATTAGTAAATACATTTTTAGTAGCCTACATAAAGAGACATAACTTTGATCAAATTACAGAAAATCAACTAAATCCTTGATAATTCTAGTAACAGATCTGACTGAAATCAGTTGAATCATGCTTTTCCTGTACAATGAAGGAATAGGAGGGTAGTAAAGCAGCTAGAGAAGGAAGGGAGATGGTATCTGTGACAAAACTTTGTGGAAACTGGCATTGAGGATTTCTTACTCATGATTCACTTGCACTGGAAGCATGATTCTGAACTATTGCTTGCTGATTCTGAACTACTGATTTGATCATTATATTCTCCAAGAAAAAAATGTGAATTGATAGTTAAGGACTACTAATACATTTTGACTTCCTCACTTTCAATCATCAATATCACATGAAGACGATAGACAGGCCTACTTTTTAGATGAAAGCAAATGTCTTTTAAAAAAACAAGGAATGTATGTAGTCATGCAAAGGACTTCTATTTTACCAATGCCTCATGTATTTTTCTAATGTTTGGTACCAATATATAATGGATCTATTAGAAAACTCTTAACGCTCATATGTTCAATAGTGAGTTCTCTTACACTATATCATGGTATTTTTTGTGTATGGTCTTAAGAATAAATTTACATTACTAACTTGTATTTCTGACAGGACAGTATCATCACTGTACACCTTGCTTCTCATTTTTAAATTAATATCTAAATATGTGCATTAGATACCTATAGAGGAAAAAGTAGAAGCCACACTCATGGCTTATGTCTTTAGTAGTAATTAATCAGAAAGATGAAATGTGAGGATTGTGGTTTGAAAGCAGACCAAGGAATAAAAAGTCCATTAGATTCTGATTTGAAGGTAACCAGCAAAAGCTAGAAATGAAACTGTGGTACAAGCAGTAAAATGCTAGCCTTGAGAAAACTGAAACAAAAAATAAATACTGGGACAAAGCCAGGTCCTGAGTTCAAGCCCTAGTATTTGCACCAAACAAACGAATTAATTAATAAGGCAATTAATTAATTAAAAATAAATTAAGTGGTCACATGTGGAGAGGCAGATAAAATGTAACATGCGTGGTGATGGTTTATGTATTATTTTGCAATAAGGCATATTATCATTTGTCCTAATCACTAATATTTTATTTGAACTTTTTTGTACAATAAACCCTGAATTTAGCATGCATGTATATGTGTGTATACATGTGTGAACATGTGTGTATGTGTATATGTGTGTGTGTGTGCTGTTGCAATGTTGCTTGCCAATGTGGACAGGGTGAGGCTGAAAAGAACTAACTGTGTTGCAATGTTTTTATTTATCAGTCTTCTGTCATGTCATTTCAGTGGAACCACCGGTCTGTACATATTATTTGTCTAATAATAACGTCATCATAATCAAAGCATTTACAACCTTAAGTTAGATAAAGAGACTGCTTTCAGCTCTTATTGTATGTTAGGTAAGAAGATACAGACATAATTAGGTAGTAAGTTATTGCTGTAAAATCATTGTCAGTACAAAATATATATTTGACCTCTTAAATTGGTTATACTTTTTTTTTTTTTTTTTTTGGTCGGCCATGCGGCTTGAAATCTGGGCCTGGGCGCTGTCCTTCAGCTCTTCAGCTCAAGGCGAGCGCTCTACCACTTGAGCTACAGCGCCACTTCCGGTTTTCTTGTGGTTTATTGGAGATAGGAGTCTCATGGTCTCTCCTGCCCGGGCTGGCTTTGAACCGCGATCCTCAGATCTCAGCCTCCTGAGTAGCTAGGATTACAGGCGTGAGCCACCAGCGCCCGGCTTAAATTGGTTATACTTTTAAGATACACTCATGGAATGATTTGGACCGACTTTACCAAACAGATATTACTCTCTGGTTATTCCTGTAAAACAGAAATTGGATAAACTCTTTCCGGATTTCTATTGAAAATCTCTTTCTTTGCAAGATCATATCTATTCTCACTAAGAGATAATCAAACCCATATTACGTTTGAATATCCCATCTTATTGATTGAAAGTAAGTATTGTGGATATGCTTGTTAGATATTCCTTTCAAAAATGAACAAACAAAAAGCATGTGTCATGTCCAGATTGTGGACGTATTTGAAAGTATTTTGTACATGCACAGGGATCTTTACTAATGGCTCTTTTGTGGGAGTAACTATGGCAATTTTAACAAATAAGGCTTACATAACATCCCAGAGCAAGTCTTGCAATTTCTGAAAATCCTTTGAATGTTTTAGTTTTATATCAGTTCGTTGACTATAGAGATAAAATTTCTGAAATAAAAATTGTTAAGATCTGTAAATGTAAGTGGGTATATAGGCTTTTTTATGCATCATTTTATGAAAACCCAGTTTTTATGAAAGTAAATGGAATAGAATAAAAGAACGTAAGTGAATTGGGTAAGCTAATTATTAGTATAACTTTGTTTTCTATTAACAGTCCATTGAATGTACATGATGCACTTAAATTATTTCCTTTGTGTCTCTGTACTTCAGTTAGTTGTAGACTCTCTTTAGTTATGAGTGAACTTTTAGTATAAATAATGTTCTTTTAAAATGATTAGGATTAACTTTGTGTTTTGTGTCCTACTCGCAAGAAAATGAGTTATTTTTAAGTGTTAATAGTTTATCATTATCATTATCATAGGGAATCATTATCATGATCATAGGGAATTTAAAAATGCAGTAGTATTGATGTCTTTTTAAACCAATTGTATTCACAAGTTGGAGAGTCTTAAATTCATACTTAGGTCTTGGTGTCTATGATTTTCACCCTCTCGTTCCTAACATTAATGATAGGTCAGACTGCATTTTTGGGTATATGAAGGGTAAAATATTTATCTGGAGTCAAAAGTGATTTTTATATCAGTCTTATTTTAATAACATTTTAAAGTAGTACATTTCTCTCAAAATGTTGGGTATAAAAAACAATGAAAATACTTCTAATGGTAAACAATTTAGGTGAGCTACAATGTGGAAACGATTGCTCCAAAAGACCTGCAGTCTGTTTTCATCAGGAATTGGGCAGGTCATTCTTTCAGTAAGAATGGGGTAAGAGATGGTGTCCCCAGGCAGTGCAGTGTAGAGTGAAGGAATAAAATATGATTTCTACTATTTTGAGCTAGAAACCAAGAATGTTATAGTTTAGCAGTTCCTTTCACCAGAGAGGTATAAATTGATTATGAACTTGGAATTTTCATATTACAGTTACTTATTTTCTTTTTTGTTGTTGTTGTTGGTCATGGGGCTTGAACTCTCGGCTTGGGTACTGTCCCTGCACTCTTCCACTCAAGGCGAGCACTCTACCACTTGGACCACAGTGCCACTTCCAGCTTACTAGTGGTTTATTAGAGATAAGAGTCTCACAGTCTGTCCTGCCCGAGCCGGCTTTGAACCTCAATCCTCAGATCTCAGCCTCCTGAGTAGCTAGCATTATAGGTATGAGCCACTGGTGTCCGGCTTAATTACCTATTTTCTAAGAAAGATAATGTGAAATATTATTAGAGTGTGCACAATAATTTTGGGAAATTTTCCTAGAATTAGTAGCCTGAGTGCTGGTATTTAGTTATAAAATAGAATGAGGTTATTTGATATGGTGGGAATGGACCGCAGGCTAACACTTACTATGTGTGCAATGTTGTACTAGTAATTCCAACTCTGAAGAGTTAAATATCATCATCTTAGAATTAAAAATAGAAGTAGTTCCACTTTATGGGATTATTGTAAGGATTAAATTAGATATCAAAAGTAAAGTACTTGGAAAAACAATCAGAGTTTGATACTTTGTACTTGTTATTTTATCATGTGATATATTCTAATATTTTTACTGTGATTTTTATATTGTGTCTATTTAGGATATGCAAAGAGATGTATTGACTTTCATTGGGTTGTTCACATTTTTGTCATTATGAGGATAATACCTGCAAAGAAAATTTCTGAGAAGGAAATTATCATATTGACTCATGGTTTAAGATCAGATGTCTCCATTGTTTTTAATTATATTTTTATTAAATAGTTGTACGAAAGGTTTTCCATTCAACGAATCAGTTTATAAGAACAATGGATCTTTACATAACTTTCTCACATCCTTCCAAACCTCACTCCACTTTCATTTTTTCTAGTTTTATACTATCTGCATTGAATATTATGGCTTCACTCTCTACTTCCAGAAGTCCCTTTATTCCTTCCCTTTGACTTCCCCTCACATTTTCCAAGTGATATTTTCCTGGTATTCATTTTGTTGCATTAAAAGTTCAATTTTATAAGAAATTACACCTTTCAAATACTCCTCTGCAAATATCATGCTTTGATTAATATTGTTGTTTAACTTGCATAAAATTCTGGCTTCCAAATAAGCATCCTTTGTGTGTCTGGCTCTGACCTCGTTTATTTAAAATAATTTTAGATCTATCCATTTCTTTGCAACTGCTGTAACAGTCTTTATAGTGGATGGGTGAAATCCAATTGTGTATATGTGCAACACTTTCTCCAACTATCCCTCCGCTAAAGGGTTTCTGAGCTGTTTCCATAAGTTCTCTATGGTTAATAGTGCAGTAGAGAACGTGATTGTGAGAGTGATTTTACTGTAAATTTTGGAAGAATTCACCACTATTTTTCTGGGAGCAATCCTCTAGCCAATTTTCCAGAATAAGCACATCCCTTCCATCATCTCCATCACAATGTTTTTCAAGACCTCAAAAACACACTACCCCCTACAATCAGCTAAAACCACACTGTGCCCATATTCTTCGTTGTTTTTTTTTTGTCCAGTCAAGGGGCCTGAACTCTGGGCCTGGGCTCTGTACCTCAGCTTTTCTGCTCAAGGCTAATGATCTACCACTGGAACCACAGAGCCACTTCCAGTTTCTTCTTTTTGCTTATGTGGTGCTGAGGAATCAAACCCAGGGCCTAATGCATGCAAGGCAAGAGCTCTACTACTGAGCCACTTTCACAGCCCTGATGTGCCCATATTCTTTTAATACATTTTTTTCATAATTTTACACATGATTTAGTAAGAACCTTCTATGTACTTTCCTAATGTGGGAATGATTGATATGATAATAGAGTAAAAGTAAGAGATATGGAATTAATTAGCTATTATCATATTTAAAATAATTTTCAGCTCTAACTCATAGCCTCACTTACTATTATTTTAATCTTTATTTCATTACTTCACCTATCCACTAAATTGTAACATGTGATTTAAATACAAAGGCAAAAAAATGTGGTTTGACTTTGACACTCATGTGTGAGGATGTACAATATGGGCAAATAAAGGGATTGGAATTAAAGCCATTATCCATTTTGTTAAATTGTTTTCTGAAACTGATTCTCACAATTCATATTTCATTTAACAACAAGAAACGTGACAATTCCCTTTGCTTTGCTCCGCATTAAACTTGTTTCCATGTTATTTTATAATGAAGGATGATTTCATAAATGTACTGTAGATACAAAAATATGTTAAAATATTTCAATATGTATGCATTGATATAAATATACACACATATAAAAGTTATAATGATAAATTATAACTTCTGTAACTGTAGAATTTACTAAATTATTAAAAACATGGACGGCTCAGGTATGGAATCCTGGCTAATCAGGAGGCTGAGATCTGATGATCATGGTTTGAAGCTATCCTGGGCAGGAAAGTCCATGAACCTCTTATCTCCAAACAACCAACAGAAAATCAGAATTGGAACTGTGGCTCAAAGTAGTAGAGTGATAGCCTTGAGAGAAAAGACTCAGAGATATCACCCAGGCTCTTAGTTCAAGAACTAAAATCTACCCCAAAAAAGTATTTAATTTACACTTGTGAAGAGTATTTCCTTCACCCAAATGCACATCCATGCTCATTTGCAAGGTAACTCTGTTATGTCTGGAGTACCTCATAATATTATCACTTAAGTAGAAAACATTGCAACATGGGTAAACTCTCTCTCATGGATTTTTCTCCACTCAAATATTCAAATCTTGCAATTATTCCCATTATTTAATGTCATAGCTTTTTTTCTTTAATACCCATAATATTAGAATTTGAATTGAGTGTCTTGTGTCTCGTAAATGGATGTTCTTACCACTTTGGCATGCCCCAACCCTAAATTATCCCGATTAACTTTCAGATAGAATCTCGCTTCCTACTTATGTATGATCGTGGGCTCAGTCTACTTCATGTTATTCTTCCTGGAATTTAGAATAATAGGTGCCCGGCATTGTGAACAGATCATTCTGACCAGTGTGAGCTTTAACCACTATCCTCACAACTGTAGACTCCCATGTAGTCAGGATTTTCAGAAGCTTATCATAGCTATTTTTTAAAAAAAAATCTTTGCATTTCCTGCAGGTTCTTGAGTACTGAGTTAATTTTTGTTCTCTTCGGTTGTTTTGTTTCTTTTGAATGTATGTGTTGAGTTGTTCCTAATTTTGACTTTTATTTCTTTAATCTTTTTTTTCTTACTCTTATAACTGTTATTTTAGGTGAAAATGTGTGTGTGTGGTTTTTTTTAAAAAAGTATTTACTGACTTTTTGGTCTTTTTTGTTCCTTCTTTGTCATTCTTTTTACTTTGTCATCTTTTGTTGTTTTTGCATGAATTATTTGCCGGGCGTGGTGGTGCGCACCTGTAATCCCAGCTACTCAGAAGGCTGAGCCCGGAGGAACGCTTGAGTCCAGGAGTTCTGGGCTGCAGTGCGCTATGCAGATTGGGTGTGCGCACTAAGTTTGGCATCAATATGGTGACCTCCTGGGAGCGGGAGAACACCAGGTTGCCTAAGGAGGGGTGAACCGGCCCAGGTTGGAAACGGAGAAGGTAAAAACTCCCGTGCTGATATCCTTGAATTATTTGTTGTTCTGCTCATCCTCATATATACCTGTCATTGATTATAAGACTTTATCCCCCATTGTGTACATACTTAATCCAAAAATGTATTACTCAATTCAATACCGGTTAGGATTAAATTCCTTAATAGCAGTATTATTTATTTACACCTATACAATATTGGAAGTATTTTTATTTTTTAGTTTTTCAGGTCTCCTTTCTACCCCTCCCCTCCTATCATCCTATCCCCATTCACCTCTCAATATTACTTCTTTAAATTTTCATTACTTTTAAGAGTTTCACTTTTTACATTTAAATATTTGTCTTTTCATTTTTTTGTCTTTTTTAATTTTTTTTCTCTCTTTTCTATCATTCTTTCCAATCCATTTCCCTCTGTGAGATTAGGACTTGGTTAATTTCACTCTCCTTTTACCTTTCCACATCCCTCTAAACCTATTTTTCCCCACCTTTCTCCCTAAACAAAATAATTTCTGGTTTGTCAAATTCTTCTTTGCTGTTCTTAGCCCATTAATACATAGTTCTTTAATGTTGAATAGACTTTATCTCTTGAACTAGATTGTATTTGCAGACTTTTGACTATGCAATTACAGGACTTTGGTTGATGCTTGCCTTAAAATGGTGTTCTAGCACAAAACTGGCATTACTTTCATCCCAAATGGGAAGAACAAGCAAGAAAAACACAAGGAAAATGGCAAGTCAGGGTATCTCAATGCCCACTCAAATAATCAGGTGACAGAACAGATAATGAATAATCCAGAGGAGAGTTCCCAAAAATCTCTATAAACACTCCTGTAAACATGGTGAATGAAAAGATTGAAACCTTGCAAAGGACTCAGTGTGAGCGTGATAGGGAGAGAAAGGAGGCAAACCAAAGATCAAAACAGGAATCTCATGGGCTTGAGGAATCTACTCAAAGATTGATACTGGAATTGTGTGAGCAAGATGGGAGCTCTCAAAGAGAAATGAAAGTATTGGCTGATATCAGTCAAAGAGAACTACAAAAGTTGCATGAAGGTGAGAAATCTAATCAAAGAGTAATACAAGAATTGCAAGAACAGGATGAGCATAGACAAAGATCAATAGAGGCATTCATGGAATCAATAAACAGACACCTGAAAGGAGCCAGAGAGCCCACAAAGGGAATGCTGAATGGAGCCTAATAGAAGGAATGGGAGTCCAAGGAAACCATAACCCATCAACTAAGTGCTTTGGGAATAAACACTGAACACCAAATTAAGGAAGTAAAGAATTTCATACAAGATCTAAAACAAAGCTCCAACAAAGAATCTGAAGCCATAAAAGCTGATCAATTAGAAGGAAAAGAAATGAAAAATAAAGTAGAAAATCTTGACAGTAGGTTAGACCATGCAGAAGATTGAATCTCCGGCATTGAAGACAGCCTAGGCATTATAGAGAAAGAACATACAACTATCAAAGACAAATTCAAGAAATATGATAGATCTATTCAACACTTGGAAGACACTATCAGAAGGCTTTATCTGAGGGAAATGGGTGTATAGGAGCACATAGAGACAGAAGTTAATGGTCTAGAAAATTTGTTTAACAAGATCCCAACAGAGAACTTCCCAACACGCAAGAAGATAGGCATATTCAGATACACGAAGCTTTTAGAATTCCAAATAGACCAGACAAGAACAGGACATCCCATCGTCACATTATAATCCACACAGGATCAATTCAGACCAAGGAAAAGATCCTTAAAGCTGTGAAGGAGAAAAGATCACTCACCTATAAAGGAAAACCAATTAGAATCACCTCAGATTTCTCAACAGAGACAATTAAAGCAAGAAGAGCCTTGAATGATGTATGCCATGCCCTAAAGACAAACAACTATCAACCAAGAATAGTGTACCCAGCTAAATTCTCCTTCATAACTGAAGGTAAAATAAAAATCTTCCATAGTAAAGAAAAACAAACAATATATCTCCACCAAATCAGCTCTACAAAAGATACTTAAAGATGTCCTACACATAGAAAACCAACAAGACCACAGTAAAGGCCAAGAAACCACACGCAAACCGAATCCAAGTACCATAGGAAGAACCCAGTAGGCATAGCTCCCAAGAAGGTGGATAAAATGACAGGAACACCCAAATAACTTTCAGTCCTATCTCTCAATATTAACGGATGTAACTCTCCAATTAAGCGACATAGACTGTCTAGTTTGTTTAAAATGCAAGATTGTTCTATCTGCTACCTTCAGGAATCACAACTTGCCCCTCCAAAAAAACACATTTTGAAAGTGAAAGGCTGGAACAAAATCTACCAAGCAAACGGACCCCATGAACAGGCATGAGTTGCAATCCTAATATCAGATAAAAAGACTTCAAATTAAAATTATTGAGAAGAGATAAAGAAGGTTACTATACACTAATTAAGGGATCTCTCCTACAGGAGCATATTGAAATTCTAAATATTTGCCAAACAATAGTGCACCAAAATTTATCCAAGAAATACTACTTTAAATCTCACATAGATCCAAAGAAATTAATTGTTGGGGACTTTAACACACCACTATCCCCACTAAATAGATCAACTCGACAAAAACTCAACTAGAAACCGCCGATCTAAACAAGTGCATACATCAACTGATTAGCAGACATCTAGCGAATATTCATCCAGCAGCATCAGAGTACACTTTTTACTCAGCAGCACATGGAACATTTTCCAATATACACCACATTTTAGGTCACAAACAAACTTGTCAAAATTCAGAAACATTGAATTCATATCTTGCATTCTCTCAGACCAAAAGGGAATAAAATTAGATCTCAACACAAAAAGCCACCAAAGAAAGTCTAGTAATACATGGAGGTTGAAAAACACACTTTTGAAACCTCAGTGGGTCATGGAAGAGCTGAGAAACGAAGTTCAAATGTTCATGATATTCAACAAAAATTGGCACAGAGATTATCTGCTCCTCTGGGACACAGCAAAGGCATGATTCAGAGGCAACTTTATAGTTCTGAGTTCCTACATCAAAAAATTGGAGAGATCTGAAACCAACAATTTAATGAGATCTGACACTCCTTGAAAAAGAGCATCAAGATAAACCCCAATCCAGTAGATGGAAAGAAACTACAGAAAGCATTATACTCAATGGTGAAAAACTAAAGCTATTTCCGATAAACTCAGGAACGAGACAAGGATGCCCACTCTCTCTATTGCTCTTCAATCTAGTATTAGAATGCCTATCTACAACAATAAGACAAGATGCAAACATAAAGGAGATCCAAATAGGGAAAGAAAAAGTAAAACTCTCCTTCTTTGCAGATGACATTATCTTGTATTTAAAGACTCCGCTCCCAAGTTACTCAAGGTGACTCAAAACTTTGGCAAAGTAGCAGGGTATGAAATTAACCATCAAAAAATCAATGGCTTTTGTGTACGCCAACAATGAGAAAATTGTGTCTGAAATTAGGAAAGCATCTCCATTCGTAATATCCCCATAAATAAAAATACCTAGGAATTAACTTAACCAAAGCCGAGAAGGACCTCTATGATGAAAACTTTAAATACCTGGAAAAGGAAATCAAAACAGATTTAGAAAGTGGCAAAAATTCCCATGTTCCTAGATTGGAAAGATCAACATCGTGAAAATGGCAATACTTCCCAACGCTATCTACAAATTGAATGTGATACTTATCAATATTCCAACCTTATTCTTCAAGGAAAGAGAAAAGGCAATCCAAAAATTCACATGGAACAATAAAAGACCCCGAATAGCAAAAACGATCCTTAACAGAAAGAACAGTGCTGGAGGAAAATCAATACCAAATTTCAAACTCTTCTACAATGCCATTGTAACCAAAACAGCTTGGTACTGGCACAAGAACTGACCTCGGGACCAATGGAATAGAATTGAATACCCAGAAATGAACCTGCCACTAAAACTCCATCCAATGATTATTATAGTAATATATTCTGATTTATTACTTTATTTGTAACAGTTTTTAAACATTTTGCTTTTCTACTGAAGTTTAAGTATTTAAATGGTATCATCAAAGTATATTCCTTGGGTACTTGGGGCAGTTTTTTATAAAGTTTTTAACTAATGGCTTCTAAGAATTCTTAATTGCTATAATATTTGTTTTATTTTAATTTCAATATAATTTTATTGTAAAGGTAATGTACAGAGGGGTTACAGTTACATAAATAATGTAATGAGTACATTTCTTTTGGAAGGAACATTGTTATCCCCTCCATCGATTTTTTTGTACACTGAAAAAATTACTGATGCTTTTGTTGTTGCTATTGATCAAATGTACTTTTGCTTTCTTTGTTCACGCATTTTTTATTATAAAATTGATGTAAAAAGGGATTACAGTTACTTAAGTCAACTAAAGAGTACACTTCATTTTATTTTCTATATTTCAAATTTTGGTCTTAATTACTCATTTTCTTGTTTCTTTAGGATAATTCTTTTTTCAGAGGTGTAGGGTTAGTTAATTTAATTTTGCATGATTTTTACACATGTAAATTATTCAGACACATATATGTTGCTTTTAAAATATTTAACATGTGAATATTTAAAATTATTTTCTTAATTTTTATATGGTTAGTAATTTAAATAAATTGATTTTCTTATAGTTCTAAACATATTTTTCCAGGTAACAAATAATTACTGTATTTTCAAGAAGCACATACTATATTAAGAAAGCCTTCATTTCCTGGTCACTTTTTTGTAAATATTTGTACTTGAATTAAAAAAAAGTTTGAGCTGGGCATGGTGATTTGTGGCTTCCATTTTCTACCTATGGTAGGAACTGCGAATAGGGTTTGTAATTCGGGAGAGCCTGAGAAACTATGAGACCTTATCATAAAAATATCCAGAGTGAAATGATTAGAGATATAGCCACCCATAGTGAGACATAGAGCACCTGGTTATCATATTCTAAATCTTGAGGTTAAAACACCAGCAACAGTAATCGTTTGTCAAAATTAAAGGATACATGTTTCAACATGTTTATTATTTAAAAGTTATTTGCAAAGGTTCTCATGTCTTCTTTTTCTTAATTTTCAATTTACTTAATCTATAAGAATCCAAGTATACTGTGACTATTTGATTTCTAGTAAACATTTAAATAGTATGAGCAATATTATGATTACATATATTAACCTATTTTTATTATTTGTGATAATTTCCTCTATTTAATATTATAATATCAATATTCCAAATGTGTGTATGTGGTGTGTGTGTATGTGTGTGTGTATGTTTTTGTGGTTTTTGTGTGGGTATTCTTTGTGTGTACTTTGTAATGCTTGGGAGATCACACCATTATTTCACATATGCTATGTCAAGATTTCACCACTGAACTATACTGTGTAGTTATAATGTAAATAGTGTTTTAAATTATGACTTTTAAATTTTCATTCCTAGTATGTTTTTCAAAATTATATATGATAAAATGTGATCCATTTTCTATCCAAGTTAGCAATTTTTATTGTTATTTTATTGGTATTTAGAATATTTCCACTGCTTTTTCACTTCTAAATTCTTGTGTTTGTTATTGATAAAGGTTTAACTTTGCTTCTTTTCTCTCTTCATTCTTTTTGCCTTTAGAGTTTACCTATTGTTTCCTTTATTTCTTTGGAAATTAATGATCATATTCCTATTACAGTTTATTTACATTGTAAGAGGTCTATACAATGCTTTACTTCTCTGACTCTCAGTCCACACTATTAGGTGGATTAAAAAGAAACTTGATTAAGGACACTGATTATTTTCCTCCTTCTCTTCTCTGAAGTCTTTCTGTTTTTGAAAAACAATAACAATGACATACAACTCTTAGGTGGACCCACATTCTATCCCCTCTCACTCTCCTCTATAGAACAGCTCAAGTCGTTATCATTCAACTTTAGTATGCTATAGTGTTATCTAAATCTTAACTCATTCCTAAATTAATTTTAGTTGTTTTAAGCATTTTCTAAAGACAATTTTCCTTATATAATATCTTGGGTCTTGTGTTTTCACAAGGTGCAAAATATAAGTGACTATCAAACATCTAGATATCTGTAGAATGTTGGTCCACCTGCTGAATAAACTTGTATATAAATTCAAGGAATACAGGTCAGTCAGAACAATCTTGTAAAATGGTGTAGCTTGAGCACTCATAATAGATTTGAATCTTATTACCATGTTTTTTAGTGAAAGAACCGACACATAGAAGAATGTAACAGATTTATCAAAAATAAAAATTCTTAGTTTTATTGTCAATAGATTTTGAAAAGAATGCCATAACTTAATGAAATAAAAATAGAATCTTAAATGGGTGTATTGGTACTACTGCCTCTCTAGTTTTAAAGAATGAACTTAGACTACTACCTCAAAACTTATACAAAAATTTAAAATAAAAAAATGATTATCAAACTAAATGTGAGTTGTAAAAACCTACAATACATAAATGTAAAAATTCATGACAATGGATCAGTAAAGGTTTCCAAAAATTTGACACGAAAGCACTAGTGGTTAAAGAAAAGCAAGAATAAACTAATATCAAGTGATAACCTTTCTTAATTCCATGAAAGTAGTGAGAACATATCCAACAGATAGAGGGCGCATAATTGTTAATGCTACAATGTTAATGCTACAATGATCCTGAATCTTAAGTACTTTTATATCTTCTCATTCTGTATAAATTTTTCCTGAACAGGATATTCCTATAAAGAACATATGTAAATTAATAGTCAATAGGAGGTGCATATGAATTAAGCTCCTATTTAGTATCTAAGAAAAAAGAAAAAGAAAACTCACTAGTATGACCATAATATAAAAAGATGACACAAAATATAGTAATGCATTTGTGGAGAAATTGATATGCTCCGCATAGCAGAATGATTTGTGTAATACTGCAGTCATTTTAGCAAGCACATTTTCAAGTCTTCAAAAGGTCAAAGAGAATTGTATATGTTCTAGCCATTACAATTCTATGTGTGTATTAAAGAGAAGTAAAAAACTTGTATGGATCAGGTATGTAGTTCATTGACAGTGCACTTCAACATTATGAGTGAGAACCTGGAAATAATTCCCCAAAACAAACTTTGAAAAGACACCCTATAGAAGATGTATGCAGGACAAATTCCTGTAACTCAATTTTATATCTATTTTAATATCTGTTCTAAAATTTATAGCATTTCTATTTGTAAAAATTAGGCTTGGAAAAGCTATGATTATACAATTCACTTCCAAAGCACTAAAATGTATACAATGAAAGGAGATAATATAATGCATGCGAATTTCATATCAGCAAAAAAATAAAACTGTAGTTAAAAATTCTTCACACAAAATCCAAAATACTTAAAAAGATGTTTTTGGTGTCGGCTAAAAATTCTTTGTAAACTACAGCTTCTAAAACAAAATGTGATTTCTGTTTTTTTTTTTTTAGTTTTTTTGTCTGTTTTTGAGTTTATGCAGAGATAACCCAATCAAAAAATGTATGTGATAACTGGAATATCTAGGAATTATACATCACTTATATGTAATTGATAACCTTTTCTGGAAGAAACTTTTAGCAAATGATAGAAAACACAAATCTGTGCATCTGCATTTTATGATAGCCATATGTTACTTGCTCAATACATTTGCTTTTCTATACTTTGCTAGAAAAATTATTCTCAGGATAAGAGCCAATAATGTGAAAAGACATAATCATCTTGATTTATTTGTGACAAAAACAAATGAAATAAAACAATTCCACTTATTATTATTAGTAGTATCTATGACGATGATCCTGAATGCCAACATCCATTGAATTTTTGGAATTTTAATTTCTATGAACATATGAAAATTAGAAAAAGAAAACAAATATACTCTTAGAGCAAACCAGCCTTGGAATAATTTTCCTAACTGTTTGAAATTACAAAAGAATTAATACCATTAAAATTATCCTTTCCTATGGAAATCATTTAAAATTTTATCATTTATTATAATTAAAATACCAAGCAAGAGTAATTTTACAGAATAATTACAAATATCATTTTATTACTATCATAAAATAGAATAAAAAACCAGTCCCAATATATTATCATTATTTTTAATTTCGAGTCATTACCTAAATATCTTAAATAATCTAAATAGTCATGTCTTTAACCTAGACATAAATATTCTATACATTTTTACCTAACATTTTTCATGGGCATGTGTTCATGTTTCTAAGAAATGCTCACAGCAGGTAAAAGATGCTTCTGTGAAATTAATGTGATATATTTTGTTGTTGTTCTTGATGTTGATTGCAAGGTTAGGCATTGTCCCTAAGCCATTTTGTGCTCAAAGCCAGCACTCTACATTTTGAGGCATAGAGCTAATTCCTGTTTCTAGTGGTTAATTGGAGATAAGAATCTAACAAGTACTTTTCTGTCTGGGCTAGTTTCGAACACAATTCTAAGACCTCATTTCCCACAATAGCTCGAATTATAGGTGTGAGTCACTGGAACATGGTTTAATGTATTTTTTAATTTTAATTATGCTTCAAGATTTTTGTTTCTCTATAATGTACATCGTTCTACACATACATTTAGATATATGTACATATTTCTGATGACAAATAATCTCTAAAAATGTATGTCTTTCTACACATAATATATATATGTATATATATATATATATATATACACAAATATATTTCTGAAGACAGACTCCCTCTAAAACTTTTTATGCTACTATTTTTTTACCTTTTTATTTCAAAGATATACAGTGTATTTTTCCAAAAGTTTCCTAGAATAAAATAAGTAATATTTGAATGGAATGTAGCGTTTGTTACTTTTAAGGGAATTTTAGATATAAACATGATATTGTAGTAATATTTACAGTATATTACTTGAAATAATTCTGTTCAAACTTTTAAATATTTGTGTGTAGTGGTGGGGAGAGAGGAAGTTAATTCATACTGCTTAGGAAATTGCAAAACTTCAAAAATCTATTCTATAATTTGTTATAAGCACATAGTCAAGCTACCTGTTATGGTTTAGTTATTTTTTGTTTCTTTGTTCAAAATTTTAATATGGATGCATGCACAGTGGTAACATTAAAATTATTAATCAAAAGACAAATAATCGCAAAATCACAGATACATATCAGAGTTTCAATAGTTAGCACTTATGATGCTAATAATAATTTTAATGAGGATAATGATGTCCACAGTATACCCTGATAATGACAATATTGTGATTGAAAAGGAAAAAAAAAACTTTACACATTTTGAAGCTGTATTTCCCACATTGAATATATAGTAATAAATAGCGTTGGATTACATACAATAAGAATAACAAGAGGAGAGTTTCAATATCAAGAAATACTATCACATAAACAGGTAGAGACAGTAAAAACCCTAATATTATTCCTGCAAGTCTCTCTAATGTATACACACTTTTCTTGGTGGTATTAATTTCTTATAAACAAACTTAATTATTTCCAAATTTTGATGGGCTAAGATGTAGTTTTCAGCTTAGTGTGATTAGTTCAAAAATATTCTCATATAGATACTACTCAATAATCAATGTTTCCAATGATATATTAAGGGTATGTTTTCAATACATCTGAAAAAACATGACACTATTTACACAGTACTACTTACATATCTGTAGTTACCTTAAAAGGAAATAGACCTTAGAGACAGGAGGTGAAATTTATTTTTATTTCTGCAGGAAACAATTTGTGACTTTATACCAACAAACTGAATTTGACTCTTTCCTTATTTGTAAGGTAAGCTGGAAAATGTAAGGACTCTTCACTTTTCTTTTTTCTTGCTCTAGAAATCAACACATATATTGTTCATTATTTCTGGTATATTACATCCATTTATAGATGAGAAATGTAAGGCCAACAGTCAATGTAGTGAGTAAATGATACTAGAATTTGTGTCTGTGTTCTTCACTCTCTGTGCTTACAAAGAGTGTAATTTGGTGATGGAGAGGACAAATATGAAAAGACTATGGGGAAAAAGCATAATTTGGAAATGGTTGTTTTAGGACTAGTTGACAGTGTTGATTAAATGAAACAGGCTGGTGTCAGGGGCATAAAAAGGAGTATATAGGAATCATTTGAGTAGGGGCTGGGAAGGTGGCTCAATGGTAGAGCGCTTGCTTTGCATGCATGAGGCCCTGGGTTCGATTTCTCAGCACCACATAAGCAGAGAAAAGAAAGCCGGAAGTCGTGATGTGGCTCAAGTGGTAGAGTGCTAGTCTTGAGATGAAGAATTGAGGGAAAGCGCCCAGGCCCATAGTTCAGGCCCCACCACCCGACCCACCCAAAAAATAGAAATCATTTGTGTTACAGAAATAGAAAATCTTGATCAACTTATCTAATGGGAAGGAGTAGAAGGGTAAGAAGAAACCTAAAAATCTAATGTGCTTCCACACGTTTGGCTGGCAACTGTGTTAGTGCTACTCTTAGTTATAACGACCACAGGTGGAAATGATGGATTTAGGGGAAAAAATCTGATAGTTCTAAAGTTTAGATGCAAAGATGGGTCTGTTTAGACATCATAAAAATATCCATGACCATGAATATGAAAAAGAATAATAAAATTGGGGATAGTATTGAAGGGAAAAGGAAAAGGAAAGTTCTGACACAAGTGTGAGCAATGTGGGCACCACTGTAGACAAGATTGGGAGAAAGAGATAAATAAGGAAATAAAAAACTAATAAACACAAATTTACAGAAGGAAAAGAAGGAATTTGCAAGAAGATATTGAAAGAAATATGCTATTTGGATTTGAAAAGTAAAAGGACATAGACAAGTTCAATAAGAACATTGTTTTGGTCAAAGTCATATTGATAAAATTTTGGGATATGAATATGAAGACATATTATTATGGATCCATAAATTCAACAGATCCTGTTGATTTTAAATGTTGGGAACCAATGCTTTTATCCTGACCTTAGAAGAATTATACATATATAACTGTCATGAACTTTACTTATACGTATTGTGTGAATATTTTTGAAGACTTTGTTTATTCAGGAGTTTATACATTGAAATACACACAGACAAGCCTAATTTGTCCTACAGTTCCAATGTGTGGCCCATCTATCCACATCAGTTTGGAATTTTATTGAAATATCTTTAGATATGTTTGGATGTCTTATCAGCCTATTCATTATAAATGTAGGGCAAGTAACACTAAGTATTAGGTTGAGCATACATCATTACTGATGTGACTGAATGCCGTGGACCGGCTCTGTCGGGACAACGGAGGACACCTAGTGGAGGAACTGGAATAGGTGTGGAGGTGGCAAACAGACAACTCACACACAAGAGGAGTGGATGCTGAGTGCGATTTAATGCAGAGGATAACAAACTTTTATAGCAAAAGTGTCCATGAGAAAGGGCAAAAGGTTACACAATCTTGTTGCAGGGCTTCATTCTTGGGTGGTCACCAGCTGGTTGCCTGATAGGCACTTGTTTCCAGCTTATCTCTATTTTTAAGAAATACAATGGATTTCCATGTTTATCACCAATTAACCATTACTTTTTTCTATAGAGGCCTTAACTGTCCCACAAGATCTTTTCTGTTCCTTCTTTAATAGTAAGCACCACAGAGGCCTAGATCTAGCAAGTCTTTTAGTAAATGAAAGAGAGTAACAGGAAGTTCTTTCTCCTAAGAAGTTATCTCAGCAATTGCCATACATTCTTCCTGTTCTAGCCATGCCTAAAGCTTCTTGTAAATCTCTTACAAGCAATTCCTTCTGCTGAAGTGGCATCATGAAACCCCCAATACTTTTATATTTACTTATGACTTGTCTATTAGCCTCCGTAAGAGGGGCTTTCAGGGTAACATTTAACTCTGGTGAGTTAGTCATATTTTTAAGACACTCATCAGATGTTGGAGTCGTCAACACTCTTAAGAAAGAGCCTTGAATAAGAGAACGTTGAGCATGAGTAACTACAATGAGCACCAGGAACAGTAAAAGATTAATAGGCACTCCTATACAGTGAAGAAAAGAAAAACAAGAACAGAAACACATCTTTCCCAGGGGCTTGCCAGCCATTCCTGGAGGTCGGCCTCTTTGAAAACCCATTCTCTGAGGTAGACTTCGGTGAAGTCCCATTCTCAGAGATAGGTCTCTGTGAAGCCACATTCTCAGGTCTGAAAGCAGGTTTCCCATGCTAAGCAGACTCCACCGGAGTAGGCGTGGCAACTCGAATTGATTCTTCTTTAGAATAGAAAATGCCTCAATAGCCATTGACACATCATAACTGCCATATACTCTATTTAACTCTAATTCTTGTTAGGGATATCTCCATGGTGAAATAACCCTGTCAATCAACCTGCCACAAATTCTTATATGTAGAGAATGCTTTTATAAACTTCAATCTTTTATTGAATGGACGAGTTCAGACTTTACCCTCACAGTATGACTGAATGCCTAAAAAGATAAGACATTTTGCTTTAATGCCTTTCTTTCATTTTCTCATACCCATTGGCAAGTAGGGAAGAATTCTGATGTAACAATAATACAATGGTGACTTGTACTAACACAACATCTAGGATCTAGTGTTAATTCGGATACTTACTAATTAGCTCTAGATTTTGTGTCTATTTATTATTCTCATGGGAAAACTAATGAGTTCCAAGGAAATTGACCTAAGGAGACTTTCAATTCTAATATCAGTTGTCTCAAAATGCTTTAAATTCTACATCTTCTAATGTGGGCATAGGTTTACAAATTGGAACTTTTCTCCTTAAAAAGTGAGAACTACCCTATTGCTTAATAGGGACAAAGTACTTTCATACATAGACTGGTCTTGTGCAAACAAGAAGTGGTAGTTGAACAATGTTCTTAGCAGTTTATATAGACGAAATGGAAATAGAGCAACTATGAACTCAAAAGGAATGTGAAAAAAAGCGAGAGGTACAAAGTAGAATGTGCCAAGGAAATGCTGAAGTATAATTTCAGCTTAAGAAAAAGTAGTTGTATATCTTGGGGAAAAACTGCTTTAAACACTTCTGGGATAATTGTACAAGTAGAGGCCCCTAACTCTGACTCTAATCAGCCACGTCATCATCAACTTAGGGACTATTTTCCAAGTGCAAAGTGAGGAAAAGAGGGCTCATCACAGTTAGTGTTCAGGTTGAAGTAATGGAAATAACATAATTTTTCTTATAAGACTTCACTTATTTTGGAGGGTTAAAGTAAGAAAAACCCAAGTAAATATTTTGCATGTACCTAAATTAAGTGGGACATAGTATATTACTCTCTTTTTAAGTGGGAAGTTGTACAGTATGGCATTTTATACTCTAACTTGGGACAATGATCTGCTGTCAGTCATTTTCTTCCCCCTCCCATCTTTTGCCCTTCCAATTACATAATTTTTATTTAAAGAGACATACTTGAGCTTGCATTTCTAAATCCTTCAAAATTATCTGAACTAATTCATACTTCTGGCAGCCTCCTATATCTTTCTCAAGGGAATATTTTGTCACTACCATTTTAACCCATACGATATTGGATATCTTCCTGCCTAATTCAGTGCAAGATATACATTAGACTCATCCAGATATCTCAACACCTGTACCAACATGAAATCCTATCTTCATAAAAACCATGATTTTAGAATATCTGGGGAGGTGGCATCTGTAATTTTTGAATGACCCTAAGTGATACTTACATGTAATCATGTTTTGAATCAATATGCCTCTCAGTAGATGAACGAATTGACAAAATGTGATATATATATATATATATATATATATATATACATACCCACTGTGCAATTCTATGCTTCCAATTCATACGGAAATGGAAAAATCTTACTAAGTAAAATAATCAAGACACAAACAAAGAGATTCCATGGTTTCCCTAATTTGTAACAAGTAGGAAATATCTAGGATAGTCCTAGCAGATGAGCAGAATGGCTCAGTAGCTAGGTGTAAGATGATGATGAGCAAAATGAACTCCTACATATGGAAACAAAGGTTTTCTTTGTGGTTGTTGTTTTTAACGTACTCTGTGATTCTTTTTTCTTTTGTGTTTTCCCATATGGTTTGTCCCCTGCTCTATTTGATTTCAGTATCATGTGTCATTGTATATATATTTATCTTAATTAGGGAAGGGAGGAGGAACATGTTGTGACAAAGTACAAAGAACAAACCAATGTAATAGCAATGCTCACAAGACAACATTATGGAAATTTACATTATAACTTGTGAAGGGTATTGGGGTGAAGGAAAACTGTGAGAAAAGTGCGGTAGTGTGTAAAAAGTTCTACATGTTATATATTCACCATCTTATAATTACGGCAACCCCTTCTATATATCACCTTGACAATAAAATTAAATAAAAAAAATAACTTACATAAAAGCCCCTCATCCACCGGCCCCAGGGCTGCGTGCCTAAGATTCAAATTAGAGTTAACAGAAGACATATACTCACACTCAAGACAGACAGCAAGCGCGTCAGACTGCTGGTCCGACAGTCTGTCCCGAAGGGCTTCCAACCAGAGAGAATCGGCCAATCAGGGGGACTCGAACCCCCTCTACCCGATCTCGAGGACAGCCCCACCCAGGGGTCCAGGGAACGTCTCCCACTGTACCCGCTGGCAGTCTTATAGCGCGTCCGCCAAGACTCTCCGCCAGCCCCAAGACCACACCTGCAGGCTTTCACCATTCCTGAAATATGAAAATTGTATCAAGTGATCTAATTGTTTCTTATTCTCTTGGGGAGGGGCTGGTTGCCCCTCTGTCTGTTTTTTGTTTCCTCTTGAAGAGGAGTTCCGTCTTTATGGAACTTAGATTTACATTCACTTTTTCAATGGTTCCCTTTTTCCTGCGGGAACCAAGGATTAGTTTGTTCTCCCACTGCTGCTGTGGAGGCTTTAGTGCCTCGTGCTTTTAGCATATGTTTTAAAATAGAGACAAACTATCCTTATTCTTAGAAGATGAACTCCCCATGATTTACTCGTTATATTTCCCAGCCGCAACTGAGGGGCCTGCAGCACCACAACGAGTTTCTGACTACTATTCCAGGTGAAAAGAAATGAGAGATGCTTACCTCCCAAGGTTCCTTGACTGAAGAGACTGCTTCGTGCCCTCTTCGAGCCCCACGTTGGGCACCACCTGCCGCGGACCAGGTTCTGTCGGGATGACGGAGGACACCTAAGGGAGGAACCTGGAATAGGATGGGGAGATGGCAAACAGACAACTCACACACATTAGGAGTGGATGCTGAGTGCTGAGTGCTGAGTGCGATTTAATGCAGAGAATAACAAACTTTTATAGCAAAAGTCTCCATAAGAAAGGGCAAAAGGTTACATAATCTTGCTGCAGGGCTTCATTCTTGGGCCGTCAGCAGCTGGTCACCTGAAAGGGCAAAAGGTTACACAACCTTGCTGTAGGGCTTCTTTCTTGGGTGGTCACCAGCTGGTCGCCTGATAGGCACTTGTTTCCGGCTTATCTCTAAGAAATATAATGGGTTTCAATGTTTTGTCATCAACTAACCATTACCTTATTTCTATAGAGGCCTTCACTGTCCCATAAGATCTTTCCTGTTCCTTCTTTAATAGCAAGGTCACGGAGGCCTAGATCTAGCAAGTCTCTTAGTAAATGAAAGAGAGTAACAGGAAGTTCTTTCTCCTAAGTAGTTATCTCAGCAATTGCCATACATTCTTTCTGTTCTAGCTGAGCCTACAGCTTCTTGTAAATCCCTTACAAACAATTCCTTCTGCTGAAGTGACTTCATGAAACCCCCAATACTTTTATATTTACTTATGACTTGTCTACTAGCCTCCATAAGAGGGGTTTCAGGGTAGCACTTAACTCTGGTGAGTTAGTCATATTTTTTAAGACACTCATCAGATATTGGAGTCCTCAACACTCTTAAGAAAGAGCTTTGAATAAGGGAACGTTGACAATGAGCAAGTACAAAGAGCAGTAGAAACAGTAAAAGATTAATAGGCACTCTTATGAGGAAAAGAAAGGCAGAAACACATCTTTCCCATGGGTTTGCCAGCCTTTCCAGGAGTAGGCCTCTTAGAAGCCCTATTCTCCGAGGTAGACTTCGGTGAAGTCCCAAAAGTTGGAGATAGGTTTCTGTAAAGCCCCATTCTCTGAGGTAGACTTCGGTGAAGTCTCAAAACTCAGAGATAGGTCTCTGAAGCCCCTTTCTTAGGTCTGATAGATGGTTTCCCATGCTAAGAAGACTCCAGTGGAGTCGGCGTGGCACACTTCTGCTGTGATGCCCTCCCAATTGTGCGAAGAACACTACACTAAACTTTTCTGCATCATTTTCCCTCCAGTGGTATTCTTGAGATCAGAACACTTGCAAATAGTATTTATATTATTATTTTATATTAATTTTATTATATATTTTTATCTAATCATAGATATTCAGGAGATCTGAATATCTGAATATTAAGATCTGAAGATTATGGTTCAAACCCACCCAGGTAGCAAGGTTCTTTAGATTCTTATTTCCAATAAACTCATAAGGAATAGCCAGACAAAAGTGGCACTGAGGTTCAAGTGGTAGAGCACTAGCCTTGAGCAAAAACAGGCTCAGGGACAGTACCCAGACCCAGAGGTCAAGCCCTAGCATAAACTAAACAACAAAAACAAAATAAAAACAAGCATTAAACCTAGCTTTATTCCCTCATTGTATGATTAATTAAGAGGTACGTAAGGAAATTTCTTCTTCTGTTATGTATAGGTAGAAGAAAAAAGATGTCATACAATTACTCTCTTCATACCATATTACACCAAAGTCTCAAAAATTGCTCTTTTTCTAAATTTGTAAATTAATAGCATCCATTTGTTGGAACTTTGTCTAGATTATTCAGATTATCATGTTATACATGAACTGTTGCAATAATCTGTTAACTAATTTCTAATTATACCTCACTTGAAAGAATATTCTAGGCAAATAGAATGCCAGAATCATTTGTGAATTTCTAAATTAAATATTCTACTTGAAAACAATTTTGTAGTATCCTAGAGAATATGAAATTATAAACAAAGAACATTCATTCCAAATCTAAATTCTAATTTAGGCAAGTCTCCAAAGTCCTACATTAGATGAACTTTGCTATTTCTCCAGGCTTAAGCTGTTGTAATTCTTCATCATTTCTTTGGAATCCAACAGAATGATGCTTACTTTTTCAAATTTTTGATTGGGAATCATGAGCTATTTTGCGTCTAGCAATGTTCTGTAATGAAGAGAGCATGTAAAACACAAGTGAGGATTCTATATGTGTTGCATTTCAATAGGGAACTTGACTTATCAAAACATAGTGAAAAAATTAGCCCAAACATCCAACTGTGTATTGCTTTCTTGTTGTTTGGCTTGTTTTATTGAGACAAAATTATACTACCTGGTTCAGGGAAGGTATCGCTATGTAATTCCACTCTCTAATCTCCTATCTTAGTCTGAGTGCTAGAATTCCAGGCTTATATCACATTGCCCTGCCATAGTTTGTTGGTTTATTTAATCTAGAAACAGACTAGCAATTCTGAACTTCTCTGATGATCTTATACACTAGACTGACAGCTCTGACTGTTTATGTACAATTTTCAAAGACGTTCTAACATTTGACACAGGATATGAACATTTTTAGATGTACCTGCAGGGTTCTCTGATTCATTCCTCCATGGATATGATCCCTTTAATAATGATTACTTGACTTTCTTAATATCTACGGTCCTTACCTTTGTAATATTCTCAAGTTCTTTTTAGGAAAGTTCACTTGAGGATTTTCTAATATTAAAAATTATCATTGTTCTATTCTTACTCAGGACATATGTTCTATTATTTTCCAACTTTTTCTACACATTCTGAGAGTTGTTTCATATGTGTGTTTACACATCGAAGTGCCTCTGTGTATGTGCATGCTTGCATGTATGTATGCCAAAACCTCAAGCTCTTATTCAGCAGTCTTGCTCATACCTAGTATTCCATCACTTCAGCCATTCTTACAATGCAGGTTTAGGCTGGTTAATTATAGGTATTGTCCCAAATACATTTTTCCCCCCAGGCTGAATGCAAACTGAACTTCCCAGAATCCTTTGCATTCTTAGGTTTTATCTTTCCAGGAGTATCAACTTTTAAAATTGAAACAGTTTTGAGAATGTAAAGTCTAACCCAGATTTTTAACTTAAGAATTCATAAAAAGATAGATGAACATACACATTACATATATTGAGTGTACACTGTTAGAAATGTGATCTTAAGCCTGGTGACAGTGGCTCACATCTATAATCCTAGCTACTCAGGTGGCTGAGATCTGAGGATTGCAGTTCAAATCCAGCACAAGTAGGAAAGTTTCTGAAGCACTTTTCTCCAATTAACAACCAGAAAACTGGAAGTGGCACTGTGGATCAAGTGGTAGACTCCTAGCCTTGAGCTGAAGAGTAGAGGAAGAGTGCCCAGGCCCAGACTTCAAGCCCCACAAATACCAAAGAAAAAATAAAAGAAAAGGAAAGAAATATAAAGATATATGAACTTAGCAAACAGTTCATTGCTAATATAATTCCTTGTCTCTCAACATGGCTTTTTTCCAGTTAAGTCCATGCTCTTATATCTGACTTGCTTTGAAACTAGAATTGTTCTTCCATTCTACTTTTTACAAATTTGTATGATTAGTTGCCATGATTTAGTGCTAGTAGAAGAAACAGAGTGGCCTCATCCTTCATGTTCCACTTAGTAGTAATGCTTTCTCTATATCACTCCCGTAGATTTACATACTGGCCTTGGCTTTATTGTTTCAAATTTGTCTTATTTGCAGAGTCTTCTATACTGTATTGAATAACCTTACTTAAACACAGAACTTCTTTTTCTCCTATTATTCATATTGTTTCTCCTACTGTTAACTTATGTACACTTGTGAAATAATGCACAACACATACACAAATATTTCTGAGAACCTTCTTCTCACTTAAAATTGGTCTTAATTTATAGAGCATTTAGGAAATTTGAACTTAATGTACTCCAAGGTAATGGTTTTTTCATGCTTTCTTAATTGTAAAAATGTTGTACAGAGGGGTTAGATTTATATATGTAAGTTAATTAGTACATAATCTATCAAGCATTGTTACCTCTTCTTTTGTTTTTCCCCTGCCTTCCTTTCCCTCCTCTTCGCCCCAAATCCCCACTGCCCTCCTCAAGTTGTAAAGTTCATTTTCTACATAGTGTCTTGTAGAACTCATTGTTACAATGGGTCATACTGTATCCTTGTTTCAGCATTTTGTTATTTCTCTTCCCTTCCCCACATTAGAAAAAGGTATATGCAAGATGCAGATCACCGACATCAAATACAGTAAAAACAGGGGTTATACCATGGAGGTAGAAAATAGAAGAGAAACAAAAATATCACATATTACCTGTTAGGTGACAATAAAGAAAAATCAAGTTGTGTCCTATCTTGGAGTCCATTTCACTTAACACCATTTTATATGGCCATATGTACATGTATAATGTTTTATAAACGATTTAAATTCCGTATTTTCTCATTACTAAGTTGTTTCTGAAACACATGTTACATCATGTACAGCGATTTACTTGTGCTATTTCAATGAAGCCACAAAACGTTCATTTTACCTGGAGCAGCACCATAGATTGTTACTTGAAGTAATTGGAAGGAACTGTTACTGGAAGTGGAAACTGATTCCAAGAGAGGAATTGAACATAGAGAAATGACAAGTTCAACTTAATTTGTGCTCTCGTTTTACTGTACAAGAAAAGAATTCAAAGCTTGAAGGAAACTCTGTCCCTGACTTTTTCGAGTGTGTTCTTTACTCACATAAAACTTGTCGGTAAATTTCTAGTTGAGAGTATTACAAAAGGAAACAATATGCCATTTGAAGGCCAAAATAGATAAAATGGAAATAACGTTGTTTTAAAAGTGTTCTACTGCAAAGAATCAAAGATATGTAGGTTTAAATGTACCTTATGCCTAGATATTTCACTCCTGACATGATTGTCTTGTTGCAGGAGTCAGTTATCCATTTCTTTAATCTGGTCCTGAGTTCACCATAGCAATAAGGATTCCAAAAAGTAGGATCCATGTTTAGCAAAAGGAGCCTCTTTTCAAACCAGTGCTTTAAGGATGGTCCCAAAGAAATATGTGGGTTTTTTTTCCGTGCTTGTTTGTTTAGTTTGTGCTACTTCTGGGGCTTGAACTCAGTCTGGACCCTGTCCCTAAACAGTTGTGTTTCCTGTCCTCCTGCCACCATAGCTAGTACTCCACTGCTTGAGCAACAACTCCACTTCTTGCTTTTTTGGTATTTAGTTACAGATAAGAGTTTGACAGACTCTCTTGCCTGTTGGCTTTGAGATTGTAATAAATCCAAGTGACATCAACTGTATGGACTTCTCTTTTGAACCAAGACATGTTAGATGAAGTTTATCATAAATCTAGTATTCAACAATTTTTTAAAAGAAGAGAATATGTTCAGAAAAGAAACCAAAATTTAACTCAGCAAACGTGGGTTCACTGAATTATTTTGGAATTATGTTCTCTGCTTGGGAAGATTAATATTGACTTCGTCGTTCTTTTTGAAGAACTTTTTCTGTTGGTCGTGGGGCTTGAACTCTGATCTTGGGTGCTGTCCCTCAGCACTTCAGCTGAAGATGAGTGCTCTACTACTTTAGCTACAGCACTACTTCTGGATTTCTGATGATAATTTAAGATAAGTTTCTCATGGATTTTCCTGACCAGGCTGGCTTTGAACCACAATCCTCTGGTTTCAACCTCCTTAGTAGCTAGTATTACAAGTGTGAGTCACCAGCACCCAGCTCGTATTTGCATTTATGTGCACTTAATGACACTATGTTGACAAAGAATGGAAATTTGAATCAAATAGTGTGACATTGCAGCTTTCAATAAAATGGAGGTAGCAATAAATATGTCCTCCTTTTCCATGTTCTTACATTAATGACTCATGAGCTATGGGACTCTTACATTAGCATCCTCTGTTGTCTGCGTATGTGGACTTAGTATCAGAAATTGTTCATAGAGAAATAGAGAAAGACAGATTTGTAGAAAGCAAAGGAGATCAGGTATGAAAGAGCAGCATAGAAGGATATACAACTTATCACACAGAGATTATGAACTAGTCTAAGTTGTTAGAATGCTAAAGGCAATGAGGAATAAGCCTAGTTGATAACTTGTTCTTCAATAACCAAAAATGGTTCTCTACAACAGTTTATGGTATAACTTAGTTATTATTTTCATTTATTCCTTCCATCTGGAGTTATTCCTTCTGTCAAAACTATTAATTAACCTCTGCCTTTTTGGTGCCTTAGCTTACCAAAAAGATTTTCAAATCTCACTTATACTACCCTTCTGATTGTGATTAGCAGTGGCCACTCACGAGCCTGGAATCTTTGAATTTCCAGGATTAATCTTCACTGATATCTAAGCACAGTCCTGGTATTAATTGCCATGACCTATTAACACAACGTTTTTTTTTGTTCAACACAGTATTCTAATATAGGTAAAGTATATGAATTAAGGACTATTGATAGGTATCATTTGGAAGGAGCAATTATATATTCCAAGCATGGGTTCTTTATTTTGCTTTTCCTAGTTAAATGACTCTTTTGCCAGTACTAGGGCTTGAACTCATTGCCAGGGAACTGTTCCTGAGCTTCTTTTTTTGTTTTTGTTTTTGTTTTTGATCAAGGCTAGAACTCTACCACCTGAGGCAAAACACCACTTCCAGTGTTTCTTTTTCTCTTTATGTGGTACTGAGTAATTAACCCAGGGTTTCACGTATGCTAAGAATAACTGTTCCATGAAACCACATTCCCAGAGTCCTAAATGACTTTTTTATATTAATAATTTTTTTGTGTTAAAATACAGTACAGAGGGGTTATAATCACATGAGCAAGGTAATGAGTACATTTCTTATCAAGCATTTTTGCCTCCTCCTTTGTTTCCCCTTACCTTCCCTGCCCACCGATCCCCTCATACCGCCAAAGTTGTAAAGTTCTTTTTTTTTGACATAATGTCTTGTTGCAATGGGAATTTCTTAAGATGGCATTGCTTTTTCATTCCGTTAATATATATTACAATTTAGGCCAGGTGGTAGAAAAGGAAGTGGAAAACAATACTAAGTCCAGAAAGCTGACATTCCTATCACATCACTAAGGAAGTAGTGTCAAGACCTACAGGACTCTTAGGCCTGTTGTATGTGATATTATTATGTGAAACACTATTAACTGTCATCCCCGACATCCATAACATTCTACTTCCACTTTCCTTGTCAAGAACCAAATATCTACGCCTTTTTATTGATTGGGTGTGTTTCCTAGGAAGGAAGAAGGAGGATGTAGTATGTGATGGTGGAAAAAATATGTATATTGGCTCTCTGTCCACATTTTTTGCATTTTTAAAAAGTGCTACTGATGAACTGCCACTTACATCTAATTTACTTGCTGTTTGCACAAGATGCAGATAAATGAAGACATTTATTCTGGTGGATAGTCACATATATTAACAAAATCCATTTCTGGAAAAATAAGATACTAGGTAAGAAATTATAAATTATTGTCTATAAAATGGTTTCTTTTCTTGGAGAACAAAAGGTAGTATTGAAATGATTACTCCAAGTTTCTTTGAGATTTTATGCTGTCTCAGTATCAAAATGTTCTCTAAATTCTGTAACATCCAAACATAAAAGACATGATTTGAAGATCTCAGTAGTTTCAGAAAATAAGGAACGTAATAGCATCCTTCCTGCAGACACATATGATGGCAAGTATGATTGATTTTATTATGGTTCTCTTTTTTTTCCCTGTTTATCTCAAGTGTTGCATATCTTGGCATATTACTCTATGTCCTGAATCAGCTTCCTGTAGGTGAGATTTACCTCTACTCTGCAATGTCAAGGTGGGTCATGTGACTTACTTCAGCTTAAAGAAGTGAACCAGAAGTGGTGAAAGGCTATTTCTAGGGGAAGATTTCTATCTCATTATCTGTGTCTTTTTTCCCCTTAGCTATCAAAGTAGCATATTTCCAGAGGGAGTCTTCTTTCAACTTATATGTTGGAAGAGTATAGCATGTGAAATTGAGGCAAAACTCAAATACAACCTCATACATATAACACAGGCAGAACTAAGCTAATATTAGAATATGATATTAAGATGCTAGTTTCTTACCATTCTTTTATACCTTTATGATAGTTGACTATAGTACACCAGAATTGACAAATCCTAAACAAGAACTAAACAAATTGATAACATTTCTTATTGGATGATATTACAATTTTTAATTAATAAGCATTCTCCATGTGATCACTTGTGGGATTATCTATTTCTATAGATGTGTTTACTCACTCTAGAGCACAGTATCTAATATCCACAATCATTATCCAGACCTTGTGATTGAGATGAGGAAGAAAATAATATCTAGATTTCTCTTTCTCTTTTCCTCTTCTCCTTTTTCTAGTGTGGATTCTCATCTTTTCTCCAAATTCTCCTTTTAATAAAGGAAGAATGACACATTGTGGATATGAAGCAAAAGGCTTCAAAACCAGAATTTTATTCTTTCAGAAATAGATGAAGTAAATCAGAGTGGCTCAAGGAAGAATAAAACCATGATTATTTTTCCCTTTCTGGATTTCACCATATACTCTGAACATGACTCTAAACAGCTAGTGAACCATTTGCCTTGGCTAACTTTATAAAAATATAGTTTTTAAAATAAATGATAATTAAAAAATTAAAAATAATTTAAAAATAAATAGTAATTTGTTGTTTGCTTTGGGGAGGCATGAAATAAGACTGCATTAACATTGTGTGAGTTGAGAGGCTAAATTTTATCAGAATGTAAACATAAAGAAAAATAGATGATTTTAAGATAAATAGCTAGTAGATATATTTTTACTTTGACATACCCACAGAGATATATTTTTTTTCTTCTTTTCCTCTCCATGCTGATTCAACTTCAATAAGCAGTTAATGTAATGCAAATGGCTGTGTTTCTTTCAGAAATAGAATAGATCCAAAAAAGTTAGAAAAAGAGAACCAGTATTGGGTAATGCATTCTTTAAAAATAGCAGTCAAATAAATATTAACCATAAGTCCAAAATAATAACAGTCCAATGCTCTTCAAACGAGAAGACTGTAAGCAGCATATACAAAAAGTGATAGTGCCACAACTACTTTAGGTGTTGCTCTCTGACATTTAGGATTTCTAGTACATGACAATGTTTTAATCAAGATTAATTGCTTTCCGGGACTATTTTTTTTGTTTAGTTATATTTCATTGAAGAAATATATTGTTCAAAATTAATGAAAATGTAACAGTTTATAGTAGAAAGAATGCTACACACTCATTTTACATAGCAAAATACCTTTCCATAATATCTGTCTTCCCCAAATAACTAATCTCTCAAATGTACATTTGCATTATATGTATATTAGTTTGTAAAATAATCACCTTTCATAATCCAAGGAACACAATTATGAAGAATTATCAGATGGGGAAAATATATTCAAATGGGTACTTTAAAGTCCCAGGTGTAGTTCGAAAGGACATGATGAGGTTAGAACCATCAAAGACATGTGAAGATGCTACATTAGAAAATAAAACAACAACAACCCAGATTCTGAATTTCTGGAAAGAAGAACAGCAGGTAAATGCTTTTTCCACTAAATTTATTTTTAGCTCTGTAGGTGGCTCGATTTTAATCTAGTGAGACTTCTTTTAAATTTCTGTCCTTTAGAACTGAAAAATGATAAATACAGATTATTCAAGCCAACTAACGTGTAGAAATATTTTACAGCAGATTTAGCTTAGTAAACTAATTCAACTACAGCCTTTTCCTGAAGCAACTACAGGGACACAACATTTCCTAGTTTTTGAGAATAAGAAAATGTTGCCACTGTCTTTGTACACATGTATGATGTGCATACTACTTATGGGCCTTACATAGAGAAGTCTTGAAATTCTAAATAATATTTAAATAAGAAGTTTCCTATCTTTATTTTCTCATTTGGAGATCACTAAATACCAAAATTATGTAGAAGGCTAGGGTAAGAATGTGGAAATGAAATGTCTCCTAATATTATAGAGATAATATATGTCATTTTGAGTTACAGTTTCTAAAGTAATAAAAATAAGGTAAAACAGATTCAAAACTCACTTTTCTATCCTTCCTAACTATCCAACAGCAATTAGAGAATCCAGTAAATGTCCAGCCATCCCAAGATGGTATAGGATGGTATAGGATCACTAGACGGTGAAAAAGAAGATAACAAAAATGGTTCCCTTGAAACAATGGGAAACAAAATCTACATCTACAGAGTGTGATATAGCTAGAAAATAGTTTCCACTATTTTAAGTCTTTGATATTTTAGGTTTGTTTACACAGCATCTTTCTACTCTTAGGAAATGACCCATTATTAATACTCAAGTGTTTGCAGCTTATAACCCAGAAACAAACAATGCTTCTAAATGTAAGAATGATATTAAGAGTAATCAAGGCTACTTCCATAGCTATAGCTGATAAATAAGAATGATATTGGGGAATAGTCCAATAATCTTGAACTTTTTCATACCTTTCTCTTCTCCAACACGAGAAGTAATAGTCAAAATATGATAAACATTAATAGAAGATTTTTATATTTTTTATTGTTCACACCAAGCAAATACACTTTCCTCTTTGCAAGCCTGACTTTAAAAGAGTCAGACCCTCAAAATTATTTTATAGACAAAAGTTTACTGCTTTGACTTAGGTGTTTTCCTGCCTTTGGGTGTTGTTCTCTATTATTTTGACAACTGCATAGAAAAACAAGATAATTCCATTATGCTTGTGTTGAATTGTTCAAAGTCAAGATGTCTTCAAACAAAGCTTTCTGCTCCCTTTTTCACTGCTAATTAAAGTTTAATTAATGCTCTTTAAATGCAACAAAAAGTGATATTTTAACGTACATTCTCATCAAAATTGATGAAAACAGGAGTGTCTGTGATTGCTTTTTTAATAGTTTTCAAGTATTTCCTTTGGCTGTTTTCATTATTGCCTAATCAGGAACAGAAAGTTACCCAAAAATATCTTCTAAGATATAGGATGTTAGGTAGAAAAAAAATAGATGTATAATTAAAGATTTTCATCTTCTTAAAGACTGAAAAGCTCAGAAGACATTTTGCTATTACTGGCATTGTTAAGGTGATTTGAATATTTTGGTTCTTAAACTAAGTGTAATACATGTGAAACGTTACTTGTTCCAACAATGATTATGGCTTATACTTTTCTGCTCCAATGAGATGAAATGTCTGACTATGTTGGAGGGCATTTTGATTTTAGGGTAGGAGGGTTAAATATAGAAAGCCAAGGAAGATTCCTAAAACAGTATTTGCTTTCATGTATCACTTAATTATACTTAAGATATATAAGTATAGAAATATACAAAAACGAATTGAGTGACAAATGTGTGATTTACAAAATTGATTCAATGACAACTAATCCAGAAAGCAATTCTCTATATTTATATAAACTAGTATATCAAGTAAGGATGTAAAAATTTTTAGAGTATAGTTTTTAACATTTATGTCAAAATATTTGTTTATTTCTAACTGTTTATTTTTTAATTTTTGTTGGTCGTGGGGCTTGAAATCTGGGCCTGGACACTGTCACTCAGCTCTTCAGCTGAAGACTAGTGCTCTACCACTTGAGCCATTGCCAGTTTTCTGGTGGCTCATTGGAAATAAGAGTCTCATGGACTTTCCTGCCTAGGCTGGCTTTGAACCATGAGTCTCAGCTCTCAGCCTTCTTAGTAGCTAGGGTTATAAGCATGAGCCACTGGCTACACAATTATTTTTTACATAGCTATGACATATTGATTGATAATCGCATTCATTTATATGTTGTGTAATGATAAAGCTACATCATATCCATTAATTTCTACATGTAACATTTCTTTTTAGTGAGAATGCTCAAAAACATCTTCTGGCTAGGATGAAATATCTATTCTTAACTATAATCACTTTGCTTCTTGTAGTATACAATTAATATATTTAGTTTTAGTCCTGGAAGTCTGCTAATTAAAGTCACATAAAACATGAATTGTAAAGTGAAAGAAATTCATGATTCCATTACTTGTTTTAAGAAAACAATTATGCCTTTTGTTACCAATTATATTTCTGTGGGAATGTGGAATATTAATTGATTTACTGGTTAAAATTTATAACAGTTACATTATATCAAGTTGATTCCAACTTGTTTGGTCCCCGGGGCTTGAACTCAGGGTCCCTGAGATTTGTTGCAATTTTTTAACAATTTACCATTTCAGTCATGCCTCACTTCTGGCTTTTTTGCTGATTAATCAGAGATGAGATTATCAGGGAGTTTATTTTGTGGGCTGCCTTCAAACAGCAATACTCAAATCACAGCCTCGCAAGTAGCTAGGATGAGATACATGAGCCACCTGCTCCCAACTTCTATTCACCACTTGTATATGAGCTTTCATAGACTAAATTGTTTTACACTTTTATTGAGTTCAACTCTTTCATTTTCCTTTCCTATAGTTTTAACGCCAAATTTGACTGCTTCATCTCAAAATTGTCAAAACATCTTCCTTTGCTTTACATTTACATCTCTTTTTTGTTTTATATGCCACGTTTTAATCCTGCTTGAAGTTAACATTTGAATAAATTGCTATGTTTAAGTCAATGTTCACTTTTTAATTTTCCCAAATTCTGCCTAACCTATCACCTCTTATTAAGCAGAACGTCATTCCACAAATGTTTGGCTTTACCCCTTATTAAATATTCCTTGATAATATTTATGTGGATCTAATCTGGTACCCTACAGACCCATTGAGGTGTATAATCTTTCCTCTACAAATATAACAATTTTACACTAATAACTTTAATATTTTACAGAGAAATATATTCCAGTTTATTTTTTTTTTGTCAATGACTCAAAGAGTGCTAGTCAGGTGTTTTTAGAAATTGTCATAAACATAAATAAAATTGTGAAGCCGAGCGCTGTTGGCTCATGCTTGTAATCCTAGCTGCATAGAGGCTGAGATCTGAGGAGTGTGGTTAAAATCTAGCTGGAATGGGAATGTCCCTAAGACACTTATGTCCAATTAACCACCCGAAAACCAGAAGTGGCACAGTTGCTCAATGAGTAGAGCATTCACTTTGAACTGAAGAACAGAAGGACAGCACTAGGACTAGAGATTTCAAGCCCCATGAATGACAAAAAAAAGGGGAAGAGACAATTTATATCTTTTCTCAATTGTATCCTCCAATCAACAAAAATTATGACTCCATTTATTTAGATTTTTGCTTTTATATTCAGCATTGTATAATTTTCAATGATGGTGAGTAAACAGCACTTTAATACATTTTGACAATGTGTGAAGGTAGCACAAAGAAATTCACAGAAAACAGTTGAAATATAAAGGACAATATGCCTCGGACCGGCTCTGTAGGGACGACGGAGGACACCTAGTGGAGGTAAATAGAACAGGTGGGGAGATGGCAAACAGACAACTCACACACAAGAGGAGTGAATGATGAGTGTGATTATTGCAGAAGATAACAAGCTTTTATAGAAAAAGTCTCCATGAGAAAGGGCAAAAGGTTACACAATCTTGTTGCAAGGCTTCGTTTTGGGTGGTCACCAGCTGGTCGCCTGATCTTATTTTATGGATGACAAGCTATGATGATAGGCACTTGTTTTCGGCTTTACCTCTATTTTTAAGAAACACAATTGGTTTAGATATTTATCACCTATTAACCATTAACCAGAGCATATAGGCAAGGTGCTGAACAGAAAGGCATGAACTCTAGTCCATTATTGTTACTTTTGTTTAGTTTTGTACTTTATGCGTTTCAAATCTTTTCTAAGCAATTGTGCTTCTTTGCCATTCTTTCGAGGGTCCCCAATTTGTGGCCAAAAATCATGATATTCAGTATACTTAGTTAAATCTGGCCATATATCAAATTCAAGCTCATAGTGTCTTCTCTGTAACCCTTTCACATAATCGATTACTCTTCTCCATAGAGGCCTTAACTCTCTCATAAGATCTTTCTTGTTCCTTCTTTGATAGTAAGCACCAAGGACACCTAGATCTAGCAAGTCTCTCAGTAAATGGAAGAGAGTAATAGGAAGTTCTTTTTCATAAGTAGTTTTCCCAATGGTTGCCCTCCTTATCATACACACCTGTAAAAGGCTATGGATCTGGGGGAAGTCTTTGGGGTCCTCTAGATAATGGAGTATCCCACCATTTTCCTCTGATAAGCCATTGCCACCTTCCATCTACCAACCTTTAGGAATCTTATTTAGCTTTGGGTCTAAATATCCCTCTACATCTTTCTTATCTACAGGATATCTATATGAGTCTATTGTATATTCTTCAGGATTAAAGGGAAGTCTCCAATAACCATACACTCTTTCTCCTCTAGCCGTGCCTACAGCTTCTTGTAAATCTCTTACAAACAATTCCTTCTGCTGAAGTGACGTCATGAAACTCCCAATACTTTTATATTTACTTATGACTTGTCTCATGGCCTCCATAAGAGGGGCTTTTAGGTAGCACTTAACTCCGGTGAGTTAGTCATATCCTCAGGACACTCATTGGATGTTGGAGTCGTCAACACTTCCAAGAAAGAGCCCTGAATAAGGGAACGTTGAGCATGAGTAAGTAGAACAAGCAGCAGGAACAGTAAAAGATTAATAGGCACTCCTATACAGCGAAGAAAAGAAAAACAGGAACACATCTTTCCCAGGGGCTTGCCAGCCTTTCCAAGAGGTAGGCCTCTTTGAAGCCCCATTCTCAGATCTGAAAGCAGGTATCCCATGCTAAGCAGACTCCACCAGAGTAGACGTGGCAGCAATGGGAATGGAGAAAGCCAGAATCAGGTTAATCAGGCCCTTCACCGATATGTGAGAGTGTAAGATATTTCAATAAGATATCTTCATATAATTAATATAAACCAATTAATTACTACCTTCCATAGGCTTTGGTATTCAAGTATGACATAAAGGATATAAAAATACACATTCTGTGGTGAAATGAAAATAAAGATAGATGAAAAATGCATACTTATAATGATTGTGTAAATAAACTAAGAAATTCAGTCAACATTCTGAGGGCTCATGGCTCATTTGACTCGAAGATTGTTGGTATCTAAGATAATTCTAAAATGTTAGACTTGATCCTATCTTTAAGACTCCTTAATACTATTGCTTTTTGAGTCAGTATTCTTTTTCTTGTTGTTGGTTTTGGTGGTGGTTCTGGGCCTTGAACCTTGGGCCCGGGCTCTGTCCCTCACCTCTTCAACTCAAGGCTAGAGCTCTACAATTGAGCCATAGTACCACCTCCGGCATTCTCCTCCGGCATTCTGGTGGTTTATTGGAGATAAGAATTTCATGGACTTTTCCTGCACATGATGGCTTTGAACTATGATACTCAGATCTCAGGCTCCTGACTTCCTACGATTACAGGTGTGAACCACCTGCGCCTGGCTCCTCTTTACAACATTTTAAACATAAAATAAAGTAAAATCAATAAAGAGCATGTTTGGCAAATAAAGTAAAACAATAACTTACAGTCAAATGAAAATAATAATATATGTATATGTATATTTACATGTATGTACACATATTATATTTTTATATATGTATACATATATAAGAATATATACACACATAAGAATGAATATTGCATTTGCACATGTAGTGTGTACACATATACATTTATTTAAATAGACTTGAATCAGAAATATATTAATAGCATATAAATGCCAATGAAATATTTTAATCATCCTGAATAACTTATCCAAAAATCCAAATACATATCTCTATAGTAATATAAAAGCAATCAAGGAACATATGGAAAGATCATAACATGCCTAGACATTGCATACATATAGAGATTAGTGAAAATAGAAACAATAAGATAGCCCTGCACAACCATTATGTAGAAATTGCAATCCTTATACATTGGTTCTTGGCACTTAAAATGATATAATCAGTTTCTTAAGCATACTGGAAATCTTTAAGACATTATACATAGAATTGTCTCTATGATCCAGCATTTTGAATTATAATTTTATATACAAAATAGATTTCAACATATGTCCAATGAGACACATGTACAAGATTATACATTGCAAAACCCTTCATAATAACACATAATAAAACATTGAAATGCCCTTTGAGGATGTTATTCCAATATATGCATGCATACAAAACAATATGCTCTATCCATGAGAAAAATGTACATGGACTTACTTTGGAAACAGTGATATTACATGGGAGAAATGGATAAAATAGACTACATTTTCTAATTATATGAAGTTTTTAAAATTGACACATCTGTAGAGGTAGAATATGAAATAATAGCTGCTTAAGGGGAGAGTAGGTGGAAATGATGACAGGAAATGACTATTAAACATTTGAGTATTTTGAGAGGGTAGTAATGATAAAATATTCCTGATCTGAAGGTGATGTTCTTACTCCAACAATTTAACATTCTAGGAATCATTGTACTTTATCGAAGAATTACAGATTGCATTTGCATTAACCTTAGGAAAATTTTTATAATAGTAGTGGGTGAATCTGAGTGATAATTTAGAATTTAAAATCACAGAATTCTATAATGCACAACTTTAGTATGTTGATGAATAAGACTTTCAAGAAAATATGATCTGTGATATATCCTCTGAGTGACTATAAATAACATTAAGAGCCAGTGAATATTCTACAAATTCATGTAAATTGAGCTATGAAATAGGATTGAGAAGGATGAGGAATAATGATCATCAAGGTGCATTGTATTGCCCATGGAATGTGGCTAAGTGGTAGATGCTTGCCTTGCATGTGTGAAGCCCTGGGTTTGATTTCTCAGTACTACATAAAGAAAAAAGCAGGAATTGGCACTATGACACAAGTCATAGAGTACTAGTATGAGGAAAAGAAGCTCAAGGACATTGCCAAGGCATGAATTCAATCCCCAGGACTAGGCAAAAAAAAGGTGCATTTTATTAAGCTGTGCACTAGCGGCTCACAATTGTATTCCTTGAAAATCAGGAGGTAGACAATTGATGTTTGAAGCCAGACAAGGCAAGAAAGTTTGTCATATTCTTATCTCCAATTAAATCTCAGAAAAATCAGAAATTGCTGCTGTGCCTCAAGTGATAGAGTTCTAGAATTCATCCAAAGGAGCTCAGGGACAGCCCCTAGACCCAGAGTTCAAGCCTCAGGAGAGGAAAAAGAAAAAAGAAACTCTCTATACACTGTTAATATACTGCTTTGTCAAACAGCAAGTCCCACACAACTACCTAAAATTATTTAAAAATATGATAAAATACAAGTCATTTTGGGAACCAGACAAAGATAGTATACATGGGACAAAGTAAATGTTATATCATGCAGTTTGAGTTGAAATTTGTTCTATAGTCTTGTTACATCATTTATGAAATTGACAATACTGCTAATTATAGCTCAATTTCCTTGAGGAACAGATTGTATTCTGTTGTCTTTTATATGAAACCATAGCGGTGATTTTTTGCCAGGTATTGAACTATATCTGATATTTTAAAGTAGATTTGTCCTAATATAATATTAATTTAATCAATCATTTCATTAGTGTGATGTTGGTTAGATTTTTTCCAGTAAATCTTATCCCCTATAATAAATGAGAGCATGCTGTGACAGTCTCCTATTAATATGAAAAAATACTTTATAAAATTAACTTAAAAGGGGGAAAGACTAAACTTGACTTCTGATTTTATAATTTCAGATTATATTTCTTATCCTCATTGACTTGGGATGGTGGTGGCACAGTAACCGATGTCAAGAATATGTGTTGGAATATGTGTATTCATGGAAGCCAGGAAGTAAAGAAGAAGAGGAATAGGAGTGGGAGAGGGAGAAAGAGGAGGAGGGAAGAGAGAGAGGGAGAAGGAAAAGAAGAAGGAGACAAAGAAGAAAAAGAAGGAAGAAGAGGAAAGGACTTTGATCTTAACATCTTTGATCACAAGTTCTCAGTGACCAAATCTCTACAACTATGCCCACATGAAAGGATTCACCTCTTTATCGCAACTTAGTGAAAGCTAATTATTAATCTCAATCATTTATGTTTTCAGGTTTAATTTCTAGAGTGGTGGGTAGATATTTCTATACATTGTGATAACTTCTGTTCCTAAATATTTACTTGAATTAATCAGAGAAGCTATTTGGCATGGAGGTGGTTTGGTTATACCATTGCTGGAGAAATATTTTGAGTGCAAATACATTTTATTTAACAGATAAGGAAGCTTCAGAGATTTCATCTTGTGACCTTCAAAAATGACTATTTCATCTAACTCATAATGACTTTAATTTTTCATAATTTTATGACATTTCTATTCAAGTTTTTGTCATCTATAGTTAGGTTCTTGCTTTCTAGTTGAAGGAAAAATTAATACTATCACAAACATTTCTTTCTTAATTATTCTATAGAGTAGGAATAATATGAATTTCCTATCATTCAAAAATAAGTTATTTTCAAGTCTATAAGAATAATTGACTCAATTATTGATTGATTCAATTTCTAAAAATCACTGTTGACATAAAATACATGAAATTCAGTGTTTCTCTGAAATGTCTCGGTACTCAAACATCAGAAATAAATGACCAGTAATTAAGACTTTTATATACTCAAAAAATGTATGAATCTATATTTTATGTCAAAAAAGTTTAGGTTTAAAAGAAGAGAAAATAATGTGACCACAGTAGATAATATAATTTAATGAAAAATTACTTCATTCACCCTGACACAGCCTATTGCTTATAGCTTACATGAGAAATTTGATTAACGATCCCTTCATCGCTTTTGAATATTATAGTATTTCAATTTGTGCAAAGATTCTGTTATTTAAACTTTTGAGTGTATATTTTTTCATAAAAATGAAAACTTTTTTTCACACTGCAGGTTCAGATTCAATAACTAAATAAATATCTAAATGTTAATTTGTTAAATTCAGCCTCTAGAATTCAAATAACAAGAAATTTATTTTATTCTTACATATATTATATCATTGCTGAATATGGGTATCTCAAGCTTGTAATCCTCACTACTCAGGAAGCTGGGTTTCAAAGCCAGCCTTGACAACAAAGAAATCATCTTATAAATATGTTAGAAACAATTACAAAAAAAAAAACATTTGAATATTTATTTTGGGGTCCATTTCACCTAACATCAACTAATCTGACCTTTGCTGCTTGTCTCAGACATGCCCCTTCCCCTCTGCTTTCATTGTATTTGATGTTGGTATAATTTGTGGAGGGGAAGGGAAAAAACAAATGGTTTAAATAAGGATAGAGGTGGACCCACTGCAAGTATGAGGTGTAAAAGTCGTTATGTTGAAAAAAGAGCTTCACAACTTTGGCCGGGTGAGGGGCGGAGGGGGGGTAGATGTGAAGGGTTGGGAAGGGGAAACAAAGGAGGAGGCAACAATGCTTGATAAGAAATGTACTCATTACCTTGCCCATGTAATTATAACCCCTCTGTACGGTATTTTCACAATAAAAAATAAAAATAAATTTAAAAAACCAGACTTGGCAAGAGTTTGTGAGTCCCACCTCAATTAATCAAACACACATCACAACACACGCACACACACACAAAGCCAGAAGTTGATTTGCGGCTCAAATGTTAGAGCAATGTCCTTGCTAGGAAAAAAAATCAAGGGATAGGTCTGGAGTTCAAATCACAAGAACAACACAAACAAAATATTATGTATAAATTCTTATTTTAGTTTGAAGAAATAAACAATATTATGGAAAGTAATATTTGTTACATATCCTGAAATTTTGTGAAGTTGTTTTTATTACAATTTGTCTTAAGATATAACTTAGGTTATTAAGATTAATATCAATATAGTATATTTATAATTACTCATAACACCTTGGAGTATAACAGTTGCTATTTTTTCTATAGCCATAAGAAATAGTCTGAGTAAAAGAAAAAAAGGAAGAAAGGAAGAAAATGAAGGAAAGAAAGAAGGAAAGAAAAGGAAGGGAGAAAGAGAGAGAGGTGTAGGGATGGAGGGAAGGGGGAAGGAAGGAAAGAAAAGAAGGAAGGAAGGAAAAAAGGAAGGAATTAAGGAATGAAGGAACGAAGAAACGAAAGAAGGGAAGGAGGAAGGAAGGGACAAAAACAATTTAATTCATAAAATGTGCTATTTAGCCCAACGTAAACTTGTAATTAACCCTTTAGTAAATGCAAGTTTGCAATTTTCATTTCTCTACATGTTCCCCATAAATGAATGAAACCAACAAATGAAGGTTCAGAAATAACCAGGTGAATCTGTTTGCATCTGTAGAAAATATGTATGCAAATCTTTTTCTCATTTTCCATACATCATCAAATAATTATTTGCAAACAATTTACATTTATTTAGGTAACCAAGGGATGTCAATATATTATATAATGTGAATACTAGTAATTATAATGCTATTAATATTAGTCTTTATGTTATATTAATTGTAACATTTTTATTATATATTTTATCAGAGAAATTAGCATACCCTGATTTTGGTGTTTGTCGGAGTCCTAATAGCGGACAATAATTAAAATGAAAGAAGATCTGTATTTGTTGGCACAAACGAATATTTCTGAAAGCAATTAACTCATTGGAGTTTGTTCAAATACATCAGAAGGGCCTTAGAAAGGCTGTACCATGTTAACATGGTTACCTATGATATGATTCAAGAGCCACTAAACAATCATACTTCACTTTGCCATCACTATAATTATTCCCATTGTAAGAAGAATCATTCACATAATTTACATGATATAATCTTGTCCTTAATTTATTATGTTCTATGAAATAATATCCAAATGTACACCACACTGAGTTAAAGCAAAAGTAGCAAAGTGTTTTGGGTGATGTAACTCCTTCTAGATACACATGTTAAAATTCTATTCTCCTGTCTGGTGACATTAGAAACAACCTTTCAGAGATGACCCTGCAATAATTATCCTGACGAAAGAAGCCCAATATAATTATTCTGCCATGTGAACGTCCAACAAATAGATTATAATGAATCAGAAAGTAGACCCCCCCAGAAGAAAATGAATTGCTTTGAATAACCATTTTTACAATCAATGTTTAAGCTTCTACAATATGGATAATATACTCCTGATGTTTTTAATCCCCTTACTTTGAAATATTTTAACAGTCCAATGGCTGACAAAAAGCAAAGTTTTGATTTAAATTTCACAAATTCTGATAAAAAAGATTCATAAGGTTTTATTATTTGAATTTTATTCTCCATGTCTCCGGTTTAAATATATTTTTAAATAGGAATTGAGGTGCAACATTCAATTAACTCTCATAATTAATTTTTTGAATATTTTTATTATCTTTAGTTGTACAAAGGAGTTGCCATTCACTGAAACAGTGTATGGATACAGTGCATCTTGATCAATGTCACCTCTTTCAACACTCTCATCCTCCCCTACCAATCAACCCCAATCCTTATGTATCTCAATATTATGTTATGGAATTTCTTGCCATTTAACAAAGCAGTTTATGTGTACAATGCACCTGGAATTGTGTTACCACTTTAACACCTTGAACCCCATTTCACACTACCCTTTGCTTTGTATATTTCAATTCTGGGAAGTATACAATGGATTCTTGCCTGTATTCTATCCTTTTCCCCTTCAATTTCCTACCCCTCGCACATTGCCCCCCACTATCCTCTCTTGCACTACATATTTACTGGTATTTATTTTGTTGGGCTTTGACTTAGCCTTTTAAGAGAATTATAGTATTTTCACTCTCCATGGACCCTGACACTTCAGTTACTTCCTTGCATACCATCCAGTGTGTTTACTTTTACATTTATAGACACTCCTATCTACCAAAAGTGAGGAAAGTCATGCAAACTAAATTTCTCTGGGTCTGTTTTATTTCACTTAATATTATTTCTAAGTGTGTCATTTTTCCTTAAGAATGGTGCAATATTATTATTACTGATGGATGAACAGAATTCCATTATGTATGTATTTATATGTTTGTATACATATATGTATATATGTTTGTATACATACATTTATATACGTACATATATACTTGTAAATTGGGATCAATAAAATTAGATATAGATGTATAAATATAACTTATATAGACATATATAATTCTTGATCTCTTTTTAAAATGAGAGGCATCTGGGCTGATTCCATATTTTGGCTACAGAAAATAATGCAATAATGAACTTAATTATGCTGGTAGCTTCAGTGTGGCCTTGTTTCTGCTCTATTGGATAAACGACCGTAAGTGGAATTGCTGGATAATAGGTAGGTAGTTCTCTATTCAGTTCTGTGAGCAATTTCCATAGTGTTTTCCAAAGTGATTGAACAAGATTACATTCCCACCAACAGTTTCCTTTGGGCCACATCCCTATCAGTATCTGTGATTGTTCGTTTTTTCATAATGACATTGTAAGAGGGGTGAGATGAATCTCAGTGTTGTTTGGATTTGCATTTCTTTTATGGAGAGAGACGCATCTATTTGTCATTTTTACTTCTTCTAAGAAGTTATCTTTAAGTCTTTATCCCATATATTAATTGGGTTCTTGTTTATTTGAGGGGTTATTTTTGTTGGTTTTAACGTTTTGACCTCTAAATATGGGTTAGTTATGAAAACACTTGTCTAGTGCTTAGCTAGTAAAAATCTTCTTCCATTCTGTTCTCTTTCTATATATCCTGCTAACTTTTTCCGTTGCCATGTAGAAACTCTTCAGTATGATGCGATTCCATTGATCCAGAAAGAATGATATTACACCATTCATAAGGAAATGGAAAGACTTGGAGCAAACTTATATTACGTGAAGAAAGACAGACTCAAATAAATATAGGTTGCCTAATTTCCCTCATTTGTTGTAGTAGAATGTGCCTCTAATTGTACAAGTAAACACAGTTGGATGGTAAAAGAGAAAACATTACACTTGTACATGCTAAATTTTATCGGATTCTAAACATTTATACAGTTATATCAAAGGAAGATGCCCTTTGGAAAGGATCACAAAGGATCAATAGCTGTACGAATATTGTCGTATAAAATAATGTTCATTAAAATGATCTCCAAGAAATGATTATGTTTGTTTATTATTTTGCTTTTTCCTTCAGTGTTCTGATGCCGTTTTTTTTTTTTTTAAATTTATGCACCTTTGGTCTTATATGTACGTTTGGATAGGGCAAGAGGGAAAAGAGAAATGGTGGCACAAATGCTTAACTGCAGCAGTGCTACTCAATAGACACTACATTGTTAATGAACTATACAACTTAGGCGAGAGGGAGGGTGAAAGGGAAAAACTGTGAGAACATGAGTGAAGAGGTGACACTGTTCAAAAAGAAATGTGCTCATTAACTCACTTATGTAATTGTAACCCCTCTGTACAACATCTTTACAAATTAAAAATGGACCTCATAATCAGGCTAGAGGAGCTATACTATTATTAGATAAAATTGGCTTTGAAATAAAAGTGGATGAAAGTAAAAAGAGACAAAGAAGGACATTAAATATTGACGAAGAAAACTCTCCATCATAGGTTTATAACAATTCTAAATATCAGTATCCTGAATCCTAGAGCTCTCAAATTAATCAGAGAAATACTAATTACCCTAAAAACATGCATACATCCAAATAAATTGTTGGTTGCTTGAACAAAACATTCTTACCTCTGGACAGGCCATCAAGGTAAAAATCTAGCAAAAATCTTTAGAGCTAAATAACTGTATTGACAAGCTATACCTAACAGATATCTACAGAGTATTTCACCTACTATTGTCACAATATATATTCCACTCAGCAACCCATGGAATGTTCTCCAAAGTAGATTATATCTTAGCTCACAAGGGAAAACTTTCAAAATTCAAAAATAAAAATGAAATTATTCTTTGTATCCTGTCAGACCATGATGGGACCAAATTAGATCTAGACATCAAAAGGCATCACATAACATTCTGAAACTCACAGAGACTGAATAACACATTGCTAAATCATCAGTGAATCACTGAAGAGATATGCAGGGAAGTTCCAACGTTTATGGAATTCAGTGGAAGTGAACACACAAAATACTACCTCCTCTGGGACACAGCAGCAGCACAGACAATACTCAGAGGAATATTTATAGCTTTGAGTATGTACATCAACAAATTAGATCAATCATAAATCAGCACTAATGGTGCACCACTAAGTTTTTGACAAAACAGGAAAAACAAAACCAAAAACCAGTAGACAGAAATAATATAAATTAGATTAAAGAAATAAATTAATCAGTCTCAAAAACATACAATCATAATTGACTTTTATCTACTAGTTGCTCAAAAATTCACCCAATGAATGTCAATGTAGCTATTTTCAGAGATAGACTCAACCAGCTCAAACCAGTGAACAAAACAAACTTCTAGGATTCTAAGAAACAACATTTTGTTTACCTTTTTAACAGAAATTTACTCTGTTGTTCTTATTAAGGAGATTTATAGATGGATTACAATAACAAGGGCCAAGTTGTGAGTACATTTCCTTTTGTGAAATGTCTTCAGTACCCACACTTCTTCCCAATCCCACCCTCCTGTCCCTACCCATGTGTTAAATAGTTCACTTTCATCAATGTTCAATGAACTCCACTGTTGCAATTTTTCACTCTTTTCCCTAAAGCTCTGTGCCCACCCCTCACCTTCCTGAAGACATACAATGAATATACCAGGCATAAGGTAAAAAAGACAGAATTGGGCTGAGAACGTGGCTCAATGGTTAAAGCGCTTGCGTTGCATGCCTGAGGCCCTGGGTTCAATTCCTCAGCAACATATAAGCAAAAAGAAAAAAGCCGGAAGTGGCGCTGTGGCTCAAGTGGTAGAGCGTTAGCCTTGAGCTGAAGAGCTGAGGGACAGCGCCCAGCCCCAGAGTTCAGGCCCCATGACCGGACCCAAAAAAAAAAAAAAAAAAAAAAAGACAGTATTATCACAAACTATAAACAACAACAAACACAAAAGAAGTTTTCTGTTTCCATATCTCATAGTTAGTTTGAGAATGTATATCTTGTTATATTAATCTAATTATTTTTTATCATTAAGTCAATTCAGGGGTTAATGTGTGATAACATAATTTTGCTTTCTATTTAATGATGCTTTTTATTTTAATATTAAATACGTAAGTAACACAATTCAAGTCCTAGTGAAATTTAAAAGTTCAGATTTAAATGTTCCAAATGTCTAATAATTCAATTTTGGCAACCAAAATGAAAAACAGGCATTTTTTATCCTCAAGAATGTCATTATTTCATGTGTAAAAAATAAAATAAATGTAATGTTAATTCAGTGGACATAATGAATCAAATACTTATGCAATTCATCAGTACCATAGATTATGACATCTATTAATAAAATTAATAGAACTTGTTTTAAGTAGATTACTTAAGACAGGAAGAAAGTGATAATTTTCTTTTCTAAGTGAAGTTATATAGAAATCACAGTCCAAAGATTCCAGAATTCTGTGTGCTTTATACATGTCAATTTACACATATGCTAGGCTCATCTCAACATTATCTGAAGATAACTGAGAACAGAATTAGAATTAAAAAATGGTTTGCTGTATTTTGTGACTAAATAGGTCTCTTTTATATCTCTTTATTTTATTTCAAAAGTCTGAAAAATTTATTTAAGTCACATCAAAAATAATGAGAAATAAACACCCTTAGCTCCTTAAAAGACAATCAATAAAAATAGGAAACAACAAAGAAAAAATTGAACCTCATTTTGAATGTGGTCTTTGTATATTGTGGTGCTTTGTTTTTGTGGATTATGTGACTATCCCATGAATCTGGGCTCAAATCACCAGAGCTACAGGAAGAAAATTTCAAAATCTAGAGCAGCTAATATAGCGGTGCAGTTGTTTGTTGGTTTCACTAAAGTCGCAGCTGGACATGAACAGTACAAAGGAAATAATTCTACTGTTTTGCAGGCAAGAATGTGATGAAAAGCATACTGTTATCTTCTTAGATGAAATAAGAAGTCCACACTTTAAAAGCTGACTAAATGATCAGCCCTTTGAATAACAGTGCCATTTTTAATGCACTCTAGATAATTCAAATCCTTCATCCCTCCACAACCATTAATGACATTCACAAATCATTGCCGAAGGGAATTTCCAGTTCTATTTGATATTTCATTTGGATTAGGAGTAACATAAAAAATAATTCAAGTTGTTGAGAATATTTAATTTAGAATAAGCAAACAAATCAGATTCAACTCCATAGCATAACCTTTAGGAAAAATGAATTAAGATATATGGCATGTCCTTTGTAATTTAATTATAGACATTAAGGCAAAATGTCAGAAACACTCTGCAAGAAGGAAACAGAAGTTTTGATAAGATATATTAAAGATTACAAGTAATTTTACCTACAATTTCTATTACACGATAGCATATTTTTTCTGCTAATCAGAGACAAAATATTTTAATTATGATATGAAAAATGCATTATCATGAATAAATGAAATCAGGGTGTAGATGGTTCAAGTGCTGGTTGGTTCTCATTATTTTGAATGATCTGGTGTTTTTGTCTGTGTGAAATTATGAATGTATTTTACGTCTGGGCAGGAAAATTTGATTATTAGATCACTGCTGACACCCAATGTCAGGAATGTAACCTGAGTCAGAGTGGTAAATATATATGTGTGCGTGTGTGATTTTGTGGGTGCCTGCAAGTCTATAGTTAGAACGAAGTATCTCATTTTCCTCAGGGTATAAACTTAATTCTATTAGTTATACTTCATTAATGACAGCAGATAAAAGTAACTAACATTTTGAGACATATGTTTATGTTCCTATGTTTGCATGAACAAAAAAAAGCTATACTTTGGGTATGAGTTTTGTGAAACGTCAGTTGAAAGTATAAATATCATGACAAAGATGTCAATGGCAATTATTTCAGTGTAGATCAATTTCAGACAACACTTGGAAGAATATGTAATCATTTATGAAAATGCAACATTTATTGATTTTCAAAAGCTACACAATTCGAGAAATATTTTGGAAAACAATTAAATTATGGAAACATAAAAGTAATGTGATTATTTATTGCATACAGTTTTATATTTTAGTTTTGTCAAGTAAAAATGCCATTTATTTCTACTGTATAGAAAGGAAAATCCTAAATATTACAGTTTGTGCAATATTTCACATTGAGAAGCTTTGTCTATATCTTTGTCTATTTCTTTTGTTTCTGCTTTCCTATTCATAATTCTGTGTCTCATAGTATTCTTCTAAGGACTTTTTCATTCTGCCAGTTTGGGGCTTGAACAAACATTATGCTCTCAGTTTTGTTTTTTTTTTTTTTTTTTGTTTTTGCAAACAGTAGTCAGTCTACTATTTGAACCATGCCCCAGCCCAGAAATTTTTGTAGTTAATTGGAGATAGAACCTCATGAACTTTCCTACCAGCCTGAAAACCATTATCCCCCAAGTCTCGTACTTAATCATTGGGATTAAAGAGATGAGTCTTGGATCTGAAGAGTCAATGACTTTTCATGTCTTATAGCTTCTACATGTTTGCTAGTAATTGCAATAATAAACTAGCACAGATTGGGTAGCATTAACATTGTAAGTACATTGTCTCTGAGTTGGTGGAATTAGAACTCCAGATTAGAGTTGGCTTCTGATTCCTCTTTCCTTGGCATATTCAAGACATTCTGCTTCTCTTGGAGTAGACTTCAACTTAAATGCTACCTTTGAGATTCTGTTTCCATATGCAGTCACTTTGTAAGACAATGGGTTTTTTTTTTATCTTTAGTCTGATTTCAGTGGGACATAACATATTACTTAATAGAAGAAAATCTCTAATATGAAATTATTTGTTTGGGGCAGGGAAGTTATGGTTATACTTTTTAAAAATAGCAAAAGAGGTAAAGGTTTTATTAGAACTTGTAAGACAAGTATGAAGTCTTGATCTTAGACATGCCACATTTAAATTCCCAGCGCTACTGGAGATTGAATTCAAAGCCTATACTTGTGAACCAGCATCTCTACTACTACCGTACCTGCAGATTATAATTTGATTGCTTATTTTGAGGTAGTATCACTATGCCTGGTCCTGCTTGGACTGAGGTCCTCCTAACACAAGCATAAAACAGTTTGCCTGGAACTGGAATTCTCTAAGCTCTGTTTTCCAAGTAGATAATATTATAGATTTGAGCCACTTTATCCAGTAAACGTATTCAATTTCAAAATATCTTGACATTGCCTATATTTGTGCTTAACATATATAGCTAACCTTAATTTTCTCCCTCTTTTGTTTAGTACTCTGAGTTGAAAACATTGGCTTTCTTGATATACATGGCTTTGTTTTGGATGGAATCACATCACAATCAAAAAAGTCTCACAAACGTTTATGTCAAAAATCATGGAAAAGAAGGCTTCAGGTTGGAAAAATCACTGATCTTTAAGTTATAATTGCAGTATTATTTATAGTGTTAGTCAATGCTTGCTTAAGTATCAGGAGGAAGGCAGAAATGTGAAAGATGTCAGGTCTCTGTAGAAATTTTGTAGTTGTCACTTCATGTTGTCTTCCTTCCTTTAAGCTTGTTTCATTAAAACCCTCTGGGTGTATATTGGTTGGACTGATTGTTAAACATCTCTGGAAATAAAGAGGATTTTAAAAAGCTGATGGTGTTGTAAATAAAGGAATGAGCAGAATGAGCAGAGATATTGTCACAGATTGAGCCGACCAGGTTAACTGCTGAACAGCAAAAAAAAAAGCAAAGTTTCAAGTTTGATGATCCACATTGGAACATATACAGGTAGATATATATGTATAAATATACATATACATATACATATACATACATACATGAAAAATTAAATTTCCAGTAGATTATAGAGAAACTTGGAGTGACAGGTATTAAACTATATCAAACTGGTTGCAGGAAAGGTCCAGTAAAATATAGATAGTTAAGCATAGATTTTGCATACATTTTGTAGAGGATGAAAATTCTTCCTTCATTATATACTTTATAAATATCCTTATTGCGTTTTAAGTTTTTTTCTGAAAATACCATACAGAGGGGTTACAATTACAGGGACAATGTAATAAGTACATTTTTTATCAAGCATTTTTACCTCCTCTTTCGATCCCTTTATCATCACTTTCCATCTCCCTTTCCCGACCCTCTCTCCCATCTTGAGCCAAAGTTGTAAATTTCATTTTTCTACATAACATCTTGTACATCTCATTGTTGCACTGGGTCCACCTGTATCCCTATTTAAACAATTTGGTTTTTTCTTCCCCTCCACAAATTATACCAACATCAAATACAATAAAAACTAGGTTAAGATTTTTCTTATATTGTAGTAGGAGCATTTATACAATGCTGAAAATTTGAATTACACAAAATATTCAACATGGGTAGGCACTGGTGGCTCAAGGATGTAATCTTCGCTAGTTAAGTGGCTAAGATGTGAAGATCACAGTTCAAATCCAGCCTGCATAGGAAAGTTCATTAGATTCTTATCTCCAATTAACCACCAGGGCAAATGGAGTTCCAGTTCAGATTGTATGTCGAGCACTGGCTTAAGACACAAAAACATCATCCAGGCCCTGAGTTTAAGCCCTGGGATCAACAGAAACAAAAATATAAAATAAAACATGGAGTTAGATATTTTATAATGAAGCATAATTTAATATACTCTACATTGTTAGAAAGACTAGATTTCTGAATTAGCTTTATAACCTACCATAATAAGTGATGTTGTCGACTTATTGAACAGAAATGTTGATTCAGATTTACAAGTTTGAAGGTTTCAGTGTATGTTCAGTTGGTTTTATTGCTTTGGGAGCCTGTGACAAGACAATGGCAAGGTGATGAGTTTGTCAAAGAGAAAAGATTTTGACCTAGACTGATTAAAAGATAAAATAAGAAAGTAGTTGAGAGTCTATGTTCTCATAGCTTACACGCTGAAGAACTTAATCTCCAGAACTATTCAGATATTCTCCACAGTCTGGGAGGAAATAGAAAATCATTTTGCTTTAACACATAGATCTTTCTTGGGCATTCTAAAACCAATTGGCAACACCTTCACAAATGATAATGACTTGTCCAGGGGAAGAAGTAAGTAAATATTTCTGGAAATTCTAATCAGAACTCAGCAGACTAAATATTTTATGGAATTCCTATTAAAATATTTTCTTGCAGACGGAGTGGGTCTTTATACTACAAATGTGTGTATCTGTGAGTTTGTATGTGTGTTGTGTGTGTTTGAATAAACTAATATAACAATGTAGCAGAGAAAAGTATTGATGGGGCTGGGAAGGTGGCTTAGTTGTGGAGCCCTTGCCTTGCATACATGAGGCCCTTGGTTAGATTCCTCAGCACCACATAAACAAAAAGAAAAAAGCCAGAAGTGACGCTGTGGCTCAAGTGGTAGAGCGCTAACCTTGAGCTGAATAGCTGAGCGACAACGCCCAGGCCCAGAGTTCAGGCCCCACAACCGGACCCCAAAAAAAAATATTAGTATGGCCTTTCGTTTTTCTTCTTATACTATGAAAGTCTGCCACAATTCCCAATCAAATCCTATCCAAGATTCAAACATTAATACTGTCCCAAAAGTTTTGCATGCATGAAGGGCTGGGAAGGTGTCTCAGTGATAGAGCACTTACCTTACTTACCAAAAGTTTTGCATGCCAATCCAAGTATATCTACCTCATTTAAGATGGCCATGGTATATAAAATTTTAAGTCCTCCAATTACGTTTCACCAAGGTAACAACATATAATATTTCTTTAAAAATACCTAGATTGTAGAACACTTTACCCAGAAAATTGAAGGGATATACTTTATGGAATTTAATTTAAATATTTAGTCACTGAAATGGATGTTCTATATCCACAACTCAGAGCCCTATTAAACTACATAATTGCAAAACTCATCTATTACCATCTTCCATGAACACAGTCCCTCATGAAAACAAACCAGATGTGGTCAACAAATTAACATGTACGCCATTGTCAAATGCAGCTGTTCTAAAGCATGGAACTGACAGAGCAATTAATGCCTGTAAACAGCTGTTTCTAAGGAGTATGGAAAGTGATTTTTCCACTATAAGTGGAAAAGTCCACAGATGTTTCAGATTGTGTTTCATTGTTGGCATTTGTGAGATATATTTTGGAAAACACAATGAATGAAAGCACACTGTTTTGTAAAACTTTGCTGGCTGACACAGCAGGGAAGGAAAACTTTTGAAATGTTTCAAATGAAAAGACAGACAATAGGGTGGGTAAGTTGTGGTATGCAGTTTAAATACAGACTGAAGCAAACCAAAGAATGGGAAAAATTCTTTTTCCTTAAGAAATGCTCTCTGGATATATTGCGCTATACATTATAATGATGAAATAATCATTTCTTTGGAAAACTAAGGAAAAAACACTCACCTGTTGAACTTCTTTTTAAAGTGAATCTTAAATGACAAGGATGAAGAAATTTAAATGGGTTCATATTATCCAGTATTACTTTAATTTTTGATTAAAAGTTAAAACAAACTGACAAACTATTAGTCCATGAAGATTTACAGAGTAAGTTTCTGGCATATATTTTATTTTGTTCCTCTTTTTTGGGGGGTGATATAAATATTTTATTTCAAAAAGGCAACTGGTTTTAACCATTACCCACAAAATATGTTCAGTCATAGAATAAGAGTTTTTTTGATTAATTTAAGACAATAGTAGGCTCATTTTATGCCATCAGAAATATAAAAACCAATGACATTTTCACTGAACAAGGACTAATAAAAAATCATGAAATAATATAGTAAAACTCCGTGTCAATTTTTTTGTTGGTTGTGGGCCTTGAACTCTGGGCCTGGGCACTGTCCCTCAGCTCTTCAGCTCAAGGCTACCACTGTACCATTTGAGCCACAGTGCCATTTCTGGTTTTAAGGCAGTTTATTGGAGATAAGAGTCTCACAGACTTTTCTGCCCAGGCTGGCTTTCAACGACGATGCTCAGATCTCATTCTCCTGAGTTGCGAGGATTACAGGCATGAACCACCAAAGTACAGATCCAAGTGAATTTTTAAAAAGCAAGCTTATTGAAACTTCTTGCTTTTTCCAGTAAACAATCTTTTTTTTTTTTTCAGAATTAGCTTATAGCTGAGTAATTTTTAGATGTAACCATGAATTTTTTGTTTGTTTGTTTTTGGTCCGGTCATGGGGCCTAAACTCTGGGACTGAGCACTGTCCCTCAGCTCTTCAGCTCAAGGCTATTGCCAGACCACTTGAGCCACCTTCGCTACTTCTGGCTTTTTACTTTTCGCTTATGTGGTGCTGAGGAGTCGAACCCAGGGCCTCAGGCATGCAAAGCAAGTGCTCTACCACTGAGCCAACTTCCCAGCCCATAACCGTGAATTTTTTTATAGAATCAAATATAATTCTACTACTCAGTATTTCACAAAAATCCACTGTAATTGACTTTCCCCAAAATCAATTATTACATACTATCTCACACACTATAATCATTACATTCTAAATAGTTTGGACCATTTCATATAAATTCTAGGTGCTATTTTACATTATAAATTCACATCTGTGGTTTTAAACTAAGGAGAAAAGATTTTAGAGGTAAAATCACATATGAATATGTAGTGTGGCTCAATTAACCAAAAATTGTGAATTCATACAGACAAAATTATTTTCTTTCCACTAAATACGTTGAAGTAATACCATTGGAAATATTGAGGCAGGAAGTGGCAGTATTCAAATCTCATCAAACAATGTCTCTCTTATTCTGCTAACCCCTCCACTAAGAAGATGTCCCTTTTCCCAGTTGTCACAAAACTTGCAGTGTCTCTCTTAGAATTCTATTTGGAAAAGTTCTAAATCACTGATTCTTTTTTTGTATTTTCTGTTATATAAAACAAAATATAGGCACAAAACAATTGAAATAAAATGCACACATATGTTGAAGTCATCACAGCTGGAAAAACAACCAAGAAATTGGAACTTCATAAGAACAAAAACATGTTGTGCCCAGTTTATTTTTTAAACTACAAAACCTTCAAACATACGTTAATTTAAGTAGAGCTATAACTGTCTCTCAGAAATAAGGTTGTGTTAATTTGTAATTAAATTCATCTGAATCAACCTAATATAGAAAATCCCTTGAATGGATCAAATTGTTTAAAACAAATGAAGCTAACTTCTCAACAAAATTTTGGCCAACCGACTTCAACAATTCATCCAAAAAATCATACACCACGATCAAACAGGATTCATTTCAGGGATGCAAAGCTGGTTCAATATACGCAAATCAATTAATATTATTCATCACATCAACAGGAGCAAGAATAAGAACCACATGGTTATCTCAATAGACGCAGCAAAAGCATTCGACAAGATCCAACACCCCTTTATGATGAAGGTTTTGGAAAAATTAGGAATCCATGGAACATTCCTCAATACAATAAAGGCTGTATATGACAAACCTACAGCCAGCACTATACTCAATGGTGAAAAACTAAAGCCATTTCCCCTTAACTCAGGAACAAGACAAGGATGCCCACTCTCTCCACTTCTCTTCAATCTAGTATTAGAATGCCTAGCTACAGCAATAAGACAAGATGCAGACATAAAGGGGATCCAAATAGGGAAAGAAGAAATAAAACTCTCCCTCTTTGCAGATGACATGATCTTGTATTTAAAGAATCCCATAGACTCCATTCCCAAATTACTCAAGCTGATTCAAAACTTTGGCAAAGTAGCAGGTTATAAAATTAACCCCCAAAAATCAATGGCTTTTCTGTATGCCAACAATGAGAAAAGTGTGGCTGAAATTAGGAAAGCAACTCCATTTGTAATAGCCCCACAAAAAATAAAATACCTAGGAATTAACTTAACTAAAGAAGTGAAGGACCTCTATGATGAAAACTTTAAAATCTTGAAAAAGGAAATCAACACAGAACTTAAAAAATGGCAAAACCTCCCATGCTCCTGGATTGGAAAGATTAACATCGTGAAAATGGCAATACTTCCCAAGGCTATCTACAAATTCAACGCAATACCTATCCAAATTCCACCCTCATTCTTCAAGGAAATAGAAGAGGCAATCCAAAAATTCATATGGAACAATAAAAGACCCCGAATAGCAAAAACGCTCCTCAACGGAAAGAACACTGCTGGAGGAATATCAATACCAAATTTCAAACTCTACTATAAAGCCATAGTAATCAAAACAGCTTGGTATTGGCATAAGAACAGACCTCAGGACCAATGGAATAGAATTGAAAACCCAGAAATGAACCTACAGACCTACAGCCATCTAATCTTCGATAAGGGAGCTAAAACAATAGAATGGAAGACAGACAGCCTCTTCAGTAAATGGTGCTGGCAAAACTGGTTAACTACATGTAGAAAACTAAAGCTAGATCCTTATATATCACCCTGCACCAGAATCAACTCCAAATGGATCAAAGACCTTGAACTCAAAGCAGACACTCTGAAAACATTACAGGATGGAATAGGAGAAACCCTGGGTCTCCTTGGCTCAGGCCGAAATTTTCTGAATAGAGACCCGGAAACACAACAAATCAAAGAAAGGCTGGACAAATGGGATTGTATAAGGTTGCAGAGCTTCTGCAGGGCAAATGACATAGCTAGCAAGATCAATAGAAAGCCCACGGACTGGGAGAAGATCTTTACTAGCCATACAACAGACAAGGGTCTCATATCTAAAATATACTTGGAACTCAAAAAATTAAACCACCCAACAACAAATCCTCAAAGAAACAACTGCCCAATAAGTAAGTGGGCGAAAGACTTAAAGAGAAGCTTCTCTGAAGAAGAAAGAAGGATGGCCAATAGACACATGAAGAAATGTTCAACATCCCTAGCCATAAAAGAAATGCAAATCAAAACAACATTGAGATATCACCTCACTCCAGTTAGAACAGCAAAAATCAAGAACTCTAACAACAACAGATGCTGGAGGGGATGTGGACAGAAAGGAACCTTACTTCATTGTTGGTGGGAATGTAAACTTGTTCAACCACTTTGGAAAGCAGTATGGAGATTCCTCAAAAGACTCCACGTAGAGCTCCCCAATGACCCAGCAATCCCACTTTTGGGCATTTACCCAAATGATCACAAACAAGGCCACACTAAAGCTACCAGCACAACTATGTTTATTGCAGCATTATTTACCATAGCTAAGACATGGAACCAACCCAGATGCCCCTCAGTAGATGAATGGATCAAGAAGATGTGGTGTATATACACAATGGAATTCTATGCCTCCATCAGAAAGAATGACATTGCCCCATTTGTTAGGAAATGGAAAGGCTTGGAAAAAATTATATTAAGTGAAGTAAGCCAGGCCCAAAGAAACATAGGTCCCATGGTTTCCCTTATTTGCAATATCTAGTATAGGTATGAGTCAAGCGGAAAAAGTCAGATAATGTGATGTTAGGAAAACGAAACCTCAAATATGTATTTTAATGTTTTTGTTTCTTTCATGCATGTGTTTCTAACGCATTTATAAGATTATTTCTTTGTTGCTTTGTATGTCCCTCCCCCACAGTGTAACCCCCGCTTTCACTATATTTGATGTCAGTATAACATGTGGAGGAGATGGGGACAAACAAGTCATTTAAGGATTCAGGTGGACCTGTTGCAACAATGAGAAGTACAAAATGTCATGTCAAAACCAGCTTTACAATGTCGGTGTGGGGGGGGAGGGGGGGTATGATTGGGTGGGAGGGAGGGGGGAGGCTGGGAAGGGAGGTGAAGGGTAAACAAAGGAGGAGGCTGCAATGCTTGGTAAGAAATGTATGCATTATCCTGCCCATGTAATTGTAACCCCTCTGTACAGTATGTTCTCAAATAAAATAAAATTAAATTAAAAAAAAAAAACAAAAAAAAAAACAATTGAAGCTGTATATAAAGTAAGATCTGCACATATTTAAAAGAAAAAATGCTATAGTATTAAATCCCAAAAATCATAACATTCTTAAAAATTCGGAAATGCAATTAGTAATTCCAAAATATCCATAATGAGAGCTAAATACTACTGAGTTTACAAGAACAAAATGTGCAAATGATAGAATCTGAGCAGGTTACATGAGTGTACATAATTTAAAAATACTCCAAATTATACTGTTTTTAGAAGATTGAATGTGGATTAATTAAAGGAAAACAGTAGCACATTATATAAATGAAATTAAAAATCTCATGAAAAGAGAGAAGAGTAGTAGTTTCTGGAAAATAATATTTTAATAAATGGTGGTCAAAATCTAGTACTGACTAAATTGTATACCTAATTAATTAGATCCAAAGAAGACCCAAGTTACTGGAGCTGATTTGAAACTGTGGCAAAGTAGTAGAATACAACTGTAACATTATTATGGATGTTGACTCTGGCATGGAATTCATTTCCTCTTTGATCTGACAAATGAATATATGAAAGAACATAACTCCTCCAACTAAATATCAAGACCCAACTAAACATAGCTATAAAAGTCATCATGCAATCCGTATTGCAACTGGAATAAAAAGAAAAATCAGTCATACTGATTCTGTATTTCTTTTATATGTTGGCTTTTTTCAAAAATTATATCCTTTGTCTTGCATTTTTTAAACATTGTGTTAAATGATTTATATTTTGGTAACTAATTTTGGATGCCTCCTTAATATTTGTTCTGGGTTTAATATCTCACTTCAGTTCCTAACCCATGAAATGTTTTTGTTTACAAAACAAATGCTAATAACCACTGTTTATAATACATAACATCTCATAAGCATGATTTCAGGAAGCATAGGTTAACATTTTGATATCATGGTCTCATGACTGATGAGGCCTAATGCATGAGTAAAGTTGTACCTAGATTCCTCAGCCTAAATTTAGCCACTTTAAAAAAATGTTTATACCTTTATCTGTCACCCATCAGAGGTTAAACCTGAATATAGAGTCAAAGGAAAATCATAAGGTAAGAATTGAGCTCTTCCGGATATAAAGTAAACCAAAATGCAGCATAGAGTAACTCATTCGACTAAAGTCAACCTATTCTCTAAAACATGTTAAGCATTCCCTTACAATGTGTATTATTCTCAAGAAGGGACTGAAGAATGTGAGAAGAGGACTAAGCAAGTATTGTCTTCAAATATACATAATTTAGATTTACCTCTTTATTTCGTTATAGGAATTTTTGATAAAAACTGTTTGAATAATTGATTTCCTGGTCAGGTATAATATATCCTAGTTCCATATACCAAACCGCATTCAGAAAATGGTATGTAGTAATTGAGTAGAAAAATATTCCATAAATAACAAAAAGTATATACCTATAGGTTAATATTTTGAAGAGTCAATTGGAAATATTCTAATATAATAATTTGAACAATTGCACATTGACAGTAATTATCTAGAATACTTTAATGCTAATTTGACAAGATTGTCCTTCTAAATGAGCAAAACCTATTTCTTCTTTTACTTTATCAGGGAAATATCTGAGCTAAAAATGGAAAATAACATATGAATCTATAACAACTGGAATGAATTTTACTTTTTATTAGCAAATATTAATTTCACAAAAGTATTTTATTGTGTTATACACATATGTCCACATAATGTAGCTTGTTAAATTTTATTCTTTTTATTAATTTTATTATCCTGTTTTTATACTTGTATTTTATTATGTCATCATACTAACTTATGAAATATTTGAAAATATTTACTCCACAATATTTCTCTTCATCTCATCTCTTACTTTTTTCTAAACTTAATCAGTTCCATCTTTTAGACGTGGGTCATTCATTTTATTTTCTGGGTCTAGAGTCTGCATATGAGAAATCTAATATTTCTTTTTCACAGTATCTCTAATTGCTTTAATATGAAGTTTTCCAATTCTATTTTCTTGAAGATGATATGATTTCATAATTATGTGTGGCTAAATATTATATCATTGTGTGTGTGTGTGTGTGTGTGTGTATATATATATATATATATATATATATATATATATATATATATGTTACAGTTTCTCTCTTCAATGAGTGATTAAGGAACATGTAGTTAATTCTGTAGTTATTTATGCTTTTTTATGTGGGAGAAGGAAGGATGGAAATAATGATGTTTGGAATAAGAAACATGCTCTTTAGACAGGCATTCCACTATAAGGATACAGGTGGACCCGTTGCAACAATGAGAAGTACAAGTTGTCATGTTGAAAACGAACTTTACAACTTTGGTGCAGGGGGGGGAGGACTGGGTGAGGGGTGGGGGGAGGTGGGAAGGGATGAGAAGGGGAAACAAAGGAGGAGGCTACAATGCTTGATAAGAAATATATTCATTATCTTGCCCATCTAAGTGTAACCCCTCTATACAGCATTTTCACAATAAAAAATAAATAAAAATTTAAAAAAAAGAAATATCTCTCAGCTGCTCTTTCATCAGTATTTCAATAATGCATTGTATTTAAAAATAAAATATAATTACATTTGCAAAGGTTTTCTTTTTCAGTATATATATATATATATATATATATTATTTTTATTACAATGTTACCTTTAGTATGTCATGTGAGTATGGGGATGTATGTGAGGATGAAAATCTAGGCATGTTTGTACATGCAGCTGACTCAAAGGAAACTGAGTGTATGTGAGATACACGATTCAAATGAAAGTTTGAGACCTGTAAGTTGCTAAATTGATGTAAATGTCCAGTTTGTGGAGTGTGATTTCAAGATCACATTTGGGTAGGTTTTATACCAAGTAAGTAGATGTTTCTAATCCAAAATCGTAAGGAATAAAACAACAACTCTGTTTCATAATCATTCAGTCTTAGTACTCCAGACATTGTAATAAGTGGATAAAATGATTGAAAGTAAGGTGGGTCAGTAGTAAGCCTTTAGACACTCTACATTTTCCCCAAAATCTTCAGATGTACTCTTTGGATATAAATTAAAAGTATATTTATCAACATACAGATATAATATGATCTTATATATGTAAATATATGTATATATTATAAATACATCATATATTTTAAATGTTTATCACAAATATTGATTTATATTTAAATGTAATTCATCTCATCATAGACACATAGACAGACAGACAGGCAGGCAGACAGACAGACAGACAGACAGATAGATAGACAGATAGACAGATAGACAGATAGACAGATAGACAGATAGATAGATAGATAGATAGATAGATAGATAGATAGATAGATAGATAGATAGATAGATAGATAGATAGATAGATAGATAGATAGATAGATAGATACTTTTTTTTGGTCAGTCGTGGGGCTTGAACTCTGGGCTTAGTTGCTGTCCAAGTACTCTTCAGATCAAGGCAAGAGCTCTACCGCTTGAGACATAGCGCTATTTCCCGTTTTCTGGTAGTTTATTGGCGATAAGAATCTCATGGACTTTACTGCCTGAGCTGGCATTGAACTATGATCCTCAGATCTCAGCCTCCTGAATAGCTAGGATTATAGGCAGGAGCCACGGGCACCCGACTATGCTTATATCTGAGATTTGTTAGTGGAACAAAGGGTACAGAAACTATTATTCTTATCATGAATGGACTTCACACTGACAGGTATAATTACAAGAAGAAAAACAATAACTATTCACAGTTGCACAAAAATACCTTAGGTGCCTAGCAAGACAGCATGCGTTTCCAGAAAATGCATGTGGTGTGAGCAGTTTGCAACCCAAGCGACAGTGGAAGATATTGGACCCTAAACAAACCTGACAATGGCATAAACACAACCCTCTATGACAGATTTAGCAAGGCCTATCTTACAGATTCTTTTTAGGGACATGATGAAAAAATTTATAGTTTAGTTGTGATTACAGAACTCTTTTACACATATCACTCAACCATTAACCATATTTAACATAGTTCCTATTGCTCTAACTTATATTTTCTTGGCTCAGTAAACTGTTTTTTGTTTGTGACAAATTAGCTGTTCAAAAACATAGTCATGGGTTTTTAATATTTTTGAAATTACTGTCTGCATAGTGTTGTATGAGATGAGCTTCTCCTTACCATATCAGGAATAAACTTAATCTGATTCAAACTTGGAAAAAGGTAGCTTGTTCTCTCTCCTAGAAAACCATCTATATAAACTTCTTTACATGTAAACAGACCCTCATTTACTTGCAAAAGTCTGTCAGTGAGTCAAACCTAACTCACCCAAATGAGGTGAATTTTTCTCTCATGCTTCCTTTACATTAAAAATGGTAAGAACTGTTCAGTAATGTGTATACTTTTTAGTATGAAGTGTGACTCCCATTTTAAATAATATAAATCAATTAGAGGAATTAGTTTAAGATGTGAAAGAGCCTGAAAAAGAGTCTTGGACCTTGAAAATTGTCCTGGGTATGACTTTTTGGAGAAATATCCCTTTTCAAAGACAAAGGACCCATTTTTTAAAAAATATTGTTCTGGTACTGGGGTTTGAACTCCTGGCCTTGACCTCTATCTGGGCTTTAATTCTCAATGTTTGCTCTACACCACCTGAGCCACACCTTCACTTCTTCCATTTACCACAAGTGGAGAAAAGAATCTCTTAGGTTTATCTACTTGGAATAGCTTCGAATTGCAATTGTCAAATTTGAACCTACCAACTATCTAGGTGTAAGCCACTGCTGCTGTGCTAGAATTCACTTCTTAAAAATAAAAAAAAATCACAAAAAGAGGAGAAAAAAACATTTGTTCAATTATTTATGTGTTGTCTGATAAACCTAAGCACTTGCTACTGGAAGAGAAAAAGAGAAAAGTTAGAGATGAATATGCAGGAGAGAGACACAAAGAAAAAAGAAAGGAAGGGAGTTTAAATGAGGGGAGGGGAGTGGAAGGGAGGATACGAGAGAACCGGGTAGCTGAGTAGAATTGTCTACTCCTCACTAAGGTTTTGTTGGACAATCAGTACCTTTGCATTTATTTAGCCAAAGCTTTTATGTTTGGTATTAGTAAGCTGGGATATAAAATACCAGTTTACGGGTAATAACCTGTAAGTGTGCTTCCTTCTGCACCAAGGAAGCCACAGTTAGGTTACTGTCAGAGAGAAGGCAAGAGGAAGCAATTTAAGTGATTCGGAGAAACAATAATTGACATGCCAGGAATGCTCCCTTGTATGGTGAAGTCAAGCATTAATCTTGTTCCCTTCTCCAGTCTTCCTCTCAACAAGAAAAGCAGAAACAGAAGAAGAAGGAGATATCTGAGTAATGATCATCCCTCTGTTTACCCTCATCCCTTGGTTTCAAAAAAAATAAAGTGAAAGGAGACGTAACCTGAACTAGTGGGGAACATGGGAGTAAAAAGTTCAGTCTAACTCATTGTGAAACTTTTAAAATAATTGGAGCAGCATTTCAAATACTGAAATAAAACTTTTAAAATTATTAACAGAAAGTAATTTGAAATTTATCGAAAATTTAGAAGACTACAGGGCTCACTACATAGTGTAAACTGCAAATTAAAACTGATTCCTGCTTCTATCATCAGAAATTGAAGATGGTCCCTAAACTTCCAATACTAGGTAAATTACCCTTGATATTCACTTATACTGTGTGAATATAATTCAGAAAATATGACTTTAAATTTAGACTTCTGAAATAAGCGATGGGAATTCATGATAGATAACATAATGCTAAGAGCATGGAAATTATTTCCCTTCCAACTTCAGTGTGTAGAGAATAAAAATGCTCTATTGGATGGCCTTGAAAGTCCAATTCTAAATTTAGGACAGAAGGTGAATAGTAAAGGAGATCTATCTTAGTCATTCTGAGATTAGTTTTGTGGAGAAATATACTCATTTATGTAGGTCAAACCTGGAAGAGAGGATGTGGCAAGCCCATAGCCAAATGCCAAAGTAGAGATATCTAACAAAATACCGTGAATTTGAAACAAGTCTTAAAAGGGGATCTGGGCTAAAATGGAGTAGAGTAGAAGAACAGAGATGGAAATGGTGGACTAATACATTCATAACATTCAATGTACACATGTCAGAATATAAGTAGGAAACATGAAGGGATAGGTGGATTTGGGGTAAGGGAAGGAAGAAAAATGTGAAGTTTGACAATAATCCAGATGCACTGTATATTGAAATGCACATACACTCTATTCAACACTGACCTGATGAAGCAAAACCCCTTTGCACAACTAACTAAACATAAATTTTTTGAAGTTTTAATATTCAGAGACCAGAAGCATAAACCTTTAGAGATTAATAAGAAGAGAATTGGCATATTGTTGAGGCTTGTTTCCCTTTCAATTTACAAAATTTAGCGTGTCAAGTCTGCTGAAAATGTAAATTTTATTTTGCCTATTCTTTTAAGCAAATTGCTTAAAATGTAGAGAACCAAATTCCAATATCCCTTCATTTCCAATAAAAAAAATCTTATGCACCTTTAAGTTTCTCAGTTATTTCTACATACCTTAATGCAATGCATTATTGGAACTAATTTGATTCCATATTTAAATTTATTGTTTTGCTGTTGTTGTGAAAGTACTGTACAAAGGGGTTTCAATTACATGGGCAAGATAATGACTACATTTCTTATCAAGCATGGTAGCTTCCTCCTTTGTTTCCCCTTCCCATAACTTCCTGTCCTCTACCCGCTCCCCAACCAATCTTCCGCCCCCCACCAAAATTTTAAAGTTTGTTTTCTACATAATGACTTGTACATCTCATTGTTGTAATGGTCCAACTGTATCCCTATTATTTAAACGATTTGCTTTTTCCCTTCCCCTCCACAAATTATAACAACATCAAGTACAGTGAAAGCAGGGTTTTTTACAGTGGGGGAGGGACATACAAAGCAAAAAAGAAATAATCTTATAAATGTGTTAGAAACAATCGCATTACAGGAAAAATAAACAATTGAATATATATCTTAGGTTTCATTTCCCTAACATCAACTTGTCTGACAGTTTCTGTTTGTCTCAGATATATACTAGTTATTGCAAATAAGGGAAAACATGGCACTTAATGTTTCTTTGGGCCTGGCTTACATCACCTAATATATTTTTTTTCCTAATCTTTCCATTTCCTAACAAATGGAGCAATGTCATTCTTTCTGATGGAGACATAGAATTCCAGAGTGTACATATACCACATTTTCGTGATCTACTCATCTACTAAGGGTCATCTGTGTTGATTCCATATATTAGCTATGGTAAATAATGATGCAATAAACATAGTTGTGCTAGAAGCTCTAGTGTGGTCTTGATTGTGAACATTTGGGTAAATACCCAAAGTGGGATTGCTGGGTCATAGGGGAGCTCTATGTGAAGATTTTTGAGGAACCTCAATAATTAATTCCAAACTGGTTGAACAAGTTTAGACTCCCATCAACAATACAGTAATGTTCCTTTCTTTCCACATCCCCTCCAGCATCTGTTGTTATTAGAGTTCTTGAGTTTTGCTATTCTAACTGGCATGACGTGGTATCTCAATGTTGTTTTGATTTATATTTCTTGTATGACTAGGGAGGTTGAACATTTCTTCATTTGTCTATTGGCCATCCTTCTTTCTTCTTTAGAGAACTTTCTCTTTAAGTCTTTAGCCCACTTATTTATCTTCTTTGAAGATTTGTTTTTGGGGGATTTATTTTTTGAGTTACAGGTATATTTTAGATAAGAGACCCTTGTCCATTTTATGGCTAGTGAAGACCTTCTCCCAATCCATAGGCTTTCTATTAATCTTGCTAGCTATGTCCTTTGCCATGCAGAAGCTCTGCAATTTTATGCAATCCCATTTGTCCAACCTTTCTTTGATTTGTTGTGTTTCCAGGTCTCTACTAAGAAAATTTCAGCCTTAGCCAACAAGACCTAGGGTTTCTCCTATTCCATCCTGTAATGTTTTCAGAGTGTCTGCTTTGACTCTGAGGTCTTTGATCCATTTACAGTTGATTCTGGTTCAGGGTGATACATATGTGTCTTGCTTTAGTGTTCTACAAGTTGTTTACCAATTTTGCCAGCACCAATTACTGAAGAAGCTGTCTTTCTTCCATTCTATTTTTTAGCTCCCTTATCAAAGATTAGATGGCTATAGTTCTGTAGGTTCATTTCTAGGTTTTCAATTCTATTCCATTGGTCCTGAGGTCTTTCTTGTGCCAGTACCAAGCTGTTTTGATTACTATGGCTATGTAGTTGAATTTGAATTTGTATTAATATTCTTCCAGCACTGTTCTTTCTGTTAAGGATCATTTTTTGCTATTCAGGGTCTTTTATTTTTCCATATGAATTTTTTGATTGCCTGTTCTATTTCCTTGAAGAATGAGGTTGGAATATTGATAGGTATCACCTTGAATTTGTAGATAGTCTTCAGAAATATTGCCATTTTCACGATGTTGATCTTTTCAATCCAGGAGCATGGGAGTTTTTGCCACTCTCTAAGTTCAGTTTTGATTTCTTTTTTCAGTTTTTTAAACTCTTCATCATAGATACCCTTCACTTCTTTGGCTAATTCCTAGGTATTTTATTTTTTGTGGGGCTATTACGAATGGAGTTGCTTTCCTAATTTCAGCCACACTTTTCTTATTGTTGGCATACAGAAAAGCTATTGATTTTTGACGATTAATTTTACACCCTGCTACTTTGCCAAAGTTTTGAATCAGCTTGAGTAATTTTGGAGTGGACTCTGTGTGATCCTTTAATTACAAGAACATTTCATCTGCAAAGAGGGAGAGTTTTACTTCTTCTTTCCCTATTTGGATCCCTTTTATATTTTCACCTTGTCTTATTGTTGTAGTTAGGCATTCAAATACTAGATTGAAGAGAAGTTGAGAGAGTGGGCATCCTTGTCTCATTCCTGAGTATTTCACCATTAAGTAAAATGATGGCTATAGGTTTGTCATATGCAGCCTTTATTTTATTGAGGAATGTTCCATGGATTCCTAATTTTTCCAGAACCTTCATAATAAAGGGGTGTTGGATCTTGTCGAATGCTTTTTCTGCGTCTATCAAGACGACCGTGTGATTCTTATCCTTGCTGCTGTTGATGTGATGAATTATATTAATTGATTTGCATATATTAAACCAGCTTTGCATCCCTGAAAGGAATCCTGTTTGACCCTGATGTATGATTTTTTGGATGAATTGTTGAAGTCAAGTGACCAAAATTTTGTTGAGAAACTTTGCATCAATGTTCATAAACGAAATGGGTCTATAGTTCTCTTTCCTTGATGAGGTCCTTCATGGTTTTGGGATGTGGTTTATGATGGCCTCATAGAATGAGTTCATTAGTGAACTTTCTCTTTCAGTTTCATTGAAGAGTTAGAGGAGTATTGGTGTGATCTCTGCTTTGAAAGCCTTATAGAATTCTGCTGTAAAACCATTTGGTCCTGGGCTTTTCTTAGATGGGAGGTCTCTTATTGCTGGCTCTATTTCAATGCTTGGTATAGGCCTTTTAAGATAGTTTGACTCATCTTGGCTTAGTTTCGGCATGTCAGTATTTGCTAGGATAAGGTCCATTTCTGCCAGGTTCTCAAACTTATTAGTTTAAAGGTTTTAGAAGCATTCCCTTATAATGTTCTGAATCTTAGTTGTTTCTCTGATATTTCCATTCTCATCTCTGAGTTTATTTGGGTGTGTTCTCTTCTTTTTCTGATAAGTTTGCTAAGCGTCTGTCAATTTCGTTAAATGTTTTGAAGACTCAACTCTTTGGTTTCTTGATTCTTTCTATTTTTTTTTTTGCATTCCAATTCATTTAATTATGATTTAATTTTAATTATTTATTTGCATCTACTGGATTGTGTTTATCTTTCTGCTCTTTTTCAAGGAGGCTCGGATGTCTCATTAAATTGGTTTCACATCTCTCCAATTTGTTGATGTAGGAACTCAGAGGTATAAACTTGCCTTTGAATACTGCGTTTGCTGTGTCCCAGGGGACACAACAAGTTGGTGTGTTCATTTTTGTTGAATATCATGAACATTTGAATTTCCTTTCTAATCTCTTCCATGACCCACTCGTGATTCAGTAGTGTGTTGTTCAGGATCCATGTGTTACATGACTTTTTTTGGTGGCTTTTGGTGTTGAGTTCTAATTTTATTCCCTTGTGGTCTGAGAGAATGCACGGTATAACTTCAATGTTTCTGAATTTGGACAAGTTTTTGCTTTGTGGCCTAAAATGTGGTCTATTTTGGAAAATGTTCCATTTGCTGTGGAGAAAAACGTATTGTCTAATGCTGCTGGGTGAAATATTCAGTAGATGTCTGTTAAATCTGCTTGGTTTATGCAGTTTTTTTATATCTGCTCTTTCACTATCGAGTTTTTGCGAAATTCAGCTATCTAGTGGGGAAAGTTCTGTGTTAAAGTCCCCAACAATTAATGTCTTTGGATCTATGTGGGATTTGAGAGAAAATAGTGTTTCTTGGATAAATTTGGGTGCTCCGTTGTTTGGCAAATAGATATTTAGAATTGTAATATCCTCCTAAAGGAGTAATCCCTTAATTAGTATGTACCGAATTTTTCACTAATTTTAATTAAAAGTCTATTTTATCTGATATTAGGATTGCAAATCCTTCTTGTTTATGGGGACCATTTGCTTGGTAGATTTTGTTCTAGCCTTTATAATTGAAAATGTTTGTTTTTGTGGCCAAGATGTGAATCCTGAAGGCAGTAGATAGAAGGATCTTGCTTTTTAATCCAAGTAGACACACTTTGTTGCTTAATTGGAGAATTAAGTCCGTTAATGTTGAGAGATAGAACTCAGAGGTATTTGGGAGTTCCTGCCATTTTATCCAACTTGTTAGGGGCTGCCGCAACTGTGTTCTTCTTATGGTTCTTGGATTCTCAGTTTGGGTGCTGTTTCTTGGCCTTTATTGTGGTCTTGTTGGTTTTCTCTGTGTAGGACATCTTTAAGATTCTTTTGTAGGGCTGGTTTGGTAGAGATATATAGTTTCAATTTTTCTTTGCCATGGAAGTGTTTTATTTGACATCCGATTATTAAGGAGAGTATAGCTGGGAAAATTATTCTTGGTTGACACGTGTTTGTCTTTAGGGCATGGCTTACATCATTCTAGGCTCTTCTTGCTTTGATTGTCTCTGCTGAGAAATCTGAGGTGATTCTAATTGGTTTCCCTTTACAGGTGATTGATCTTTTCTCCATAACAACTTTAAGGATCTTTTCCTTGGTCTGAATTGATCCTGTGCATATTATAATGTGACAATGGGATATCCTGTTCTGGTCTGGTCTATTGGGAGTTCTAAAAGCTTCTTGTATCTGAATAGGCCTATCTTTTTGCATGTTTGGGATGTTCTCTCCTAGGATCTTGTTAAACAAATTTCCTAGACCATTGACTTCTGGCTTTAGGTGCTCCTCTACACCCATTTTCCTCAGATTAGGCCTTGTAATGGTGTCTTCCAAGAGTTGAATGTTGAATAGATCTATCATATTTCTTGGATTTGTCTTGGATGGTTGTATGTTCTTTCTCTATAATATCTAGGCTGTCTTGTATCCTCAGGATTCAGTCTTCTGCATGGTCTATTCCACTATCCAGACTTTCTACTTTTTTTTATTTCCTTATAGTTGTTGGGCTTTTATGGCTTCAAATTCTTTGTGGGATCTTTGTTTTAGATCTTGTATGAAATTCTTTACTTCCTTAATTTAGTGTTCAGTGTTTATTCTCAAATCACTTAGTTGATTAATTATGGTTTCCTTGGACTCCCACTTCTTCTGTTGGGATCCATTCAGCATTCCCTTTGTGGACTCCCTGACTTCTTTCAGCTCTCTGTTTATGGATTGCATGAATGCCTCTAGTGATCTCTGTCTATTCTCATCCTGCTCTCTCATTTTCTGTATTACTCTTTGATTAGCTTCCTCACGTTCATGCAATTCCTGTAGTTCTCTTTGATTGATCTCAGCCTGCTCACACAATTCCTTTATTTCTTTTTGAGTGTAATCAAACTGCTCAGGCAATTCCTTTATGTATCTTTGAGTAGCTTCCTCATGCCCATGAGCTTCCTGTTTTGATCTTTGGCTTGCCTCCTCTCTCTCCCTATCATGATCACACAGAGTCCATTGCAGGTTTTCAATCTTTTCATTTACCATAATTACCATTAGTGTTTGTAGAGCTTTTTGGGAGCTCTCTTCTGGATTATTCATTATCTGTTCTGTCCACTGATTATCATGAGTGGAGTTGAGATACCCGGACTTGCCAGTTTTCTTGTGTTTTTCCGGCTTATTCTGCCCATTTGTGATGAGAGTAACACCAGTTTGGTCCTAGAAAACTATCTTAAGGCAAGCATCAACAAAGTCTGTAGTTGCACAGTACAAAGCCTGCAGATATAATCTAGTTCAACAGATATACTTTTCAACATCAAACAACTATGTATTAATAGGCTACGAACCACAAAGAAGAATTTGGCAAACAAGAAGTTATTAGGTTTAGTGAGAGATATGGGTGTAAATAGGAATAGATGGATGTGGAAAGGTAGAGGGAGAGCTAACTTAGTCCTAATCTCAAAGCAGGAAATAGGTTGGATAGATTGATAGTAGAGACGAGGGGAAAAAGAAAGAGAAATAAAGACAAGGAAAAATAGTAAAAAAAAAATTAAAAATTAAAAAGTGAAACACTTAAAATTATGCAAATTAAAAACATAATGTTCAGCGAAGGACAAGAATAGGATAAGAGAAGGGGAGGAATAGAAATGAGACGTGAAAAATTACAAAATAAAAATGTGTAAAATTTTATATAGGTATATAGAGGTAATACGGCTATTAAGGAAAGTCTAAAAGGTTTTGAATTCAGTAATAATTTTCTGGATTAAGTGTGTATACAATGGGGGATAAGGTCTAATAATTGACTACAGGTATATCTGAGAATGAGCAGAAAAGCGATTAAATCATGCAAAGAAGAACGAAAGAGAAGAAAAAGTGAAAAGAATGAGAAAGAAAGGAAAAAATGATCAAAAGGTCAGTAGAGCTAAACAAATATGAAAAAAAGCACACACACACACACATACCCCTAAAATAAAAATTATAAGAAGAAGAAAAAAAAGTTAATAGAAAACATTTTTTAAAGTTAAAAATTAAAAATGTTAAAAAAATTTTAATAAAATGTACCAAAAAAAGAGTTCTTTGCTTTTTGGGGGTGAGATGGGAAGATCCTGTATCTCCCTTGTGTCCATTACCAGTCTCTTGTTGGAGTCTCTGGTCTGATTGTGGTGTTTGATTTTCCTGTAGCTCGGTTGTTTTCTTAAGTCAGTTTGTTTGAGCAGGCAGAAAAATGCTTTGCTTTACCTAGGATTTTGTCATCTACCTCCCAGGCTACTTCAATGGGAGGGAGATCTGCTTTGAATATCACAAAAGAGGGTGATGGCTGTTTCTTCTAGTTTGGAGATTCTGTGGTGGGGCTAGGTTCTGGGTAGAGTTGAGGTCTTTTAGCAAACAGTAGCTTTTCCCTGAGGGGCTAGCATCTGAGGCAGTCACAGAGCCCAGCCCAGGAGCCATTCTCAATGTTTAATGTTACTGAATTTCAATTGATTATCTAGGCTGCTGTAGGGAGGGGCAGCCTCTGGCTCTGTTTACCTAGTGATGAAAACCACTCCTGGGGCTGGCACAGGCCCAGGCTGGGTGACTTTCTTCTGGGTGGAGCTGAGCCTGGCAGGTCAGGTTAGTTTCCTATGACCTGCTAAATGACTTTTTGTTTTCATCCAAGGACTGAGTTGGAGGTAGATGCTCAGCCACGCCTTTGCCACTATCAAAGATGGAGATCTCTAGTAGTGGGCAGGGAGGGGTGGCCTCCTTTCTCTGCTCTCTGAGAAGGAATGAGGAAGTCAGGCTTCTATTCAAACAGGAGTCTGGTTCCTGGGTCATCTCTAGTCGGCGATCTGAAGAATGAAGGTATCTGCTCCTTGTCAGTTCTTGCTGGTGTTGAGTAGAATCCTCTCTCCTGCTGCATTTGGCGCCTTTGTCCTAGACTCTCTGTGTTGCAGGTATGGTGGCTACGGACACCACCGCCCCCACCACAGCAGCCCCGGCTGCTGGCAAGTGCTCAGATTTGTCTCCTTGACTGGATTTTCCCTCTCTGGCCTAACTCTCTGTACTGTGTTGGCACACTTGGTGTGCTTCTCTGGCTTAGGACTCTTCACTGGAGCACTAATACTGCTTTCTATATGAGAGCTTGTTTAGCTTCCAGCTTCTCCTCTGCTATCTTCCCGGAACCCTAAATTTAAATTTAAATGATAAATTCTTTTAAAATCGTTTCACTAGGGCACATGTATGGATAGATAAGTGATGTGGGCAGAATCAGAATTATTCAGAAGGTTGTAAATGGATGCTTACCTAGTTTTCTCTCGGATGGATCATAGAATACAGACTATCCTAATTGGAACAAGTTAGCCTTCCGATGTTTTCTGCATATAAACACGGCATCAACATTTTATTAGAGGATTATTCAAGATTAGCTATATGTTGATTGATAATGACTGATCATGACAGAAAGTTGACGGAAAACCATCTACACTTCAGTGAGGATCTGATTTGTGCTTCACAAACTGTTATGAAAGCTCTACATGAGAAATCTAGCAGCTGCATTTCTAAAATGTCCTTGGGTTGTTACACTTTCTGATATTGTCTCAATCCAAGTACTTCTCCTTGGAGTTCCATACTATTCAATGATGCTGTATTAGCTCCTTTTTACAATTTGCAGACTGGGGGCTGGCAAGGTGGCTCAGTGGTAGAGTGCTTGCCTTGCATGCATGAGGCCCTGGGTTCGATTCCTCAGCATCACATAAGCAAAAAGAAAAAAGCTGGAAGTGGCACTGTGGCTCAAGTGGTAGAGCACTTCCCTTGAGCTGAAGAGCTGAGGGACAGCGCCCATGCCCAGAGTTCAGGCCCCACTACCAGACCTCCCCCCCAAAAATAAATAATTTGCAGACTGGTCTTTTTGATGAAATTTGTGCTTATCAAAATTGTTCTCCAAATTCCATCCACAAACTGCATACAAAATTTATCTGAAAAAATTTGTATCTGTTGATAGTGCATATACTTTTAGTTTCATTACAAATATAGAATGTAGTAAAAATTCTCATAGCAATTATACTGCACTAGCTTGTGGGCAGGTTCTAATGTAAATAATATACTGTGTTCATGTAGAGATTTTGAGTATCCAAAGTAATAAGCCTGTGGTCCTAAAACCAATACCTTACTTATATTGAGTGACAAATACCACTTCATATATGGACACAAGTTTTCCTTGTATCTTTTTAATATATATTTTTATTATAAATACTGTACAGAGGGGTTACAGTTACATAAGTAAGGTAATGAGTACATTTCTTATTGAGCATTGTTACCCCCTCCTTTGTTTTTACCCTACCATCCCTTCCCTTCACACCTCCCCACCTCCCGCCTTCACCCATCCTCTGATAGAGTGTCTTGTATATCTCATTGTTACAATGGGTCAACCAGTATCCTTTCCTCATATCTTAAATGAAGAAATGCTGGCTTGATTTATGCTGATTCTACTTCTATAGACACATCTAAAATCACTGGCCAAGTCCAAGAGCACATAAATGAAATGCCATCATTTTTTTGTCAGTTGGTATAATTGTGTTCTACACATTTATTGACAGGTTACAAATTACTCTCAAACTTTAAAACATTAAAAATACTTTCTTTTTTTTTCTTAATTTCTTGGCCAGGAAATCAGCAAGACCTCAGTCAGCATTTCTCTCATAGGAATTTTCACATAGGTTAGTTAAATGTATATGTAGAGTCCAGTTTTCTGAGGATTCACTCATCTGCCTAGGAATTCATGCTGGTTGTTGGAAAAAGAGCTCAAGTAAAGATGCTATTTAAAGCCTTATAACTTTACTCTTTACCAGGGTATTCTCTTGCTACTTTGGTTGTTGAGAGTGTCTACAAGACTAAGAATTCCGTGAGAAGAAGGGAGACACCATATGACTTATACCCAATTGACTTGCTATCACTTGTACAGCATTTTGTAAGTCAAATCTCTCTAAAACTACCAGTTTTAAGAGATAAGAGGAGTGGTAAAAGAACTCTTAGAGACAAATACATCTTCAACACATATTGTTCCAAGTATTCCGTTTAAGGCATATTCAACAACTGGTGAAACTTATGTTGGCTGTAATTATGTGTCTTTCTCCGTGTGTGCACGTATACATGTGTATATGTATGTGTGTGAATAGTAACATACATGTGTACATTATGGCTTATATCATCATTTATTCCTTGCTAACAAATAAAGTAAGCAATCCCTAAAGTTTTAACAGAAACTGTGTAGTTAAAATCTTAACTCTTCACTCTGCTTCTTTACACAAAGGCTTTGCAACTCCTCATTAATAAAGTTTCCATAAACTCTGAAATGTACATATTAATGCTTAATGTCTGCTACCATAAATATTAAATACTTTATAGAAAAGTTTTATACTTGCCAAATAGTCCTATTTTTTGCCATATATAAGCAAAATCCCCAAAGTAAGCATATTTAAAACATTAAAACTTTTAACAAACCTTACCACTTTCTGCAATGTTAATTTTGACAGGTGCCTTGTATAGAATAATTGAATTCCTCCTCCTACACATCTCTTGAACAATAAATATCCAGAATTATTTTGTTTTTGGCATGTCTATCTTGATTTTATTCTTAAATGTGTGCTTATGTAAGAAATGAATGATTCTAAAATTTCACAACAATTCTTTTGAACTTACTTTTTGTTGAATGGTCTAGTTTAATAAAAACAATAAAAATTATACTTTATATATAAAAAATGTTTTGTGCTCAATTTAGCATCACATATACTAACATTGGAACAATACAGAGAAGATTAGCACACCCCAGGCGCAAGGATGACATGCAGATTTGTGGAGCGTTCCATATTTTTTACAACAGATGCTGAAAGGTATGTGGCCACAAGGGAACCGTACTGCATTCTTGGTGGGAGTGTAAACTTGTTCAACTACTTTGGAAAGTAGTATGGAGTTTCCTCAAAATACTCCACTTGAGCTCCCCTATGACACAGTAGTCCACTTCTGGGGATTTACCCAAATGATCATAAACAAGACCATACTAAAACTACCAGCACAACTATGGTTATTGCAACATTATTTACGATAGCTAAGATATGGAATCAACCCAGATGCCCCCATTAGATGAATGGATCAAGAAAATGTGGTATAAATACACAATGGAATTCTATGCCTCCATCAGAAAGAATGACATCTCCCAATTTGTTAGGAAATGGAAAGACTTGGAAAAAAATTATTGTGTAAAGTAAGCCAAGTCCAAATAAATATAGGTCCCATGATTTCCCTTATTTTCAATAACGAATATATGTCTTGGATAAGCAGAAAAGTTCAAAAGATATGTGCATATATCCAGATAAGATGATGTTAAAGAAATTGATCCCCAAGATAGGGACACAAGTGTTTTTTTTTTGTTTCTTGCTATTGTTTCTTACGTACTTATAATGTGCGATGTCATTTTTTTTGTTTCTTTGTATGTTTCTCCCCACGCTATAACCCCTGTTTTCTCTGTATTTGAAGTTGGTGCACTTATGTCTTGTATGTATGCTTCTTTAATTTGGGGAAGGGAAGGGAAAAAATGCTCAAATAGGGATACAGGTTGACCCATTGTAACAATGAGATGCACAAGACACTATGTTGAAAAATGAACTTTACAATTTAGGCGTAGGAAGGAAGGGTGAGGGGAGTGTACTTGTGGAGGTGGGAGGGAAGGGATGGTAGGGGAAATACAAAGGAGGAGTTAACAATGATTGTTAGGAAATATACTAGTTTCCTTGTTCATGTAAATGTGACCCCTCTGCGCAGTATTATTACAATAAAAAACATATAAAATGCTCTGAGATGGAAGAGTTTATTTCCTCTATTTTACCCATATAATATCGTTAACAAAGAAATTAATGCAGAACACTGATATGAAGGTAATTTGAATAAATGTGTGGTCTGTTTGTGTGTGTGTGTGAGTGAGTGCGGCACCCCACAATCAAACACACGCGTGCGTGCAAACACACGCCATGCATGTATATTGGCGTGCTGAGAGTTTAAAATCAGGTCTTCAAGGTTTTGCTAGGCTTTTACTATCTAGCTACGATATAAGCTACATCTCAATTCCTGGCTCTTTGCTAGTTCATTAAACTTTTTGAAAAATAATTTCATGACGTGTTTTTTTTTGGCACTGATTGGCTCCCAAGTGTTATCCACAGATCTCAGTCTCCTGAGCAAATATTCAGAGTAGATAGGATTATAGGTGTGACCAGCCAGAACAAGGCTTTTAGAATAATTTTTAAAATAAAAGAAAATTTACTTCAAGGGAGCCTGTTTTATCATCTAATTTGAAAGCCTTTTGGAGTGATTTTATGATAATATAATTCGTTTGGGGATTGTTAAAAGATAGAAAGTCATGATATTTAAAAGTTTTAGTACTTTTTAAAAAAGAAACGAACTGTGGGACAGAAGAAATTTGGCTGTCTTCGGACATCAATTTATAACTCAGCTCTGTGCATGATAACCCAATGTCACCAACGCAGTCTGTGTTGAAGACAAAATGTGACAGAAAACAATCACCATGGGCAATACTTGCTATGCCATTATTTCTTGGGCAATATGAATATTGAATTGAGAGTATAAAGAATGGAGAGATTTTACCCACCTTTTTGGTATTGCTGAAAGATTTTTGGAAACTTTGACTCATTTCCTTCCTTACTGTGTGTGTCTTTGGGCCATGCACTTACTGTCTTTAACTACAATTTTTCCCAACACTACAATGGTAATATCATTAGCATTATAGCAAATGTTATCTCAAGAATTAAGAGGATAAAACTTGTGAAACACTTAACATAAACCTATGAATGAGCTTTGAGTTTAGCCACCATTCTTTTTAAAATACTAAAAAGAATATGATAAGTAGTACAGAAACCATTACATGTAGTGTGAGCAACCAGAAGTAATATCTACTGACCATGCTTTGCATCCAAGGAAGCCAGGTGTATAACTTCTTATGCTGTAAATCGAACTGGTTATCTTATGTCATGATAGTGTAAAAATATCAGGGACAGAACGATGAGGGAATGTTGTAGACTGAGGTGAAATCCATATGAAAATATGCAAAACTGATAAAACATGAAAGTATCTGAGCAGTATGTTGTGTTTTACATCATTTAAGTTACATCGCAAAGATAAGGAAGACCTAGAAGAATAAAATGTCTTTTTGATAGTCTATCATAGGTCCTTAGAAGGATGACCACTTTCCTCATTCTTGTAGAGGCATCATCAGATGAGGGGAACTATAATTTTTGTTTGCTTCCTTCCATTTATTCTTCAGTTTGAAATCTGAAGAACATGAGGCTGAAAGAAACCAAGTGAAATTAGCCATGTAGCCTTTAGAAAGAACAATCAAAGTAAAATAAATAATATATATATAGCCTTGTAAAAGGTCTAACTACATTGAGTTATATATTCTCAAGCGTTAACAGAAAATGATTTTAAAAATATCATGTTAATAAAAATTTAAAAATGTTAGGAGCTGCTTAATCTTTTTCCTTTCTACTACTATGAATTAATTATTGATTTTCTATAGGGAGATTAAAGATCAGATTAACAAGAAAATTGATTAAAAATGGACAAAAGTACTGAATAGACATGTTTTCCAAAAAGCCTGAAAATCGCCTGTGGATTTACAAATTTGTATTTAATACAACTTCTATGCTGGCTTAATGCTTTGTGAGCAGATGTCATTAGAGAAACGCAATTCAAAATTATTATATGATATTACTTCTTAACTATTATAACTCTCATCAAAAATATCCAAGGAACCAGGTGTGGTGGTAAAGGCTCGTAATTCCTAGTGATTGGAGGATGGAGTAAAAGGATTTGAGTCTAAGGCCAGTCTTGGGTACTGCACACAGTAAAAACCTGCCATTTAAATAAACTCAAAAGGTAATAATGGCTGGCGACACTGTGGAGAAAAGGAAATTTTCTACACTCTTGGTCAAAATGCAGGTTAGTGTTCTCATTGTAGAAAGTAGTATGCAGTTTTCTAAAGACATCCAAAGTTGAAATATCATCTGACCCACCAATCGTGTGATTATTTCTCTCTGGGTAACTCATAAATATATCTGTAGTTCATTGTTATTCACATTATTCACAACAACAGCCAAGATATAAATCGAAGTCCAGTGTTCAACTACAAACTAATAAAGCAACTGTGGTACATGCACAAATATCTTTTTCTGTTGATCCCAAAATATTTTTTTATTATTTTCCTGTTTCCATTTGATTAACCTCCAAATTGGAAATCCAGATATATGATTTAATTTAAGCAAAACTACTTATTGAGTATAAGGACCTTCTACTCTCTACATTCTTCCCACTAAGATCACCAAATATGGTGAGTCTGAAATAGTCTCTTTTTGATCTATGTTAATATTCTTTACAATATGAGTGAAATGTTTAAAAAGTAGTATTTGTTTTAGCTTAATTGATCTGAAGAGACAATAAATGATATTATCAAAGCTTAAAAATGATTTGATTTAAAATTTAGAATTCCGGAAATGGTTTTGACCACTCTGGTTACTGGATCTTTCACTACAACCTCATGAGACAATTTATACTGGTAAAGCAAAAATCTGAGGTTAGACATTTATGAATAAAAAAATCATGTCATTCTGAATATATAGAGCTACATATAAAACATAAAAAATTTAGCTTTTAAATACCTGAATATGCTAGTACATTTAATTGCAGGGTAAGTACTAGTTCTGAAATGAGATAAAATTGCACTTATTTTGAAATATAAACCTAAGTATTTATTTGAATAAAAGAAAATGTTTAAAATATCACTCATTCAAGAAATAAGATGTAGAGTTAGTTGTTTTTCATGCCAATTAAGTTCTCTAAACTTACTACAAATATAGATTAGTAAAACTAATTCATTGCTTTGTAGGAAAATAGCAATCCTGTTTCCTAAAACTCATGAAAATAACTTTTTCTGAAACAATTGCTAAGTAACTGTTTTATATTATTTTGTCATGGAATATTATTCGATAAATTTTTATTCATTAAGTTAAATAATTGGACAAAAATATAAATTATGTATAAAAAATGTTTATCGAGTTTATTTTTTTCAGAAGACAGATCATGGCTCTCTTAAAGAACACTAGAAGGCAGTGTTCTTTATAAATTTTTAGTTATTTTGTTAATGGATATTAATTGTCAGAAGTGACAATTCCATAATATATTTAACATATTTGATTATACTCCCTCTATTTCCTTCTCATTACTCATTCCTCCAAAGATCTTCTGTTAGTCACATAAAATTACATCTTCATATATGCACATATAAACTAACTTGGAAGATTTAAGCTAAACTGCAAGTTAATTCAAGATGTACAGTGAATTAATAGGAATAACAAAAACCTGACTATCTTTTGTTAACTTTTGAATTGAGCTATTATTATTATTATGGTTAAGGTTAGGATCCCAGCCAGAATTAGAATTAGGATTAGAGAAATAGAAAATTTAGGTTCATCAAAGGATGACCCATTGCAACAATGATACTCACAAGACACTATGTTGAAAATGAAGTTTACACCAAGGGGAGGGAGGAGTAAAGGAATTGAGGAGGGATGGGGTAGTGGGAGAACAAGAAAGAAGTGGGTTACAATGCTCAACAAGAAACGTAATCCTTACCTTATACATGTAACTAATCCCTCCTTAAAGCATCTTTGCAACAAAATAAAATTTTTAAAAAATAATAAAAAATAAAACCTGACAGGAAATAGAAAAACATTTAAAAATTTATGTTCAAAATGCAAGTAAAATTTAGACCTACACGCTGAGCAAGAGTTAGGATAAATATGAAAAAAGTGGCTTGCTATTAACACGATGATTCGGTTATATGTAGGCTTAGGATTAGTCAAGGTGTGCCAGTTAGAGCGGAGTTAGGATGAGAAAAACATGTAAGACATTGTGTAAAGCTGCCACATATTTTAAGAAGAATGAATGGCAAGAATGAATGAGAACCAGTCTCTGTTAATTTAAACGTTCAGATATAATTTGGTTTAAAGTGTGAGATACTTTTTTGTTCCAGTTAGGGTTAGGGAAGGATAAGCTTTAAGGTAAATTTTAGTTTTCCAATTAGAAGTAGAAGACAAAAAAATGTGCGATTGAATAGAATCTAAACAATTTTCCTTACATCAACCATTTGGTGTTAAATTCCGAATGTGATTTGGATTAGGTTTCTGGTTAACCGGTGTTGAGGATAGAGAAATGGGTTAAACTAGTGGCTCGCACCTATTATCCTAGCCACTCAGGAAGCTGTTTTCTGAGGACCGCAGCTCAAAGGTAGCCCAGGCAGGAAAGTCCATGAGACTTTTATGTGAAATTAACCACCATAAAACACAAAAGCGGTGCTGTGGCTCAATTGGTTGAATGCAGACCTTGAGCTAAAGTACCCAGGAATCATGCCCTGGCACAGAGTGAAAGCCCCATGACCGACAAAAAGAAAAAAAAAGAAATGTTAAACATTAAGTAAAGCTGAACCCATTTTTCAGATTCCAGGAATTCAGGAAAAGCTGGGATAATGGACGTACAATGTATTTCTTAATATCAGGATTTGAGATCAATGGGTATAATGATTCCTGTTATGGAACAAAATGCATTCAGAATTAAGAGTGAAAAATTCCGTAGGGTTTACCAAAAACCTGCAATTTATTTCAAGAATTACCAGTGGAATTTCAGTTAGGCTTGCACAAAACGAGCATTTTTCATACATTTTAGAATTGGGATACGATTAGTATCAAGGTTATGGTTAGGATTCCAGCCATGGTTAGGCTTGGAGTGAAGGAGAAAATAAATGAGGGTCAAATTGAAGGTAAATTTTAATATACTCCTGATAAGAATTAGAATGAATGTAAACTAAAGTATTGATTTTAATATTAGAATCTACTTACAATTAGGCTGATGGTTATTCTCAATGTTCCAGTTAAGAAAAATTAAGTTTAGGGTTAGAAAATGACTAAGATATTGGAAAAATTGTAACCTATGTTTGGAAGGATGAGTGAAAACTAGTGTACTTGTGTGTTAGTATTGTCATATAATTTGGATTATGATTAGGGTCAGTATTTTCTTTTGATTATATTTACTGATTATATTTACTGTTATGAATAAGAAAGCTTTTAGTATAAAATTGTGTTCACTAACAAGTAAAAGCAAATATGTGAGGCTGAATAGTAACTAGAACATTATCATTATATTTATTCCTCAGTGATCATTCTTGTAGTGATTAATGAGAGTTTTCCAGTCAGGTTTATGTTGAGAGTTAGCATTAAGTAATGGACTAGATGGTAAGAAAATCTGAAACTGTTTTCAGATACAGTGGTTCAGGAAAAGGGAGAATCAATGGAAACTACAGTATTTTCCTGGTAAGAGAATTTGAAGACAAGTAATATAATGGCTCATGTTAGGGAACAACATAACTTTCGAGGTAGAGTCAGAAAATTTGCGGGAATTAGGGCAAACTGAAACTCATTTCCAGAGTGAAAACTGGAATATTCATTAGAATCATTAAAAACTAGAGTATTTTTCTTAAACATTAGAATTGGATTATCATTAGGGTGAAAGTTAGGTTTTTAATTCCAGCTAGGCTTAGAGTAAGCATTAGGAAAATGGAAAAATTAGGGTCAAAGTGAAAGTAAATCTTAGAATAACAAGTAGAGTTAGAATTAGGATGAATGTGAAATAGAAAACTGCTAATAATATTACTATTAGAGTATGATTTGGGTGAGGGTTAACATCAATATTCCAGTTAGGGTTAGGGTTACAATAAAGACAAGATAATGAGTGAAACTACAAACTATTTTTAGAAAGATGAGTTGAAGTTAGGATGAATAAAAACAAATGTATTTGTGTGGCTTTTAGACTCCAAAGGCCATTAGTTCTAAGTTTAGGTTTACTTTCCTAATTCCGTTTAGGCTTAGGGTTAGGGAACGGTAAGCTTTAAGGTAAAACTGAGTTTCTACTAACACTTTCAAGTAAAGTAAGTGCGAAATTTAACAAAAACTACAGAGTTTCCCTAATTTTCCTATTCAGGGTTCAATAGGGTTAAATTTAGAGTTAGGTTTCTAGTAAGGTTTAGATATATCATTAGGGTTTGGAAGGAGAGTAGATTTTAAGTAAACCCGCAGCTTCTTTTTGGATATACAAGAGTTCAGTAAAAATTAAGATCAATGGAAACTATGGTATTTTTCATGATATGAGAATTTGAGGTTAATGATTCCTAATAGGGAACAAGATAGATTTCAGAGTCCAGGTTAGGAAATCTGTAGGATTTGGAGCAAATTGCAAATCATTTCAAAGACAATGGGTATCTGTAAGGATGTATCTAAACTGGAGTAATTTCCATTAATTTTAGGATTGGGTTACTATTATCATCACGGTAACTCTTAGGGTTTTGACCAGGATTAGAGTTAAGATTAGAGAAATTGAAGGTTGAGAACTTGAGAGACTTACTTCATTTGTGTATATATATGAACTATTCTAAGGCTTTAACTCAAGGCTTGGGTTCTGTTCTTGAGCTTTATTCTGTAGGCTACGAGCCACGAATCCACTTCCAGCTTTCTTTGGCAGTGAATTGGAGACCAGAATTGCACAGACTTTCCTATCCAAGCTGATACTGAACTGAGATCCCCAGATCTCTGCCTTCTGATTAAAGTTAGAATTAAAGGCATGAGCTACTAGTGCCCGGGAAAGTGCTTGACTTTTATTGATTGTTTTTACTTATGTTCAAGATCAAGTCTTGAATTCAATATCTGAGAGCGTTGGTCACGAGGTAGCCAATGCCACTTGAACCATATCAACTAAAATGATTATGTTAAATAGCTGGAAATCATTAAATTTTCTTCAGATGATAGGCATCATTACTGTTGTTCTAAAACTCATCCTAACGAAAAAATATTTATAGACCCTAGAGATGATCTGTGCACATTCTCATGCTTTGCCTCTAATTGCATAACATTTTCGGGACATGATTTTTAATCATTATTTTGAGTTATCATTAAATAAAGCAGTTAATGCGTACAGTATACTTTGATCAATGCCAACCCTTTCAACATTCTCATCCATCGCTCCTCTTTGAAAATCTTCCTTCACTTTTCTTAATTTTGTAGGAAATTTACTGGATTCCTCTCTACTGTTCCTCCAATTCCTCTTCTTCATTCTATCTTTTCTCCCTTTACCTCTCTTTTGACTACCCACTTCCATATTTTCCATCAACTGTACTCCTAGGTATTTACCTGAAAGTTTACAAACCAGGATATAGTTAAAGTTTCAGCACAACCATGCTTACTGAATCAGCCCAGATACCCTTCAAGTGAGAAATGAATGAAGAAAATGTAATACACACACACACACACACACACACACACACACACACACACATTGGAAATTCTACTTACCCATCAGAAAGAATATTGTACCATTTGTATCTCTCATCTCTCATTTCTCTTATTTCTTCTGCCTGATATCACATTGTTGCCTTACTGTCCCTTTACTGCAGTAACTGACAAATGCAAACTGATGTAAAAGATTTTCAGGGTTATTGTCTAGCCATAGATTTCTGAAATACAAGTTCTTTGCTCCTTCTCTTTGTATATTCATGCCTTTGAGTAGTGATTGTGCAGATTCATTTGTACCATTTGTTACACAGAAAAGAGATGAACTACTTGCATATATATTTACTTACATGTATATACATACATACATGGATATATGCATTTTATGTTTTCAAGAATTATGGAGCTAACAAAAATCACATGCATTTTCCTTTCTTTTCAATTCTTTCAAGTCTAAATAACTTTGTCTCTTTTGAATACCTGATTTTAAAGAAATGTCACCATCTCTGATCTGTCAGTGGCCTTGAAATTAGATGTTTAAATAGAACAAACTTATTTAGGCTTTTTGGTGGAAGAGAGGAGGATGACTAGGGTTCTATCCAGGAGTTCTCTGCTTGCTAGACAGGACTTTTGTTGTATAGCACCAAGCAGCTCAACCACTGTTGCCATACTTCTAGTCCATATTATTTGCTTGAGTTCTTGAACTTTTTGCATTGTCAGGACTAGCTGAAAAATCAAAAACAGGCACATATCCTTCTCTGTGACTGAGCCCAGCTGCAGGCAGGAAGTTTTATTTCCCCAGATATGTTCAAAATTACATTTGTTATAAAAATTACTAGATGAGACCTTCATAGGTGAGGTGATATTGGGTTTCTGGTGGAGCTCTGTCTGGTTTAAGGGAGGAGTTGGTATTGGCACAGCCTGTATGGTGGAACAGGACAGGGCTTTGAGGGTGAAGGCCAGTGTGTGTAGGGCTTTGAGACATCAGGGAGGGAACAGGAAGGACTAGACTTGTTAGGGGAGGGGTCTCTTGTGGAGTAGATGGGACTTAGGACGGACGCTGGCAGGTGGACAGGTTTTCATTGGAAGAAGGTTGGGTCACTGGGGAGGAGGCTGTTTGGGGCAGGGCTTTGAGAAGGAAGAATAAGGCTACAAAGGAGGAGGTTACTTAGAGGAGGGGATTTTGTGGAACACTGTGAGCCCTTGTGGGATATGTAGGGTGAGGTTTCCCATAAGTCAGGGCAGGGAATGGAGGCAAGAGGTTGACAGAAAGTGGGGATTCTGGAGCAGGAATGTGGAGCTATGAGGGAGTGGCTTTTCAGGGTGTGGCTTTGAGAGGGCAAGGTGGTACTCAGAAGACATAGGTTAGCAAGGGGCGGGGTTTCTCATGGAGAATGGCAGGCCTTTGGGAATTGTGTTAGGGTGGAGGTGGGGTTTCCAGCAGAGCAGGATGTAGTCACAATGTATGGAGGCGTTTTTAAGGACCAGGGCTTTGTGAGAGCAGTGATAAGATCCAGTGCACTAGACTAGGTAGGATGGGGTTTCTGGTGTAGCCTTTCAACACTTCGTAAAGAAGAGTAAGATTGGATGGGTATTTCAGTGTTTTAAGGCAGGACATGGATTATGGACAGGATTTCCAGCAGGGCAAAACAACCTTCCAAAAGGGAGTATGGAGGGACTGGGATTTACAGTTGAGTCTAGTGAGCCTTTAAGAGGGAAGGCAAATGGTGCAGTGGTTTCCAGTGGAGCAATGTGGGTGTCCAGAAATGGCATAGTGTGGTGGGGGTTTTCTAGTGGGGTTTTTCAGGAGCAGGGCAGGGTTTGGAGCCATGGGGCTAGTTGGAGGAGGGGCTTTGAGAAAGAGTGGAAGAGCTACAATGGTGTAGGATAATTTTGGGCAGTGTATCTGGTGGAGTAAGATGTCTAACTGAGGGAGGAGCCAATAGGGGGCAGGATTATCTGGAGAGCAAGGCAAGGCATTGAGAGAGTAGATGTGGGAGGTAGAGAGGCTTGTGGTGGAGCAGGGCTGTCTTTTTTTAATTTAATTTTATTTTATTTGAGAACATATTGTACAGAGGGGTTACAATTACATGGGCAGGATAATGCATACGTTTCTTACCAAGCATTGCATCCTCCTCCTTTGTTTACCCTTCACCTCCCTTCCCAGCCCCCCTCTACCCCCCCACCCAGTCCTTCCCCCCCTCCCCTGCCCGACACCGACATTGTAAAGCTCGTTTTTGACATGACATTTTGTACTTTCAAGGCAGGAAATGGGCTGTGTGAGAAGATTCTGGCCAAGCAAGGCAGGGCTTCAAGGGCAGTTATAGGGAGCTGAAGGGTTTTTGGTATAGCATGATGGGCTTTGTGGGAAGAGGTAGGTTCAGGTCTGTGTCTGAGAGATTTGGTCTCTTACAAGTAGGCTAGTTATAGGCTGAGTTTCTGATGAAACCGTGTGGGGGGGCGCTGGAGTGAGAAGGCTGTTTGGGGGTGGGGTATAAAAGGGAAGGGAGGAGTTTGGAAGTACTAGGATATGGGAGCAATGCGACTATGAGGGACTAGAATAGTTAGGGGCGGACTTCATCTGGTGGATGAGGTGGGGATTTGAGGGAGGAGCCTGGTGTAGGCGGGGGTCTATTGCAGCAAGTTGGGACATAGAAGGAGATATTGATGTGGCCTGGTTTCTGGTGGTGCAGAGCAGGGATTCCAGGAAGGGTTTGGAGTAGAAGAGGGATTTCCCTAAAGCAGAGGAGGGCTTTCAGAAGGAGTCTGGTTTCAGTCAGGCCTTTGAAAGTTTTTTAGCAGGGCTTCCAGGGGGTAGGTTAGTTAATGTTGAGCTTTTTAAGGAGAAGGCTTACTAGAAGTGGGTTTCCAGTTCATCTAGTCAAGTTTTATGGGAAGGAGGGATAGCAAATGGGCAAGACATAGTGAAGAGTGGGGATACAAAAAATAAAAAGTTACTACTAATAAATTAAATATAAGAACATCATTTTCTTTCAGTGTAGAATTATATTATTTTTATGTGTGTGTGAGATAGTGGAGAAAGTAATCAAGTTTTAATTCCTTCCTAGGGAAATTTTGCTTTATTCCAGTTGATTGAAAATAAAATCATAGGTCAAATCAGGCTCAGAGGCACACAGTAGACTAAGACACATGAACCAAGAACTTGATTCCCCAGCACCACCATTAAGGACCACAAATAAAAAGTTTAAAATATCTCACTTGGTCATAATGGACAATATTGTCTTAAAATTGTGAATGAATAGAACTTTTATTCTAACCATTTTAGAAATCCTAAAACTAAGTAAGTAGTAATGTTTTAACTTTATACAATATTAAAAAGTATACTAAAAATAATTAGGAAAATATAAAATAATAAAATTGTACACAGAATGTTTGTTCTCCAGCATCAATTCTAATCTAAAAAATTTAAAACCAGAAAATTGTGATATAGTGAGATTGCAGCATGGTTTCTTTTCAATCATCAAAATGGTGACTTAAGCAATGTGTCTTTATCATCAGATGTATCGATGTTAAAAACATATCTAAGAATGTAAAGCATCACTATACAGACCCTGAAGAAACTCAGAAGGATCTGTGAAATGATGCTGGAATAAAATTAATGACTAATTACAGTAGGATCTTCACTAGGCCGATAAATACTTTCCAGAAGAAAAAGGCTACATTGAAAAATAAACAGTGAAAAGGAAGCAGGCAGGTAGACCTTGAAGTAAACCTTATCCAATTAACAACATATATGGAGGCATGATTGCAATCTTTTACCTAAGTTATAGTTACTGAACTATGTTCTTCCCTAATGCCAAATAGCAAAGCCATGAAAATGCAGTAATCATTTTCAAGACATTAGACTTTACAGAAAGAATTCAATGAATGTATTGCTAGAAAGTAAAGATTGATGTGTGAGCTAAAGAGTGAAGAAAAAATCCCCAATCTCTGACCCTCCACAGTGAGAGGGGTACAAGACGAAGCACAAGGAGCATGGACAGAATTACAGTAGTGCATACCAGTATTTCCCAAGATGCAATGATGAATGTAACAGGGGAGAAAATCAACGTGATCATCAGAGAACTTAGCATGGGAGAGTAGAGAGAAGAACAGTGAAAATGCAAGGAGAATTACAAAGGATGTCCTTGCATATTTGGCAGAAGAGTGCATGGCATTGATGTCTAAACTATGTGGAGGTATTATAGGAAAATACCTGTGCTCATATGATGCCACAAGAAGTGATGAACTTATGATTTACAGGACATTGAATAATCATAAAGGTGCTGCTTCAGTAGTGCAGAGTTAAACCTTGGTAAATTCTGTTTTGAAACACCTAACACAATGTAAAACTAAGAAAAGAAGATTCAAATTATATATGTGACTTGACCATTTGCAACAATAGAGTTCAAAAAATCAAATCACATAATGTGTATGTAAAAGGATAACATTAATAAAATAATATTTAAACAACACCCATTTTATGTGAATATTCTTGGTTATAAGTGATTTGTTTTCCATACAGATTTTGGATGCACAAAACAACAAAAAAACAAAAACAAATCAAAGCAAAAAGCACTTGTTAATAAAGCTGGATGCCAGTGCCTCATCCCTATTCCTAGATATTCACAAGGCTGAGCTTGGAAGATCATGGTTTACAGATGGCTGAGGTAGCAATCCATGAGATATTTATGTTCAATTGTTCAATCAAAGACAGATTGAAACCTTGGTTTAAATAGTACAGACTCAGTCAGTCATGAATGAAGAAACCAAGCAAGAGTTTTGAGGCTCCGAGTCAAGTTTCATTAGTGTCTGCGTACACACACACACACACACACACACACACAAATGGCATGAAAGAAGAAGAGCGAGAGAAAAAAAGGGAATATTAAGAGTTTAAAAAGTTAACCTGTCTGTCAGGACTATCCTAAGCATATATTAATTAATAAAAATGAGGCAAACCTTGGAACCCATTTTTCTTTGAGTCTGGCTTCCTTCACATAATATGATTGTTTTCCAAGTCTTTCCATTTTCTTAAGAAAGGAACTATCATTCTATCATTCTTTCTGATAGAAGAATAACATTACCACATTTTCTTGATCCATTCATCTATTGAGGGGCATCTTGATTGGTTCCATATCTTAGCTACAATAATAATGCTGCAAAAAATATAGTTGTTGATTTAGTGTGTTTTATCTTGGGATCATTTCTACAAGTGCCCATGAGTGGGATTTCTGGCTCCAGATTTATATACATTTGACCTTACAAAATGATGCTAATTGAAATGAATTCCAAGACATGGAAACAACAAATCTTTTTTTTTTTTCAGATATCAATCTTGATGTCGGTAGAGTATCTAGATTTTATTTTATTTCACTTGTTTTTTCTATTGGTTTATCCCTAACAAACTCTGTGTTGATTTTGATACCTTCCATCTTGTATACACATTTATCTGATTTGGAGATGGAAGGGGAAAAAATAAAGTGATGAAAGAAGTACAAGAGTGACCCATTGCAACAATGATATTCCCAAGACACTTTCAGAAATGAACTTTACAACTATGGGGTGGGGAGGAGGTGTGGAGAGTGGAGAGAGAAATGAGAACAAAAATGAAGTGGGTAACAATATTCAACAAGGAATGTATCTTACTCATGTAACTGTAACCACTCTGTACAGTATTTTTTGAAATAAAATAAAATTTTAAAATTGAACCTATCCTAGAAAAAATATTGTTTTCAAAATAATACATCTGTCACAGTACTTGTGAGGGATTCCATGGTCAAACTGTTAAACCTGGAAAGGGATAGAGTGGGAAGACATCTCAAACAGCAATCAAAAGGCTGAGAGCTCTGCTCTGGAAAGGTCAATCAAGGGAAGACAGGGGTATGAGTTATTACCTCAAGAGTATTCAAATTCGAGCTGTGGGACACTAAAAGATTAAGACTTTGGAGACAAGATGGATGTCTGTGTTATGGATGTAATGACTATTGCTCCCTTCTGCTCCCTAACAATAAGGGATTCAATTATCACTATGTATACAAACAATACCTCATGTTAATAGTTGTAACCAAATCTAGGTTAATGCCTTAGTTTATGGACATACCTATAGCCACTGACCACCAATCCCCTTGTAGTAGAAGGAATATAAACTTGTTAAGCAGGATTTGGTGATCCTGAAGCTGGCAATGAGGCTGGGGGTCCTCTGGTGTCTTCTTTCCTATCACTTCCTGTGATTTCTCAGTTCTTTGGCCAGGTATCCCATCATCTTTCCTGTCGCATGGTTGCGGTTAGTGACAGTAATGATTTTCTGAACACCTCAAAAAAACTATGGAAAAACACTTCCTCCAAAAAGATTGAGGAAGATTGAGCACCTGGAAAGATACCAAACGTTAGCAGTGACCCTGTGATCTTCTAGCAAGTAAGTACAATTCAGGAGTATCTTTACTTCTGATAATATGAGATGGATAATTGTCCCTTTTGTATATTTGGTATTTGGTATTGTATGCATTTTCAGAAACACATCTGCATTGTGAAATTATGTCATTTATTTCACACGTCATAGACCATGTCACTGGAGTGATGACCCTAATGTCTTATCTCAGTTGCCTGAGTCAGACTTAGATGAGTGTGAATTGCCTAAATATGAACATTTCTCCATGAAACTCAACATCAAAGAATGAAGTGTCAGGGTCAGGCCATTCCATACCTGTAAGGATTTTTACATATATTAGAGTAATATACACCTACACTGCTCAGCACTCATGGCACAGTGGTATGTTATAATTGTCCTCAAATCAGAAATATGCTAGAGCTTAAAGTAGAATGATGGGCTATTCATTTTCAACGCAAGAGTAATGATCACCCCCTGAAATTATTCTCAGTGGAAAATCCTTCCTATACATTTTAATGACTTAGCTTCTACTCTCTGTTTACCATTATCAGGAAGGGTCACACTGTATCGTGCTACAATACTGCAGCAACATATCTGCCTTGAATTTTACCTCCAATCTTGATACCAAGGTCAACTCTGCAACTCTAATCACATGGTTACTGGACACCCGAACTTTGCAAGCCTGGTTAAAAATTCAGCTATCCCTGCTCATTGCCAGTGTTAAAGAACTCACTCCTTTAGATGTATTATGTTTCTTCTTGTATTTCTAACACTGCCTTAGATGTTGGTATTTGAAGTAGAGCTTTTAGTTTACTTTTGATTTATGGAGGTGTTAGTGATGCCAGTTGTTAGTAATTTGATGTTTTGACATTGTGGCTATTGAGGAAGTGAATACACATCACTCACAAAAGTTTCTTTATGTGTATAGGTATTGCTATATTGTGAACTTCCTAAAAGCCAGCCATGGGAACACATATCCCTAATCCCATCACTTATGTCACTGAGACAAGCCTTGAAAGGTCCAGACCACTTGGAACATTGTAGTGAGAACCTTTCTACAAAGAAAGGAGAGAGAATAGCAAAAAAACAAATGAATCTTCCAACAATTTTATTACATATTCTTTACACTTAGCCATTAAGAGCACCATGAAAGTATTGTAATTCTTATGACTTCTTACCTACTCTTTTCCTGTTCTTAGCTGTTTTATTTATGGATCTCTAAGAAGTCATATGAGAACCACATAAGAAATCGATATAAATCATAAAAGAAATCATAAAAAAATAGTTTGTTAGGGATATATAATCCAAAGGTAATAATTTCAGGAAAATACTAAGCACATAAAATGTAATGCATTGACTATTGAAAACTTCAGCAGTTGTAGTTTATTTATTCCCTATAAAGATTATAAACGAAGTTACAATAGTATTCCAAATGGAACACAGAACTAGAAATATGAAGGGTAGCACTAAAGAATACTTCTGCTATCACTAATAGGGTAAGAATGAAATTTAGGCAAAACTCCTTCAGAATAAAAGCCACAGGACAACCCCAACATTGCTTTCATTGTTTCATATGAAGATAAGACATTTTTTTAGTAAAGACAAATTTTCACAGATATTAACATCAACTGGGTATATATTACTTAAGGTCTTCAGGAAGGATGCTGTGACTATGTTGATGGAAGCTGACTTTTTTTGGGACCTACTACACAATGTGCAGACACCATTCCAAGCACTGAACCTACAATAGGGTAATTTAAGTGCTCATGAGTGTTCTTCAAGTTAGGAAATGAATTAAGTATTTTATTAAAACCAAAAGTAGGCAAGAAGCCCAAACAAATTTCCCAAGTTCCTAAGACTGATCAGTTGAGACCCATAATTCAACTCCAGAATTCCACCAGCCATATCTGAAGATATTCTTTGTCACATTCATTAATTTTCAAGAGCTATGGACCAGATGAATCCACATTATCTCCCTAATTATGGTTATAAGGGCAATAACATTGATACAGAATATAAATATTTTTAAATGAAAAGGGTGTGGATAATGACAGCATAAGTGATCTTCATACCAAATGTAGATCAGTTTAATTTCTAAAGAAATACCTGAATGAACATCATTCAGCTTCCACTGTTTATTATTCCTGGTGTCAAAGACACCTGTGCTGACGAACCCAGGCTTTTATCAATCAGTACCCTCAATACACAGGGAATAGATTGTTATGGATATACAATCCAAAACGAATAATTTTTGTGACAACTTACTTCCTTGTTGTACCAAAAAAAAATCTATTCCTTATTCTAAAACATATATCAATTTAATGGATATTAGTGTTATCAGTATAAATTAGGTGTGCATAATATATGTAATGTATTTTATTACATAACATAGAAGTTACTGATAGTCTACCACTACTATAAATAATATACGCATTAAACATTTTAGTATTATACTGTGAAGGATACAAGGAATGACAACTTTATTTAAATAAATATATATGTATGTTTTAGTCACATAATTTATTTTTCTGCCATTACTCAGACTGGGTGTTGTCCCTGAGCCATTTCACTCAGACTGGCTTCATATAGCTATCTTCAGATCTCAGCTCCTAAGTAGCTGGAATTACATACATGAGTCAGGTTATAGTTTTTTAACTCCATCCTTCGCATGTTTTTACATAATTATTTTTGAAAGCTCAATTATATTCTGATATTCCATTTCTAAACCAATTCAGAATAAATAACTTCTAATTGGGTAAAACACTATGTTGCAATCGAAATTGTAAGGACCCTACTCTCTATCCATTTTCAAAGATATTGCTAGTTTAATTCCTGGACAGACAAGTAGAAAAATTAAATTATGTGTGCATAATATATGTAATATACTATATTACATAACATATAAATGATATATTTATAATATATGCATAATTAGTGATATTCTATAATTACTATAAATACTACATGTATAAACCTGGTTTTAATATTATACTGTGAACGATACAAGGAATGACAACATCCCTATCGTAACTGTCTCATTTTTAACAGTATACAAACTATGCTATAAATATATATCTTCAAGAAAGTACACCTCTGTAATCACCTTCAAATATTCCCCTCATCATTATGAGCATCCTCTAAGATTGGCTACACTTATCCACAGCAAACACTTTGTGATACTTTCTGGATAAAGTTGCTTGTCCTCATCCTTATCAGCCTTTCAGCAACTTCAGTGAAGAGCTTTTTCTCTTGTTTTCCCTGTAGACGATATAATCCTTTGTTATTTCCCAGCAAAGAAATTGTGGCTAGCAGGCTTGAGCATTGGTACATACAAAGGTTCTTTGGTTATGAATTTTTCCATTCCTTTCTTGATAAGTGAGCTGTAATAACAAAAACCTTTTAAGGCAATGTGTAAATGAAAACATATTGATTTGAAAATATCACAAATATTCGTTCTTTGAACTTATTTTTAATTCAAATATAATAGGAGTGGTTTTAGTTGTGCACGCGTTTAAATCTAGGTATTTATAAGGCTGAAAACAGAAGATCATAGTTTCATGCTAGAGCAGGTAAATGGACCATGAGACACTTATCTTTAACTAAGAACCAAAAAGCTAAAAGTGGACCTGTGGCTCAAATGGAAGACTGACAGCCTGAGCACAAAAGAAAAGTAAAAAAAAAAACCAAGGCCACGAATTTAAGGCGTAGTATTAGTACTCATATACTATATATTTATGGTTCCTAAAATATTCTGTGAGTTAATTTGTCAAAACCTGTTCATACATTACATATGAGGTGTGAAATAGTAGGTCAGTCTGAAATGACTCCAAGATATTTTGACAAGGCAACTAGAAGAGTTATCAATTAAACAAATAGTAATGAGGGATAGAATCAAAGCTCACTTTGGGTTCTTTTGAATTTGTTAAAATCAATAGCTAGGAGTTGTCAGTAGACATGATGCTATTAAGGACTTGAATTAAAGAAAGAACAGAGCTGAAGATAAAAAAATGAAATAATTACATGTACTCAGTGGTAACACTCATGAGAAGGAAGATTACAGAACTAAGCCCTGGGATACACAAATATGTATAACATGACAAATGAAGAAAAACCGTCATAAGTATGTAATGCAGACTAATATGGATAGGTATTTTTAATGTTTAAGGGCTATGAAGTGATTGTATGATGACCTAAAATTTAAGAAATTGTTAAGGTCAACTATCTCTTGGGCAAACCAGAGCAGATAGTTTAAATAAAACAGGGCCACAATAGAGTGTCTTGATTTGCTAACATGAAAACAGGTCAATATTTGGAAAGCTATTTTTTGGACATGTGGTTGGAGTGACAATTGTTGCAGTTTGTTCAAGTGTCAGTGAAGGGACAGTTTTAGCACAATAATAGAAATCTTTCCGGGATCTGGTAGAATTTCCCACTGTCTTCAATTTCCATTTTATTCTGAGAACTAAAATGTCATTACTGGAAGCCATTCCCAAATTGTGTCTTTGGCAAGTTATCAGATATTCAGTCTATCACATGTCTAAATAATAGAGAATGGGACCCGGTCTACTTTGAGCACTCACAGTAGACAGGTTTCTGGACATTCTCAGGAAAAGCCTTCTGCAATTGTGGGATGGATAGGGCTGGATAATTTGCAAAACAACCATCATAGATGGAAATTATTCTGCTAATTTTACCCCTGAGATATTGGATGTTTTATCTGCATTGTATCGATTTTTATGAATCAGTTAATCAGATTCTTCATACTATATGATGTTACTAAATTGTGAAATGCATGTTTATTGCATTTCCTTTGTATAACATATAGTATGTTTTGAAATTTGGTATAAATCATTCATGTTTTTATTTTTTTTCAATATGGATTACTCCTAGTTCTCAAGAGTGAGGAAATGCTTTGGAACTTTGTAACTTGAAGTCATATGTGGCCATGTGTCATATATTTTCCTTATACAGTGTTGATAATAAATTATATGTAATTTATTTTTTATTTTTATTTATTTTCTATTGCAGAGTTTGAACTTGGGTCCTGGGCACTGTTCCTGAGGTCTTTGGCTCAAGGTTATCTCTGTACAACATTGAGCCACAGTATCAAATTTAGTCTTGATTGATTAATTGGAGATAAGTATCTCATGGCAACTTTTCTGCCCAAGAGGGCTTTGAACTGTGATTCTCAGATATCTGCCTCCAGATTAGCCAAGATTACAGGCATGAGCTACCAGCACCTAGCTATATGTAATTTCAACTATAGTTTTCTTCAAGTGTTTCATCCTGCACTGAAGTTTATTTTTCTGACAAACTTTCTAATAAATATGCAATCTATTTAATTTTGAAAAGTACTGCTGTAACCCCCACTTATTTGTGGCATTTCTGAAATCCAAGTTCCTCTGTGTGTCAGGGTGGATACTTTTTCCTGTAACAAGTATTGTTGTTGAACACATGACATCTGGCTACTAAGAGAACAAAGGATGTGAAGCTACAGTAGCCAGATAAAGAACTCCCAGGACAATTCAAGGGCAACTCATGTACTCTCTGTGTAGGTGCATAGGGATCATAGAAAAGACATTATTTTTTGGGGGGGGGGTCCGGAGGTGGGGCCTGAACTCTGGGCCTGGGTGCTGTCCCTCAGCTCTTCAGCTCAAGGCTAGCGATCTACCACTTGAGCCACTGTGCCACTTCCGGTTTTTTCCTTTTGCTTATGTGGTGCTGAGGAATCGAACCCAGGGCCTCATGCATGCAAGGCAAGAGCTCTACCACTGAGCCATTTTCCCAGCCTGAAAAGAAATTATTATACTTGAAATTTGATTGAGTGTGTGTGCACATAGATGTTGACTTAATTATCTGCTGTTATAGTTTTACACATTCACTAGTATAAAACAATATTTCATATATATATATATATATACATATGTGCTGATCACAGTTTCCAGAATCCAGAGGTCGACCTCCATGGGCACTGCTTGCCTATGTTGCTCTTTGGGTAATAAGAATGAAACCTGGAATTGTCCAGTGGTAGAGAAATTACTCAGAGATTCAAGCATTCGTCTTTCAATATGTTGCTTGTTCCTAACTCTAAAATTAGGAAATCTGTTCATATATAATACATGTTACATTATAATATATTTATTATACTATAAAATGTATAATATATTGTACAATATACATTATATATAATACCTGACAGAATTATATATTTATAAGGAAAAATATAATAAACACATCAATGTCCATACTTTCCTAGTCATGATTAAGTTCAGCAGAGTTAGGTGCATTATATCTCAACAGGAAAACTCTACTGAAGTTCTGATGACCTTGAACTAGATAAGAATTCCTGTTAAAATAAAAACTCTCTCCTCAATTATGAGAAAAGATAAGTTTGGAAGTTTTTTTTTGTTTTTTGGGGTTTTTTTTGGCAGGTCATGGGGCCTGAACTCTGGGCCTGGGTCCTGTCCCTCACCTCTTTATCTCAAGGCTAGTGCTCTACCACTCAAGCCATAGCACCACTTCTGGCTGAGGAGTTGAACCCAGGGCATCAAGCCTGCAAGGGAATCACTCAACCAACGAGCCCAGGTTTGGAAGTTTTTGAGAAGAGGAATTTGGCATTTGCTTTGCATCCTTGATTAGTAATGAATAGGTATCATTTTGCTCCAAATTTTGTCTCCTTTTATGTTACCTAGACAGTTACACAGGATCATCATTCCATCGCATATCTTTAAGTCTTTCTTTTATTTCTTTTTATCATTATTGTTTTTTGTTGTTGTTTTGATGATCCTGAAGCTTGAACTCAGGGCCTAGGTAGTGTCCCTGAGCTCAAGACTAGCGCTCTACCACTTGAGCCACAGCATTACTTCTGGCTTTTTCTGCCTGGGCTTGCTTTGAATCATAACATTCAGATCTCACCCTCCTGGGTAGCTAGGATTACAGGTGTGAGCCACTAGTGCCCAGCAAGTCCCTCTCTTTTAGATATTATTCTAAAAGCCTCCTATCCAAGGTCACTCCTCAGATAGTAAATAGACCTCTGCCAACAGTTCCTTCACACTCTCATCTCCTGTTATGGCTGTTATGTGTCTTTTCCATGTTATCTTGAACCTACTTCACTGTTTTCTTCCTAATCCATGATTGTATATGTGTTACTAATAATTACCTAAATTTAGTGGCTATACACCCTAAATTACTCAACCATTAATTTCATTTATTTTTTTTTCAATATGATTGTTCTTCAGTACCAATCTGAGCTTATACTCACCTTCTCTACCTCTTGGCATGTGCAGAGCCTTGGTCTTTTCTACCTCCAAACCAAGAGGTTTGCCAAAGAATAGCCTACAATATTCCTGCTTAGGATTCAGGACAAGTAGTTGAGTGCCTGAAAGAAACAATGCATTCTTGTCATGGGAAGGGGTGGGAGAGACAACAGCCTAGAGAGCAAACTGGTAGACACAACATTTAACAACTTCTTTGGGGAAACTGACCTCCCACACGGTGGCAGTGAGATAACTCACCTATTGAATTTTAATATATAAAGGAAGTTGTCATGTCTCACTGCACAACTCACTTTTAGTCTTTTGTGTACTCCTTAGGCCCAGTCTCACTTTATCTCCATCGTAGACTTTGCCCAGACTCTGTTCCTACTAGAAGGTGCCTGATGAGGAGGAAAATATGATCTCTTGGCTTCTGACTGGCCCTGTGAGGACTGAGATCACTTTTAGTATTGAACCTATTCCTCCTGACAAAGCTGTGGTGAGTGGTGGGAAAGCTCATTCTCTGAATTATGCCCTAGGACCAAATCTCTTCAGAGAAAGTCAAGGAATGATGAATCCTGCCTGAGGGATTGAGATTCTCTATTTCCAAAGAGGTCAATTAATATCTGATTCTGAGTCCCAGGTGGAGGTTTTTTACCAGATCCTCCAAGCTGGAGTGGATGTTCCTCAGATTCCAGACAATCCTCATATTTCTCTATCTCTTTCTCATAAACCAAAAGGACACAGGAGTTGAGTTCAGAAACAAGGTGAAATGAGAGTAGCAGAAGAATTATTGGCAGGGGAAGGAATTAGTAATTTTGGGTGAAAAAAGGGGCTCAGAAAATCTAGGATCACTCACATCATTTGGGAATCACATCATAAGATTAGGGAATAAAAGTAATAAATTACTGCCTAAATTAGTAACTCCACTGCTCTGACTACATTACAAGTACTCTGTCAAAAGGTAGCTGTCCTAGCTCAATGTTGTTGAGCAAAATGGAGCACATTTTTTCCTCACAATATTCTACTGAGTATCTTCATCCATGCCCCAGGTTGTTCTTACTCTCTACTTCTCTGTTACTTTCTTTTGCTGGATTCAATCAATGATACTTGAATGTGTTATCATCTTCAGACATGTAATCACATTTTCTTTTAATCCATTTGTTATAAATTACAACAAATTATGGGCAAACATATGTCTATCGTACATTTTCTTCCATGGCATACTTATTTGATGTTATTAAGTATTATTTTAATTGTTTCATTTTTAAAACTTGAGGAAAATATTTTGGTAGTATTAGAACTAATCAGTTGCACATTTCTAAAATTTTTCCATGTCTGTTTTTTTTTGTTATTAAGCTTCTAACATTGTCTTGTCCCCCAATTGTTGCCTTCTTAAAATTGGATCAAATTACAAACTGTATATGATGGTCCTTTATGTATTCATTGATATAATTAAATTTCTTCTAATATCCACATACTATAGGATATCTTCAACCTCTAAAAATCAATATGGAGGTCCCTTTTAAAGAAAAACAAGAAGCCACGAAACCTGTGAAATTAGGATTAGGTATATATCCAAAAATATATAGCAGTGATATTGGAAAAATTCACTTTTCTTATATACCAGAACATGTTTATAGTTATGAATAGCATATTTCCTTTATTCCCTCTTTTTTGTGCATCTCGGTTGAATGCACAGCTTTCTTTCTTGCTGCCATGCACATGGATATTGATGTTGATATATATTCCTTCTTTATATATCAAGGTTGCAGTAAAGGTCATCAACACATGTGTCTTTTTGGTATTGTCTAAACTTCCATTATGATCATTATAGGTTGCACTAGTTTACAATACCACAAAACCAAATACAGTTCCTAATTTATTTCAACCTCTCCAGATGTTTATTTATTTGAGTGGTGATAGCTATTCTGGTGTGTAGGATGGGATTTCAGAGACTTTCCTATTTATTTTCCTTTGTATTTACTATGTGGATAAGAGTCCCAAACATTTTATTTATTTATTAAATACTTACATTTGTACTGCATTCCTGATCAGTGTCTTTCTTTTTGTTTGTTATTTGAGCAGTTTTTAAGTTCTATAATATTTGATTTTTTTCCACATTCTAAATAATCACTTCAGTAAGAAGATTTTTTTCATTGCTGTGGTGCAAAATTAACTAAAATCAACAGAGTGTACATTTATACCACTGGAATTTTTTGTTGGTTTTACAGCCAGGAAAATGTTTCAATAAAGATTCTGAACTTATTTCACTAGACAGACTGAAATGATAGTATCTCATATTAGCCTAAACTAATCTCAGAACTAACAGTCACAGCCTGGGCCACAACAGTCTGGGCTAAGTAAAACCACTAACACAGCACATGCTGCATTTAAAAAGAGCAAAGGGCTTCATAAAAGTTAGAAGAAAAGCACCCCATTTATGAAGCAAATTCTGAAGTTCACAAGCAGATATTAGGAATCTGAATATTAAGATCTAAAGATAAAAGTATATAGAAGAACAAATTTAGAGTTCAGAATCCGGGAGAGGGAACAACCACTAGATACCAAAACTCAATGGTGAAGGGAAGAAGTCTTTTGCACCAAAGCTCAGCTGTGTCTGACTTTCTCACACCAAACACAAACACCCACACACAAAAACACACACACCCCAAGTGGGAGACCTTAGCCAAAGTATAGCCATTTTGGACTTAGTCCATTATGAAGGCCTATACTGAAAGTATACATTGTGAAGGCATTTACTGAAAGTACCCATTGTAAAGACTTTTACCGAAAGTTAGGACTCAGGTTCCTGGAAACACCATGAAATGTCCCAATAACATTCTTCCCATAACTCCCCTAGCAATAGCCATCAGCAGATGACAGGAAGGTACCTAAAGCTATACATGTTTCTTAAGATTCCATATTTAACATAATTTGCTTTTTACTGCTAAGCCTACACATATTAGCCAAAAATATTGTTATAATATTAACTCATTAAATGTCAACCAATCATGTAACTGACAAGCTATGAACCCACTTACCTCAGCCCTATGCCCTATAAAAACCCTAACTGAAGGTTCAGAGTTCTCAACTCTGACCCACTGTGATGCTGACAGTTGTGAGTCCAGGCTCGAGCTTGCAATAAATGACCCTCATGTGCTCACATCGGAAATTTCTCCTTGGTGGTCTTTGGGGATCGTTATCTCAGCACAAGACTAGTGTACACAGAGAACACCAAGGGCAGCTGTATCTGGGACAATGAAGCTTTTCCCTCTTCTAAGCTGAAATTGGGGTACGCTTTGCCTGGAGGATAGCACCCTGTGAGCCCTGCATGCATGGTGAACCAGACATGGGAAGCCCTGTGAGCATCTCCAGGATGGCCTCTTAGAGGCCTGGAGAAGTTTACTCCTATAGTTGGACATGGCACGAGGCAGGAGGACAGTGGGAATCCAGAAGATGGGAGAGGCACAGGAGCAAATGTGCCTAGCTGTAGAGACTCCTTGGCCATGTTAAGGTATTTCCCAGCCCACACATAGCAGCCAACATGCAAATCCCCAGAGGCCACTTCTATGGGGGGCAGTCCCTGGTCCTGATCCAGAGCCAGAACTCCCCAGTGGCTCTGTACCTGGCTAGGGTGGAGCAGTGCCCACCAGCCATTCTTCCTCTGCCCTGCTGCACATAACCGCCCAGCAGCTGCCCAGTCCCCAACACTCATGGCAGGCCAGCTCTGTGAGGCAGGCTGAAGCTGTGCCTGTGCTTCCTGGTGCCTGCTTCAAGGCGAGAGTGAGGCCTAGTGCACAGCAGCGCTGGCCCTCACTCACTTCAAGTGCCTCCAGAGAGGCATGTCCATCACTGGTTCACCACTGCTGCCCTCCCCACCCCCAGAGTTTACCTACAAGTCCCTGCCTTTTTTCTTGAAATTCTTCAGCCACTGGTTGTCTCATTTCTCATTGCCTATTTGGGTGGGATTTGAGACTCCTTCCTCTCCTCACCCAGCCACGAGGCCCCAGGGGCCAAACTCCACACCTCACAGACACTCTCCAGAACCCAGCTGCCTTTGGGGCTGCTGCTTCCTGAGCCATTGGCCTACTGCCTCCCTCCTCCCTTCACCAGCCTCTGCCAGGGCCTCCCATACTCTCCCTACTACCCCCATCCCCAATCCCAGCTTGGCTGCCCCGAGACCTCCCCTCTTCTCCACACAGCTCCCAGTGCCAACCCCAGCAGGGCCACTGCTCTGGGGAAGACAACTGTGGGCCTGGCCCAGTAGAATCAAAGGTTCCACAATGTGCAGCCGGCTTAGAAATGGAGGCAGCATAGGTCACTGATCAGTGTCTTTCACTTCGCTTACACAAATATTAGTTGTATTAATTTGATATTGAATTTTGGATTTTGCAACCTCTTATTAAGCCTTTGAAGAATAGCTGGTAGAAATATAGTCCCAAAATTCGGATTGTCTCTTGTTTAATTCTTTTGAGATTCAAAGATGTTTAAGTAGTTATAACCATCTTGAACTCTCATTTCTATAGCAGAGTCTATTCAGAAAATAATTGCTTAAGCATCAGTTATCAATTACTTAAAAGACTTGAAACTTTTAAAGTTTCAAATATTACAGGAAGATCTTTGATTCATGTTGAATGGAAGTGAGTAGGTTGAGCTGTTGCATACATTCTTGTGTGTTTGTGTGTGTGTGTGTGTGTGTGTGTGTGTGTTTATGTGTGTGATTGTGCATCTGTGTGTAGGGGGTATATGTGTATCATTGAAATAAAGGATAAGGATGTTGAGCCCTGGTCTGCACTTGTTTCCTATTTCTGAGGTATATATTACGGCGTTTTTGTTGGTGGTATGCTCTGATTGCTTGCCTTTGCCTGATGTGCACATTCCAGCTCAATTTTTCAATTAAAGCTTCTTTTCTTATAATTCAGCATAAAGGGCTCTGATAGAGTTTTGTCTTTAGTCTGCCACCTAATATCTTCTTTTCCTCTTCAAAAATTAACATTCAATATAAATTTTATCTCCTGACTGATTTTCCCTTTAATTTGCATTTTGAAATAAGTATTATAAGCCCTTTAATCTCTGTATTTATGAAGAAAAGTCATTTTGAATTCTCTGTTTAGTGTAATAACACCTGGACACATTTGTTAGTATCAAGACCTTAAAATTACTTTTTTAGTTTTAGTTTAAAATACGTCCTCCATGTTTACAGCATGGGGAGACAAACAATTCCTAGTAACAATGATAACAGTTTTATTCATTAAAATATCAGATAATTCATAATTTTGATTATGTGTGGAGCACATGGGCAGCAAAGATGGCGCTGGGAGGGGGTTGAGTGGGCAGAGCCTAATTTACTGGAGAGCACATGGCCAGCCAAGATGGCTCTGGGAGGGGTTGAGTGGGCAGACCCCAATTGATCTTCTGATCAGTGCCTAACCAGCCCGTGAGGGCTCAGGTGAATGATAGGGTGTGACCTTGACAGTGATTGGTTCCTCTTCCTCCCTTACCATGCCACCCACCCTTGTTGTCTTTAAAAGGGGCTGCTCTCTGTTAATAAACGAGTTTTTCTACCTGCTGGATTTGGCTCCCCGCTGTGTCTGATTGTCTCCTGGGCTGAGGGAGGCTAGGGAACGGGCGAGCGCCGCACTTACCTTTCCTCGGACCCCGTCCGTCTTTCGTGGGACGGACGAAGACCCAACATCTGGCGCCCAACGTGGGGCCCGAAAGGAAAAGATACCGGCCGAGGCTAAGCGGTCTCTCGGGGTAAGTGAAACCCTAAATATGGGTAATGCTATATCACAGAAGGAGGAGGAAGAGGCAACAGGCCTAGAAGGAGTACAGAAGGAGTTGGGAAGTGAGAAGGAGAAGGAAAGTGTCAAATCCAATCGAGAACGCACTGAGACGTGCACAGTAGAAGTCAAAACGAGGGTAAAGATTACCCCCTCTGACCCAGCTGATATTACTCCCTCTGACCCAGCTGATACTGACGGTCCTAGGCCCCCTCCCTATTCCCCCGATTGGAGGGGAGGTACGGCGCCCTATGAGACCTGCGAGAGGGACTTGCAAGACCCAGACCCCTACCAACCTTCATTGGAGGGGCCGAGGGCTGGGGAAGTAACCTCCTCGGAGACCTCCTCTGGAAAGGAAGGGCCACGCAAGGGCCCAGACTCTCGGCCACAGGATTCGCTTCCCCAAGCGTACCCGGTCAATCTGGCACCAGGAGCTAACAGGCCCTTGGAATGGTATCCATGGGAAGCTAAGGATCTTAAAGAGCTCCGCAAGGCAGTGGCAGAGGATGGCCCAAACTCTCCCTGGGCCCAGACCTTATTACAAGACATTGCCTATCACCCGTGTGTCCCTAAGGACTGGATGGATGTGGCCAAAGCCGTTCTTACTAGTTCTCAGTTTATTAAATGGTGTGCTTTCTTTAAGGAGGAATGCAGAGTGCGAGCAGAGAGTAACCGGCAGGCTCAACCTGCAATACCTATTACTTATGCCATGCTAGCAGGGACGGGGGAAGGGTACTCCACCGGCGTCCAACAGGCCGACATACCTGGCCCGTACCGTGACCAGGTGAGGCAGGCAGGACTTGCCGCGTGGTACAAACTAGATGATGGGCCCACTGAGTCCCCCATAGCAGGAGTGAGACAAAAACCGGGTGAGTCTCTACCTGATTTCATAGACCGAGTCCAACAAAGTGTTCACCGCAAGCTGCCAGCAGGGAACCTCCGAGATCAGTTTGTAAAGCTGTTGGTCTGGGAAGGGATGAATGCAGACCACCGCACGGCCTGCGCGGGATTGAAAGAGAGTTCCCTGAGCAGATGGGTGGTGGCCTCACAGGATGTGGGAACGCAACAGCACCGGTCCCAATCACTAGCGTTAGCTTTACAGGCTCAGACGCTGGCAGCCCAGGGCCAAGGAACCCCAGGGGGGAGAGGGACTTGTTTTAAATGCGGGCAGGAGGGGCACTTTAGGAGGGACTGTACACAGCAATCCCCCGCCAACCGGCCCGGGGGGGCCAGACTGCCACCTACGCCCTGCCCCAGGTGCAGGAAGGGATACCATTGGAAAAAGGATTGTCGATCCAAGTTTGATTTAGATGGGAAGCCTTTAAACTAGGGGAGGGGCATCCTCCAGCCCCGTTAACTCAAGGAGGAACCCCCTCTGCTGTGAGGCCCAGGCAGCCTCATAGCAGGGCAGCCCAGGTCCATTGGACCATACCCCTGGTGGACGGACTCCGCCCTAAAATGAGTATTCTCATAGGCGGAAAGAGGTTTCACTGTTTAATTGACACCGGGGCAGACCGAACCATACTCAGGGAGGAGGAAGTGCCCTTGGACTGGAAGCTTGCACCTGGGCCCCCGATATTGGGGGTAGGGGGCAACTCCCATACCAAAGAAACGGTTGCCCTTATGACATGGACTAGCCCAGATGGAGAACAGGGAAGGATACGCCCTTTAGTGGCAAAGAACCTCACTGCCAATTTACTAGGGCGAGATATGCTAAGACAAATGGATGCCGTGGTCACTACAGACCATCGAGCATCATATGATGATATCCTGGATGGGGAAGAAGCACAAAGGCTTAAACAGGATCTAGAGGGAGTTAAGGAAGGGGATTTTTTTAACTTTCATAATTACAGAGAAGAACATAGGGGATCCGCTCGGGTGCACCCCCAATCCTAAAGGCCACTGCCCCCCAAGTACCTCCCATTAGGTGGAAGCCAGGAAGCCCAATCTGGGTGGAGCAGTGGCCATTGACTAAACCTAAACTTGAAGCCCTCCACCTTCTGGTGGAGGAACAGATAAGCCTCGGGCATATCCGCCCTTCTATAAGTCCTTGGAACACACCCGTATTTGTTATTCAAAAAGCCTCTGGGGCTTGGCGGATGCTCCAAGATCTACGGAAGGTGAATAAAAGGATGGAGCTAGTAGGAACGCCCCTAAGAGGCATGCCCTGGACTCCTGCTATACCTTCAGAATATACTTTGGTTGTGACTGACATTAAAGATTGTTTTTTTTCTATCCCTCTGCATCCAGATGACTGCGAGAAGTTTGCTTTCTCTATACCTTCTCTTAATTTCTCCCAGCCTGACCGGAGGTTTGAATGGACGGTACTGCCACAGGGTATGGCCAATAGCCCTGCCTTCTGCCAACAATACTTGGCCACACTTTTAGGGCCTGTGCTGGGTTCAGATACCTCCCTTGCCTATGCCTACATGGATGATATAATTCTGGGGCACCGAGACCCAAGCTGCCTGGAGGGCCTTCTGGCCCAGGTCCTCGACATACTAAAAAAGGGGGGTTTTACCATAGCCCTTAATAAAATTCAAAAGGTAGCTCCTTTTAAGGTGCTCGGGACCCACCTTACCTTGACTCAGGCCAGCCCCCTTAAGCCTTTGCTGGATATTCCAGCCTCTCTAACCTTAACCCAACTTCAGAGTCTTTTAGGGGAAATCAATTGGCTGTTGCCATGGGTTTCTGTCCCTAAAGATAGTCTTGTGCCCTTATTTGCCCTGCTAAAAGACAGGATGCCACAAGAAGTTATTACAATTACAGACAGCCATAGGGCAATATTTTTGCAGTTCCAAAAAGCCCTGGATGAAGTTTCCCTAAAGAGGTATTCTATTAGTGAGCCCATTTCCCTTTGGTTGTTTGCAGGGGTCACATTAATATCTGCAGTTTTAACTCAAAATGGGGAGCCATTAGAGTGGGTTCACACTCCCCTGGGGGGCACACCTCGGGTGTACTCTCAAGCAGACCAACTTGCAGATGCTATTGTGAAGGGAAGGACTCAAGCCCAAAGGCATTATGGCCTCGACCCTCACTCCATTGTTTTTCCTTTTCGGATGGCAGACGTTGAGTGGCTCACTCGAGCCAATGCTCGTCTTGCTCTCTCCTTGGAGGGGTTTCTAGGCCAAACTGACTGCCATTATGGGCCATCCAAATGGACTGTCATGTTGTGGCGACTTCCCCTCAAAATACCATCCCTATTTTCTCCTACGCCTATTCCTGGCGCCCTCCATGTTTTTACTGACGGAGGTAAAGCGGGCTCTGCATATGCAGCCTTTGAGGAACAACAAAAGACCCCGAGCCAACAAAGATTTCAACCTTGTCAAGGGTCAGCACAATATAAGGAAATGCTGGCCGTAATTATGGCTCTTCAGGACATTCAAAAACCCTTTAATTTGTATGCTGATAGCCTATATATGATTAACTTGCTCCCTCATATTCCCCAGGCACATATTAAGCTGGATAAAAACCCTATTTCCCCCCTTATGGTTACCCTTAAGGGCCTATTAGAAGGGCGGGGAGCCCCTATTCATATTCAGCATTTGAGAGGACATTCAAATCTTCCTGGGTTTTTCTCCCTAGGCAATAAGTGGGCGGACCAGTTAGCTACTGGCCCACAAGCATTAACATTACAAGAGGCTACCTGTTTGCATGATTTAACCCATATTAATTGGAGAGGTCTTCAGCATAGATTTCCTCAGATTCCTGTAAAGGACCTCAAAAGGATAGTACATACCTGTAAAACATGCCAGCCTTTCTTAAAAGTACCCCCGTTACAACCCCCGGGGGTAAATCCCAGAGGCCTTAAACCCAACGTCCTCTGGCAAACGGATGTTACCCATTTCCCGGCCTTTGGTAAGTTTAAATATATCTTTGTCTCTATAGATACCTACTCAGGAGCATGCTGGGCCACAGCACATACTGGAGAAAGAACTAAACATTCACAAGCACATTTTCTTCAATGCTTTGCTACCTTGGGTCTACCAGCACAAGTTAAAACCGATAATGGACCCTGTTTTGTTAGCAAAGCAATGTTAGAGTTTTTTGACAAATGGCATATTAATCATACTACAGGAATTCCCTATAATCCCCAAGGCCAAGCAATTATAGAAAGAAATCATCAATGTCTTAAAGAGCAATTATTAAAACAAAAAATGGGAATTAGCCCCCATGTACAGTTACAGATAGCTTTGTTTACCATTAACATCTTAAATTTTTCAAAAGGGGCAACTGAATCCAGATTTCAGAAGCACTGGGGACAACTAAACCCTAAGCCCCAAGTGAAAGTCAGGTGGAAGGACCCCCTGACACAACAATGGAGAGGACCTGACCCCCTAGTTACTATGGGCAGGGGATTTGGATGCGTTTTCCCCATAGGGGAGTCTGCTCCCATTTGGATCCCTGCCAGGAACCTTAAGTTTTTACCCATTTCCTCTATACAGGAGGATGCCCAAGAATAAGCTAACCAAAGACAAAAGCCAGAAAGACAATTATTAACCATCCCCAAGGGCAACCAGCCCTTGAGAAGCTCTTGTGTTCTCTAACAATTGCAGATGGTGACACTCCAGCTGTTGGCTGTCCTGACTCCCCGAATCCTGTGAACGGCCCTACGGAACCTGCATCAACCTCAACGGGTGACCTGGGCAGTGATCAATGCTGGCAATGCAGAAATCGTCAGGAGCACCACAAGAGAAGCTGTCCCTTCGAGCTGGTGGCCTGACCTTCATTTTGATCACCACCCTATGGACTGTTTAATATTTTTGTAGGAGTTAATTATTTTAATGTTAATTGTTCTTTTACTGATTGCTTGTATAGCAGCATTGAATCCGTACTTAATTGTTAAACAACCAACTTTTGTTATGCTTTCAGCTTAGATTTTGTCCAACCCCACAGGCAAATAGCTGGATTAGAACAATCCCTACCTCTGGACTCTGAAGTGGCAAAGACTGCTATCCCATCCTTCACTAAGGTTAAAGGACTAGTAGTGACATTTCCTGGCCTGGTAATGCTTTTGCTGATGGTTTTTTCTATGCCTTCCTTGCATTATACGTGCACTGCAAAACTCTTATGAGCCTAGCCAGCCAGTTATCAAGCTCCAAATGAATGAATTTCCCCCCCGGAGAGGAATCGCAGCCAGAGACGGGTAAGAGGGGGTGTCAGTCTGACCAACCTAAGACAGGGCCTTCAGCTTCGCTCTGAAGAAGTTCCCGATGACGGGTAAGGCAGACCAGGCGATCCACCCAACCTAAGACAGGCGGGTTCGCTTCTTTAAGCAAAGACGGGGGGAGATGATGTTGGGAGCAATTGGGAGCTGACAGTAAAGCTCAAAGGTCATCTTGACTCCTGTGCTAGCTTAAAGGCACGTACAAGGAACTGGCTTACTTAAAAGACACCAGGTGCCCAGGAATTAATTGAACTGCTTCGGACATTTCTAACTGTGGTGGGACTGATGTTTATTACTGTGCTAGGTGGGTCTGCCATTAAACAAAAAAAAAAGGGGGAATCTGTGGAGCACATGGGCAGCAAAGATGGCGCTGGGAGGGGGTTGAGTGGGCAGAGCCTAATTTACTGGAGAGCACATGGCCAGCCAAGATGGCTCTGGGAGGGGTTGAGTGGGCAGACCCCAATTGATCTTCTGATCAGTGCCTAACCAGCCCGTGAGGGCTCAGGTGAATGATAGGGTGTGACCTTGACAGTGATTGGTTCCTCTTCCTCCCTTACCATACCACCCACCCTTGTTGTCTTTAAAAGGGGCTGCTCTCTGTTAATAAACGAGTTTTTCTACCTGCTGGATTTGGCTCCCCGCTGTGTCTGATTGTCTCCTGGGCTGAGGGAGGCTAGGGAACGGGCGAGCGCCGCACTTACCTTTCCTCGGACCCCGTCCGTCTTTCGTGGGACGGACGAAGACCCAACAATTATGTCTAGTGGTGAATGAATACATTTGCTCAGTGATTTGCTTGATAGACCTTAGCACAAAAATACCGCTTATGGCAGCTGAGAAGGTGGATAGGTTGTAGACAACTTATCTTGAATGTATGAGACCCTGGGTTGATTCCATAGCACCACCTAAGCAGAAACAGCTAGAAGAGGTACTTTGGCTGAAGTGCTAGAGCAGTCTTAAGCTGAAGAGCTGAAGGACAGCAACAGTTCACCATAATCAGCAAATTAAATAAATAAAACTCATACTTAAGTACATGAATTTCAAAAGTTGATTACCATTTCAGTTAGGGGCAGGGTGCCAAGACACAGCAGAACTCTGTTGCAAATCTTTAAGAAGGATTTCAACACCTAACAAATATTAAAACCAGAAAGTAAAACATTAGCTCTGCCAACAACATATAGAATTTCTACTCAAAGAGAAACCAGTACTAAAAATGAAATACTTGTTATAACATTTCTTAAGAGATTATGGCTTTATATTAATTATCATATATATTGACCTTCAAAAACTCCATTGGTGGGCCTGAGTCTTAAGGGCACCTACAAATACTGGAGGAGAGAATCATCAACCTCGATTTTTATAATTGTTATTATATTTTTAAATTTGTTATACGGATAACCATTTTGTAAGTCAGGTAATGAGTTCATTTCTTGTTTGACAATCCCATCCCTCCTGTCCCTGTCAACAGTGGTATAGCTCATTGTGAACACAATAGCTACAGTGTACAAGTGCTGCATTTGTTTCCCTGTTCTCCTTGACTATCTCTGGTTCCTTCAATGCCATAACAAAGTAAACTAGAACAGAAAAATCCCTCTTGTTTCCAATTCCTGGAATACATTTCAATATAAACATCAATAGTTTTATGAGAGTGTCAGGCTCTGTACACACATCCCAAACACATATACTTCCTACACCCAGTCATAACTCCCACCTGATTCTAAGGTCCACACAGTAATTCTTTTCACTTTCCACACAGGAAGAAACTGAGATTCAGAAAGATTATGTAAGTCACTGGAAATACTGGGCTGACCATACTGGCTCACTCTTATACATTACCTATTCCAGAGAGTAAGATCTGAATATAATCGTTTGAAACCAACCCAGGTTGACATATCCATTACATGTTTATCTCCATTTAACCAGAAGAAAGCGAGAAATATGTTTCACGTGGTAGAGCTAGAATGCCACCAGACATGAATGGGAAATCTAAAGAATATTGACAGTATGATGATTTTAAGAACTAATGCTCACCCATACATAATCTCAGACACCACACACACACACACACACACACACACACACACACCAATTTCACACTCCTTAAAACAGATGTTAGTACAGAAATCCAAATAGTTTTTTGTTAATTTTATAAGTTTTATTTTTAGCTTTAGTGAGTTTTGACTTGATAGTTTCTACTGATGAGCCATAACTTAGAACTTTGTTATAATTATACCCATATCCGTATTCAGAGGGACATTCTCTTAGTTAAGTCTTCCTCCTTTTCCAGCAATGATAAGTTTTCTCTTCTTGGTCCAGTTTCTTTTTGGGATCTAAATCTCTTAGATTTTTCTGTCTTGCATGGTCTGTAAGTTCATTGATCCAGTAGATCTCAGCCATCCCAATAACCTGGACAGAACCTGCCTTGGGAAAAGTGTTCTAAGCTCACCATTCAGTGGAGGTTGTTAGTACTCACACATAATCACATTCTCGTCAGAATTTGGAACTTGTTAGGTCCAGGAATTCAGGGAAAGCACTCATTGTGTGCTATTTCATGCTTTTTAAATTTAATGGCAGCTTCCACCTATTGTCTACTTTAAGCATTGTGTGAAGAGAAGGATTGCCCCTAAGAGACAGAAGCACTACTAACTGTTGCTCTCAAAACACAGAAGGAAGGAAAGAAGTTCTGAAGGAACAATAGAGCCTAGAAACTGATTTCGTAGAAACTCAAACTGCCTTTTATCTTACCTTCAAAATAGAAAGTCAGAGATTGCAGTTACTTTTAAGCTCCATTTATATTCCTGAGCAGGGGTCACCCTTCCCCTTTGCCCTTCTGACAATTTACATCAGGAGCAGGTGGGACGATGTAACAAGAACACATAGAGTTTGGGCCCAGGATTAAAAACTCTTTTTAGTGATCATAAACATTCCACTACTTCCTGAATTGGGTCTGAGTGGCAGAAGGAAATAAGGTTAGACATTCAGAAACTTATAATTACTTCTAGGTTTCCTATCTAAACTCATCCCTTCCCACCCCTCAGAATCCTATTTCCCAACTGTGTAGACACCCTTACACTCTGTTTTCCTGGAGCATTTGAGTGTGGGGCATCATCTCCTTCTTATGTGTACTGCTTTACAAATGGAGATTTTCTCCTAGGCTCAAAATGATTTCATTGATTGGGGAATTGTGCAATATGCTAAACAAAGAGTTACCTGGAAGGAAAGTCCTAGAAGACAAAACATCTACTAGGACAATGGAAACCCCTGGTTTGGCATGCTTAATGTTTTAACTTGTAAACTGAAGTAACAGGAGAAAACAACACACTAAGAAATCTGCCAATTATGCCAAATAAAGAGATATGATGAAGGTCAGAGAAAGGACATTGATTTCATGGTGGTCATGACAAGACAAAACCTTACCACACCTTCAAAATACTAATCCATACTCCCTTACTTTTGTTCACCCATGTCATTAGGTCTGAGTTGTATGTCGGAGACCTCAGGACTTGCAGAACAGGAAGATCTCAGGGAGAGCCTAACATTGGTCTGCCATTTTGGACATAAAATAGCTAGTTTGATGAAAGCCCTTAGTAATATGCACAAATATGGGCATTTGTCCTACTACTCTTGATAAGTACCCCTCACTATATTGTCTTTAGTTTGGTCACTTGCTGACATAGCAGCTGTCTGGTAGGTCCATTGTGACTTCACTTTATTCACCAGAAATGGAGAAGGAGAGACTGACCAGAACACATTTGCATCTTTCTCAATGAGCAGTGAATGGCAGGGGAGTATTTAGGAAGCTCCCCATGTTCTCAGTTAGCTAGTACCACCTAGATTCTAGCTCAAATCTTGATAAACAGATACAGAAGTTACTTGTTGTACCAGATTCACAGCTAGAGAGGTAGATGAGAAAGTGGAAAGGCTTGGTGTTAAAGCCACAGGTTGATATGAAGCAGAATTCAAAGGTTGTGGAGATGAAGCGAGCTACTTGCAAGGGAAAGGAGAGGCAGCTGAAGCAGAAGAGCATCTAGAGAGACAAGATAGAGCACATTTGAGGCCACCTGGACATCAAAGTATCCCATCTGAGGTACAACAGTCTGGTTGTGCTGAGCCACAGAGAGAAGTTGGAAGAACATCAACAAGTGCTCTTGCCCATTTCTAGGGAGTTCCCAGAAAGACAGGGCGAATTGGTCGCTTCCCAGAGCACTGCGGCTGAGCACATCTCAGATTCCTTGCTACCATGATCATTGACATTGGAGAGTAGAAGCAAGAGTTGTATGAGGTGATTGCAATTCATTATTTGGAGGCTGTTCTGCAGCATTGTGGAGTGTGGTCTCTCAGGATGCTTAGGGCAAAGATCCTATAGCTGGTGTCAAAGAATGCAATCTACTTGGAGTAAACATTTATAGATGGCACATGCCTGAACACAACAAGCTGATAATGAGCTGCTAGAGGTAGTTTCCCTAAAGATCTAACAGCCAAAACTGGACAAGCACACCCAGAGCTCTGCACCACATCAGGACACCATGGCAATTGCTTCTACCATAGTACTGGCTACCCAGTTTGCACACCCATGACCTTGTTACCCTGGTCGTGCCCCACAATCCCTCACAACTTTCACTCTTTCACTTTGTCTATGCTTCCTTTTCCCTGCTAAACAGTTCTGGATACCTGTGTTAGCTACCCCAACCCCTGCAAAGCTGTTGCTGCTAACCAATTTCCTGACACTGGACCTCAGCAATTACAGTCACAGTTAACCTTTACCTGGTATCCTAGTTTCTACTACTCTTTTCTGCTACCCATAATTCATAACACCAGGGTTCCAGCCACCTGAACCCTGAAACCCCTTTCTCCCCTGTCTATGATACCGCATTCCCAAACATAGTAAGGGAAGAGTGGGCACAGACAGTTGCCTTGGATATTCCTCTTGCAGGTATATTGGGACAAGTTATTCCTCAGGTATTTAACGTGAGGGACTAACTAGTTGTGGAAAGAAAACAGCTTACTCAAAGTTGACTAAAATCCAAGGACATAACTTATAACTTATTGCTAGGGAAAGAAGGCCCTGCAGTGAAAGTTAATGAGAAAGAAAATTTTGCAAATAGTATTGGGAACGATGCAAATGGTTGAGCTTAGTCTCTTCTATCAGTCGTCTGAATTATTTTATGACATACGATATGTAACTACATTGTATTTTAAAAGTTATATGAAGATGCACACTTTGCAGTATTTATATTAATTGATGGAATAGTTGCATAGGATCACGTTAATGATATTCAATAGTTTATGCTCTATTATTTGCCTGTGGGTCTGCCTTTGGCAATATGTATTGAGCTCTCTAACAACAAATGGAATTTCATTGTCAAATACTACAAGGAGATTATTCGTGCTAGTACCAAAATGAAAGTGGGAACAAGAAAACTGAATAAAGCTACAAGTTTGAAGGGAGGGGATCAGTGGTAAGGGCTATGATAAAAGACAAATTCTTCACTATGGAATCTTGGAAGAATAGAATGTGTTTTCTTGAATTACTAGCTTTTAAAACATTTAAAACATTAATGAATAGTTTAAAAAAATTATAAATACGACTTTGATAATTCAATGATGTGAATTATGAGATTAACATTATACTCAAAGTTTCCTTGAGATGAAGGCAGTCTGCATTCTTTTTCTATTAAATTAATGGAATAAGCTTCCTTTTGAATGGTTAAACAGTCCAAGACACTTGTTCCAAAACAAGAAAATATACTGGAGAGAAAAAAAAGAGGAGTAGTTCCAGGAAGATGGCAGAGCAGAACCTGGAGGCTAAACAAGCTCTCACCTAGAAAGCAGTATTAGTGTTTCAGTGAACAGTCCTAGGCGGGAGAATAACACCAAGTGTGCCATCCCAGTACAAAGAGTTTTGCCAGAAAGGGGAAATCCAGGCAAGGAAACAGATTTGAGCACTTGCCGGTAGCAGTGGCGGTGGTAGCAGTGGCCATTGCTTCCACACCTACAACACAGAGAGTCCTGGACAAATGTGCCAGACACAGCGAATGATCAGATTCTACCCAACACCAGCAAGAACTGACAAGGAGCAGGTATATTCATCCTGCAGATCACAGACCAGAGACGACCCAGGAACCAAGACACTGGCATGAGTAGAACCCTTACATAATAACACTTTCTCAGGGAGCAGAGGAGGCATGGCTCCCCTCCCCCTCCCTCTCCCCACTGTGCCACTACCTGAGATCTCCATCTTTGATACTGTCAAAGGCCCAGCTGAGAATATAGCTCCAACCCAGGCCTTGGAGGAAAACAAAAGAGTCATTTAGCAGGTCAGAGGAACCTGACATGACCTGCCAGGCTCAGCTCCACCCAGGAGAAAGTCACCCAGCCCAAGCAGTGAAAACTCTGTCCCCAGAGGAATGTCTTTCTTCACTGGGTAAACAGAGCCAGAGGCTTCCCCTCCCTATAGCAGCCTAGACAATCAATTGAATTTCAGTAAACATAAACCCTGAGAATGGCTCCATGCTGGGCTCTGTGAGTGTCTCAGAAGCTAGCCCCTCAGGGAAAAGCTACTGTTTGCTGAAAGGCCTCAACTCTACCCAGAACCTAGCCTCATCACAGCATCTCCAAACAAGAGGAAACAGCCCACTCCCTCTTTTGTGAGAAACAAAGCAGATCTCCTTCCCACTGAACTAGCCTGGGAGGAGGATCACAAAATTCTGGGTAAAGCAGACCATTTTTCTGCCTGCCAAACAAACTAACTTAAGAAACCAATCAAGCCACAGGAAAACCAAACACCAAAAGCAGACCAGAGACTGCACCAAGAGAATATTTATGGACACAAGGGAGATACAGGATCTTCCCTTTCAAACCCCCCCCCCCCCCCAAAGAACACTTTCTTGCACCTTTTTATTAACTTGTTATTTTTAAAAAAAATTGTTTTCTATTAATCTGGTTTTGCTTTTATAAATTTTATTTTTGGTGTATATGTGTGTGCACTTTTGTATTTTTATTTTATCTCTACTGAACTTTTGATCCTTTTCCTTTCTTCCTTTCTCATTCTTTTCACTTTTTCTTCTCTTCATTATTTGGGTAACTTAATTGCTGTTCTGCTCATCCTCAGATATACCCTTCATTGATTATTAGACCTTATTCCACATTGTTTACACGATTAATCCAGAAATTTATTACTTATTTCAAAAAAATCTCTGGCTTAAATTCCTTAATTACAGTATTATCTCATAATACCATATATATGTAATATTAAAATAATTTTTTATTTTTTATTTTTATTATAAGTATTTTTAGTTCTTCATATCTCCTTTCTACTCTTCCACTCTTCTCATTGTATTCCCGTTCTTCTCTCAATATTTCTTCTTTAAAATTGCATCATTTTTGTGTTTTACTTTTTAAATTTAAATTTTTGTTTTTCCATTTTTTCTTGCCTCTTTTATTTTCACTTCTCTTTCTCCTATCATTTTGTCCAATCCATTTTCCTCTTTGAGATTAGGACTTGGTTAATTTCACTCTCCTTTTACTTTTCCACATCTCTCTAATCATATTTTCCCCCACTTTTCTCCCTAAAACTAATTTCTGGTATGCCAAATTCTACTTTGCTGTTCTTACCCCATTAATACATTGTTGTTTTACGTTGAATAGATTGTACCTGTTGAAATAGATTGTTTGTATCTGTCGACTTTTGATTGTGCAACTAAGGAATTTGGTTGATGCTTGCCTTAAAATAGTGTTCTAGCACAAAACTTGTGTTACTTTCATACCAAATAGAGGCATTCGTGGAAGCCATTAAAAGACAGCTGAAAGAAGTCAGGGAGACCTGAAAGGGAATGTTGAATGGAGCCTAACAGAAGGAATGAGAGTCCAAGGAAACCATAACCAATCAATTAAGTGATTTGTGAATAAACACTGAACACGAAATTAAGGAAGTAAACAAATTCATACAAGATCTAAAACAAAGCTCCAACAAAGAATTTGAAGCCATCAAAGCCGACCAATTAGAAGGAAAAGAAATTTAAAAAACCAAAGTAGAAATTTTGAAAATAGGTTAGACCATGAAGAAGACTGAAACTCGGGGATTGAAGACAGCCTATATATTATAGAGGAAGAACAAACAACTATCTAAGACAAATCCAAGAAATATGATAGATCTATTCAACATTTGGAAGACACCATCAGAAAGCCTAATCTGATGATAATAGGTATAGGGGAGCACATAGAAACAGAAGTTAATGATCTAGGAAATTTGTTTCACAGGTTCCTAGCAGAAAACTTCCCAAACACGCAAAAAGATAGGCCTATTCAGATACAAGAAGTTTTTAGAACCCCAAATAGGCCAGACCAAAACAAGACATCACAACTCCACATTATAATATCCACAGGATCAATTCAGACCAAGGAAAACATCCTTAAAGTTGTCAAGGTGAAAAGATCAATCACCTATAAGGGAAACCAATCACCTCAGATTTCTCAGCAGAGTCGATTAAACCAAGAAGAGCCTGGAATGATGTAGGCCATGCCCTAAAGACAAACAACTATCAACCAAGAAAACTGTACCCAGCTATACTCTCCTTCATGACTGAAGGACAAATAAAATCTTTCCATACCAAAGAAAAAGTGAAACAATATATCTCTACCAAACTAGCCCTACAAAAGTTACTTAAAGATGTCCTACACAGAGAAAACCAACAGGACGACAATAAAGGCTGAGAAACTGCACCCAAATTGAGAATCCAAGAACCGTAGGAATAACCCAGTTGGCACAGCCCCCAGGAAGGTGCATAAAATGGCAGGAACTCCCAAATATCTCTCAGTACTATCTCCCTACATTAACAAACTTAACAATACAATTAACCAAAATAGACTGTCTACTTGGATTTTAAAAAAAAAAAAAGATCCTTCTGTCTGCTGCATTCAGGAGTCACAACTTTCTCATAAAAACAAACACATGTTGAAAGTGAAAGGCTGGAACAAAATCTAACAAGCAAACAGCCTCATAAACAGGAAGGAGTTGCAATCCTAATATCATATAAAATAGATTTCAAATTAAAATTCGTGAGAAGAGATAAAGAAGGTCGCTATATACTTATTAAGAGATCTCTCCTTCAGGAGGATATTACAATTCTAAATATCTATTCCCCACAAGAGCAACCAAATTTATCCAAGAAATTCTAATTTTTCTCACATGTCCCATAGATCCAAAGATATTAATTGTTGGGGACTTTAACACACACTCTCCCCACTAGATATATCAACTCGGCAAAAAATCAGCAGAGAAACCACAGATATAGAACTGCATAGATCACCTATATTTAACAGACATCTTCCGAATATTTCACCCAGCAGCATCAGAATACACATTTTTCTCAGCAGCAAAGGGAACTTTTTCCAAAATAGACCACATTTAGGTCACAAAGCAAACTTGTCCAAATACAAAAACTTTGAAATTATACCTTGCATTCTCTCAGACCACAAGGGAATAAAATTAGAACTCAACACCAAAAGCCACCAATGAAAGTTCTGTAACACATGGAGGCTGAACAACACACTGTTGAATCACCAGTGGGTCATGGAAGAGATCAGAAACGAAATTCAAATGTTTGTAATATTCAACAAAAATGAACATACAAATTACCAGCTCCTCTGGGACACCGCAAATGCAGTACTCAGAGGCAAGTTTATAGCTCTGAGTTCCTACATCAACAAATTGGAGTGATCTCAAACCAACAATTTAGTGAGACATCTGAGCCTCCTTGAAAAAGAGCAGCATGATAAACCTCAATCCAGTAGATGGAAAGAAATAATTAAAATTAAATCAAAATTAAATAAATAAGAATCCAAAAACATAGAAAGAATCAACAAAACAGAGTTGGTTTTTGAAAAATTAACAAATTGGCAGACCCTTAACAAATCTTATTAGAAGAACAAGAAAACACACTGAAATAAATAAACTCAGAGATGAGAATGGAAACATCACCACAGAAACAACCAAGATTCAGTACATTATAAGGGAATACTTCTCAAAACTTTATGCTAGTCGTTTTGGTGATGCTGAGGTTTAGATTCAAGACCTCGAACTTTGGTGGTTCTGGGAAGATGGCGGAGGAGAAGCTGGAATCTGAACAAGCTCTCGCATAGAAAGCAGTTTTAGAGTTCCAGTGAAGAGTCCTAAGCCAGAGAATCACACCAAGTGTGCCATCACAGGACAGAGAGTTAGACAAGAGAGGGAAAGCCAAGGCAAGAAGACACATCTGAGTGCTTGCCAGCAGCTGCCACAGCGTCGGCGGCAGGGTCGCGGCGGAGACAGCATCCAGGGCCATACCTGAGCGCTCACACAGAGAATCCGGGACAAAGGAGCCAGACACAGCGGGCGCGCGGATTCTACTCAACACCAGCAAGAACCAACAAGGAGCGGACATCTTCATCCTGCAGTTTGCAGACCAGAGACGACCCAGGATCAAAGACTGGGCGTGAGTAGAAGCCCGATGTCCTCACTCCTTCTCAGGGAGCAGAGGAGGGAAGGCCACCCCTCCCCCCCCAGCACCGGTGATCTCCATCTTGGATACCGACAAAGCTCGGAGGAGCTACCAGCTCCAACTCAGGCCTTGGAATAAAACAAGTCATTTAGCAGGTCACAAGAACTTAACTGAAAAGTGACCTGCCAGACTCAACTCCATCCAGGGAAAAGTCACCCAGCTCAGGCGCCAGCCATTGGAGTGGCTTTCCTCACTGGGTAACCAGAGCCAGAGGCTGCCCCTCCCTCTAGCAGCCTCATCAATCAATTGAAAAACAGAAACCCTGAGAATTGCTCCAGGCTGGGCTCTGTGAGTTTTTTCACAAAATAGCCCCAGGGAAAAGCTACTGATTGTTGAAAGACCTCAACTCTACCCAGAACCTAGCCCCACCACTGCATCCCCCTCTTTTGTGATTCTCAAAGCAGATCACCCTCCCATTAAACTAATCTGGGAGGGGGATCTCAAAATCTTGGGTAAAGAAGAGCATTTTTCTGCCTGTTCGAACAAACTGACTTAAGAAACCAATCAAGCCACAGGACCTCAAGCTGACCAGAGACTCCAACAAGAGGCTGGTTACAGACAAAAGGGAGATACAGGATTCTTCCCACCCCTCCCAAAAAAATAAAAAAAAAAAAATCAAAGAACTTTTTGTTTTCTTCTTCTACTTCTTTTCTTTTTTTTTTTCTTTCTTTTTATTTTGGTACCTTATATATATAAAAATTTTTTTTCTTCTCTAAAAATTTTATTAATCTTTAATTTTTGCCCTTTTTGAAAAAATGATTGTTTTCCAGTAACTTTTTTTTCCTCTTATAATTTTTACTTTAGGAATATGTGAATGTGTGTTTTCCTTTCTTTTCTTGTCTTCTTTCTCTTTTTCTTTCTTTTTTAACTATCTTTTTGTTTTTTGTCTAGCTGTACTGAACTTCTGATCTTTTTTTTCTCCCTTTCTTATCCTTTTCACCTTTTCCTCTCTTTGATCTTCTTTATGTGACTTAACTCTTGTACTGCACATCCTCAGATAAACCCGTAGTTAACTAGTAGACCCTATTCCCCATTGTGTACACACTTAATCCACAAATTTATTACTCAATTCAAAACCTCTGAGACTTAAATTCCTTAATAGCAGTACTACCTCTTTATACCTATATAATATTTTAAGCATTTTTTTAAGTTTTTCACATCTCCTCTATGTCCCTTCCCTTCTCGTAATATACTCACATTCCTCTCTAAATAGATGGTCTTTTAATCTCCATAATAATATTAATTTTTAGGTTTCTAATTTTTTGGTCTCTTTTCATTTCCCTTTCCCTTTCTTCTTTTTCTCTCTCTCTCTACTTGCATCCTACCCAACCTATTTCCTGCATTGGGATTAGGACATAGTTAACTCTCCCTGTGCCTCCCCACACCAATCTATTCCTATTTTTTACCCACATCTCTCCCTAACCCTAATAATTTCTGGTTTTCCAAATTCTTCTCTGCGGTTCGAAGCCCATTAACATATAGTTGTTTGATGTTGAATAGATGTATCTGTTGAACTAGATTGTATCTGTAGACTATTGACTGTACAAATGCAAACTTTGATTGATGGTTGACTTAAGATAGTGTTCTAGAACAAAACTGGTGCTATTTTCATCTCAAATGGGCAGAGAAAGCCGGAAAAACACAAGAAAAATGGCAAATCCGGATATCTCAATTCCCAATCTTGATAATCAGGGGTCAGAACAGATAATGAATAATCCAGAGGAGAGTTCCCAAATAGCTCTACAAACATTGCTAGCAAACATGATAAATGAGAAGTTAGACAAATTACAAAGGACTCTGTATGTGCGTGAAAGGGAGAGAGAGGAGGCATCCCAAAGCTTATACAGGAATATCATAAGCATGAGGAAGCTACTCAAAAACTGATACAGGATTTGCGTGAACAACTTGAGAATACTCAAAGAGAAAGGGAGGAATGGCGTGAGCAGGCTGAGAACACTCAAAGAGAACCGCAGGAATCCCACGAACGGGAGGAAAGAGAACTACAGGAATCCCAGGAACGGAAGGAAGCTAATCAAAGAGTAATACAGGAATTGAGAGACCAGGTAGAGAATACACAAAGATCACTAAAGGCATTCATGGAATCCATTAACAAAGAACTGAAGGAAGTCAGGGAGACCACAAAGGGAATGCTGAATGGAACCCAACAGAAGGAATGGGAGTCCAAAGAAACCATAACCAATCAACTATGTGATTTGAGAACAAACACTGAACACCAAATTAAGGAAGTAAAGAAATTCATACAAGACCTAAAACAGAGCTTCAACAAAGAACTTGAAGCTATCAAAGCTGACCAATTAGAAGGAAAAGAGATAAAAAAACAAAGTAGAGAGTCTTGACAGCAGGTTAGACCATGCAGAAGATCGAATCTCAGGGATTGAAGACAGCCTACATATTATAGAGAAAGAACATACAACCATCCAAGACAAGTCCAAGAAATATGATAGCTCTATCCAACACCTCGAAGACACCATCAGAAGGCCTAATCTAAGGATAATGGGTGTAGAGGAGCACCTAGAAACAGAAGTTAATGGTCTAGGAAATTTGTTTAACTGGATCCTAGCAGAGAACTTCCCAAACATACAAAAAGATAGGCCTATTCAGATACAAGAAGCTTTTAGAACCCCAAATAGACCAGACCAGAATAAGACATCTCACCGTCACATTATAATCCACACAGGATCAACTCAGAACAAGGAAAAGATCCTTAAAACTGTCAAGGAGAAAAGGGTAATCACCTATAAAGGGAAACCAAATGAGAATTACCTCAGATTTCTCAGCAGAGACAATCAAAGCAAGAAGAGCCTGGAATGATGTATGCCATGCCCTAAAAACAAACAACTATCAACCAAGAATACTGTACCCAGCTAAACTCTCCTTCATAACTGAAGGCCAAATAAAAACCTTCCATAGCAAAGAAAAATTGAAACAATACATCTCCACCAAACCAGCCCTACAAAAGATTCTTAAAGATGTCCTACACATAGAAAACCAACAAGACTGCAATAAAGGCCAAGAAACTGCACCCAAACTGAGAATCCAAGAACCATAGGAAGAACCCAGTTTTTACAGCCCCAAGAAGGTGGATAACATGGCAGGAACTCCTAAATACCTCTCAGTCCTATCTCTTAACGTTAACGGACTGAACTCTCCAATTAAGCGACATAGACTGTCTAGTTGGATTAAAAAACAAGACCCTTCTATCTGATGCCTGCAGGAGTCACATCTTGCCCGTAAAAACAAACACATTTTCAATGTTAAAGGCTGGAAGAAAATCTACCAAGCAAACGGCCCCCATAAACAGGCAGGAGTTGCAATCCTAATATCAGACAAAATAGACTTCAAATTAAAATTCATGAGAAGAGATAAAGAAGGTCGCTACATACTAATTAAAGGATCTCTCCTTCAGGAGGATATTATAATTCTAAATATCTATTCGCCAAACAATGGAGCACCCAAATGTATCAAAGAAACACTACTTTCCCTCAAATCCCATATAGATCCAAAGACATTAATTGTTGGGGATTTTAACACACCACTCTCCCCACTAGATAGATCAACTCAACAAAAACTCAACAGAGAAACCGCAAATCTAAACAGCTGCATAGATCAACTAGACTTAACAGACATCTACCGAACATTTCACCCAGCAGCATCAGAATACACGTTTTTCTCAGCAGCACATGGAACATTTTCTAAAATAGACCACATTTTAGGCCACAAAGCAAACTTGTCTAAATTCAGAAACATTGAAGTTATACCTTGCATTCTCTCTGACCACAAGGTAATAAAATTAGAACTCAACACCAAAAGCCACCAAAGAAAGTCCGGCATCACATGGAGGCTGAACAACACACTGCTGAATCATGAGTGGGTCATGGAAGAGATTAGAAAGGAAATTAAAATGTTCATGCTATTCAACAAAAATGAACACACAAATTACCAGCTCCTCTGGGACTCAGCAAAGGCATTACTCAGAGGCAAGTTTATAGCTCTGAGCTCCTACATCAACAAATTGGAGAGATCTGAAACTAACACTTTAATGACACATCTACACCTCCTTGAAAAAGAGCAGCAAGATAAACCCCAATCCAGTAGATGGAAAGAAATAATCAAAATTAAATCAGAATTAAATGAATTAGAATCCAAAAAAACTATAGAAAGAATCAACAAAAAAAAGTCCATTCTTCAAAAAACTTAACAAAATTGACAGACCCTTAGCAAATCCTATCAGAAAAAGAAGAGAACACACCCAAATTAATAAACTCAGAGATGAGAATGGAAACATCACCACGGAAAAAACCAAGATTCAGAACCTTATAAGGGAATACTTCTCAAAACTTTATGCTAATAAGTTTGAGAACTTGACAGAAATGGAACTTTTCCTAGCAAACATTGACATGCCAAAACTAAAGCAAGATGAGTTAAACAATCTTAACAGACCCATATCAAGCACTGAAATAGAAACAGTAATAAGAGACCTCCCAGCTAAGAAAAGTCCAGGACCAGATGGTTTTACAGCGGAATTTTACAAGGCCTTCAAAGCAGAGCTCACACCAATACTCCAACTCTTCAATGAAATTGAAAGAGAAAGCTCACTACCGAACACATTCTATGAAGCTATCATAACCCTCATCCCAAAACCAGGCAGGGACTCATCAAAGAAAGAGAAATATAGACCCATTTCTTTGATGAATATTGATGCAAAACTTCTCAACAAAATCTTGGCCAATCGACTTCAACAATTCATCCAAAAAATCATACACCACGATCAAACAGGATTCATTTCAGGGATGCAAAGCTGGTTCAATATATGCAAATCAATTAATATTATTCATCACATCAAGAGGAGCAAGAATAAGAACCACATGATTATCTCAATAGATGCAGAAAAAGCATTCGACAAGATCCAACACCTCTGCATGATGAAGGTTTTGGAAAAATTAGGAATCCATGGAACATTCCTCAATACAATAAAGGCTGTATATGACAAACCTACAGCCAGCATTATACTCAATGGTGAAAAACTAAAGCCATTTCCTCTTAACTCAGGAACAAGACATGGATGCCCACTCTCTCCACTTCTCTTCAATGTAGTATTAGAATGCCTAGCTACAGCAATAAGACAAGATGCAGACATAAAGGGGATCCAAATAGGGAAAGAAGAAATAAAACTCTCCTTCTTTGCAGATGAAAAGATCTTGTATTTAAAGAATCCCATAGACTCCACTCCCAAATTACTCAAGCTGATTCAAAACTTTGGCAAAGTAGCAGGTTATAAAATTAACCCCCAAAAATCAATGGCTTTTCTGTAGGCCAAAAATGAGAAAATTGTGGCTGAAATTAGGAAAGCAACTCCATTTGTAATAGCCCCACAAAAAATAAAATACCTAGGAATTAACTTAACTAAAGAAGTGAAGGATCCCTATGATGAAAACTTTAAAACCTTGAAAAAGGAAATCAACACAGAAGTAAAAAAATGGAAAAGCCTCCCATGCTCCTGGATTGGAAAGATTAACATCGTGATAATGGCAATACTTCCCAAGGCTATCTACAAATTCAACGCAGTACCTATCAAAATTCCAACCTCATTCTTCAAAGAAATAGAAGAGTCAATCCAAAAATTCATATGGAACAATAAAAGACCCCGAATAGCAAAAGCGCTCCTCAAAGGAAAGAACACTGCTGGAGGAATATCAATACCAAATTTCAAACTCTACTATAAAGCCATAGTAATCAAAACAGCTTGGTATTGGCACAAGAACAGACCTCAGGACCAATGGAATAGAATTGAAAACCCAGAAATGAACCTACAGACTTATAGTCATCTAATCTTCGATAAGGGAGCTAAAACAATAGAATGGAAGAAAGACCGCCTCTTCAGTAAATGGTGCTGGCAAAATTGGTTAACTACATGTAGAAAACTAAAGCTAGATCCTTATATATCACCCTGCACCAGAATCAATTCCAAATGGATCAAAGACCTCGGAGTCAAAGCAGACACTCTGAAAACATTACAGGGTGGAGTAGGAGAAACCCTAGGTCTCCTTGGCTCAGGCCAAAATTTTTTGAATAGAGACCCGGAAACACAACAAATCAAGAAAGGTTGGACAAATGGGATTGCATAAAGTTGCAGAGCTTCTGCAGGGCAAATGACATAGCTAGCAAGATCAATAGAAAGCCCATAGATTGGGAGAAGATCTTTACTAGCCATACAACGGAGAAGGGTCTCATATCTAAAATATACTTGGAACTCAAAAAATTAACCCCCCAAAAACAAATCCGCAAAGAAACAACTGCACAATAAATAAGTGGGCGAAAGACTTAAAGAGAAACTTCTCTGAAGAAGAAAGAAGGTTGGCCAATAGACACATGAAGAAATATTCAACATCCCTAGCCATAAAAGAAATGCAAATCAAAACAACATTGAGTTATCACCTCACCCCAGTTAGAACGGCAAAAATCAAGAACTCTAACAACAACAGATGCTGGAGGGGATGTGGACAGATAGGAACCTTACTTCATTGTTGGTGGGAATGTAAACTTGTTCAACCACTTTGGAAAGCAGTATGGATGTTCCTTAAAAGACTTCACATAGAATTCCCCTATGACCCAGCAATCCCACTTTTGGGCATTTACCCTAATGTTTACAAACAAGACCACACTAAAGCTACCAGCACAACAATGTTTATTGCAGCATTATTTACCGTAGCTAAGATATGGAACCAACCCAGATGCCCCTCAGTAGATGAATGGATCAAGAAAATGTGGTATATATACACAAAGGAATTCTATGCTTCCATCAGAAAGAATGACATTGCCCCATTTGTTAAGAAATGGAAAAACTTGGAAAAAATTATATTAAGTGAAGCAAGCCAGGCCCAAAGAAACATAGGTCCCATGGTTTCCCTTATTTGCAATATCTAGTATATGTATGAGTCAAGCGGAAAAGGTCAGATAATGTGATGTCAGGAAAATGAACCCTTAGATATATATTTTAATGTTTTTTTCTTTCATGCATGTGTTTCTAACACATTTATAAGATTATCTCTTTGTTGCTTTGTATGTCCCTACCCCACAGTATAACCCCTGCTTTCACTATATTTGATGTCAGGATAAATTGTGGAGGAGATGGAGAAAAACCAGTTGTTTAAGGATACAGGTAGACCTGTTGCAACAATGAGAAGTACAAGTTGACATGTCCAAAACGAGCTTTACAACGTCGGTGCGGGGAGGGGGGAAGGGGGGGGAAGGAGAAGGATTGGGATTGGGGGGGGGGAGGGGGGAGGCTGGGAAGGGATGTGAAGGGTAAACCAAAGGAGGAGGCTGCAATGCTTGGTAAGAAATGTACGCATTATCCTGCCCATGTAATTGTAACCCCTCTGTACAGTATGTTCACAAATAAAATAAAATTAAATTAAAAAAAAAACAAAAAAACTTTATGCTAGTAAGTTTAAGAAGTTGGCAGAAATGGACCTTTTCCTAGCAAATAATGACATGCTGAAACTAAACTAAGATGAGTTTAAACCATCTTAACTGTCCCATATTAAGCAATGAAATAGAAATAGCAATAAGAGACCTCCCATCTAAGAAAAGCCCGGAATCAGATAGTTTTACAGCGGAAATCTACAAGGCCTTCAAACCAGAGCTCACATCAATACTCCTTCAAGTCTTCAATGAAATTGAAAGCAAAAATTCACTACCAAACTCATTCTATGAAGCCATCATTAAACCTCATCCCCAAACTAGGCAAGGACTCATCAAAGAAAGAGACTGTAGATCAATTTCCTTGATGAACATTGATGCAAAACTTCTCAACAAAATTTTGGTCAATGGACTTTCGCAATTCATCCAAAAAATCATACATCATGATCAAACAGGATTCATTTCAGGGATGTAAAGCTGCTTCAATATACGCAAATCAATTTATACAATAACTCGCATCAACAAGAGCAAGGATAAGAACCACATGGTTACCTCAACAGATGCAGAAAAAGTATTTGACAAGATCCAACACCCCTTTATGATGAGGGTTCTGGGAAAATTAGGAATTCAGTGAACATTCCTCAATACAATAAAGGATGTATATGACAAACCTACTTCAAACATTTTACTTAATGGTGAAAAAATAAAGGTATTTCCTCTTAACTAAGGAATGAGATAAGGATGTCCACTCATTCCACTTCTCTTCAAACTAGTATTAGAAAACCTACCTACAGCTATAAGATAAGATTCAAATATAAAAGGGAATCCAAATAGGGAAAGAAGAAGCTCTACCTCTTTGCAGATGACATGAACTTGGATTTAAAGAATCCCACGGACTCCATTCCCAAATTATTCAAGCTTATTCAAAACTTTGACAAAGTAGCGGGGTATAAAATTAACCCTCAAAAAACAATGGCTTTTCTGTATGCCAAAAATGAGAAAAGTATGGCTGAAATCAGGAAAGCAACTCCATTAGTAATAGTCCCACAAAAAATAAAATACCTAGGACTTAACAAAGAAAAGAAGGACCTCTATGATGACAACTTTGAAAACCTTAAAAAGGAAATCAACACCGAACTTAGAAAGTGGAAAAAACCCCCATGCTCCTGGATTGGAAAGATCAACATCGTGAAAATGGCAATATTTCCCAAGGCTATCTACAAATTCAATATGATACCTATCAATATTCCAGCCTCATTCTTTTAGTAAAAAGAAGAGGCAATCCAAAAATTCATATAGAACTATAAAATACCTCAAATAGCAAAAACGATATTTAACGGAAACAACAGTGCTGGAGGAATATCAATACCAAATTTCAAACTCTTCTACAAAACCATAGTAATTAAAACAGCTTGCTACTCTCACAAGAACAACCCATAGGACCAATGGACTAGAAATGAAAACCCAGAAATGAGCCTATAGACCTATAGACATCTAATGTTCCATAAGGGAGCTAAGAAATTAGAATGGAACAAACACAATCTCTTCAGTAAATGGTGCTGGCAAAATTGGTTAACAACTTGTAGGAAACTAAAGCTAGAACTTCATGTATCATCCTGCACCAGAATGAACTTCAAATGGATCAAAGACCTCGGAGTCAAACAGACACTCTGAAAACATTAAAGATTGGAATAGGAGAAACAGTAGGTCTCCTTTGCACAGGCTGAAATTTTCTTAATAGAGACCCAGAATTACACAAATCAAAGAAATGTTGGACAAATGGGATTTCATGAAATTGCACAGTTTCTGCATGGCAAAGGACATAGCTAGCAAGATCAATTGAAAGCCCATTGATTGGGAGAAGCTCTTCACTACAACAGACAAGGATCTCAGATCTAAAATATACATGGAACTCAAAAAAATTAAATCCCCCAACAACAAATCCTCAAAGAAACAACTGCCAAATTAATAAGTGGGCTAAAGGCATAAAGAGAAACTCCTCTGAATATGAAAGAAGGATGGCCAATAGACCCAGGAAGAAATGCTCAATCTGTCTAGCCATAACAGAAATGCAAATCAAAACAACATTGAGATACCACCTCACCCTAGTTAGAATGGCTATAATGAAGAACTCTAATAACAACAGATGATAGAGAGGATGTGGGCATAAGGGAAATTTATTGCATTGTTGGTGGGCAAGTAAACTTTTTCAACCACTTTGGAAAGTAGAATGGGGGTTCCTCAAAAGATTCCACATAGAGCTCCCATATGGCCCAGCAATCCGACTTTTGGGTATTTACCCAAAAGGTCACAAACAAGACCATATTAAAGCTCCGGCACAATTATGTTTATTGAACCATTATTTACCATAGCTTAGATATGGAACCAACCCAGATGCCCCTCAGTACATGCATGGATCAATATAATGTGGTATATATATACATAATAGAATTCTATGCCTCCATCAGAAAAAATGACATGCCCCACTTGTTAGGAAATGGAAAGACTTGGAAAAATTTGTATTAAGTGAAGTAAACCAGTCCCAAAGAAACATAGGTCCCATGGTTTCCTTTATTTTCAATAACCAGTATATGTCTGAGACAAGCAGAAAAGGTCGGACAAGTTGGTGTTGGGTGAAATGAACCACAAGATAAGGATTCAATTTTTTTTTCTTGCGATTTTTTCTAACATATTTATAAGATGATTTCTATATTGCTTTGTATGTCCCTCCCCTACAGTATAGCCCCTGTTTTCACGGTATTTGATGGTATAATTTGTGGAGGGGAAGGGAAAAAAACTAACCTTTTAACTAGAGATACAGGTGGACCCATTGCAACAGTGAGATTTACAAGTCGTTAGGTCGAAAAACGAACTTTACAGCTTTGATGGGGGGTGGGGGGAGGATGGAGTGGGGAGAGGGGGGTAGCATGGAAAGGGATGGGAAGGGGAAACAAAGAGGCAGAGGCGGCAACAATGCTTGATAAGAAATGTACTCATTATATTGCCCATGTTATTGTAACTCATCTGTAAGTATTCTCAATATAAAAAAATAAACAAATAAAAAAGAAAAGAAAAACGAACTTTACAACTTGCCCGGCAAGGGTGGGGGGCAGGCAAAGGGGTGTCTGGAGAGCCCGGGGAGGGGGTGGCGCAGATGAGAACAGATGGGAAGGGGAAACAAAGGAGGAGGCAACAATAATTGATGAATAATGTGCTCATTATCTTGCCCATGTAATTGTTACCCCTCTGTATGTTATTTTCACAAATAAATAGATAAATAAATAAATAAATACGAAGGAGACTCAAGGCTGCTGAAATGAGCATATTTCCCATTTGGACTTTAATGGGATTTTTCTACAATCAACAAGATTTTCATCTTAACATAATAATTTCTAAATGTATTGCTACAGAATAGATTGTAAATGTAATATTTAATACTATTGGAATACTTGAAGACAAAGTTTTACAGAAAACTTTAAATTTCAGATAAACTGCAATATTCCAATAAGTACATAGAAGAAATATAATTTAAAAATTCACTGATCAAAGCAAACCCTGGCAGGAATGTCTGAAAGACACTTATCTGAAAACAGGAATTGGCACTGTGGCTCAAGTAGTAGAGGGCTCCACTTGAGCTGAAGAACTCAGGGATATGTTAACTCCCTGAGATTAAACCCCAGGACTGACAAAAATAAAATTTAAAGAATTGAAGCATTAAGGTACAGCAACCAGACCCAGAGTTCAGGCCCTCCTACTACCACCACCACCAACAACAAATTAAAGCATCAAACAACCTGAAGTTGTTGTCCAGAATAATGAGTGCGGCATTATCAGTTTACATGACTTAGTGACTTTAAACTTAGTTTAAAAGGGGAGGTGGTAGGCAATTTGTGTGTTTGCCAAAACCTGTAAAATTATTTTGTACTTTACCAAGGAGGAAGAAAGGAGGGAATGGGGGGAGGAGGGGAGGTGTTTTGTGACCTTGCCATTTGGTTCAGTGATTGTTTTCTGGAGTCAAATTCAGACACATTCTGCTTGCAATCCTAGTTTCATGGCAGCGGGGAATGAAGAAGCCATGCCCTGGAAATGGTTTTGTCATGTCCTTGGCCTAGTTCCAACCATCACTGGATAATCCAAGTCCCACTTCAGGACCAAGGCTACTGATCCACTAGGCAGATGGACCTAACCACAGCCAGAAAAGACAAAAAATGCAATGCCGAGGGCAGCACTGGAATTCTATACCAAGAAGAGAGTTTTATATTATGTATTGTAAAAATAATATACAGAGGGCATACAGTTACATGAGAAGGGTAATGAGTACATTTCCTATTGAGCATTGTTACCTCCTCCTTTGTTTTTCCCCTACTACCCCTTCCCTCCCCAACTCTCCAACTCCTCCCTCCTTCACCCCTACCCGACATTGTAAATTCATTTTTGACACAGTGTCCTGTACATCTCATCATCACAATGGGTCAACCTGCATCCCCATTTCAGCATTCTGCTATAACCTTTCTACTCCCCAAATTACAAAAATGTATATAAAAATGCAGAACACTTGAATCAAATACAATAAAAACAGGGATTATACCATAGAGGGATGAACTTACAAAAGAATCACATAGCGCATTATAAGTATATTAAAAACAAAAACAAGAAAGAAAAAATCACTTGTGTGTCTGACTTGGGATTCCTTTCACTTAATGTCATCTTATGTGGTTATACGTCCATAGCCTTTGATCTTTTATGCTTGTCCTAGATATGTACTAGTCCTTGCAAACAAGGGAAACCTTGGGATGTATGTTTCTTTGAGCCTGGCTTACTTCACTTAATATAATATTTACCAAGTCTTTCATTTCCTAACAAATGTGACAATTTCATTCTTTCTAATGGAGGCATAGAATTCCATTGTGTGTGTGTGTGTGTGTGTGTGTGTGTGTGTGTGTGTGTGTGTGTCTTGATCCATTCATGAACTGAGGAGCATCGAGGTTGGTTCCATATCTTAGCTATGGTGAATAATACTGCAATAAACATGGTTGCACAGGCAACTTTGGTATGACCTTGTTTGTGATGATTTGGGTAAATGCCTAAATGCCCAAAAGTGGGATTGCTGGGACACAGGGGAACTTTACATGGAGTCTTTTGAAGAACTTCCATACTGCATTCCAAAATGGTTAAACAAGTTTTCACCCAACCATCAATGAAATAAGCTTCCTATTTAGCCACATCCCCTCCAACATGTTGTTATTAAATTTCTTGATTAGGGACCGGGAAAGTGGCTCAATAGTAGAGTGTTTTGCCTTGTATGAATGAGGCCCTCGGTTCGATTCCTCAGCACCACATCAACAGAAAAAAAAATAAATTTCTTGATTATAGCCATTCTAACTAGAGTAAGGTGCAATCGCAATGTTGTCTTGATTTGCATTTCTTTTGTGGCTAGAATAGTTGAGCATTTCTTCATGTGTCTAATGGCCATTTTTATTTCCTCTTCAGAGAAGTCTCTCTTTAAGTTAATAGCCCACTCAGTTATCGAGCAGTTGTTTCTTTGAGGATTTGCTCTTGGGGATTTAATTTTTTGAGTCCTAAGTACATTTTAGATATAAGACCTTGTCCGTTTTATACTTCGTGAAGATCTTCTCCCAGAACGTGTGCTTTCTATTGATATTGCTAGCTATGACCTTTGCCTTGAAGAAGCTCTCATGATTCATGCAATCCCATTTGTTCAACTTTTCTTTGATTTCTTTTTTTTGACAATTGTAATATGTTTATACATACAGACTGTATCAGCACTTGGAATTTATAATTCCATCTCATCTTGTAATAGTAAATTACTTGTTTCATAAAGAGATGAATTAAGGAATGAATTTCTTAACTTATTTTTCTTTACTCTTTGTTTCTGGCTCTCTATTAAGAAAATTTCGGTATGTGCTAATAAGCTCTAGAGTTTATCCTATTCCTTCATGTAAGGTTTTCATTGTGTCCTCTTTTATTTTGAGGTCTTTGATCCATTTGGAGTTGATTCTTGTGCAGGATAATATACACGGATGCAGGTTTAGTTTAACAGGTGTTTAACCAATTTTGTCCACACCATTTACTCAAAAGGCTGTCTTTCTTCCATTCCCTTTTTTTAGCTCCCTTGTCAAAGATTAGGTAGCTATCGGTCAGGGGGTTCATTTCTGAGTCTTCAGTCCTACTCCAGTGGTCCTCAGGTCTGTTCTTGCGCCAGAACCAAGCTGTTCTTATTACTATGGCTTTTTAGTAGCATTTGAAATTTGGAACTGATATTGCTCTAGTGCTGTTCTTTCTGCTAAGAATTGACAAACCTACAGCCAGCATTATATTAATGGTGAGAAGTTAAACCCATTTCTTATAAATTCAGGAATAAGATAAGGATGTCTGCTCTCTACACTCCTTTTCAACTTAGTATTAGAATGCTATCTGGGGCAATAAGATAAGATGCAATCTTAAAGGGGCTCCAAATAGCAAAAATGAAGTAAAACTCTCCCTCTTTGAAGATGACATGGTCTTGTATTTAATGAAACCCATGGACTCCATTCCCAAGTTACTTGAGCTGATCAGAAACTTTGGCAAACTAGCAGAGTATATAATTAACCCTCAGAAAATAAAGGTTTTCCTGTATTCCAATAATGATAGAGTGCAGCTGAAATTAGGAAAGCAACCCCTTTTTACTAGCCGCACAAAAAATAAAATACCTAGGAGTTAACTTAAGAGGTGAAGGACCTCTATGATGGGAACTTTAAAAACCTGAAAAAGAGAAGTAAAGCAGAGCTATGGATGTGGGAAACTTCCCATTCTCCTGGATTGGGAGGATTAACATCATGAACATGGCAATACTGCGAAAGGCTATATCCAAATTCAATGTGATACCTACCAATATCTCAATTTCACTCTTCAATGAAATAGAAGAAGCAATCCAAAAATTCATATGGAACAATGAAAGACCCCTAATAGCAAAGAAGTTTATTGTGATTGTCATTTTGATTTGCCACCTTGATTCTACAAAGTCAATTATGAATTTTAACTTTCTTCCCTCCCTTTGGATAAAGCTCACAAACACCTTGCGTCTAGCTCCCAGACACTTAACTCTTAGCTCTGGACAATTGTTCCTAGATAGTGAGTTACTTAATTGTATTTTGAGTGCATAAAACATGCATATAAAACTAGTAAATTTTGATCTTATGAGAATACAGCCTTTTTTTTCCCTCTCAAATTTACTTCCTGATAGGCATTTTTATAGAGAATCTGTTTTCGTTTTTAAATGAAAGACTGGTAGGAAACTATGTTCATAATCTGGTCCATCTCTCACACCACAACACCTAAAACACAAATTTCACAAATCATTTACAAGAAATAATGCAAAAACCAAACATTGGGAATGCTCATATGCAGAACGTTTAACAAAACCCAGAATAACTCGGCTGTCTGAGGGAGGGGCTGTCTGCATAAATTAACAAACAAACCCAAAAGAGCAGCCAGGAGTACCAGACATGAGTGTCCCTGGCTGCTACTTCATGGACAAGATGCATGGAACGATTTCATGAGCCTGCTGGAGAATGCATGGAGGAAAGTTTCCTTGCCAGCCTGAGTACAAAAGTTGGCTTCACCCTCCTGGGTCTGTCTTTCTTTTTTTCTCCTCACAGCAGAGCAGAATTGTCCCTTGCTCTAAGGAAAATAAATACTGTACCAGCCAATCTGCAGAGTAGCTTCTGTTTGGTCTTCACACCTTCCTAGGTAAGCGCCCCTTGCCCCCGGTGTGTGTGTGCTCCCAGGGGCTGATCCTCAGGGCCCAAGCCCATGGGGCAAGCATATGTTAGATGTGAGTTAGTGACACTGTGTCATTCACACAGCATCTTCCGGATTGCTGCCCTAGCTGAACAGCAGGTGTACCCTGATCTTCTCCCACAGTCCCAGGAAAGTGGCCGCAATGGCCTGATATGGGCAGGCTGCCACTAAGATTCTACTTCACCAGACAGACGAGCATGCCAGATGAAGTGGCTGCCACCTGAATTATTAATTATTTTATGGAGCAGTAATAAACAAAGTGATACACATTACTGTATGATATGTAATACTATATCCTCGATTTTCTAGTCCAAAATCATTGAACTTTACATTAGCAAGAATGGATCTTATTGTTTGTATTCATAAGGCTGTAATGGAAAACTGAAATAAAAGTACAACAAAACACTTATCCATAAACACGTGATTGAATCTCAGAATTTGAAAAAAATTGTATGTAAGTAGTGCAAATTAAATTATACTAGAATAGTAAAATACACACAAAATACATTACATTAGTTACATTCAAATGTAAAATAAATAATTACAGACAGAATTCCTATTGGATTAAAATATTATAATGATTTAGAAGGTTGAAGTGATATAGGTTATATATTTTGTTTTTATAAAACTTATTTATATCTGCAAGTTCTGTTTATCTCAGTGAAGGAAAATGTTAGAAAGTAGATATTATATGTGGCACCTCTTGCTTGCAGTACCACGAAGGGAAGTGGCAATTCTTAATTGGAGTCCTGAGATGAAACCCACACCCAGCCCAAGTAGACCCATCAAAGTTCCATGTGGTGACTCTAAGGGGATCGAGGACACCGCATTGTTGCTGCAGCAGGTCCAGGACCTTTCCGGTGGGCTGTAGCCAACAAGGTTCCATTAGTGACCAAACCAAGCAACCCAGACTCAGGTGCCAAAGCCAGGGGGGAAGGCAGGGCAGACGCCAAGTCCTGCCTTCCATCTGCGTAGCCTACATTGCCAAGGCCAAGCCCTTTCCCCTGCTTTGGAGAACAACGACGGTAGGGGGTGACCCCATTGCCTCCAAATGGAGTATCCCTGGAATGGCACCCAGAGCTGGTCCCATGTGTGCCAGAAGGGCGACAGAGGAGGCTACACAGCAAAGCAAGAGGGGTTTCATTCCCTCGGTGCTGCAGCTGGTGTGCTGCAAGTCCAGGCTTCTCTGGCACTGATTGTCATATGTAGGGTTGGCCCTGTACCAGAGTCCACAAGGACCAGAAAATGGAGGTCCACAGAGATGCTGGAGGGGCTCCAAGTTCCTGAGCTGTTGCAGCTGTCACAATCCAGCTGGCAGAGGGGTCAACACATGGCTCCAGTACCCAGACCCCCTTAAAGACTGATGAGGTGAACCACGGCTGGGCAGCCTGGCCCCAAGGGGGAAAACAGCATCCCCAGCCTTCCTTTACCCATGGACTGTGCAGTGTACAAACATGGTGTCCCCCAACCCGCACTCACGGGGGCAGTCAGTGACCCCAGAATAGAGTCTCCCTAGGATGGCCACGCACTCAGGAGTACAGAAGACCAGTACCAGCACAGCTGGAGGAGGAGAAGGCAGCAGTGGCCTCAACTCTAGACCCATGGCTGCCAGTTCCTGGTTGAAATGGAGCAACTGAGACTGGGAATTTAGGTGGGAAGTGTGGGCATGACTCATCTGGCAATGCTGGGGAGCATGCACACACATCCACTCACTGCATATCCACTGTAAAGGAGTTGGCCACACATCTCAACGGGTGACCTGAGGAGTCACCCACACCCACAGGGACTACAGAAATGGAATTTCACGTGGTGACTTGGAGCAATGAACAACTGGCAAAAACAAAAACAAAAAAACAAAAAGAAAAACGAAAAAAGTCCAGTAAAACTTTTCATCAATGATAACCTATTATACATTAAAAGCACTTTTAATTTCCTCTTGTATTATATTTTTGCATGGGGCCCTCTGAATTAACCAGAAATCTCCAGGATTTTTTCATGCATTGTAATACAAATAAATATAGCTTCTATTCTTTTTTAATTAAGGGAAGTTGCAATTATTTCCTTCCATTGTTTGATTCATGAAAGAGAAATCCTGAAGTAAACACCGAACCAAACTCAGCATATCTTCTGAACTCCTCACAGAAGAAAGAGAATAAAATGACTGAGCAACAGATATCACCCATATTGTCACTGTGCTAGCTGTCTCTGATTAGAAAATAATCCTGCCATGCACATGCAAATCACTTATGCAAAATGTTTTCCAACAATTCTTGCTGTTATATTGCATTTATCTTCCTCCTCCTGTCTCCTCTCCTGCTCCTCTTCCCCAGGGTCCTGTTTCCCTCTTCCTTCTCTCCTACCTCTACTTTCTCCCTGTCCCCTTCTATTCTCCCTCCTGCTATGCCCTTCCTCCTCTCTTACCCCTTCCTCCTCCTTTCCTTTCCTCTTTCTCTTACACTTTCCCTTCTACTTTTTTATGGTCCTGGGGGTTGGACACACACTAAGCAGATGCTCTCCTGCTCGCTACAGGCCTCCAGTCTGGACTTCATTTCAATGACAATCTATTTCTTTGGTGCAAACCCAACAAAGTCTTTTGATTCAGGATTTAATTCATTGTACATATTCTACACCATGAATATGTGCTACTTCATACAGTGTGGATAATAGGTTTGGATTATGCTTTGGGCTTCAGTTAAACTCATCTGAAATAATGTGTTTGAAGGCAATCAAATGTGATCCTGTTACTCCCACATTAATGAACTGATTACTTCATATCTTGCACAACTACTTCCATATTGCTGCCAGTTTAATGAACTGTCACTTTGTGGTAGCACCCACAGTAACACTAACCCAAGGATTGCTGGGGATCAGAAGATTAAGTCCAGACAGGAAAATCCATGAGATATTTATCTCAAAATAACTACTAAAAAGCCAGAAGAAAACCAGTACTACGTGGTTTAGTGCCATACTTCCACAGAATAAGCTAACGACAGGGCCCAGGCCTGATTTGAACACCTGTGGTGGGTACATACACACACATACACACACACACACACACACACACACACACACACACAATTTCCCAGCTAGAGCAATTATCTGTTTTCCCAATAACATATCTGAGTTCCAATCTTATGTGTTTGGATATTTTTGAAAGTTTTATCATCAACTTACCTAATTTTAATAAATTACACCCTGTTCACTATTATTTAATCCCGGTTGGAAAATGTTTTAAGACACATTTTTATGTAGAAAATTGTTTTTTCCCCAACTTGTGACTGTCTTGGTTTGTAAGAATGAAAGAATTTTGACATTAATTCATTAGTTCATAAATTAGAAAAGTAACCCTAACCCTAGAACCAATTGCCTTTGGATTCTAAAAGCCACAAAAGTACATTAAATTTATACATCTTGTCTTTCATTCAACTCATCTTCTTAAAATAGTTTCTAGTTTTACTCAATACCTTGCCATTTTTCTAACACAACATTCAGGCTAACCCTCACACTAATCATCGCCTAATCCTAATATTATTAGAAGTTTCCCATTTCATATTCACCCTAATTCAATCTTGACTTGTTATTCAAAGATTTACTTTCAGTTTGACCATAAATTTTCCATTTCCCTGATGCTAACACTAAGGCTAGCTGGAACTGAAATCCAATTTTCAACCTAATAATAGTCCAAAATTAATATTAAAAAATACTCTAGTTTTTATTCATTGTAATGAATATTCCAGTTTGCACTCTGGAAATGAGTTTCAATTTGCCCGAATCCAACAAATTTCCTGACTCTACCTGTGAAGTTATCTTCTTCCCTAACATGAACTATCATATTACTTGTCCTCAAATTCTCTTACCAGGAAAAATACTGTAGTTTTCATTAATCCTACATTTTCCTGAACCACTGTATCCTAAAACAGTTTCAGATTTACATATCATCTAGTCTTTTACTTAACGCTAACTCTCAACCTAAACCTGACTGGAAAACTCTCATTAATCATTACAAGAATGATCACTGAGAAATAAATATAATGATAATGCTCTAGTTACTATTCAGGCTCACATTTTTGCTTCTACTTGTTAGTGAAAACTCAATTTTATAGTAAAACTTTCCTATTCATAACACTAATCATAATCAGAACAAAATGCTGACCCTGATTTTAGTCCAAATTATATGTCAATACTAACACTAACTAGTGTTACACTAGTTTTCATTCATCCTAACTTGATTCAAATAAGCCTTCCATACATAGGTTTCAATTTTTTCCTATATCCTAGTCATTTTCTAACCCTAAACTTAATCTTAACTGGAATATTGAGAATAAATATAAGCCTAATTGCAAGTAGATTCTAATATTAATAGCAATACTCTAGTTCACATTCATTCTAATTCTTACCAGGCTTATATTACAATGTACCTTCAATTTGACCCTCAATTTTTTTTCTCCTTCACTCTAACCCTAACCATGGCTGGAATCCTAACCATAACCTTAATACTAAAGGTATCCCAATTCTAAAATGTATGAAAAATGCTCATTTTGTGCAATCCTAACTTAAATTCCACTGTAATCCTCGAAATAAATTGCAGGTTTTCCTAAACCCTACAGATTTTCTCATTCTTATCTGTGAACCGATCTTGTTCCATAAGAGGAATCATTATACCCATTGATCTCAAATCCTGATATTATGAAATACATTGTACTTCCATTATCCCAGATTTTCCTGAATTCCTAGAACCTAAAAAAGTTCTGCTTTACTTAATATTTAACACATTTATTTTTTTTTTCTTTTTGTCAGTCGTGGGGCTTGAACTCTGGGCCAGGGCACAATCCCTGAGTTCTTTAGCTCAAGGTGTGTGCTTGTACCACTTGAGCCACAGTACCACTTTCTGGTTTCCTGGTAGTTAATTGGAGATAAAATTCTCACAAACTTTCCTGACTGGGCTGGCTTTGAACTGTGGTCCTCAGAAATCAGCTTCCTGAATAGGTAATGAGGCTGACAGAGGGATTACAGTTAAATGTGTAAGGTAATGAGTACATTTCTTGTTGACCATTGTTACTCACTTCTTTGTTGTTGTCCAACTATCCCTTCCCTCTCCAATCTCCATTACTCTTCTCTCCCCATGGTGTAAAGTTCATTTTTAGTACAGTGTGCTGTGACTATTATTGTTGCAATAGGTCATCCTGTGTTGAACCTAAATTTGCTATTTCTCTAACCCTAATTCTGATTCTGTCTGGTATCCTAACACTAAGCATAATAATAATGATAGTTCAATTCCAAAGTTAACAAAAAATACTCGTTTTTGTTCATCCTCTTAATCCTCTGTACATCTTGAATTAATTTGCAATTTAGCTTAAATCTTCCAAATGAGTTTATATGTGCCTATATAACGATATAATTTTATGTAAAAAACAAGATCTTTGGAGGAAGGAGTAACAAAAAGGAAATAGAGGGAGTATAATCAACCGTTTTAAATATATTATGGAAAGAGAATAACGAAACTGGCACTTCTTAAAATTAATAACCATTAACAAAATAAATAAATAAATAAATAACACACAGCCTTCCAGTGTTCTTGAAGAGAATCATGATATGTCTTGTGAAAGAAATACTTGTTCTAAACTTTGTTCATGCATAATTTATATTGTTATTGGCCAATTATTTAACTTAATGAGTAAAAATTTATCAAATAGGAATCCATGACAAAAAATAAAAAACAGTTACCCAGTAATTGTTTGAGAAAAAGTTATAGTCATGAGTTTTAAGCATCTTTCTATTTACCTACAAAGCAATGATTTAGATTTACTAATCTAGTATTTGTAGTAAGTTTAGAGAACATAATAGGCATGAAAAACACTGGACTGTACATCTTGTGTCTTGGATGAGTGATATTTTAAACATTGTCTTTTATTCAAATGAATACTTAGGTTTACTTTTCAAAATAAATGCAATTTTATCTCCTTTCAGAACAAGAACTTACCCTGAAATTAAATGTATTAGTATATTCAGATATTCAAAGCTAAATATTCTGTTTGTTATGTAGCTCTACATATTCAGAATGACATGATTTTTCTATTGGTAAGTGTCTAAACTCTGGGATTTTTGCTTCATCAATATAAACTGTCTCATGAGGTTTTTGTGAAGGCTCCAGTAACCATTGTGAGATTTTTGCTTCATCAATATAAATTATCACATGAGGCTTTTGTGAAGGCTCCAGTAACCAATGTGATCAAAAACATTTCCTGAATTCTAAATTTTAAATCTAATCATTTTTAGGCTTTGATTATATAAGTTATTGTCTCTTCAGAGCAACTAAAATAAATACTACTTTTTAAACATTTCACTCACATTTTAAATAATATTAACATGGGTCAAACAGAGACTAATCATTTCAAACTCACCATATTTGATGATCTCAGTGTGAAGAATGTAGAGAGTATAAGAATCTTATACTCAATAATGTTTTTGGTTTAATTAAATTAAATTATATAACTAGATTTCTAAATTGCAGGTAAATCACATGGAAATAGGAAAATAATAAAAATGATTACTTTGAGATCTTTTTCTTCTTATTTTTTTTTTTTGTGAAAATATCCTACAGAGGGGTTACAATTATATGGGCAAAGTAATTAGTTCATTTCTTATCAAGCATTGTTTCCTCTTCCTTTGTTTCCCCTGTCCATGCTTACCCATCTCCACACCCTCACCAGCCAAAGTTGTAAAGTTCGTCTTTTGACATAACGTCTCATTATTACAATAGGTCCAACGGTATCCCTAAAATTATGAAGCAAAAATATCTCCAGGAAATATATTTTTCAATAAAATGTTTCAATCCTTAGGTAAAGTGCATTATACTTCAATATAAACTTTATCTCAAAATAGAAATTCTGCAACTAATCTAATGTATGTTCTCATGCAGAAAATTCTGTGACTTCTAGTCTTATTAAGTGATTTTAATTATATTTTTATTGTGAAATGATCCTTACTTATATTTATTACAAAGTTCTATAATTATACAAATCATGCCTGTACCTGGTAATTTACATAATTTAATACACAAACAAAGTTATCTTTTTTCTTGTCTCCCACAGGGAAGGATGAGGTGCTGAAGTATAATAAATTAAACCACTCTAACAGAGAGTCTATATGGAATGGAAATTTGCAACGTGCATATAGGAACATGAGCACTTTCTACTTGGCTGAACAAGAATTCTTATTTCTACAGTACTTTCTTGCCTTTTAATCACACAAGGAAAGCCAGAAAATTTGAAGTTCATATGAAAGAATTATATTCCTAGAAGTTGTGGCAACCCTGCTCAAAAGCTCAATCTAATCACAAATTCTTTGTGCTTGCTGGCTGATCTATTTCTCTATCACATATTTCATATTATTAAGCATATTAGTAATTCAACTGGAAGTACATGGCAGGAGACGCCTGAAATCACATCTATTACAGTGTAATATTTAGAAGAGAGGAAAAAGATTATATTGATCTCCAATTCCTCCCTTTGGCCTTCAATATACTAATCAATTGTCAAACAATCGTGTAAGATGTTAGTTTATTTTCCCTATTTAATTAGAGATTAAGCAAGTGTTTTTTTTTGTAGTAAAGTGATGACAGTAGTATCACAGCTCTGATATGAGCACCTCCTCCCTAACAAATAATGCTCTATGGACTGTAAATATGTAAGCCACACAAAATTTTCCCTCTGTCTGTCTCTCTTTCTCTCTTTCTACTGACACACACACACCCACACACAAACACATAGAGCTGTCACCCAGACACATCAGAGATCAGTTCCATTCCTTTGTAATTATAGTTGATTGAGGTTTGCACTCCCTTGCTTTTCTTTGCTTCAGGATTTTGCCTGGACCTGTATGTTTCCCTGAAATAAAGTCCCTTGTTCTTAGTATACTGTGTATCTTTGTGTGCTTCAGGCAAATTAAGAGTACCCTGAAAACAAAATCTTCATACTTGACATTCAAGTCAAACTCCATGAATTCATACTACTCTTCCAAGATTCTAGAATGTATTGGATCTAGAGACAAAAAAAAAACGCCCACCTTGTTATTTTAGAAAGAATTGAAATCATGAAATAGAAGAATATCGATCAGGAACTGAGCTAAGAGAACGGAAGTATGTGGGAAAATGAAGAATGCTGTATGTGTGTTAGAGATACAGAATAATAGGCTCATTTATTGAAAACTTGTCATCCTATATTGAAAGCTCAATTTAAGCATACAGTTTTCCAGTTACTTTGCTTACCTATCACTTCTGATCAAAAATTCTCTTATGGGTGTGTATAGTATCTTTGAATAAATCACACGATTTGCAAGTACTTAACATCTTAAGGAAATACAGTCTGCTTCTACATTTTTCATTCTATGTGAAAAACCCTTATTTTTTGTTTTCCTGTTTGCGGAATAAATGCATTCCTGGAAACAGGATATTGACAGCAAATCTGAGTGTAATTTTCATTTTGTAGATTTCAAATATAATATAAACTTGTATTGACTAGTCATTTTTTAAAAATGAGTGATATTCATGAACACAATATTTTGATGCCTTTATGTTAATTGAAAATTTCTATGTTAGTTCATGTGTCTAATTGATTTAACCATTATATTATTCATGTATAAACATTGCATTGCACTTTTTTATTTTTATATATGAAATAATCCCCAAAGGTTTACTTTAAAGTGATAATAGGGGAGTTGTCTTCATGTTCCAAACTTTATATTTACTTCAGTAAAAGTACTAGAAACACACGATGTTTACTGGAGCAATATAAAAGCTGAGAACGCATTTCTAAAGAGAAAGGATTTATTGATTACAACATAGAATAGAGTAAAAAAAGGCAAGTTTCTTGCTTGAGACTGCATAAATTTCATATGAATGTAGCTCAAGATGAGACTCAAAGATAAATTCATATTTATATTACTGAGATTTACATCACAATATAAGCAATATAGATATTTTCAGGAATTGGTCATTCAAAGCCCTAGATAATTAATGGATGAAGAACGGAATTGAAAATAGCAAAGGAAAAACTATTCAACAGGCAGCTATAATGATTTTATAGTACTAATATGGAAGTAATGGAGCTTTTCCCTTTCTGAAGAACATTTAGCCAGTAATTTCAATGTAAGTCATCAATTGTAATAAGTCTAAAGCCTTTCCCCCGAGATACCCAAGAGTACTATTCTCATCCTCTGAAGTGTAAATAAGTAATTATTTTCATTAGCTTTGCTTAATATTAATTTACTTGTAGTAAATAGGTTTAAATGTCTTCTCTTTCTCTCAATTTAATAACATATATTTGTCTCTTTCTGTTTCTTCTCACAAGCCTGAAATCAATATTTCAAAGTAGCATAAGCAGGAAAACAAAATAACCTGATACAACAATCACAAATCCTGAATTATGTGAAAAAATCCACAATATAAAAAGTAAATCTGAGGAAGAGGAAAAACAATGACAGAATAACAACAGAAATTTATCCTTGCAATCTCTAATGAAACAGAGATTTAGAGTCCTAGCAGGTCCTCCACATCTAGAAGGTCACATCAAATCAGCTATAATTATAGATATGCAGCTATAAATATAGACATAAATATAGACATAGAATTCATAAGAAGATTTTATACCGTCTTCACAAGAAAACAGAAATCTATGAAAAGGTGTCAGCCAGGACTACATTGGGCAACACATTCAAAAGCACATGTGCAGTGTGGAAAGGACAACATTGAAAAAAGCAGGAACAGAAGTGTACATCAGAGAAAGCCACACCCATACACATAGACAATTCACCATACCACTGGACAGTCCAAATAGTCACTGGAACCACAAATATTAACATCACAACATCTCACCACAACTGATTTCTATTCCTACATTTAATGGACTCGACAAAAATGCAATTCCAGAAAAACACATCACAACAGGAAACCAAACCAAGACCCGGCAAATCAACCAAGAATATAGAGAGTCACCTATTAATATCATAGATCTCCCAAAAGAAAAACTCCAAATGGGCAGAAAAAATCAGAAAAATACAAGAAAAGTGATTACAAAGTAGTATAATTCACACAGTAAATAACCAGGCATTAGAACAGACAATCAAGGATGTAGAAGATAGTTATTAAAAAGTATTACAGATACTGCTGAAAAATGTGATTAATGGAAAGATAGAAAACCTCTACAAGGAAATTTGTGAACAAGATGAGACCAACCAGTCATTAGCAAAATAATTCATGGAGATTTCAAACAGAAATATAAATAAATTCTGTGAAGTCAAGGGAGTCCAAGAAAAAATGGATGCCTAGTTAAAAGATATGAGAGAAGACACAGCTAAGAAAACAACCCTTACATCTCCCCCAACCAAGTAAAAACTGTACAGAAAGTCCATACAAGACCTAAAACAAAGCTTTAATAAGGAGACAGAACCCCTGAAAATGACCAATTAGAAGACAGGGAAATCACAAACAAAGTAGAAAGTCTCCACAGCAAATAGATGACATAGAAGATAATCTCAGGGACAAAGACAGAATAGATCTAACAGAAAAGAGGAACTAATCATTTAGAACAAATCCAAGAAATAAGAAATGATCTTTCCAGAACTTCAAGACTCAGTTAGAAGATCAAATTTCAGGGAGATTGGTATCAGGAAGGAGAAGAGCAAGAAACTAAATGGATGGAAAGCATATTACAGAATTCTAGCAGAGAACATGCCAAACATCCAAAGAGATAGGCTCATTCAAAGAAGAGAAGCCTTTAGAAACCAATCAGAATTCTAGAACTGAACAATCCACCATGATATCATAATCCATTAGAGGATTATTAAAGATCAAGGAAAGGATTCTTAAAGATGCCATAGAGAAAAGATTGATTATTTATAAAGGATATACAGTCAGAATAAATAAAGATTTCTTAGCTGATATGGTAAAAAGGAAAGCCTGTCATTATATATGACAAACATTAAAGGTAAACAACTACCAACCATGAATACTGTCCCAAGCCAAACTCTCCTTTACATTTAAAGGATATATAAACATATTTCATGACAAAGAAAACATGAAACAACCTATGTCCACCATATTATCAGAATAGAATATAATCAAATATATCCTACATAGAGAAGATCAAGAAGAAGAGGAACTGGTTACATAAAATGCTCCCTACCAGAGAACAAGGTGAATATGTTAAAAGTAGATGAGGCACAGCTCTTAACAACAGGTGTATAACATAGCAGGACTTATCAGATATTTCTGTCTTAACTTTCAATATCAATGGACTTAAATTTCCAAATAGAAGACATAGATTAGATAGTAGTATCAAAAACCAAGATGAATCTATCTAGTATCTATGAGAGACACATTATCAAATACATTCTATGAAGCTAGAATTAGACTCCTACCCAAATCACATAGGGACTCTCCAAAGAAAGAGAACTATGAACCATACTCTTTGATAAGCATTAATGCAGAACTTCTTAATAAAATTCTAACAAACCAATTTCAGCAACTAACAAACAAATCATATGGTATGATCAAATTAGATTCATCTTGGATTTGATTTGATTCAATATTCTTGTCAATAAACCTAATACAAACCATCAGCAGAAGCAGGGACCAGAAACACATGATCATCAATAGGGATGTAGAAATAGCTTTTAACAAGTTCCAATACACCTTTATGATTAAAAAGTCTGAGAACCTAGGAATGCATGGAACATTCTTCAATATTAAACTGAGTATGTATATGACAGAGATAATTATCATTTACCTAAGAGTGGAAGCATGAAGACATTAACATGAGGAATGAGAAAAGGATGTCCACTCTCTACTACTCTTCAACATGGTAGTGGACTTTCTTGCAAGAGCAATAGACAAGAGAAAAACAAAGCAGATCCAAATAAGGAAGAAGCAAAACTATCCCTTTTTACAGATTAAATGACCCTGTATTTAAAGGACACTGTGGATTCCACCCTCAAGTTAGTAAAGGTGATGCTAACCTTCAGCAATGTAGCAGGATATAAAAACCACAAGAATCAGTAGTTTTTCTCTTACCAACAATGGGAAGATCCAGGCTGAAATCCAAAAAACAGCCTCATACACTAGCATCAAAATCAAATCAAATCTAAACAAAACAAAACAACAACAACAAAACTAGGAATTAATTAATTTAACTAAAATTGTGAAGGACGTATATGTGAAAACTTTAAAAATATAAAAAGGGAAATTGAAGGAGATTCAAGAAAATAGAACGTCTTTCAATGTTCCTTGTTGGAAGAATTAACATTTTGAAAACTGCAATACTTCCCTTAAACAATTGGCAATGCAATACTCATCAAAATCCCAACAACTTTCTTCAATGTAGAAAAGAAAGCAATGCAACTATAATATGGAATTACAAAATTACAGATGAAACAGAATGCTTAGAAATTAATTCATGGCACTATAGTCATCTTACACACACAAACACTCACACACACACACACACACACACACACACACACACACACACACACACACACACACACAATGGAATTATATTCACCCATCAGAAAGATGACTTTTCACCAGTCTAAGGAAAATGAAAGGTGTGGGAAATTATATTAAGAGAAAAGAGAAAGGAATGCCGACTCAGAGCAATATAGGTTTCATGGATTCATTCCTTTATTGTAGCTAGAAGATGCATACAAATCTATAAGTAAACAAGATAGATTCTACCTTGTCCATTAGAATGGCCATTACTAAGAAAACTAACAATAGCAAACGCTGGCATGGATGTAGCCAATTGGGAACTCTATTACACTGTTGGTGGGAAATTAAACATGTTCAACCACTGTGGAATGCAGTATGGAGTTTCCTGAAAGAGTAAATATAGATCTCCCTTAAGACCCAGTAATTCCCCTCATGGGCAGTAATCCAATAAATAACAAACAAGCTCACATAAAAGCTACCAGCATAACCATGTTCAGGGCTCAGGCCCAGAGTTCAAGGACTTGAAAAAAGTTACCACTGTTGGTATTTGTTTCCCCAAACATGAACCGTTTTATATAAGATACCAAATCAATCTATTTGCAGTAGCTAGATTAGGACTTAAATGTAGTGGGTGATAAAATGGCTCCTTTGATGAATGTTAGGAAGAGATGTAGGTAATCCATGAAAGGGAGATTTTGTTGTTGTTGCTGTTCGAGGGGCTTGTAGTCTGGACTTGGGCACTGTCCCTGAACTCTTCAACTCAAGATGAGTGCTCTAATACTTGAGCGACAGTGCCACCTCTGGTTTTCTGATGGCTAAATGGAAATAATAGTCTCAGGGTCTTTCTTGCCCAGGCTGGCTTTGAACCATAGTCCTTAGATCTCAGCTTCCTGAGTAGCTAGGATACAGCTGTGAGCCACTGGCACAAGGTAATAATGGGGGATTTTTAGAAAAGAAAATCCACCTCTTCACCTGTGTCTAAACCTCAGATATTACTATTAGAACATTTCACATTTACCTCATTTCATCAGACATTTGTAAATTTTCTCTTTTCCTTCATGTGGTAATAATGCAGCCAATATCAACTCAGCTGGGGGACTGGAAATTGTGTGGTAATTGCTAGCAGCTAATTTAAGAACTTTTACATCAAAGGAAATGAAACCCTCATTTGGAATAATTGTTTTCTCTTTTTATTACAAATCTCTGCTTGATTACTTCCTAATGTGATATTAGACTTCCTAATAAAGTGATGAAATTTTCTTTCTTTTCAACCTTCTCCCACATGTGGTCAAATACTTTAGAATTTAAAGATTTGCGCTGATAATTCATTAAGCTGACTTTTAAGAAAATGTACATTTCTGGAATTTGGTATTCTATCTTGTTCTTACATGCACAAGCTTTCTATGATTTATTTGTTCTACAAAGAATTCTACTTTCCAATCTTTCAGTGACAAATTTTAGTCTCTCTGATCAGTCTTTCTGATCCTCTCTCTGGAGTCTCATGTGAGTCTGCCTCATAAAAAATATATTAGTTATCAACTAAATGACTCTCAGCTTCAGTTTTTTGCCTGACTTCATGTAGGCTGTGATAGCAACCCTGCCTGGCTGTGCTTACTGGAGTGTGTGTGTGTGTGTGTGTGTGTGTGTGTTTTGTTTTGTTTTAGATATCTAGGATTACTATTCAAGTTAGAAGTTTCTCTGGACCCCTGTGATCCGCTGGCCTAGAGTCAATGGGTTTTTCTCCTAAAGATACAAAGAACAACTGATTAAATTCCTGTTAATTGTCTCAAAATGAGGCAATCAGGCATCCTTGCAAATTCATCAATAATGCTTTCTAACCACTTACAGAAGTCGTCTATCAAGATGGCTTTTCAAGGTTGACTCTGAAAAAAGTTCATTTCCAAGTAGGCACCATAAAGTAGATCACATTCCTGGGATCAGACATTTGGAAGGAAGGGGAACCTTCCTTCCTTCTTTTATGATCGATCAAACCATAATATTCTTCAGTTGTGGCCAGCCTGGGACACATATTCTCAAGAACATTCTGTTGTGTAAAAGAGGACCAACTTTCAAAATAATGGTGTAAATACTTGTCTACTACAGACTCATTTATCTTGCTTTTATCTGTTGTTATTTTCACTACTTCAAACAGATGGATAATTTATATTGGGATTAGACAAAGTAATAATGGACTAAACATTCACTTTACTTTCATATATCCAATATAGTACACTTAACCCGTAATGGACAAATAAATCCAACTCTAGAAACAATGTCAGGAATATAAAATAAGCCTTAATACGTATAATCTGGCACACATACAACATCATCTACTCAAAAATTCAGTCTCTCTGTAAATATTTGGTATGAAGTAATAAAAATTCAATTAATGAATATGACTTTTAAGAATCATCTGAAATAGTCCTCGTGTATATAATTTTATAGATGTCACCTGGGCAAGAATTTAACATGCATGTAGAAATCAATTTTCCACAATTTAAGCTATATGAGAGGGGTCATACCCTCGTGTACTATCCAGTGTGAATTTTACCACAGTGCTGAACCCTTCCAACTAATACCAAGTATCATGTGCAATAATTTATTATTTGATGTTAAGATGAGTGCTAAGTGTAGAATACACTTTGAAGTATTACATTAAATCACAGAAATGAAGCAATAATGATATGTTATTTGTTTAAATTCTTATGCTTCTCAATTTTACAATTCATAAATATATTATTAAAATTATTTTCACTTTCTTTTCTATAGCTGCTGAAATTAAAATTATATATTAAACATTCAATATTAAGAAATCAATAATAAGAAAACTATTATTAAAATGATATGCTATTAAACTGATTTGAATTATACTTCTAAAAATTGTGATGTAAACAAGTCAATAGAATTAAGGGTGATCATTTTAAAACTTAGCAGCTCGTTATTTTTTTTGTTTTATTTTTTGGGTCCGATTGTGGGTCCTGAACTCTGGGCCTTGGCGCCGTGCCTCAGCACTTCAGCTCAAGGCTAGTGCTCTACCACTTGAAATAGAGCACCACTTCTGGTTTTTTTCTTTTTGATTATGTGGTGCTGAGAATCAAACCCAGGCCTCAGGTATGCAAGGCAAGCACTCTACCACTGAGCCACCTTCCCAGCCCAGCAGCTTGTTATTTGTTTCCTAATTGTGTCATTTGTTATTCTTGTCATCCAAGTCATCTCTTCATCTTAATTGTTTAGTTTTCTATTTTATCTCTATTGGTTTGCTGATTGTGTATTTTGTTTTCCCTTTTTAATGACTGATATGAGGCTGAAAATCTGTATGTTAGTTTATTACTTGCTATGTTAATGTAAAATTACTGCTTTCCACAGTTGTTCTACTCTATGATACTACAGTATTTCCCTCACTCCGATCTCCTGTATTGCTGCTCTCTTATATTATATTTTATTTTTTATTTAAATTTTATTGTCAAGGTAATGTACAGATGGGATATAGTTACATAAGTAAGGTAATTAATTTATTTTTTTCTAACTTGTTACATTTTCCCCTATTTTTCTCCCTTTTCATTCCTAACGCCCCCCCAAGATTATTTACAACATATTGTCTTGTGAGTACTACTGTTGCATAGGTTCCCCCTTTGTCCTTTGTCTCACCATTTTGTTTTATTTTCCTTTCCCTTCCCTAGTTCAGATCAACATATTTAAAATACCCAGGGTATCAAAATCAAATACAGTGACTACAGGGGATGAACCATAGGTGGGGAAAACACAAAAGGATAAAAAGAAATCACATAGTACGTTAAGAACAACAACAACAAGCCGGGAGCTGGTGGCTCACGCATGTAATCCTAGCTACTCAGGAGGCTGAGATCTGAGGATCGTGGTTCAAAGCCAGCCCGGGCAGGAAAGACTGTGACACTCCTATCTCCAATAAACCACCAGAAAACCGGAAGTGGCGCTGTAGCTCAAGTTGTAGAGTGCTCGCCTTGAGCTGAATAGCTGAGGGACAGCGCCCAGGCCCAGAGTTCAAGCCCCACGACCGACAAAAAACAACAACAACAACAACAACAACAAAGAACATGTCTTGGAGTTCATTTCACTTGGAATCACCTTATACGATCATATGTACATAGCTATTGAGCTATTCTGCTCATCTACTAAGATTATCCTTGATGTACACAATAATGCTCCCCTATTACCCACTTATCCCACTTCTGGGCATATAACCAGGTGATCACAAACAAGGCCACAGTAAAGCTACTACTGTGTATCACAGTAATATTTACCAAAAACGACACACACACACACACACACACACACTCACACACACACACACACAAACACAGATATACACACATGGAAAAATATGCTTCCATCATAAAGAATGTGACCACCACATTTATAAGGAAATGGAAGATCTTGGAAAAATCATATTAAGTGAAGTACCCCAGACTTAAAGAAACATAGGTCCCATGGTTTCCCTTATTTGTAATAATTAGTTTACATCAAGGATAATCTCATGTATTTTAATTTGACATTTTGTTCTATATTGAGAGTGCAACATTATTGCTATATTGTTTGTTATTATTTTTGAAAATTGGCAGGTATACTTAAAGAATTACATTCATCTTATCCATTATAGAAGGAAGAACAACTAAAAGAGTAACCACTACTAGGAAGAACAACTCCTACTTACTTAGATATACTCGTATGTAAGGCCAATGTTGTCCCCTGTATCCTCATGTTGTACATTACAACTCTATACCTGGTCATAATGTATATCTAGTATCTTATGCAGTGTGAACTAAATGCCCCAGAAGTTCCACATTGCTTTACTTTTAAAAAAAAAAATTCTGTCTTACTATTTGTCGATGGTGTGTGTGTGTGTGTGTGTGTGTGTGTGTGTGTTTACAAAGATCAGAACATAACATTTTTCTTCATTTCGAATACATCTTTCAGGTCATTGTAAGGTGTGGCTAATGGGAGAAGTCTCTTGTTATTTTAAGGATGAAACAAAAAGATATTTGTGCATGTACCACAGTTGTTTATTAGTATATTTCAACACTGAACTTTGACTTATATCTTGGCTGTTGTTGTGAATAGTGAATAACAATGAACTACAGATATATTTTCGAGTTACCCAGAGAGAAATAATCACATGATTGGTGGTTCAGATGATATTTCAACTATGATTTTTTTGGAAAACTGCATACTACTTTCTACAAGGAGAATACTAACCTGTATTTTGACCAATAGTGTAGAAAATTTCCTTTTCTTCACACTCTCACCAACATTATTACCTTTTACTTAAAAGGTAATAAAGGCCAAGTTTTTACTATCTTCAGTACCCCAGACTGTCTTAAGACTGAAATCCAACCTCCTAAATGCTTGGAATTACAAACCTTTACCACCACACCTGGTTCCTTTGATTTTTTTTTGATAAGAGTTATAATAGTTATAAAGTAGTATCATAGTAATTTTGAATTACATTTCTCTAATGACTTCTGCTCACCAAGCATTAAGCCAGCACAGAAGTTGTATTAAACACAACTGGTAAACCCACTGGTGATATAGAGGGGTTTATGGAAAACATGTCTATTCACACTTTTGTCCATTTTAAATCAACTTTCTTGTTAATCTCATCTTTAATCTCTGTATACAGAAATCATTAATTCAAGGTAGTAAAAAAGAAAAAATTAAGCAACTCCTAACATTTTTCAATTTTTAATAACATGATATTGCTTAAATCATTTTCTGTTTATAATTGAGACTATACAACAATTTAGTTAGACCTGTTACATAGCTATATGTATTTTATTTATTTTACATTGATTGCTCTTTCCAAAGCCTGCATGTCTAATTTTGGTTTCTTTCAGTCTTAAGTAGTTCAGATTTCAATCTGAAGAACAAATGGAATAAGCAAACAAAAAAAATACAGTTCTTCTCATCTGATAATGCCTCTACAAGAATGAGAAAGAGTTCACTATTCTAAGAACCCTTAATTCTTAAGATAAAATTTGTTATAATGCTAATGTTATTACCATTTCAGTGTTGGAAAAAATTGTAATTAAAGGAAGTAAGTGCATGGCCCAAGACACACAGTGTGGAAGGAGATGAGTCAAATTTTCCAGAAGTCTTTCAGCAATACACAAAAGGTAGATAAATTCTCTCCATTCTCTGATACTCTCAATTCAATATTCATATTGTCCAAGGAATAATAGCATAGCAATTATTGCCCATGGTGATTGTTTTCTGTTACATTTTGTCTTCAACACAGACTGTGTTGGTGACATTGGGTTATCATGCACAGAGCTGAGCTTATAAATTATGGTCCAAAGTCATGCAAATTTCTTCTATCCCATAGTTCCAGTATCGTTTTTAAAAAGTACTAAATATTTTAAATATCATCACTTATTGTATTTTAAGAATTCAAGAATGAAAAAATTCACATATAATCAATCCAAAATGCTTTAAAACTAGGAGATGATAAAACAGGCCCTTGTGAAGTAAATTTTCTTCTACTTTTAAAATTATTCCGAAAGCCTTGTGCTGGTTTGTTACACCTGTAATCCTAACTTCTTGGGATACCTACTCAGGAGACTGAGATCTGTGGATAACATTTGGAAGCCAATCAGGGCAAAATAAATTCATGAGATTATTTTTCAAAAATTTTAATGAACCAGCAAAGGGCCAGGAATGGAGATGTAGCTCATATAGTAGCTCACCAATCTAGAGAGAAAGAGGTAGCGCGACCTTGAAGCCCTGATTTCAAACTCTGAGCATGCCAACATGCAGGAATGCACACACACTCACTTTTTCAAAATATCTTCATATCAGTATTTTGCATTAATTTCTTTGTTAACGATATTATATGGGTAAAATAGGCAAAATAAACTTCCATCTCAAAACTTTTTTATACATTTTTGTTGTAAAAATACTGTACAGAGGGGATATAGTTACATGATCAAAGTAATAAGTACATTTCCTATCAAGCATTGTTACCTCCTCCTTTGTTTTCCCCCCACCATTGCTTCCCTTCCACCTCCACAAGTACATTCCTCACACCCACAAGGCCCACCCAAAGTCCCCAGCCTAAATTATAAAGTTCGTTTTTCAAAATAATGTCTTGTGTATCTATTGTTATACAATGGGTCAAACTGTATTCCTATTTAAGCATGTTGTTTTTTCCATTTCCCTCCCCAAATTAGAGAAGTGTATATACAAGATGCAGATGCACCAACATCAAATAAATTGAAAACGGCGGTTATACTGTTGGGGAGGAACATATAAAAAAACCACATTGTACATTATAAATATGTGAGAAACAACAGCAAAAAAGAAAAACCACTTGTGTCTCTATCTTGGGGGTCATTTAGCTTAACATCAACTTATCTATCATATACACATAACTTTTTCAACTTTTCTGCTTATCCCAGACATATACTAGTTATTGCAAATAAGGGATACCATGGGACCTATGTTTCTTTGGACTTGGCTTACATCAGTTAATATAATTTTTTTCCAAGTCTTTCCATTTCCTAACAAATTGGGCAATGTCATTCTTTCTGACAGAGGCATAGAATTAATATATATACATATATATGTATATATATATGTAATATGTGTGTGTGTGTGTACACACATATACACACAGAATATTTTCCTTTTTTGTTTTTTAGAGCAACTTAGTTTTCCACCTTCATCTTTTTTTCAAATGTTTTTATTGTGATTAAGTGGTTACATAATTTCTCAAATTTCACAATATTGTGGGATAGTGATGCTTAGTTAAAGTCACAAACACATTCTAACTTTGATGGAGCAAATTGTCTATCATGGTCTACAACATTTATGAGTTCTCTGAGCTTTGCAATAGAGTTATTTCTTCCATATGTATACTTCTTTTGTTTTGAAATACGTACATTTCTTTGTTTTGCAGAGCATCAGCTGTTCCCTCTTTCCCACTTGTTCCCTCCTTCCCTTCAGTGACATTGAGTTGCTTATTTCATTTTGGTCAATGTCCATTGCAGCTGATGGATCCAGCTGTTGTATGTTTTTCCCTGATTCCCTCTAGTTCTGTGTCGTCTTCCTGGTTTCACTTCAGTGTGCACATTTGATCAGCAGAATGGGGTTATTTAGTAGTGATTCAATCAGATGAGTGGAAGTACTTGGTTTCTTAAGTGTTGTTAATTTTGTCATATCACCTTACATTTTGGATTTAAAATCCACTTATCACGGAGACCATGTGCTGTTTGTCTCTTTGCTTTTGGCTTACCTCACTCAACATGATTTCTTGTAGCTTGATTGATTTCCCTGCTAATGTCATTATTTTGTCCTTTCTAATGACTGGAAAATATTCCGTTGTGTATAGTTACCACAGTTTTTGGATCCATTCATCTCTGGTGGGACATATGGGTTGTTTTCATATCCTGGCTACTGTGAACAGTGCTGCGAAAACATGGAGGTGCATGTGTCCTTGAATATTGGTACCTGTTTTTGAGGATAGATGCCTAGAAGTGGTATGAGTGGGCCATAAGGAGCGTCAATATTTAGCTTTCTGAGGACTCACCAGAGTGCTTTCTAAAGTGGTTGTGTAAGTGTACATTCACACACACACACACACACACACACACACACACACACACACACAGAACGTTTTCTTGATCCATTCTTCTACTGAGGGGCATCAGGGTTGGTTCCATATCTTAGCTATGGCAAATAATGCTACAATAAACACTGCTGTGGTGGTTGTTTTAGTATGGACTTGTTTGTGATCATTTGGATGAATGCCCCAAAGTGGGATTGCTGTGTAATAGGGGAGCTCTACGTGGGGTCTTTTGAGGAACCTCCAAACTACTTTCCAAAGTGGATGAACAAGTGTACACTCACACCAAGAATGCAATAGGCTTCCCTTCTGGCCACATCCCTTTCAGCATCTGTTGTTTTAAAAATATGGAACGATTCACTAAGTTGCGCGTCATCCTTGTGCAGGGACCATGCTAATCTTCTCTGTATGTTCCAATTTTAGTGTATGTGCAGCCAAATTGAGCACAGAACATTTTTTTATATGTAAAGTGTAATTGATTTTCTTAAACTAGACAATTCAACACAAATAAGTTAAAAAGAATTGTGAAATTTTAGAACCATGTATTTCTTACATAAGCACACATTTAAGAATAAAGTCAAGATTGACATGCCAAAAACAAAATAATTCCAGATATTTGTTGTTCATGAGATGTGTAGGAAGAGGAATTCAATTATTCTACACAAGGCACCTGTCATAATGATCATTGTAGCAAATGTTAAGGTTTGTTAAAAGTTTTAATGTTTTAAATATGTTTCATTTTGGGATTTGCTTATATATGGCAAAATCAAGACTGTTTGCATGGCCATAAAATTTTTTGATAAAGTATATAATTTTTCAGGTAGCATGTACTAGTAAGTATGTACATTTCATAGTTTATAGAAACTCTACTAATGAGAAGTTGCAAAGACTGTGTAAAGAAGCAGAGTGAAGAGGTAAAATTTTAAGTACACAGTTTCTGTTAAAACTTTAGGGCTCCCTTACGTTATATGTTTGTGATGAACAAATAATGATATAAGCCACATACAAATGGTGAGATGAACTATAAATAGTAATCTTAGTGGGAAAATTTAAAAGCTACTCATAGCTTTATCCAGTTTTAAATGTATAAGAATATGAGAAAATAGTAAAATCTACTGTGTGCACTTCAAATACTGAAAACCCTGGTAATTGTTTTCTTTTTTATTTTAGTAATCATTAATATTTAATTATTGTTTTCTTTATTTATAGCATTTTTTTCCTTGTTGTAATACAATACAAATTTTTGTGAGTAGTGATTAAGAGGTACTTTGAGAATATTATTGGAATGGCCATACCATATTTCATAGGTGCATGTGAATGTACAAAGAGCAAAACTAAAAACAAAATATTGATTAAAAATTTTATCAAGTAGAGTCTGAATCAGGAGTGTTGATAAATGTCCACACCTAAATCTTAACCCTAAGCTGAAGTAGTGTTATTACAGAATTGAGGCTACAAAATTGTTTTGTTTTGTTATGTTTTGTTTTGTTTTTTTTTGCTTTGGTTTTGTTGGTTGTGGGGCTTGAACTCTGGGTCTTGGGTACTGTCCCTCAGCTCTTCAGCTCAAGGCTAGCGCTATCACTTGATCCACAACACCACTTTCACATTTTTCTGCTTATGCCGTGCTGAGGAATGAAATTCAGGACCTCATGCATGCAAGGCAAGCACTCTACCACTAAGCTACCTTCACAGCACCTGAGAAACTGTGATTTAAAAAATCATCTGAACAATATTTGCTTTCTGCTTTGGGTTATATAATGAAATATGTGAACACATTTTTATATTTTTGTCAATTGTCATACTTCTAAATTTATACTAACTGCAGCCAATTTATCCTTTTCAAAGTCAAGAAATATTTCTGAGAGTTTGCTTCTGTGAAGAATGTTTTTGCATTTATAATTTCTTCTGTGTCATTTTTATTTTTTATCAAAATCATTTTAAATTTTATGTTGATGAGTTATCATACATCAAATACTTTCAAATGTATATGTAGAGTCTCAAGATATCAGTATGAATATTCTCATAAACCTCTTGTTTATCTGTTACGCACTATAAGTATTATGATATTTTTCTCTCTCTTTCACTCTCTCTCATTTCCGCTCTTTCTCTTTCATGCTCCTTGTCTGCTACTTAGAATTTCTGCTGGTCTACTATTATCCTTCAGGGTCTACTGGTTTTGTGGGAACACGATAGGGACCATCAGTTACCCTTGCATTCTTTAAGAGTTATAATAGTGACGTGAAATTATTCTTTGCCATTCTAAATGGCAAAACAACAGATCTAGGCATTCCTTTTCACTTTTAGTACTATTATAAATTTTATCTCATACGAATCATTGAGACTGATAAGATACTTTTAGCCTGGGTACTAAAAATTCTTTTTCTTTTACAAACAACCTTTTGCTTTTATTATCAGTAGGTAACAAAAACAACGCTATCCTATGGAACGTAGCCTGAAGTTGTTCACAGGGATGAAAAACAAGGTAATGGGGGAAGTGAGTACAAAGGATACCCCTCATATAGCACAGATACTTAGAGCAGTTTATCATGTACACTTTGTGATAAGGACAATGCGCTGGGAATTCTAGATGAAATCAATGAACACCGGATATATATGAACATATATTTATGTTTGTATATTTATTTATATATGCATATATGTGTATATCGGCCCATATATATAAACATGAATGTTACTATACACACAAATACACACATATGTACACACATGTACACATGCACAAATGGAAAAAGACACATATATAGCAAACACATGTTTTACTAGTTGTTCAATATGCCTTAGAGAGACTGCTTGGAAATAAATGTGTTGAAGATGTATTTGTCTCTAAGAGCTCTTTTACCACTCCTCTTATCTCTTCCAACTTGTAGGTTTAGAGATATTCGACTTGAAAAATGCAGTACAAGTGATAGCAAGTCACTCAGAAATCTCAATAAGTATAGGTCATATGATGTCTCCCTGCTCCCCATGGAATGCTTGCTCTTGTAGACACTCTCAACAGCCAAATTAGTAGAACAATATCCTTGTTAAGAATAAAGTTATAAGGCTTTAAATGGCATCCTTCCTTGTGCTCTTTTCCAACAGCCAGCATCAATTCCTAAGCAGATGAGTGACTCCTCAGAAGACGAGCGCAGGTCAAAATTTAACCAAACCATATGAAATGTCTAAAGTGAGAAATGCTGACTGAGGTTGTGCCGATGTCCTGGCAACGAAAATAAGAAAAAAGAAAGTTTTTTATGTATTAAAATTTTAGAATAATTTGTAACCTGTCAATAAATGTGTAGAAAACAATTATACTAACTCACAAAAGATGATGTGCATTTCATTTATGTGCTTTTGGACTTGGAAAGTGTTTTTAAGTGTATCTACACAAGTAGAATCAGCATGAAACAAGCCAGCATTTCTTCATTTAAGACACAAGGAAAGGATACAGGTTGTCCCATTGTAACAATGAGATTTGCAAGATAATATTAGAGGGGGATGTATGGAGGTGTTGGGGATGTGTGAAGGTAAGGAATAGTAGGGGAAAAACAAAGGAGGTTGTAACAATGCTCAATAAAAAATGTACTCATTACCTTACTTATGTAACTATAACCTCTGTGTACAGTATCTTTACAATAAAATATATATTAAAAATGTACAAGGAAAACTTACTTATAGCAAGTTGTATTTGTCACTCAATATAAGTAAGGTATTGGTTTTAGGAGCACAGGCATATTAAAATTTTGCAAACTCAAATTCTCTACATAAACACAGTTTATTATTTTCATTAGAATCTGCCCACAACCTAGTGCAGTGTAATTTCTGTGAAAAATTTTACTACATTCTATGTTTGTAATGGAAAATAAAATATTTTCACTATCAACAGATATAAATTTATTTTAGATAATTTTTGTCTGCATTTTGTGGATGGAATTGTGAGAGCTAATTTGAAAAGCACAAATTTAATCACCAAGAGCCGTCTTCAAGATGTAACAAAGATCTAATACAGCATCATTGAATGGTATGGGACTCTAAGGAGAAGTACTTGAATTGAAACATTATCAGAAAGTGTAAGCACACAAAGACTATTTAGAAATGCAGCTGCTAGATTTCTCATGGAGAGCTTTTATAACATTTTGTGAAACACAAGTCAGAACCTCATGGAAGTGTAGACAATTTTCCTTCACCTTTCTCTCAATCTTGGTCATTATCAATCATAATATAGCTAATCTAGAATAATCTATAATAAGAAAATGCTTATGAGAAGTGGGGGAAGACGGTGGAGAAGAAGCTGGAGGCTAAACAATCTCTCGCATGGAAAGCTGTTTTAGTGTTCCAGTGAACAGTACTAGGCTAGAGTATCACACCCAGTGTGCCATCACAGTACAGAGTTTGGCTAGAGAGGGAAAATCCAGGGAAGGAGACAGATCGGGGCAGTTGCTGTAGCCATGGCTGAGGCAGCTTTGGTGATGGCCATAGCCAACCCACCATACCTACAACAGAGAGGGTCCAGGACAAAGGCAGCAGACACATTGGATGAGCAGATTCAACTCAACAACAGCAACAACTGAAAAGGAGCAAATGAATTAAACCATCTTAACAGGCCCATATCAAGCATTGAAATAGAAAAAGCAGTAAGAGACCTCATGTCTAAGAAAAGCCCAGGACCACATGGATTTACAGCAGAATTCTACAAGGCTTTCAAAGCAGAGCTCATAGAAATACTCCTCCAACTCTTCAATGAAATTGAAAGAGAAATCTCAGGACCAAACTAATTCTATGAAGCCATCAAAACTCTCATCCAAAAACCATGCAGGAACTCATCAAAGAAAGAGAATTATACACCCATTACTTTGATGAATATTGATGCCAAACTTCTCAACAAAATTTTGGCCAAACAATTCAACAATTCATCCAAAACATTACATACCATGATAAAACAGGATTCAGTTCAGGGATCCAAAGATGGTTCAATATACACAAATCAATTAAATAACACCACTTTATGATGAAGTTTCTGGATAAACTAGGAATCCAGGGAACATTCCTCAATAAAATAAAGGCTGTATATGACAAACCTGCTGCCAGTATTGTACTTAATTGTCAAAAAGTAAAGACATTTCCTCAAAACTCAGGAACGAGACAAGGATGTCCACTCTCTCCACTTCTCTTCAATTTACTATTAGCATGCCTAGCTACAGCAATAAGAAAAGATGAAAACTGAAAAGGGATCCAAACAGGGAAAGATGAAGTAAGACACTCCTTCTTGCAGATGACATGATCTTGTATTTAAAGAATCCCATGGATTCCACTCCCCAATTCCTCATGCTGATTCAAAACTATGGCAATGTATCAGGGTATAAAATTAACCCTCAAAAATCAGTGGCTTTTCTGTATGCCAACAATAAGAAAAGCGTGGCTGCAATCAGAAAAGCAACTCCATTCTTAATAACCCCACATAAAATAGAATACCATTGAATTAACTTAACCAAAGAAGTAAAGGATCTCCATGATGAAAACTTTGAAAACCTGAAAAAGGAAATCAAAACAGAACTTAGAAAGTGAAAAAACTCTCTTGATCCTGGATTGGAAGGATTAACATCGTGAAAATGGCAATACTTCCCAAGGCTATCTACAAATTCAATGCAATACCTATCAATATTTCAATCTCATTCTTCAAGGAAATAGAAGAGGCAATCCAAAAAGTCATATGGAATGATAAAAGGCAATGAATAGCATAAGCAATCCTTAACAGAAAGAACAGTGCTGGAGTAATATCAATACCAAATTTCAAACTCTACTACAAAGCCTTAGCAAACAAAACAGCTTGTACTGGCACAACAACAGACCTCAGGACCAATGGAATAGAATTGAAAACCCAGAAATGAGCCTACAGACCAATAGATACCTAATCTTTGATAAAGGAGATAAAAAATAGAACGGAAGAAAGACAGCCTCTTCAGTAAAAGTGCTGGCAAAATTGGTTAATCACTCATAGAAAACTAAAGCTATATCCTTATATAGCATCCTGTACCAAATCAACTCCAAATGTATCAAAGACCTCGGAGTCAAAGCAGACACCCTGAAAACATTACAGGATGGAGTAGGACATACCGTAGGTCTCCTGTATAGTGGCGGAAATTTTCTTAAAAGAGACCCAGAAGCACAACAAATCAAAGAAATGTTGGGTAAATGGGATTGTATGAAATTGCAGAGTTTCTGCATGGCAAAGGACATATCTAGCAAGATCAATAGAAAGCCCATTGATTGGGAGAAGATCTTCGCTAACCATACAATAGACAAGGGTCTCATATAAAATATATGTTGAACTCAAAACATTAAATCCCCCAACAACAAATCCTAAACGAAACAACTTCCCAATAAATAAGTGGACTAAAGACTTCAAGAGAAACTTCTCTGAAAAAAAAGAAGGAAGGCCAACAGACACATGAAGAATTGCTCAACCTCCCAAGCCATAAAAGAAAAGCAAATCAAAACAACATTGAGATACCACCTCAAGCCATTTAGAATGGCTATAATAGAGACGTCTAATAACAACAGATCCTTGAGGGGATGTGGCCAGAAGGGAACCTTACTCCATTGTTGGTGGGAGTGAAACTTGTTCAACCACTTTGGAGTAGTATGGAGGTTCCTCAAAAGATTCCACCTAGAACTTCCCTATGACCCACCAATCTACCTTTTGAGCATTTACCCAAATGATCACAAACAAGGCCATACTAATGCTACCAACACAACTATATTTATTGCAACATTATTTACCATAGCTAAGATATGGAATCAACCTAGAAGCCCCTCAGTAGATGGATGGATCGAGAAAATGTGCTATTTAACCAAGTCCTAATCTTAGAGAGGGAAATGGTTTGGATAGAATGATAGGCGAGAGATTACAAAAAAAAGAACAAGAAAAAATGGAAAAACCAAAATTTAAATTTAAGTAGTGAAACACTTAAAAATTATGTAAGTTTAAACAAATGATATTGAGAGAAGAAAAGGATAAGATGAGAAGAAGGGATAGATTGAAAGGAGAAATGAAAACTAAAAAATAAAAATTCTTAAAGTTAGTTACTTGAAAATTATATACATATAAAGAGATAATACTACTATTAAAAATTTAAGCCTAAGAGGTTGTGAATTGAGTAATAAATTTCTGGATTAAATGTGTACACAAAGGGGTATAAGGTCTAATAATCAACGACAGGTATATAACTAGGAATAAGCCAAACAGCAATTTTGTCACGCAAAAAAAGAAAAAGAAAAAAAATGAAAAGAATACGTAAAAAGGACCAAAAATTCAGAGGAGATAAAAAACGCGCGTGCGCGCACACACACACACACGTATACACCTAAAATAAACATTATGGGAGGAAAATAAGATTAATAGAAAACAATTTTAAAAATTAAAAATTTTTTAAATGGTTCAAATAAGAGTTCTTTGATTGCAACAATGAGATGTACAATTAACTATGTAGAAAAACGAAATTAACAACTTTGGTGGGGTGGTGGGGGAGGATCGGGTGTGGGGAGGGGAGAAATATGGGAAGGGATGGGAAGGGGAAACAACAAGGAGGCAAAAATGCTTGATAAGAAATATACTCTTTACCTTGCCCATGTAGTTGTAACTCCTCTGTACTGTATTCTCACAATAAAAAATAAAATTAAATTTAAAAAAGAGTTCTTTGATTTTTTTTTGGGCGGGGGAATGAGGGCAATGGGATGATTGTGTATCTCCCATGTCCATAACCAGTCTCTTGGTGGAGTCTCTGGTCTGCTTGTGGTGTTTGGTTTTCCTGTGGCTTGATTGTTTTCTTAAGTCAGTTTGTTTGAGCAGGCAGAATAATGCTTTGCCTATCCCATTGTCTTGTGATCCTCCTCCCAGGCTAGTTCAGTGGGAGGTAGATTTGCTTTGAGTATCCCAAAAGAGGGAGATGGGAGTTTCCTCTAGTTTGGAGATGCTGTGATGAGACTAGGTTATGGGTAGAGTTGAGGCCTTTCAGCAATCAGTAGCTTTTCCTTGTTGGGCTAGCTCCTGAGACTCTCAGAGAGCCCAGCTTGGAGCCATTCTCAGGGTTTATGTTTACTGAGTTTTGTTTGTCTAGGCTGCTGTAGGGAAGGGCAGCCTCTGGCTATATTTACCCAGTGATGAAAGTCACTCTTCAGGGGGGAGATTTTTCTCTGTCTGGGTTGGTTGACTTTCCCGTGGGTGGAGCTGAGCCTGGCAGGTCAGGGCAGGTTCCTGTGACCTGCTAAATGACTCTTTTTTTTCTTCCAAGGCCTGAGTTGGAGCTAGTTGCTCAGCTGGGCCTTTGTTAGTATCAAAGACAGAGATCTCCAGTGGTAGGGGACATCTTTCCCTCCTCTGCTTCCTAAGAAGGAATGAGGAGATCAGGGTTCTACTCATGCCAGAGTCTTGTTCCTGGGCAGTTTCTGGTCTTTGATCTGCAGGCTGAAGATATCTGCTCCTTGTCAGTTCTTGCTTGTGTTGGGTAGAATCCTCTTGCCTGCCACATCTGGCACTTTTGTCCCAGATTCTCTCTGTAGTTATGGCTGCTAAGAGTGTCTCTGCTACCAACTCTGCCACTGCAGCCATAGCTAGCTGCATGTGTTCAGATCTGTTTCCTTGCTTGGATTTTCCCTCTCTGTCCAAACTCTCTGTATTGAGATGACACACTTGGTGTGACTCTGTAGCCTAAGACTGTTCACTGGAATACTAAAATGCTTTCTATGGGAGAGCTTGTTTAGCCTTCAGCTTCTCCTCTCCCATCTTCCCCCAAATCTCATGAATTTTTAATGAGTGTTTTTTTTTTTAGGGAAAAATGTCATTTGTGTTTATATTTTGTGTTGGCATAAAATGAGCCTACTATCATCTTAATTTAATAAAATAGAATTCTCTGGCTGGGCACCGGAGGCTCATGCTTGTAATCCTAGCTACTCAGGAGGCTGAGATATGAGGATCTCAGTTCAAAGACAGCCCGGGTAGGAAAGTCTGTGAGACTCGTATCTAAAATAAGCCACTAGAAAATCAGAAATGGCACTGTGTCTCAAGCAGAAGAGTACTCACTTTGAGCTGAAGAGTGTAGGACCATCGCCAAGGCAGAGAGTTCAAGCCCCACGACCAACCAATTAAACAAAACAAAACAACAACAAAAAAACAAAAACTCTCTGATTCTATGACAGCATAAATTTTGTGGGGAATGGTTAAGACAAGGTTGTCATTCTAAAAAATATATATATGTCACCCCACAAATAAAGGAACAATAGGAAATAGATAGCAGGAAACTTATAAATCTTAATGGACTAACAGTCTGTCAGTTTGTTTTAAGTTTTTATCAAAAATGAAAGTAATACTGGATAATATTTTATTAAGACATTTAAATTTCTTTGACCTTGACATTTCAGATTCAGTTTAAAAAGTAATTCAACAGGTGACAGTGTTTTCTCCTTACTTTTCCAAAGAAATGATTATTTCAACAGTATAGTGTATAGCACAATATAACCAGAAAGCATTTTTAAGGAAAAAAAATTCCCATTCTTTTTTTGCTTGTCTGTATTTTTAGCTGCATACCACATCTTACCCACCCTATTGTCTGTCTTCTCATTTGAAACATTTCATTAAATGTGTCAGCCAGCAAAGTTTTACAAAATAGCATGCTTTAATTCATTGTGCTTTCCAAAATATATCTCACAAATGCCAACAACAAAACACAACTTGAAACATCTGTGGATTTTTCTATTTATGGTGCAAAGTAATCAATTTCCATAATCCTTAGAACCAGCTCTTCACAGGCATTAAATGCTCTTTCACTTCCATGCTTTAGAACAGCAGCATGTAACAATGGTGTACTTGTAAATTTGTTCACCACATCTGGTTTGTTTACAGCAAGGACTGTCTTCATGGAAGATGGTAATAGATGAGTTGTGCAATTATGTAGTTTAAAAGGGCTCTGAGTTGGGGATAAAGAATATCCATTTATGTGACTAAATATTTAAATTAAATCTAATAATGTATACTCCTTCAATTTTCTGGCTAACATGTTCTACAATCTTGGTATTTTTAAAAGAAATATTGTACGTTGTTTCCTTGGTGACAACGTAATTGGAAGACTTAAAATTTTCCTATACCATGGCCATCTGAAATGAGATGGATGTACTTAGGTTAATATAATGAAATGTTGGGACACAATGTTTGAACTTGGATGGGATTTGATTGGAATTGTGACAGGCTTTCATAGTATGAGAAGAAAAGCAAAAGACCATACTAATACTTTTATCTGCCACATTGTTTTATTAGTTTATTCAAACACACACATATAAACAGATACACATTATGAAGACCCAGTCAGTCTGCAAGAAAATATTTTAATAGGAATTCCATAAAATATTTAGTCTGCTGAGATCTGATTAGAATTTATAGAAGTATCTAGTGGCTTCCACCCTGGACAAGTAATTATCATTTGTGAAGATGTTGCAATTGGATTTTAGAATACCCCAGAAAGACCTATGTGTTTAAGAGAAATGACATTCCAATTCCTCCCAGACTGTGGAGTTCTTCTGGAGATTAAGTTCTTCAGAGTGAAACACATGAGAAAATAGACTCTCATCTTCTTTCTTCTTTTATCTTTTAATCATTCTAGGTAAAAAACTTTTCTCTTTGACATACTCCCCTCCTTGACATTGTCTTGGCACTGGCCCCAAAAGCAATAAAACCAGCTGAACATACAATGAAACATTCAATCTTGTAAATCTGAGTAAGCCTTTCTGCTTAATAAATGGACAATATCACTTATTTTGGTAGGTTATAAAGCTAACACAAAGTTCTAGTCTTTCTAAAAATGTAGAGTATATTAAAATATGCTTCATTATAAAATATCTAACTCCATGTTGTATATTGTGTTTTTTATTCTGTTGATCCTAGCGCTTACAATCAGGACCTAATTGTAAAACTGTTTGCAATAAATAATCACATTACTTTTATGATTCCATAATTTAACTTGTTGAACTACATATTTATAGAATATTGTAGCTATGGAAAATCAATAAATATTGAATTTTGATATAGGATTGCCTATCACTGCAAGTGTTGTCAAAATTTATCTAAACTGAAATGATTGTCGTTGATATCTTTCTCAAGATTCCACATGTTTATACTTTCAGCTGACCTTTTACAAAACTCATGCCCCAAACATAATTTTTAGTTTGTTCATGCCATCATAGGAACATAAATATATGGCACAAATTGTTAATTAACTTTATCTGCTGTCATTAATGGAGTATACCTAATAGGATTAAGTATATACCCTCAGGGAAATAAGATACTTCCTCCTAAATCCAGACTTGCAGGCAGACAGAGAGACACCCACACCCACACACATACACACACACTCACACACACACACACATACTTACTACTCTGACTCAGGTTAGGTTCCAGACATTGGGTAGCAGACAATGATCTATTAATCAAACTTGCTTGTCCAGATATAAAATACATTCATAATTCCACACATACAAAAACACCAGATCATTCAAAATAATGAAAATATAAAACATAACCACCCGTAATGGCCCATCTACTCGCTGATTTCATTCATTTATGTCGATGCATTTTTCATATCATAATTAAAAGTCTTTTTGTATCTCTCTGATTAGTAGATAATATGTTAACATATGAGAGAAAATGTAGGTAAAATTACTTTTTGCATATGAAATAATGACATTTCTGAGGATAAAACATGCCTGATTTTCAGTTTGGTGCCAAAATGGAACTATTAGACCTTTTGAATATTTAACTTTAAATCTGAACCTTCTAATTTCACTAGGATTTGAATTGTGTTACTTACAACATTAATGTAAAATAAAAGCATTATTAATAGAAAGGAAATTATAAGTTTATCACACCTTAATCCCTGAATTGACTTTATTATAAAAACAATTACATTTATGTAACATCATAAGCATCCTGAAACAAAATATGAGGTATGGAAACAGAAGACTCCATTTTTTGTTCAGTGTATGTAATCATTATTTACAGTTTGAGATGATTCTGTCTTCTTTACCTTATGCATGGTATATTCATTCTCGTCTTCAGGAAGGTGGGGGTGGGCACAGAGCTTTAGGGAAAGGGTGAAAAAATTTAGCAGTGGAGTTCCTTGAACATTGATGAAAGTGAACTATTTAACATATGGGTGGGGAAAGAAGGGAGGGAATGGGAAAATATGAGGGAACACAAGACATTTCATAAAAGGAAATGTACTCATTATCTGATTCATGTAATTGTAATCCCTCTATAAATCAACTTAATAACAGAGTAAATTTATTTTAAAAAGGCAAACAAAATATTGTTTCTTAGAATCATACGAGTATCTTTTGTTCACTGGTTTGAGCTGGTTGAGTCTATCTCTGAAAATAGCTAAATTTACATTCATTGGGCAAATTTTTGAGCTACTAGTAGTTAGAAGTCAATTATGATTGGATGTTTTTCTGAGACTCTAATTCATTTATTTCTTTAATCTAATTTGTATGATTTCTATTTACCAGTTTTTGAATTGGCTTGTTCCTGTTTTTCAAGGACCTAGTGGTGCATTATTAGTGCTGATTTAAGATTGTTCTAATTTGTTGATGTACATAGTCAAAGCTATAAATTTTCCTGAGTATTGCCTGTGTTCTTGTGTCCAAGAGGAGCTAGTATTTTGTCTGTTCACTTCTACTTAATTCCATAAACGTTGGAACTTCCCTCCATATGTCTTCAGTGATTCACTGATGATTTAGCAATGTGTTATTCAGTCTCTGTGAGTTTCAGAATTTTTTGTGATGCCTTTTGATGTTGAGATCTAATTTGGTCTCATTGTGGTCTGACATGATACAAGGAGTAATTTCATTTTTATTTTTGAATTTTCATAGATTTTCTTTGTGATCTAAGATATAATCTATTTTGGAGAACGTTCCATAAGCTGTTAAGTATAGCTTGTCAAACCAGGTATTTAGTTTTGATTTTTTGCTAGATTTTGAACTGGATGGCCTGTCCAGAGGTAAGAATGACGTGTTCAAGCGTTTGGATGTATGCATATTTTTAGGACAAGTAGTATTTGTCTGATGAATTTGAGAGATCTAGGATTCAGGGCATTGATATTTAGCATTGTTATATCCCCCTGATGGAGACTTTCCTTCATCAATATTTAATGTCCTTTTTAGTCTCTTTTTACTTTTATACCAATTTTAATTTAAAGCCAATGTTATCTAATTAATATAACTATTGTGGCCTGTTTATGAGGTCCATTTTTAATTTGTAAAGATGATGTACAGAAGGAATCCAATTACGTAAGTCAAATGATGAGCGCATTTCTTTTTCAACAGTGTCACCTCTTCCCTCATATTCTCCCAGTTTTTCCCTTTCAACCTCCCTCCCCCATATGTTGTATAGTTCATTTACAAGGTAGTGTCTATTGAGTGGCACTGCTACATTTGTTCACCCTTTGTCCCACCATTTCTGTGTTTCCCCTTGCCCTTTACAAACTTGCATATAAGACCAAAGGTGCAGAAATTAAAACAAAAAAAACAGCATCCAAATTCAGATGGAAAAAGCAAAATAATAAAAACCTCTCATTATCAATTCTTGGAGATCAATTTGATGAACATTATTTCATATGATAATATTCATATAGCTATTGAGCCTTTGTGATCCTCTCCAAAGGGCATCCTCCTTTGATCTCACTGTATAAATGTTTAGAATCCCATGTAATTTATCATGTCCTAATGTAATGTTTTCTCTTTTAACATCCAACTGTGTTTTAAGTTGTAGAATTAAAGGCACATTCTAATACAACAAATTAGGGAAATCGGGCAACCTATATTTCTTTGAGTCTGATTTTCTTCACTTAATATAGGTTTTTTCCAAGTCTTTCCATTTCCTTATGAATGGTATAATATCATTTTTTCTGGGTGAATAAAGTGGAATCATACTGAAGTTTCTTCATGGCAAAGAAAAAAGTTAGCAGGGTATATAGAAAGAGAACAGAATGGAAGAAGATTTTTACTAACTAAGCATTAGACAAGGGTTTACATAACTAACCCATATTTACAGATCAAATAAACCCTCAAATGAACAAGAGCCCAATTAATGTATGGGATAATGACTTAAGGAGAACTTCATAGAAGAAAAGTGACAATGACAAATAGACATATCTCTCTCCATGAAAGAAATGCAAATCCAAACAACACTGAGATTCTTCTCATCCCTATTACAATGCCATTATGAAAAAATGAACAATCCCAGATACTGATAGGGATGTGGTCCAAAGGAAACTCTATTATATTGGTGGAAATGTAATCTTATTCAATGGCTTTGGAAAACACTATGGAGGTTGCTCACAAAAATGAATAGAAACCTCCCTATGATACAGCAATTCCACTTATTGGCATTTATCCAATAGAGCAGAAACACGACCACACTGAAGCTGCCAGCACAATCAAGTTCATTGTTGCATTATTTTCTGTAGCCAACATATGGAATCAGCCCAGATGCCTCTCACTGCAATAAGGGATCAAGAATTGTGTTCCTGTGTGTATATGAATTATATATATATATATATATATATATATATATAATTTTATTGATTCCTATTTACAAGTATTTATGTATATATACATACATAATCAAATTTTATTCATCAATCATTAAGAATAATATTGCACCATTTTTTGGGGGGGTTCCAGTCGTGGGGCCTGAGCTCTGGGGCCTGGGCCCTGCCCATCAGCTCTTCAGCTCAAAGCTAGCGCTCTACCACTTGAGCCACAGTGCCACTTCCGGCTTTTTTCTTTTTGCTTATGTGGTGCTGAGAAATTGAACTCAGGGCCTCATGCATGCAAGGCAAGCTCTCTACCACAATTTTGAGTATACAGAAATCATAGTTACTGGTCATGTATTTCTCAGGTTTGAATATCAAGTAATTTCCGACAAAAATTGAATTTCATATATTTTATGTCAACAGTGATTTTTTAGAAATTGAATCAATCTTAATATGAGATAACTAAAGCAAGATTTTCCATGACTTTTCCAATTATTCCTATAGACTTTAATATAATTTATTTTTGAATGGTAGGAAATTCATATTATACCTACTTTCTATAGAATAATTAAGAAATAAATGATCGTGATAGCATCCATTTTTCCTTCACTAGAAAGAATGAACCTCACTATAGACGACAAAATACTTCAATGAAAATACCATAAAATTATGAAAAGTTCGAGTGACTATAAGTTGAATGAAATAGTCATTTTTGCAGGTCACAAAATGAAATCTCTTGAAGCTTCTTTATCTGTTAAATAAACTGTATTTGCATTCAAAATATTTCATTCATCTCTCCAACAGTGGTATAACCAAACCAACTCCATGCCAAATAGCTTATCTGTTTAATTCAAGTAAATATTTAGGAACAGAAGTTATCACACTTGTATAGAAATATCTACCCACCATGCTAGAAATTAAATCTGAAATCATAAAGGATTGGGATTAATAATTAGCTTTCACTATGTGGCCATAAATAGGTTGTGAACCTTTTCTAGTGCGCACAGTTGTAGAGGTATGGTCACTGAGAACTTGTGATCAAAGACGATGTCAAGATCAAAGTCTTTCCTCCTCTTCCTTCTTTTCCTTCTCTGTCTCCTTCTCCTTTTCCTTCTCCTTCTCCTTCTTCCCCTCCTCCTCTTTCTCTCTCTCCCACTCCTATTCCTCCTCTTTTCTACTTTCTGTCTTCCATGAATACACATACTCCATCACATGTCCCTGACATTGTGTTCTGTGCCACCACCAACCCAAAGCAATGAGGATAAGAAACATAAACTGAACTGTATAAAATCAGATGCCAAGGTTAATCTTTACCCCTTATTAATTAATTTTATAAAATATTTTGTCATATTAATAGGAGACTGACACCGCATGCTCTCATTTATTATAAGGGATAGGATTTACTGGAAAAAAATCTAACATCACCCTAATGAAATGATTTATTAAATCAATATTATATTAGGACAAATCTACTTTTAAATAACAGATATACTTCAACAAGAGGCAAAAAATTCACCTCTATGGTTTGCTATGAAAAGACAGCAGAATTCAATCTGTTCCTCACGGAAGTTGACCTATAATTGGCAATATTGTCAATTTCGTAAATGATTTAAGAAGACTGAAGAACAAATTTCAACTCTAAATAAGAGATAAAATTTACTTTGTCCCTGTAAACAACCTTTGTATTCTATCTATGTTTGGTCCACAAAATGACTTGTATTCTATTTTAACCATATTCTTAATTGACTTTAAGTGGTTGCATGGGAGTATCTGATTGACCATGCAGTTTATGAATAGTGTTTAGTGAGTTATTTTGTTTTCTTTCTTCTCTTCTGAGGTTTGAACTCTGGGTCTGAGCGCTGTGCATGACCTCCATTCGATGAACACTAGAACTCTATCACTTGAGGCCAAGCAGTACTTTCAGATTTTTCTGACATTTAATTGGGGATAAGAATCTCACAGAGTTTCCTACCTGGGCTGGCTTAAACCTCAATCCTCAGCCTCCTGAGTATCTAGGATTACAGGCATCAGCCGTTAGTGCTATCTTAATACAATGCATCGTTTTCTTTTTGACCAGTCCTGGGGCTTGAACTCAGGGCCTTGGCAATGTCCACGAACTTCTTTTCCTCACACTGGCACTTTACGACTTCTGTCACAGTGCCAATTCCAGCTTTATTTTGTTAATGTAGAAGTGAGGAATCAAACCCAGGGCTTCACAGTATTCCCCTAAGTCTACCACTAAGCCACATTCCCAGCTCAATACAAAGCTGGATGATCATTATCCCTCATTCTTTTCAGTCCTATCTCATTCCTCAATTTACATAATTTTGTAGAGTATTCATTGACTTGCAGTGTCATATACAGTCACTCAGAGGATATATCACAGATCATATTTTATTGAAAGTCTTATTCATCAACATATTAAACGTGTGCATTATAGAATTCTGTGACTTTAAATTCTAAATTATCACTCAGATTCACCCATTACTATTCTAAAATTTTTCTTAAGGTTAATGCAAATGCAATCTGTAATTCTTCGATAAAGTACAATGATTAATAGAATGTTAAAGAGTTGGACTATGAATATCACCTTCAGTTCTAGAACATTTTTTCATCACTACCCTCTCAAAGTACTCCAATATCTATTATTAGTCACTTCCTGTGATCATTTCAACCTACGCTCCACTTTACCAACCATTACTTCATAGTCTACCACTACGGCTGTGTCCATTTTAAAAAGCTCATATAACTAGAAATTGAAGTTTATTTTATCCATTCCTCCCAAGTAAAATTAGTTTCCGAACCAAGTCCATATAAATTTTTCCCAGGGATATACCATATTGATTTGTGTGTGTGTGTATAATTCTATAATACCCTCAATGGGCATTTCAATATTTTATTATATGTTATTATAAAAGTTTTCTTTTTTCGGGGGGAGGGGTATGGTCGTGGGGCCTGAACTCTGGGCCTGGGCGCTGTCCCTCAGCTCTTCAGCTCAAATCTAGCGCTCTACCACTTGAACCACAACTCCACTTCCAACTTTTTTCTTTTGCTTATGTGATGCTAAGGAATCGAACACAGGGCCTCATGAATGCAAGGTAAGCACTCTACAACTGAGCCACCTTCAAAGCCCTATAAAAGGTTTTCTTATGTATATAATTGTGCATGTGTTTTGTTGGACATATGTTGAAATATATTTTGTATATGAAATTATGATTCAAAATGCTGGATCATAGAGGCAACTCTATGTGTAATATCTTAGATTGCCAGTATGTTTAACAAACTGACTATATCACTTTAACTGTCAAGCACCAATATATAAGGATTCCAATTTCTACATATTGGTTGTGCACTGCTATTCTATTGTTTTTTCTATTTCCACTAATCTCTATGCAATGTATAGGTCTGGTATGATTTTGACATATATTTTTTGTATTTTGGTATATTATTATAAAGATATGTATTTGGATTTTTTTAAACATATTTAGGATAGTTAAAGCTTTTCATAGGCAGGATGGTTAAAGTTTTTCATAGACATTAATGTATTTCTTATTCAAGTCTCTTTAAATAAATGTATATGTATGCACACTATGTGCATATTCATATATTCATACTTATATGTGTTCATACACAAATACCTATATATGTATGCATTTATATGAATATACATATATATGTTTATTATTATTTTCATTTTTCTGTAAGTTAACATTTTACTTTATTTGCCAAATGTGTCCTTTATTGATTTTACTTTATTTTATTTTATTGTTAAAATGTTGTACAGAGGGGTTACAGCTACATGAGTAAGGCAATGAGCACATTGCCTGTTGATCATTATTACCTCTTTCCTTCCTTGTTGTTGTGCCACTAACCCTTCCCTCCCCCAGCTCCCACCTTCCTTTCTCCCAATTCTTTGCAGCATGAAGTGGTAAGGTTCATTTCCAATAAAGTCTTATTGGTATCTGTGTTGCAATGGGTCATCCTGTGTCCTTGTTTCAGCGTTTTGTAATTCCCTTTACCCTCCCCAGATTAGACATGTATATACAAGATGCAGGGTATCAAAATCAAGTACAGTGACAACAGAGGATATTCCATAGGGGAAAGAACATACTAAGGAGGGCTGGGAAGGTGGCTCAGTGGTAGAGCACTTGCCTTGCATGCTCGAGGCCCTGGGTTCAATTCCTCAGCACCACGTAAGAAAAAAGCCAGAAGTGGCACTGTGGCTCAAGTGGTAGACTGCTAGCCTTGAGCTGAAGAGCTGAGGGACAGCGCCCAGGCCAAGAGTTCAGGCCCCACGAATGGACCCCCCCCCAAAAAAAAGAACATACTAAGGAAACAACAACAACAAAAATGAATAAAATGACATTGTACATTTACAACAGTAACAATAGAGACCGAACTCCCAAACATGTCCCTTATTACCAAGCTAGTTATTGCAATTCATGTCCTTATCATTTTTGGAACTTCACTAAAATGTTTTGTGGCCTTCCATGTGGACTTATATGTTCAATTTTTCCTAAATCTATCTATTCCTAAGATACCAGCCAGCTCTCTTCTGAAGCCAAAAGCAGCCTTATACAGCTTTTTCCAAATCACTTGTATTTTTTCTTTGTACTAAGAATACTGATTCAAGCCCAGTGCTGGTGGCACATTTTATAATTGTAGCTACTCAGGAAGCTGAAATGAGGATCGTGGTTCAAAGCCAGCCTGGGCAGGAAAAGTCCATGTGACTCTTATCTCCAATAAACCACCAGAAAACGAGAAGTGGCGCTATGGCTCAAGTGGTAGAGATCTAGCCTTGAGCTAAATAGATAAGTGACAGCGCCCATGTCCAGAGTTCAAGGCCCACGACCACCACCAGCAACAACAACAACATGGACCAAAGGGTCCTACCCACAATACCTTCCTTCTATAGCAAATCACATAACCTCCAAAATCCACATAATTGAATCATTTAAAGACAAATGATGAAGCAACGTCTTCATTTGTAGAAAAACATACTTGCGACAAGGATGGAAAAGGCACTGAGACCCTAGGAAGATTCCGTAGATAAAGGAATGTGTCCCACACACTTCCAACTATAAATCTGGGAAAGTCAGTCATCTTTGTCATACTAATAAAAACCACAAAAAAGCTAACTGTGGAATTCAAAAGGATTGCATGAGAACAAGTGTTCATTGTGACAGCACAGTAACATCAGTTCAAATTATTATCTCTCTTTCCTTGTCTTTTCCCACCTCATTCTTGAATTCTGAAGGTGAGATTCTGGGGAGCCAGTTCTCTTTGGTCCAGTAATTAATGAAAGTGGACAGGTGATTGGAGATTCAATTTCTTCACATATTTATTGGATTCTCATTTTTTATTAAGATTATAGAGAAATAATGTGATTGCAAAACACAAGAAAGTCTTGACTTTTCCACTAATTTCTAAAATGCCTGCTGTGAGAACAACAAAATTAATGAAAGAAACAACAATATAAAGGTATTTGTGGTGTGTTGATACCAGGAGAAATTGAAATGTCACATATAAATACCAAATTACATTTACAAAGCACAAACCCTAATTCTTCACTGAGCTAATGTGATAATTAAACATTTATATTTTCTAACAAAATCACCATTGAGAATACCACAGTCAATTTCATTCACAGAAGCAAAGCTGCAAAGAACTGCTAAAATTTTTACCTATTCTTTCCTGGAGTTGAGAGGGTTGATTCTGCTGACGTTGACTGTTTGATTCTCTTCCTCCTCACAAATAAGTGTGCCTATGTAGAACAATTTATACCTATACCTTAACTTCATGGGTGTCTAGCCTTTCTGGTTGTATCTTCAGTCTGAGTACCACCTACAGAGCATATATAGTTTATGAACATGGACCATGCCTTAACAAGCAAAAACATGCTCTAAAACAGTTCTAACAGAAACATCTGTGATAATGGAAATATTCTATATATGCATTGTCTAACACAGTAGCCACTGGCAATATGCGACTAATGAATCTCAAATGTGAATAGTTTCTGAAAAATTAATTCTTCCAATTTCAGTTAAATGAAATTTTAAATAATAAGATTCATCTACTCACTGTTATCTGAACAGCTCAGTTTCCAAATAAGGAAGCTGAAGTTCTCACAAAGATGATGATAAAATATAATCCAAGTGAAGAAGTTTCCATTAGATACTAACTGAATGCCTATGAATTATCTGAGCTTTCCTGTCTTATAGAATTGAGCCATCACTCACCTAGATTGACAGCTGGGAGGAAAGGGGTGGGAGATAAACACAAGCTACTTGGGATACTGAGAATTGCTCCTTGAAGATGAGGGTTATGCATGAATATTTTCTATATTTAGTAGACAGCAAAGTGTGTGGAATCCTGTAGGTAGAAAAATAATGATTGTATTTCAGTCAAACAGGTGATCTGTTTATCAAAATGGGAGAGAAGTCAGACAGGTGAATTCTATAAATATACAAACTATATAGAGAAATTTTGCTATGTTCTATTCCATCATAGGCCCTGGCATAAACGTTGGCATTTAGTACATACTCTGTAAATATTCACACACTAAAAAACAGAAATGTAATCCTTTATTACTTCTAAAATAGATAGAATATCTTCATAATATATATTTGTGGGCCTATTTTTTCCCTTAATTTCTTCCACACCTACATTAAGAAATGGCTCTAAGAGAAAAGCTTCTAGATGTGTTAAATTTGAATTCCATCAATTTCTTTTGTTAAATTGTACTCTAGATAGGATTGAGGCCTTAGGGTTAGAAAAATAGTGAGAATTCTAAACAAATTGTCATGCCTCATTTTTAAGGGGAGCTATGCCTTTATTAGGAAAAATATGTATTGGTCTTGGTAGCCAGGAACATTCAAGAAACAAAAGAAAAAGAACAATTCCATTGCAGTCTCAAGTGTTTGCATATCTTCAAGTGAACACTAGCTGCTCTATATTCCGTAGTATATTTGCAAGCTTTTTCTAAGCTATTGTCTTCCTCCAGAGTAAAGTTCAGGGATGCCTAATGCTCATTTTAAAGATCGCAGTTGCTCAAACTCAGAACCCATTGTTTGTATAAGCTTCACATGGCTATCTTTACTTCACTCAGTGGCACTGAGGGATGAGAGATACACTTGAAATATGTAAATATACACATACACATATATCTCACTGGCTTTCACTATTACTGTAAAAATTAAGACCTTTTTGTCTCTGACCCAAGAGCATCATAAATCGTCTAGCATCCATTAAAGTGTGACAAGTTCATTATTAACTTGTAAGTAGGTTAAATCTCCAGCTTCACACAATTCTAAATACTCATATGAAGAAAAATACATACCAAGAGTTTTGATGTGCTTCTATATTACGAAGATCTCAATATTCATCTTATTTGCCGGGAGGAGGCAAAAATGCTTGATAGGAAATGTACTCATTACCTTGTCATGTAACTGTAACCCCTTTGTACAGTATTCTTACAATCAAATATGTACAAAAAGGAAAAGAAAAGAAATTGGAAGTCACGTATTTCCATTAAAACTAACTAAATTTAAGGCCTGTAACTTTCTACAGGTTTTTTTTTTTTTTTTTATTTTGGGTCGGGTCTTGGGGCCTGAACTCTGGGCCTGGGCACTGTCCCTCAGCTCTTCAGCTCAAGGCTAGCACTCTAACACTTGAGCCACAGCACCACTTCTGGCTTTTTTCTTTTTGCTTATGTGGTGCTGCGGAATCGAACCCAGGGCCTCTGGCATGCAAAGCAAGCGCTCTACCACTGAGCCACCTTCCCAGCCCCCTTTCTACAGGTTTTTAAGGACCAAATAAGTTGTGGATATGCCCCAAGGCCTTTACGAGAAGCTAAGGGAGAGATATTCAAAAGTGGCAGTAGATAGGTGACCAGAGCGTAATTATGTAGCTTTACTTCACTGTTACCATAGCAGGAGTTCAAATCAATATGATGGTTCGTAGTTACAGGACCAGAAGACATACTGGAAACTGACATTAATGAAGGGTCATTCATTGTTGGAAAACATAAATCAGGATGCACCAAAGGTTGCAATCAACAGTGTCCAAAAAAGCAACACAGAATGGGATAAAGTTATTGCAAGTATATATTTGATAAATGGTTCACATCAATTATATATAAAAAACGGGGCTGGGAAGGTGGCTAAGTGGTAAAGTGCTTGCCTCGCATGCATGAGGCCCTGGGTTCAATTCCTCAGCACCACATAAGCAAAAAGGAAAAAAAGCAGGAAGTGGCACTGTGGCTCAAGTGGTAGAGCACTAGCTTGAGCTGAAGAGCTGAGGGACAGCACCCAGGCCCAGAGTTCAGGCCCCACGACCGGAACCAAAAAATAAAATAAAATAAAGAATATATAAAAAACATCATTGCAATGAAACACAACCTGATTTTACAATGTGCAAAGAACTCAGATGTTTCTCCAGAGAAGACAAACTGTTAACAAGCCCACGAAGAAGGTGTTTAACATCATTAATCACCACTAAAGTGTAAGTCAAAATAATGAAGAAAATAACTACTTCATATGAATTAGGTAGGATAACTACAAAAAAATAAAGTAACAATATTGACAAAAGTGTGGTAAAATTGGAACAGTTCTATGGGAAACAGAATGGCATCTTTTCAAACAATTAAAAACAGGATTATTCATATCTGTAATCCTAACTATGAACCGTGATCCTTGCATTTCAGCCTCCTGTCCTGAGTGGTTACTCAGGACAGGAGGCTGAAATGCAAGGATCACGGTTCATAGCTAGCCTGGGCAGAAAACTAGAAGAGGATCTATCGTTTAAAGTAGTAGAACTCTAGCCTTGAGGAAAAGTTCAGGGACAGTGACTTGGCCCTGAGGTCAAGCCCCATGACACAAAATTTTAAAAGAAAAGAGAGTTTTCATGTGATCCAGTGACTACAATTCTGGGCATACACTCTAAACATCTAAAAGCAAGGTCTGGAAGAGATCTTGTACACTCATATTCATTTAGTATAATACTCAAAACATGGAGGCAATCCAGTGGCCATCAACAAATGAATAGTTAAAGCAAATGTGGTTTATACATATAGTGGTATATTATTTCAACTTCAAAAAGAATTATGGGGCTGGGAAGGTGGCTCAGTGGTAGAGCTCTTGCCTTTCATTCATGAGGCTCTGTGTTCGATTCCTTAGGACCACATAAGCAAAAAGAAAAAAGCCAGAATTGGCGCTGTAGCTCAAGTGGTAGAGTGCTAACCTTGAGCTGAAGAGCTGAGGGACAGGGCCCAGGCCCAGAATTCAGGCCCCACGACCAGACCCCCCCCCCAAAAAAAGGATTATGTGACATATACTATATTATGGATGACTCTTTGGAACACTGCTAAATTAAATAAGCCAGTCATAAAAAAGATCAAATATTACATGATTCTACTTATATCAGTAGTTACATAGAACAGTCTAATTGATAGAGAACGGAAGCAAAATCATATTTGATGTATACCTTGAAGCAGAGGAGAATGGAAAATTGTTTTAATAAATAAAGAATTTGAATCTTAGGGGATGTAAAGAGTGTGGACATTGAGATTGTACAATATTGTAAATGCACTTATTACTACTATGTTATATTCTTAAAATGATTAATAAAACCTGGGAGAGAATTATGAAGGGGTTAAGCATAATCATGGTACATTGTATGCCTATGTGGATATATCAAAATGAAAAAATCCACTTATTTAAGTAGGTAATGCTAATAGAATTGAAAAAAGGCAATAAATTTTAAGTTAATTGTGCAAGTTTAAGTCAGAGGGCTTTGCTTCTTCAAAACAGCAATTTAGATATCCAATTTATCTGTCCACATATTGTTGATGGGACATCACAATGTACAGTTCCCTGTGAGTAACAAGTGCTTATGTGCCACTCAGAGGGAGTTAAACCACTTCATATGGGTAGTTATGGATAAAAGGTAATGGTTGGAACTGGCTCCAGCGTGGTGGGGATGAATGATGTAGCCAAAAATACACACCCTTTTCCCATGAAGCTTTAGGTGCTAACACATGACTTTTTCTGAATATGGTCTGGGGAGTGCCCCTATACTTCCCATCCAATCAAAAGTGTTTTCTGTGCTTGTGCTCTGAGATGGGGCATCCAATAAGGAAAAATTCCATACTTATGTTCTGAGACTAGGAAAACAATTATGAGACAATATGTCCCTCTTTACGCTGGGGAGTCTGTTTCACTGCTCTGTTTTTGCTTTGAGGTAGAGACTGTTGCACTGCTCTCTTTTCACTTTGAAGAAAAACTGCTTTAAAAACTGTTCTGCTCTCTAATTCTTTAAAGAAAACAAACTCTAGACATAGACAATACTGTTATTCTGAAGATGTTGAGGGCAAGGAAGCATTGACCTTCAGCTTTGAGACTAGATTTAGATTAGAATTTGATATGTTTGGTGCTGTGGTTTCAGATTAATCTGAACCAGGCTAATGTCTGCATTTTCTCAATTTTTCAACTAGAATCTCTAAAGTATTAGGGAAAAAAGAAAACAAACAAATAAAAAACAACAAGAACCTGATATTAGGCAAGCAAAGGCTCCAGAAATTCTCAGATTTCTTCCTTTTTTCTTGTATGAATCTAGTAAATGAAAATTAATGCAGCAAACTAGCATTTTTAAGGTGTTAAAGTCTGTAGAATGTGGTTTCTTTTCTTCCTCTTATTCTGAGATAGAAATTGATCTATTCTAAAGCCAGAGGATATGTTTGCTTCACAAGCTAGATCAGGTTCGCTGAATTTTGCTTTCTTAAAAATTGCCTAACTCCTGTAAGAGAGAATTGAAGACTGCTACGGAGGTGGGATTGAGTGTGAGATGTGGGAAGTGTTCTCATACTCTGCATCTAGAGGGCAAGAAAATATGATGATATGCTCGCTGCCTCAAGCAATTCAGAAAGTGGCTCGCAGTTTCTAAAACTTACTTCCAAACTTTCACCTTCTCCTTCCCACCAAGAATTCCCCCTCAGGCTTCTTCTTGCCATAGTGTCTTCACAGCTTAGAACTGCTTCGCCTCAGAAATGTGGCATCAGAAGTGTGCCCTGTGGTCAGCCAAGCAGCTGGTATCTGACTGATTCATCTATGGCTCTGAAAATGCTGCAGCTCAATCTGTGCTCTGTGTTCAGGGTTCAGTAAGCATGCTTAAGTCCATAGTTACATGCTTTCAGAGAGCAGTCTTTCCTCTTTCTTTAGTGGTAGGAGCACAAATATAATGAAGCAGCCACACATAACTTTTGGTTTCATAACCACTTGCAGAGGCGAGTTGCCAAAGGGAACCAAGGCAATATGCGAATAAGGTGTTTTCACTGGAAGCTCATAAGCCTCCATTCCAAAAAGGGAGCTGCTTAAAATAAATTCTGTCTGGGAATGGACTGTGTAGGAGTTAGAATAATATTTTTCTCTGAAAATGATGGATTGAGGGAAAGCATTGACTAAGCCTAATCATCTTCCAAAAAGCTATATAACTAAAGTATATCCTGTTACTAAAATCATTCTAGGGACTTGAAGAATAGTTTAACTCATAAAGCACAAGCTGAGTAAGAATTTTCTAACAATTTCTGGCCTGGTTGTCCTGGTTTAGTGGATTGCTCTCAAATTGTTAACCCCTTTCAAAATAACCAGCTGAGTTGCAAAAGAGCCAATAGAGCAAGATTGTGAATACAACTTGTGATCAATACCAGAAGTAGTAACTCATTAGGGGTATAACCTGGGCAGACTTCCCACTCAGAGTGGTTGCTTCCTGTCAATAACATGCCCTTTAGCAGAAATAAACTTTGCCATGCTAAGTTCCTTTCAACCTAGTGGTCTTTCTTGGGATATTGGGTTACAGTAGGGGAGTATTCCCAACAATGGGGGACTAGTCCAGGATCCATGTTATGCAAGGGGGATGTAGGGAGACCCTCAGGAGGAGACACATCCTGACTTGTTGAGATAGCTCAAGGTTGGGTTAAACACCATCCGTTGTGGTAAAGGATGCAAAGTATATCAGCAATTTCAGAAAAGGGCCAAGGAAGCACCTCAATAAAAAGTAATCTCATACATCAGCCATGAGAGGAAAAATTGGACTAGAGCATACTACCTGGTTGGTTGGGGATTTTTAGGGGCTGAGTGTGTCTTAGGCACAAAGAGAACTTGAGTCTCGATGTGTGTTTTCATTCCCTGGCCCAAGAATAAAAATGTGGGAGCTGGAGAAATCTTCAGTAACGGGAGAGTTAAATATGAGAAGGGTGCACAAGAAACTTACAATAGGGAGTTTTACATGCACCAAAAACTGAAATCACAAGAGACCTGCTAAAATGGGGAAATAAGAATTCTAGGCCTAAGGAACCTAAGAACAATGATCTAAGGACCTGCTTCTGATAATCCATAGGGAGAATGTTGACAAAGGTCTGAGAACACTATTATATAATGGATGATTTTCATTATGGAGCTCCATAATGTGCACGTGTCCAAACAAAAACTTGTTATGAATATGTGCTTGCATTTGTGTGTTTTAAATCTTAAATCCTGAAAGGGGATCTCAAAAAAGTCCTACTCACTAAACTCCCTCAGCTGCCCACTTTGACTCTGAAGCCCGGATTGATCCTCCAGCTGATCCAAGGATGTATGGAAATGAACCTTAGTTTCAGAAGCAGACTCTTTGGGTACACTTAAAATTCAAGTCAAAAACCAGGTGCCAGTGGCTTGCACCTGCAATCGTAGCTACTCAGGATATGAGAATTAGAGTTCAAAGCCAGCCCAGGCAGGAGAGTCCTTGAGACTCTTACCTCCAATTAACCACCAACAGCTAGAAGTGGTGCTGTGGCTCAAGTCTTAGGTCTTTTGCCTTGAACTCTGGGCCTGGGTGCTATCCCTGAGCCCTTCAGCTCAAGTCCTATGTCAAAGAAAATAATGCTTTGGTGAAATGGGTTAAATATTCTGCCCACCATTACTCTTAAGATTCTGTGGCACAGAAACCAGAAAAACAAGTGGTCCACTTCCTACTATGATGAATCTCCGATCCTCAAGGGCATGGAGTGCATGATATGTCATTCAAACACGGCCTGGGGAAACTTGTAAAACCCTGCTGTTGCTGTTCACAAGAGTATGGATCTAAGACAAAAACCCTATCTTCCCAAGCCAACTATACCCCTTGCTTCTCTAGGTACGGGGAGGGGTAATTGGCATTTCTGGGAAACTTATCAAGATGCAGTGGAATCAAAACCTTGAAGAGATGAGCAGTAATCACTAAGTATAGTCAGGGGAGATATCTAATGGTATTGTGGAGGACCAGTGTTGTAGACCTTCCTGGCCAACTAGAGTAGAACCCATACTTTGGTTCAATTGGCCATCCCTTTCACCCTAGATTTCATGAACTTGTCCATTCTCAAACATTTTATACTAGTTAGGAGAGACCCCTTCCCTAGAGGGTCATTCGTATTTTCTAATTCCTTAGGTGCTTTTCAGGATCCCCCCTGACAAAGTTTCCAAAAAGTTCAAAGCTTGAAACCAGAAAGCACCTTATGAATCAGTTTTATTCTTATGATTAGTATAAATAAAATATTTTGGGTGTTGGGAATATGGCTTTGTGGAAAATTGTTTTTCCAGTATGCATGAAGCCCTAGGTTTTATTCCTCGGAACCACATAAACAGAAAAGGCTGGAAGTGGCACTGTAGTTCAACTGGTAGAGTGCTAGCCTTGAGCAGAAGAAGCTCAGGGAGCCCCAGGACTGGCAAAAATAAATAATAGAATAGAATAAAATCAAAAGAGGTTTGTTATTTATACTAAAATTTTTTTTAACCCATAAACTAAATGCTCTAGTAGGATGGCATGGGAAAATTAGCTGTAGAAACATTATCTGACAAGGTAAGAGCTTCTGTGGTGATTGGAGACAAAAGTTGCACAAAGAACTTTTTTTTCGGGGGGGGGTTCCGGTCGTGGGGCCTAAACTCTGGGCTTGGGCACTGTCCCTCAACCCTTCAGCTCAAGGCTAGCGCTCTACCACTTGAGCCACAAGCCACTTCTGGCTTTTTTTCTTTTTTGCTTATGTGGTGCTGAGGAATCAAACCCAGGGCCTCAGGCATGCAAGGCACACACTCTACCACTGAACCACCTTCCCAGCCACTGCACAAAGACCTTAGAAGGTTTGAACATTGGAAAGTGAGCTAACTAAAAACTCTGACGAAGAGCTGGGAAGGTGGTTTAGCGGTAGAGAGCTTGCCTTGCATGCATGAACCCCTGGCATCGATATCTCAGCACCATGTAAGCAGAAAAAGAACTGTAGCTCAAGTGGTAGAAAGCTATCCTTGAGCTGAAGAGATGAGGGACAGTGTTCAGGCCCAGATTTCAGGCCTCACAACCAACAAATCCAAGAACAAAGAAAAGAAAAAAAGAAAAAAAAATATGGGCACTGGTGGCTCACGCCTGTAATCTTAGCTACTCTGAAGACTAAGATCTAAGGACGGTCATTCAAAGCTAGGCAAGGCAGGTAAATTCTGTGATACTCTTATCACCAAGAAACCACTCAGAAAACTGCAAGTGGTGTTGTGGCTCAAGTGGTAGAGGACTAGCTTTGAGTTGAAGAGCTGAGGGACAGCATCCAGGCAAAGTGTTCAGTTGCAAGACCGACCAAAAAAAAAAAAGGCAAGCTACACCTAAAGGGTTTCCTACCAAGAGAGATATGATGCAAATTCATTCTTGGAGCAGACACTCTGTGTATGTATTTTGAGTCTACCTAGATTCAAATTGAGACTGAATAAGTGAGGTAAATACTGTGGTGATTGTGTCCACAAAAGGACTACTGCTATGACTGTGTGGCAGGGAGGCCACACAAGAGGTCCTATTTGTGCTGTCATGGAGCTCAGACCCCATGTGCATGAAATTCATGATAGGTCAGCAAAATGTGATCTGAGACAACTTGGAACACCTTGTTACTCTTCTCAGAAGCAAGAGTCTATTTCAAAAATCCCTGAAACTGATCAGCTCTATTCTTTCCAGGTCAAGTACCTGGGGAAAATTGGACATTTCTGGGAAACTTACAAGGATGTAGTGAAGGCCAACCCTTTGAGATGAGCAGTAAGTACAAATCATAGCCAGGGGAAATGTCTGGTGGTATTCCAGGAGTCTACTATTGGAGATGTTACTGGCCAACTGGAGTGGAATCTGTGCTTTGGTTCCATTGGCCAATCCACACCTGACCATTCTCAAACACCTTAAATTAAGTAAGGAGAGACTTCTTAGTTAGAGGGTCATTCAAACTTCATATTTGCAAAAACAAACTACATATTTACAAATTTCATATTTACTTAGGAGCCCCTGAAAAGTTCCCAAAGAGCTTAAAGCTAGAAACCAGAAACAGCAGCTTAAATTAGATTTATTCTGTTGATCTCCATAACCTATGATCTTCATAATCGAATTGTTCCAATATGTGCTTTTATTTATCAGCAGGATTTGTTTATTGGAAATGCCACCATGTAAAAGTAACTAGAAGCCCCTGGTAGGATTGAATGGGAAAAGTTTGGTCTAAATATAATACTTGATCAGATAAGATGGTGATAAGTGAAATGAACCCCAACATAGGGGCACAACTGTTTTTTTTCATTTCTTGCTATTGTTTCTAACATAGTTATAATGTTCCATGTGATTTTTGTTTCTTTGTATTCTGTCCCCCCACCCACCAAAACGGCATAACCACTGTTTCCAATGTTTTTGATGTTGGTGCCCTCCATCTTGTATATGGACTTCACTAGATTGGGGAGGAAAAGGGGAAAAAACTTAAAGGGGAATACAGGTTGACCCATTGTAACAATGAGATGCACAAGACACTGTTCAAAAACAAACTTTACAATTTAGGCGGGGGTCGGGGAGAGTGTATGGAGTAGTTTTGGAGCTAGGAGGTTAGGGATGGTAGGGGACATATAAAGGAGGAGGTAACAATGCTTGATAGGAAATGTATGCTTTACCTTGCTCATGTAACTAACCCCTCTGTACAGTATTTTTACAATAAATATATAAAAATAAAAGAATAAATATACTTCAAAGGTAATCTGTGTGGTGGTTGGAGGCCAATGATACAGAAAGACTTACAAGGATTGAATACTGGAAACAAATTACGTAAAAACTGAGATGATGCTGAGTATAATCCTCAATGCGCAGATGGCTGAATTCTGAGGATCTTTGTTTGAAGCCAACCCAGACAGGAAAGATGAGACTTTTATTTCCAATGAAGGTGCAAAAAAAGATACTACTGGAGTTGTGGCTAAAGTGGTAGCCTTGAGTAAAACTGCTCTGGCACAATGCCCAGAGCATGAGATCAAACCCAAGACCAATCCCCCAGTCACTTATAAAAAAGGTTGTGTGTCTGTGTGTGGTGGCAGATCCCTTTACTAGTTTGATGACAGAATGAGCATTTTAACAATGAGTCATGGTGGCAATATTTACCTCTTTAGTAATTGTTTCCTTAGTAATGTGTGCACTGGTGCTTTATCTCTTCTATAACAGGTTTTGTTCAGTGACTGACTGAAAAACTGCCTTAATCAAACCCTTTTTTAAATCAAAATATCTTATTGGATACTGCTGAATAGGAAAGTCAATGATTATTGTTTGGAAGAAAAGAAAGTAAAATCAGATGGGAGAATTGTAGAAGTTAAATCTTGAAGTGCTTGACTGATATAAGCACTGCCCTTGTAAAGGTAGTCAAAACCTTACTAATGCTATTTTAGAGAACTGCTAGGGGCTAGAGACATGGCACTAGTAGTAGAACACCAGCTGAGTAAAAGTTGGTTATTTTTCATATGGCCAGGTGTTCAGATTTGGTTGATTATTAAAGCTTTTGACTAGTTTGAAAGGGGTCAAAATTTTGATCCATCATGAAAGATGATCCCAAAGCTCAAATTCATGGGAGCCAGTGGTGGGCTGCCTAGCCAGTATGCTTATTCAACTTGGACATGCAACAGGATGCCTTCTGCAGGAGTAAACTTTGCCTTGCTGAGATGGTGTTTGTAGGATACCTTAATTGACCCCGGTATTTCCATGACAGATCTTCTGTGCCATTCATGAGGCATCCTACACATCCAGCCGCCCTGTTGAGTCAACCTCCTGGATGGTCTAAACATGCCATTCCTGGTAGCTGATAATGGAACTAGGTATAAAGTTAATCTGCAAAATCAGGAAGAGCTACAAACAGACACACTCAGAAGCAAGCAACCTCATGCATTGGCCTTGCTAGAAAAAAATGAAACTATGTATCCTGCATTGGTACTTGTGTCTTTGTAGGGATGGTGTATGAGAGAAGTGACTTAGATTCAGGCTCTTAAATTCTTTCTGTCTAAGAGTCTTGATCTACAAATTCATTTGTCCAGCTAGGAAGAGTGAAAAGTTGGAGATGGAGTCATCTCTGAGAAAAATCTCTAATAATGGCGTTGAGAAAAGGGAGGAACGAGAAACAAAATCTGAAGGGACAAGTGTACCAAAAAATCTTACTCCCATTACAGCATGTCTCTGTGATTGAAGAATTCTAAACCTAGGAAGCTCAAGAAAATTGGAGCTAAAAAGCCTCCCTCAGACATTCTTAATATTGTCTTCTTTTAGGGAGAATGTGGGGAAAGCTATGAAAATATGTGTTAAGGCTGATTTTTATTTTTGAGCTCTAATTTTAATGTTCACTTGGTAAACTAAATCCTCTATATGCCTGTCTCTGTGTAAATACTCATCAACATGAAATATAAAGTGATTTTGATAAAAAATAAAAATGACTCAGAAGAAATTATAAATACAAAACAATCTTCACAGAAGCAAACTCTCAGAGATATTTCATGACTTTGACAAGGATAAAGTGGGTGAAGTTAGTATAAATTTAGAAGTATGACAATGCACAAAAACATAACAAGATACTCATATATTTCATTATATAACCCAAAGCAGAAAGCAAATTTTGTTTAGATGATTTTTAAAATCCAGTCTCTCAGGTACTGGGAAGGTGGCTCAATGGTAGAGTGCCTGCCTTGCATGCATGAGGCCTTGGGTTTTATTTCGCAGCATCACATAAGCAGAAAAAGATGGAAGTGCTGCTGTGGCTCAAGTGGTATCACTAGCCTTGAACTCAGGGACAGCACCCAGGCCCCAGAGTTCAAGCCCATGTCCAACAAAATAAAAATAAAAACAAAACAAAACACAGTCTCTCACTTTTCTGGCTTCAACTTTGTAATAACTCTGCTTCAGCCTAGGGCTAATATTTTAGGTGTGGACATGTATCAACACTCCTGAATCAGACTCTACTTGATCATTTTTTAAATACATATTTTGTTCTTAATTTCCCTCTTTATAAATTCACATGCACCTATAAAAAATGGTGTGGCCATCCCAATACCCTTCTCAAAGTACCTCCTAATGACAACTTACAAAAAGTTGTATTATATTACAAGGAAAACAATGCTACAAATAAAGAAAACCAATAATTAAATAATAATGATTAATAAAATAAAAAACAAAACAATTACCATTTTTTCAGTTTTTGAAGTGTACTACAAATTAGATTTTATTATTGTCATATTTCTTTACATTTAACACTGGCTAAGATTATGACGTTCAACAAGAATTTTATAGGCTATGAGTAGTGTTTAAATCACCCACTAAGACTACCATTTATAGTTCATCTCATAATTTGTATATGGCTTATATCATCATTTGTTCGTCACTAACATATAAAGTAAGGAAGGCCTACAGTTTTAACAGAAACTGTGTAGTTAACATAGTCAACTCTTTATTCTGCTCCTTTACACAAAGACTTTGCAACTTCTCATTAGTAAGGTTTCAATAAACTCTGAAATGTACATACTTAGTAGTAGTTATGTGCTACCATAAATCTTAAATACTTTATAGAAAAGTATTATGACCTGCCAAACAGTCCCAGTTTTGGCATATATAAGCAAATTCCCAAAATTAAATATATTTTAAACATTAAATATTTTAACAAACCTTAACACTTGCTGCAGTGTTCATTATGACAGGTCCCTTGTATAGAATAATTGAATTCCTCCTCCTACACATCTCTTGAACAACAAATATCTGGAATTATTTTGTGTTTGACATGTCGATCTTGATTTTTTCTTAAATGTGTACTTATGTAAGAAGTACATGGTTCTAAAATTTCATGACAATTCTTTTAAACTTACGTTTTGTTGTATTGTCTAATTTAAGAAAACCAATTACAATTTATATATAAAAAATGTTCTTTGCTCAATTCAGCATCACATACACTAACATTGGAATGATACAGAGAAGATTAGCATGGCCCCTGTGCAAGGATGACAGGCAAATTTCTGAAGCATTCCATCGCCCAATTTGTTAGGAAATGGAAAGACTTGGAAAAAAATTAAGTGAAGTAAGCCAAGTCCAAAGAAACATAGGTCCCATGGTTTCTCTAATATTCAATAACTAATGTATGTCTGGGATAAGCAGAAAAGGTCAAAAGTTATGTGTATATGACCAGAGAAGATTGTGTTAAGGGAAATGAACCCCAAGTTAGGGACACAAGTGGTTTTTTTTTTCTTGCTATTTTTTCTTACATACTTATGACGTGCAGTGGTTTTTTTTTTGTTTCTTTATATGTTCCTCCCCCATGTTATAACACCTGTTTTCAATGTATTTGAAGTTGGTGTGCCTACATCTTGTTTATACTCTCCTCTAATTTTTTGAGAGGAGGGACAAAAAAACAAAATGCTAAACTAGGGATACAGGTTGACCCATGTAACAATGAGATGCACAATACACTATGTTGTAAAGTGAACTTTACAATTGAGGCCGGGAAATGGAGGAGGTTAATGGACTTGTGGAGGTGGGAGGGAAGGGATGGTAGGGGAACAATAAAGGAGGAGGTAACAATGCTTGTTAAGAAATGTACTCATTACCTTGCTCATGTAATTGTTACCCCTCTGTACAATATTTTTACAATAAAAATGTATAAAAATGTTCTGAGATGGAAGAGTTTATTTCCTTTATTTTACTCATATAATTTCGTTAGCAAAGAAATTCATGCAAAACTCCGATATGAAGGTAATTTGAATAAATATGTTTGTGAACACACGCATGTGCTTAAGCACTTGCATGTGTGTTGGCGTGCTCAGAGTTTGAAATCAGGGCTTCAAGTCTTGCAAGGCCTTTTCTCTCTAGATTGGTGTGCTACTAAATGAGCTACATCTCCATTCTTGGCCCTTTGCTAGTTCATTAAAATTTTTGAAAAATAATCTCATGAATTTCATTTGCCCTGATTGGGTTCCAACTGTTATCCACAGATCTCAGGCTCCTGAGTAGATATCCCAAGTAGTTAGTTTTACAGGTCTGACAAACCAGCAAAGACTTTCAGAATAACGTTAAAAGTAGAAGAAAATTTACTTCAGAGTGGCATGTTTTAGCATCTCCAATTTTAAAGCATTTTGGAGTGATTATTTATGATTTTTTAAATTTTTGGTTACTTATAAGAAAGTAGATGATGATATTTAAAAGTTTTAGTACTTTTTAAAAAGGATACTGGAATTGTGGGACAGAAGAAATTTGCCTCTCTTTGGACTTCAATGTATAAGCTCAACTCTGAGCATGATAACCCAATGTCACCAACACAATCTGTGTTGAAGACAAATGTGACAGAAAACAATCACCATGGGCAATATGAATATTGAATTGAGAGTGTCATAGAATGGAGAGATTTTATCTACCTTTTGTATTGCTGAAAGACTTTTGGAAACTTTGACTCATTTCCTTCCTCACTGTGTGTGTCTTTAGGTCATGCACTTACTGCCTTTAATTACAATTCTTCCCAACACTAAAATGGTAATAACATTAGCATTATAGCAAATGTTATCTTAACAATTAAGGGAATAAAACTTGTGAAATACTTAACATAAACTTCTAGGAATGAGCTTTGAGTTTAGCCAGCATTCTTTTTAAAATACTAAATAGAATGTGATAAGTAGTACAGAAACCATTACATGTAGTGAGCAACCAGAAGTAATATCTATTGATCATGCTCTGCTTCCAAGGAAGCCAGGTGGATAACTTCTCTTGCTGTAAATCAAACTGGTTATCTTATGTCTTGATAGTGTAAAATTATCAGGGACAGAATGATGAAAGAATGTTGTAGACTGAGATGAAATCCATATGAAAATGTGCAAAACGGATAAAACACAAAATTATCTGAGCAGTATATTGTGTTTTACAACATTTAAGTTACATCACAAAGATAAAGAAGACATAGAAGAATAAATTCATTTTTTGTTGTCCCATCATAGGTCCTTAAAAGGATTAACTCTTTCCTCATTCTTATACAGGCATCATCGGATGAGAGGAACTGTATTTTATTTTTTGTTTGCTTACTTCCATTTATTCTTCAGTTTTAAATCTGAGCTACTTGAGACTGAAAGAAACCAAGGGAAATTAGACAAACAGGCTTTGGAAAGAACAATCAATGTAAAATAAATAAACTACAGCCTTGTAACAGGTCTAACTAATTGAGTTATATACTGTCAATTGTTAACACAAAATGATTTAAGCAATACCATGTCATTAAAAACTGAAAAATGTTAGGAGTTGCTACATTTTTTTTCTTTTATACTACCTTGAATTAATAATTGATCTAATTTAGCTAGAATAAAGATGAGATTAACAGAAACTGGATCAAAAATGGACAAAAGGTTTGAATAGACATGTTCTCAATAAAGCCCTGAAAATTGCCTGTGGGTTTACAAAGTTGTGTTTAATACAACTTCTATGCTGCCTTAATGCTTTTTGAGCAGAAGTCATTAGAGAAATATAATTCAAAATTACTATGATACAACTTCATAACTATTATAACTTATCAAAAAATTAATGGAACCAGTTATGGTGGTAAAGGCTTGTAATTCCAAGCATTTAGGAGGTTGGATTTAAGTCTAAGGCCAGTATAGGGTACTGCAGATAATAAAAACCTGCCCTTTATTACCTCTGAAGAAAAGGTAATAACGTTGGTGAGAGTGTGGAGAAAAGGAAATTATCTACACTATTGGTCAAAAAACAGGTTAGTATTCTTGTTGTAGAAAGTAGTATGCACGTTTCTAAAGAAATTCAAAGTTGAGATATCATGTGACCCACCAATCATGTGATTATTTCTCTCTAGGTAACTAGAAAATAAATCTGTAGATCATTGTTATTCACATTATTCACAAGAGCAGCCAAGATATAAGTCAATGTTCAGTTTTCAACTGCAGACTAATAAAGCAACCTTGGTACAAGCACAAATATCTTTTTCTTTTTCATCCTTAAAATAACAAGAGACTGCTGCCATTAGCCATAACTTACAATGACCTGAAAAATATATTGGAAATGAAGAAAAATGTTGTGTTCTGATCTTTGTAAACACTCTCTCTCTCTCTCTCTCTTTCTCTCTCTCTCTCTCTCTCTCTCTCTCTCTCTCTCTCACACACACACACACACACCAACCTCAAATATTAAGACAGAATTTTTTTTAAGTAAAGCAAAGTGGAACATCTGGGGCATTTAGTTCACAATGTAGAAGATATACAGTATGAGGTATAGAGTTGAAATGTACATGAGAATACAGGGGACAACATTGGCCTTACATAGGAATGATAAATAAGTAGGAGTTGTTCTTCCTAGTAAGGGTTGCTCTTTTAGTTGTTCTTCTTTCAGTAATGGATAAGATGAACGTAATTTTTTCAATATACCTGCCTGTTTGGAGAAATGATAACAAACAATATAGCAATAATGTTGCACGCTCAACATAGAACAAACTGTCAAATTAAAATACATGAGATTATCCTTGATGTAAACTAATTATTACAAATAAGGGAAACCATGGGAACTATGTTTTTTTAAGTCTGGCTTATTTCACTTAATATGATTTTTTCCAAGACCTTCATTTCCTTACAAATGAGGTAGTATCTTTCTTTCTGATGGAAGCATAGTATGTGTGTGTATGTGTGTACGTGAGTGTGTGTCTCATTTTCTTGATCCATTCATCTACTGAGGGCCATCAGGGTTGATTCCATATCTTAGCTATGGTAAATTTTACTGTGATAACCATAATTGTGCTGGTAGCTTTAGTGTGGCCTTGTTTGTGGCCATCTGGTTAAATGCCCAGAAGTAGGATTACTGGGTCATAGGGAGCATTATTGTGTACATCAAGTATAATCTTAGTAGATGAGTAGAACAGCTCAATAGCTATGTACATATGACCGTATAAGGTGATTCTAAGTGAAATGAACTCCAAGACATGTTCTTTGTTGTTGTTGTTCTTAATGTACTACATGATTTATTTTTATCCTTTTTATGTTTTCCTACCTATGGTTTATCCCCTGTAGTCACTGTATTTGATTTTGGTACCCTGTGTATTGTAAATATGTTGATCCGAACTGGGGAACGGGAAGGAAAAAAAAATAGTGAGACAAAGGACAAAGGGGGAAAATATGCAACAGTGTTACTCACAAAACAATAGCTTGGAAACGATCTTGGGAGGTGCGTTATTAGGGAAGAGGGAGAAAAATGGGTGAAGAGGTAACAAGATAGAAAATAAATTAATTCATGACCTTAATTATGTAAATATAACCCTTCTGTACATTACCTTGACAATAAAATTTAAATAAAATATATGAGAGCAGCAATACAGTTGGTGGGACTAGGGGAAATGCTGTACTATACAAAGAAAAGTAGAACAGCTGTGGAGAGCAGCAACTTGACTTTAATGTAGGAAGTAATAAACTCTAGCGTATAGATTTTCAGCCTCATGTCAGTCACTAAAAAGGGAAAACAAAATGCATAATCAGCAAACCAATAGAGATAAAATAGAAAACTAAACAATTGAGGTGAAGAGATGAATTGCATCAAGAATAACAAATGACACAATTAGAAAACAATAACAAGATAGTAAGTTTAATAAACATTACCCATAATTCTATTAAATGTTGTTTACATCACAATTTGTTAGAACTATAATTCAAATCACAGTTTAATAGTATATCATTTTAGTAATAGTTTACTTATTATTGATTACTTTATATTGAATGTTTAATATATAATTTTACTTTCTGCAGATATAGAAAAAAATGAAACTAATTTCAATAAATTAATGTAATAATTCAAAGTGTATCCTACACTTAGCACTCATCTTAACATGAAAAAATAAATTATTGCACCTCATTGTAGTAAAATTCACACCACACAATACAGGAGGGTATGACTCCTCTAATCTAGCTAAAATTGTGGAAATTTGAATTTTACATGCATGTTTAATTCCTGTCTAGGTGACATCTAAAACATATACAATCATATACATGAGGAGTATTTCAGATGATACTTAAAAGTCACATTCATTAATTAAATTTTTATTATTTTGTACTAAATAAATATTTAAAGAGAGACTGAATTTCTGAGTAGATGATGATGTATGTGCGCCAGATTATTCATATTGAGGCTTATTTTATATTTCTGACATTGTTTCTACAGTCGGATTTAAATTTCCATAAGGGGTGAAGTGCATTATATTGGATAAATGTAAGTAAACTGAATGTTTATTCCATTAATCTTTGCCACTTGTCTAATCCCAATATAATTTATCCATGTGTTTGATGTAATGAAAATAACAACAGATAAAAGCAAGATAAATCAGTCTGTAGTAGACAAGTATTTTCACCTTTATTTTCATAGTTGGTCCTCTTTTACACTACAGAATATTCTTGGAAAATGTGCTCCAGGCTGGCCACAACTGCAGAATATTATGGTTTGATGAATCATAAGAGAAGGAAGGAAGGGGACCTTTCTTCCAAAAGTCTGCTCCATGGAATGTGATCTGTTTCATGGTGCTGAATTGGAAATGAACATTTTTCACAGTCAAACTTGAAAAGCCATCTTGATAGACCATTTCTATAAGTGGTTACAGAGGATTATTGATGGCTTTGCAAGGATGCCAGATTGACTCATTTTGAGACAATTAACAGGAATTTAGTTAGCTGTTTCTTTGTATCTTTAGGAGAAAAACTCATTGACTCTAGGTCAGGGGATCATTGGGACCCAGAGAAGCTACTACCTTGAATAGTAATCCTAGACCTCTAAAACAAGCAAAAAAATACCACACAAAACCAACCAACAAACAAAAACTCCAGTAAGCACAGCCAGTCAGGTCTGCTATCACAGCCTACATGAAGTCAGGTAAAAAACAGAAGCTGAAAGTCATTTAGCTGATCAATAATGTATTTTTTATGAGGCAGACTCAAATGAGACTCCAGAGAGTCAGAAAGAATGAACAGAGAGACTAAAATTGATCACACAAAGATTAGAAAGTAAAATTCCTTGTAGAACAAGTAAATCATAGAAAGCCTATGCATGTAAGAGCAAGCCAGAAAACCAAATTCCAGAAATGCACATTTTCTTAGAGGTCAGCTTAACGAATTATCAATGGAAATCTTTGAATTCTTAAATATTTGACCACATGTGGGAGAAGGCTGAAGAGAATGAAAATGTCATTAGTCACATTAGGAAGTAATCAAGCAAAGGTTTGTTATAAAAAGAGAAAACAATTATTCCAAATGTGGTTCTCATTTGTTTTGATGTAACAGTTCTTGATTTAGGTGCTAGCAATTGCCATACAATTGTTCAGTCCCACAGCTGAGTTGATACTGGCTGCAGTATTCCTGCATGAAGGAAAAGAGAAAATTTACAAATGTCTGATGAAATGAGTTGAAGGTGAAGTGTTCTAATAGTGATATATGAGGTGTAGACACAAGTGAAGAGGTGGATTTTCTTTTCTAAAAATTCTCCATTTTTAGCCTGGTGCCAGTGGCTCCGAGCTGTAATCCTAGCTAACCATGAAGCTGAGATCTGAGGACTGAAGTTCAAAGACAGCCTGGGCAAGAAAGTCCTTGAGACTCTTATCTCCATTTAACCACCAAAAAACCAGAAGTGACACTGTGGCTCAAGAGATAAAGTACCCCACTTTGAGTTGAAGAGCTCAGGAACAGTGCCCATGCCAAGAATTCAAGCCCCTCGAACAACAACAACGACAAAATCTCCCTTTTCTTGGACTGCCTACATCTTTTCCTAATATTCAACAAAGAAGCCATTTTGTCACCCACTACCTTTAAGTCCTATGCTAGCTATTGCAAATAGAATGATTTGGTATCTTATGTCAAAGGGTTCATTTTTGTGGAAACAAATGCCAGCAGTGGTAACTTTTTTTCCAGTCCTTGAACTCTGGACCTGGGCACTGAACATGGTTATACTTGTAGCTTTCATGTGAGCTTGTTTGTTAATTTTTGGATTACTGCCCATGTGGGGAATTACTGGGTCTTAAAGGAGATGTATATTTACTCTTTTCAGGAAACTCCGTACTGCATTCCACAGTGTTTGAACAATTTTATTTCCAACCAACTGTGTGATAGAGTTCCCAATTGACTGCATCCATGCCAGCATTTGCTATTGTTAGCTTTCTTCATAATGAACGTTCTAACTGGGAAGAGGTAGAATCTGTCTTGTTTACTTGTAGATACCAAAACTGAATGAATCCATGAAACCTATATTATTTTGTCTGCATTCCTTTCTCTTTTCTCTTAGTAGAATTTTCCCAAGCCTTTCATTTTTTCTTAAGACTGGTGAAAAGTTATCCTTTCTAATGGGTGAATAGAATTCTATTGTGTGTGTGTGTGTGTGTGTGTGTGTGTGTGTGTGTGTGTGTGTGTGTGTGTGTGTGTGTAAGATGACTATAAGCCCATGAGTTCATTTCTAAGCCTTCTGTTTCATCTGTAATTTTGTAATTCCATATTAAATTTGAATTGCTTTCTCGAATGCATTGAAGGATATTGTTGGGATTTTGATAAGTATTGCATTGTTAGTAGTTTGGGGGCTGTTTTGCAGTTTTCACTATATTAATTCTTACAACAAGGAGCATTGAAAGACTTTCCATTTCCTTAAATCTCCTTCAGTTTCCCTTTTTATATTTTTAAAGTTTTCACAGTAGAGGTCCTTCACATATTTAGCTAATTAATTCTCAGTTTTGTTGTTGGTCTTTTGTTTAGATTTGTTTTTATTTGGAGGCTAATACATATGAGGTTGTTTTTTGGGTTTCAGCCTGGTTCATCCCACTGTTGGTAACAGAAAAACTACTGATTTTTGTGGGCTATATACCTTGCTACATTGCCGAAGTTTAACATCACTTTTACTATCTTAAGGCAGGAAGCTATAGGGTCATTTCATCTGTAAAAAGGGATAGGTTTACTTCTTCCCTATTTGAATCCTCTTTATGTTTTTCTCTTCCCTATTGCTTTTGCTAGATAGTCCACTACCATATTGAAGAGTAGTAGAGAGAGTGGACATCCTTGTCTCATTCCTGATTTTAATGTCTCCATACTTCCATTGTTACGTAATTGCTAATTATCATTATCATATACATATTCAGTAGTATATTGAGGAACGTTCCATGCATTCCTAGCTTCTCATAACTTTTTAATCATAAAGGGGTATTGCAGGTTGTTAAAAAGCTATTTCTACATCCAAATAGACAATGATGTGTTTCTTGCCCTGGCTTCTGCTGATGGTTTGTATTATGTTTACTGACAAGAATATTGAATCCAATTGTATCCTATGCTCAATCCTATTTGATCATACGATGTGATTTTTTTGTTAGTGGCAGAAATTGGTTGGTGAGAATTTTTTAAGAAGTTCTGTATCAATGCTGATCAAAGAACTGGGTTCATAGTTCTCTTTCTTTGGTGAGTCCCTATGTGATTTGGGAAAGAGTCTAATTCTAGCCTCATAGAATGTGTTTTGATAATTCCATTTCTCTTTCTATTCCATTGAAGAGTTAGTTCTAACTACTGTAAGTTCTTTGCAGGCCTTAATTTCATGGTAAATTCATTGAGTCCTAGATTTTTCTGGAATGGAAAGTGGTTTATTGACATTTCATTTTCATTACTTCTTATGTGTTACTTCTTGGTTCAGATCAAGTATAGGAAAGCATGAATTTCTCCAGGATTCTCCAGGTGATTGGCATACGGTTTTCAAAGTACTCTCTTGTAAACTTCTTAATTTTTTCTTATTTATGTGGTGATGTCTCATTTTGTCTGTAATTTTCTCTATTTGGGTGAGTTCTCTTATTTTGGGGGGGGGGATTTTATATCATGAAGGTGATATACTGAAGGGTGGGTTACAGTTAAATAAGTAATGAGTAAATTTTTTGTGGGGGGGGGTCCGGTCGTGGGGACTGAACTCTGGGCCTGGGTGCTGTCCCTCAGCTCTTCAGTTCAAGGCTAGTGCTGTACCACTTGAGCCACAGCGCCACTTCTGGTTTTTTTCTTTTTGCCAATGTGGTGCTGAGGAATTGAACCCAGGGCCTCAGGCATGCAAGGCAAGTGTTCTACCACTGAGCTACCTTCCCACCCCCATGAGTACATTTTTTAACAGTATTACCCTTCCTCATTTTGTTCTCCTTCCCCCAACCCTGACATCCTACTCCCCCAAAGTTGTGAAGTTCATTTCTAACATATCGTCTGTATATCACTGCTGCTTTGGTTAATCTTTGTCCCACCATTTCTGTGATTTCCCTTCCCTTCCCCAAATCAGATTAATTTATCTATAAGACAAAGGGTACAGAAATTAAAAAAAAACATTGACTACAGGGAATAAACCAAAGGGTAAAAACTAAATAGAAATAACTAAAAATTGTTCACTATACAATCATCTTGTATCCATGTCTTGGAGCACATTTCAATAAGCATCATTTTATATGGTGATATGCATATTGCTATTGAGCTATTTTGAATATCCCAGACATATTCTATTTTTTCCAAATGAGTGAAAACCTGTAGACTCTGATTCTTTGGGTCTGGCTTGTTTGACTTATGTTTTCCAAGTGATTCCATTTCCTTACTAATGGGGCAATATCATTCATTCTGACGGAAGCATAGAGTTTTGTGAATATATTCGACATTTTCTTGATCCATCATTGCTGGGTCATATAGGAGCTCTATTGAGGAACCTCTATACTTCATTACAGAGTATTTGAACAAGTTTACATTTCTACCAGTAGTGTAGTAATGTTCCTTTTTGGCCACATCCCCACCAGCCCAATATCTCTTATTATTAGTTTTCTTCATAATGGTCATTTTAACTGGGGTGAGGGTGGAATCTAAATGTTGCTTTGATTTGCATTGCTTTTATGGCCAGAAATGTTGAGTATTTCTTTATGTGTCTTTAGGCCATGCACATTTCTTCTTCAGAGAGGTCTGTAGCCCACTTATTAAGAGGGTTGTTATTTCTTGGAGGATTTGTTTTTTGGGTGACATTAACTTTTTGGGCTCTAAATATATTTGAGATATGAGGCCATTGCACGTTGCAGAGCAACTAAAGATCTTCTCCCAATCTGCATGCTTTTTATCTATTTATCTACGTAAGTTCTCATCTTAGTCAGATTTAGTAATGGTCTGTCAAGTCTGTTAATTTATTTAAAAAACCAATTCTGATTTAGTGATTCTTTCTATGTTTTATTTTGTCTTTATTTAGTTATTTCTGATTTAAACTTTTTATTTGTTTCTGTCTATTGCCTTGGGTTAGGGCTTCTTCCTGTTTTCAAGGAGCTTGAGCTACATAATTAAAATATTCATTTGAGATTTTCCCAATTACTTGCTGTAGGCACAGAGAGCTATAAATTTTCGTGTAAGTACTGTAAATATCAGAGTAGCTGGTATTTTGTGTGTTCCTTTTTGTTAAATTCTAGAAACTTTCAGATTTCCATTCTAATCCCTTCAGTGTTGCACTGGTCATTCAGTAACTTTTTGTTCAGTCTTCATGGGTTTGAGTTTTTTTATTTTTGGCTTTAGCTGTTAAATACTAAGTTTGTTCTGTTATTCTGTAATATGCTTCCCATCCAGTTATTTTCTTGCTCTTCTCCTTCTTGATACCTATTTCCCTGAAATTTGATCTTCTAACTGAGTTTTGAAGTTCTGGAAAAATCATTTCTTATTTCTTGGAGTTTTTCTAAATGATTATCTCCTCTTTCCTATTAGGCCTATTCTGTCTTTGACACTGAGATTATCTTCTATGTCATCTATTTACTGTGGAGACATTCTACTTTGTTTTTGATTTCCCTGTCTTCTAATTGGTCATTTTTAGGGGTTCTATCCTACTAATGCTTTGTTTTAGGTCTTGCATGGACTTTCTGTACATTTTTTTCTTTGGGTGGGGGAGTTGCAAGGGTTGTTTTCTTAGCTCTGTCTTCTCTCATATCTTTTAACTAGGCATCCATTTTATTCTTGGACTCCTTTGAATTTTCAGAATTTATTTATATTTCTGTCTGTAGTCTCCGTGAATTATTTTTCTAATGATTGGTTGGTCTCATCTTGTTCACAAATTTTCTTGTAGAGGTTTTCTATCGTTCCATTAATCACATTTTTCAGCTGTATATGTAATGTATTTTGGTAACTATCTTCTAGATCCTTGATTGTCTGTTCTAATGCCTGGTTATTTACTGTGTGAATTATACTACTTTGACATCACTTTTCTTGTATTTTTCTGATTTGTTCTGTCCATTTGGAGGTTTTCT